>NW_024543069.1:24492500-25120000 GCF_018167655.1 Microtus oregoni | reverse complement strand
CTCTCTCTCTCTCTCTCTGTGTGTGTGTGTGTGTGTGTGTATGTCCCTTCCTCTCTTTCTCTTTCTTTTCTCTCTCAAGTAAATGTGAAAAATATTTTAAAAGAATGGTCTAAGCAAATTATCTAAGGGAACAAGTTAGAGCCAATAGCCTGAGACTAGTTCAGCTGCCTTGTCTTCCAGGGCAACTAACTATGCAGCTTTGTTATGCTGACCATTCTAGAAGTTTCTACTAGCAGAGTAGTTGGGGCATTTCCCCTAGAAGTGGGAAGATGCTGTGGGACAATGGTCTTGTGCCCTGTAAAGATCTGTCAGTTGTATTGGTTTAATAAAATGCTGATTGGCCAGTAGCCAGGCAGGAAGTATAGGCGGGGTGACCAGAACAGTAGAATTCTGGGAAGAGGAAAGGCACAGTCTGCAGTCATCACCCAGACCAAGAGGAAGCAAGATGAGAATGCCTTGCTGATAAAAGTTACCTAGCCACGTGGCTAACACAGACAAAAATCATGGGTTAATGTACAATGTAAGAGTTAGTTAATAAAAAGCCTGAGCTAATAGGCCAACCAGTTTATAATTAATGTAGGCTTCTGTATGTTTCCTTGGGACTGAATGGCTGCAGGACTGGACAGAATAGAAACCTCTGTCAACAGGAAGAAGCCAATGAGTTTCATAGAAGTTGCAATCTTAGGGGGAAAAATCACTTTTATGAAAAATTATATGTAGAGAATTCTAAGTGGACAAAATTCTGAAGACAGAGGAGCAAGCAGACATCCTGAGTTGAACTTCCTAGTGGTGGAGACTTTCTGTAATCCTGTGCAATAGCCGCCAACCACATTGGCTAGTGAGCAAGTGCACAGGGGTCACCGGTCAGGCCAGCCTGAAGAAGGGAATGAGTAAGTCTGTCAGTGTGGGTGTATGTGGTGTGTATGTGTGTTTGAGTGTGTGTATATGAGTGAGTCTGTCAGTGTGTGTATATGTGTGTATGTGGTGTGTATGAGTGAGTGGGTATGTGTGTGTGTGTGTGCATGTGTATATTTAGAAAATCAAGGGCCTAAATTGAAGAAAAGAGAAGAAAAAGAATAAAAAATAATAATACTTACTTGAATATTCCTGGAAAAAAAATCCTTTTAAATTGTTACCAAAATCCCTCGACCCAAGCTGTGAGGCCATGCCTGCAGCCAGTCCTAAAGAGAAGAGTGTCATCATTGATTTCCATCAATCATTGGGGAGCAAGGCTGTCGTGCCCACGGAAAGGCTGGGCACTTGCCTGCATTTCAAGCAATTTTGTGCTCAGCAGTGGACAAGGGGGGAAGGTAATGAGATTGCTTCCTCATCTACCAGGCCAAGCCAATAACGTGACATTGTGTGTGCCTGTCAGTTTTATACATCGAGGGTGCCCAATAACAGGTACCAAGCCCGCCCCTTTAATGTGACATAAATCAGGAGTTGTACAAGAGTAGAGGGGTCACCAAGAGGCCACGGGAACTGCAGGCTTGTCCACTTGTCTGATTTTTGAGCCTTCTTATTGTTCCCTGGACTGGAAAAAAAAAACAGAAAAAAAAAACACCATGAAACTCTCCTTACTCTGTTGGGAAGGCCAAAGAGCATGGAAGGTACCTCAGCTGTGCACAGAAAAGCCAAGTGGAGGAGACTGCTACAGATATGACAGTCTAGCCCACCCCCCACCCCCCCACCCCCCCACCCCGTGAGGGGCAGGGGGTCTCCAACTCAAGCAGCAGCAGTGACATACCACCCTGTCTCAAGTTCCCACCCCCTCCTCTGGGCTCGTTTTCCTGCAGGGCTCTTATGAGTAAACACTGAACAAATCTTGGAAAGTATGGAGAAGCAGACGTTAATATGGTTCCTCCAACCAGGAGGAAGAGAACTTACTAATGAACCCACAATTCACTTCTCTAACGTTGGCTTTCTCCCTGCTGGATGCAGGCATCCTGGTCCAGCATTCGACAAGGAACTGACAAGTTTAGCGGCTGTCATCCCGGCCTCATCAAGAGAGATTTGCCTTTTCCCTCACCCATCCTTTCGTTTTTCCCCCCATGGCCAGCTGCTACAGAGACTCGGTCAATTTAGATGAGCTGGCTGAGGCGGGCTAGTCATTACGCTAGCCAGGCACCCTTCTCTAAGTGTAGCTTTTGCCAGGTATGGCTTGAAAAGAAGGCTTCACGGAGGGAGCAGCGTGTGCGGCAGCTGGGAACAGGAGCGAGGATTCTGGGAGTGTGCGCGCAGGTTTTCCCATGCATGGCTGGAGGCATGGCTCACCCTTCCTTTTTGCCTGCCTTCCTCCTCACCCTGCTCCTCGGCATGTTCTCCTGCTGCCACCGGTTTCCAGCTCCATTGTTCCTTGAAGCCAAGCAGCCCGTGTGCAGCCAGGCCCAGCACACGCTCTCCCAGCCAGAACTTCCTCTGAAGCTGCAGTGCAAAATTACAACCAGCTGCTCCAGGCTGCTGGCCGCCAGCTCTGCAAACAAGCATCCTGATGCCCTGGGTGCCAGGGACGCGGCAGCCTGCTCTTGGCAACCTCTGGGGCTCCTGAGGAAGTGCCCACACCCTTCTGGGATGAGGGGCAGGCCCTTCCCTTCACCTAGTGCCTGGGGCTTTCCTCTGATGTGGGGACTCCCCCACATCAGATCTCCCGCCCGCCACCCCCCTCCCCCCCCCGTGTGTGTGTGTGTGTGTGTGTGTGTGTGTGTGTGTTTCTTGTGTCTCTGTGTAGCTGTGCTTGTGTGGATGTATACACATCCGGGAAGGGAAGATGGAGGCCGGAGCTCAACATTGCATGTCTTCCTTGATTGTCTCTACATATATTTTTTTTTTTTTAGACTTGACCTGGAGCTCATAGATTGAACTAGAGAGAGGCTTCAAGGAGCCGCTCTCTGTCCCCTCGGCCTTCCTTGAATGCTGCCACATCTGGCCTTTACAGGAGTGCCGGGGATCCAAAGGCATGTCTCACACATTTATAGCAGGCAGTGCATCAAGTGAGCCACCCCCTCCCTCGAGCCGTCTCCACTGTCCAATGGAAGGTGCCTGCTTGGTCGTCTACAACCTGCTTTGCCCCACTGTGCCACTAGAGGGGCAGGATGATGTGTCTTCGGGGTCACATGAGGGTCGCTGGCTTCAGTATCTCAGCTGAGGCTTTCTGTAATTACGTACACACAAATCCGGGTCAGAAGCACGCGCTTAGCTAGCATGAGGCTAACAGACAGTCAGCACTGCTTTCACAAAAAACTGAGGATCCAAACACTTCTAAGCGACCCTCCCTAAGGAGAGCAACTGTGGGCAAGAGAGCGAGGGCTCGCCCATGCCCCATCTCTGAGCCGCGGGTTCATTTTGGGGCCTCAGCGATCTTTCAGGCTTGGCTACAAGGAAGACTCTGATCCAAAATTAGGCTTTGAATGTGTGACACAAAGCGGCCAGCCCCACCCACCGCCTCTTTCTGCCCTATGCTGTTTCTTCCCATCCTGGCTTTGGGCCAGATCTGGCCCTTCTGGCTCCTGGGGGGAAGGGCTGGCCCCAGTGCTGTTTCTAGGCAGAGTTTGGCCTTCATGAAGGTGCATGGTGCAATCCAGGAAGAAGCGAGAGATTCCTCTGCTGGGAAGAGAGCCTGGCCCTCCCACTACTCACCCACCACCCCAGAGCTGGAGAGGGAGAGCAGGAATGCCACATAGAACTCCCTGTGCTGCCCCTGGTCACTTGTACCTTCCATCCTAAAGACCGCAGTGGTCCTATAGAAGGAAGGATGCTGGACTTGGGGAGAGCACACTGTCATACTCAGAACCAGCTGAACGTTTCCTGTTGAAAGGGCATCTCATTTACGCTGAAGGTTCCCAGGGATGTCCTGCAGGGCCATCGTGGCTCTGCAGAGAGGCACTTCTTAGAGAGGGCGCCCCCTTACTTCTGAGCTTGGCAGCTTCACCGTGGTTAGCAGCAACAGCAGCAGCAGCGTGGCGGCCTTCTGTTGTACTAGGCTCCCCCCCCCCCCCCTTAGCAGTCTTTGTTCCCCAACATTGAAAACTCTCAACAAAATATGTCTTGCTAAGCAGTGCTGGGCAGGGAGCATTTGCTGGGGGTGAATCGTAACTGGCAATAGAGCTTGGCTGACCAGGTAGGTAAGCAGAGAACAGAAGCCTTTGCTGAAGGTATGAAGTTAGTGCCTCACGGGCTGTTGCTTTTCCGTGTTTCTTCATAAGCCTCTCATCACCTTTGCAATCTAATATCCTTCCGAGGGGAAAAAATAAGGCCAGTTTCCAAGTTTTGAGCCTGGTCACGCTTCAAAAGCAGTGCGTGTCTGGAAGAGCATGTAGCCTGTGTGGTACCGGCGGCGCAGTGTGGGAGGCTCCAGGATCCAGGGCAGCCTGGAGACCCCACTGACTCAGTCCTGTAAGAACGAAGTTAGCAAGCAAACAGCGTGGTCATGCCTGCACCCTCCCTGTAAACCTTGACTGAGAACGTCATAGATGAGAGAGCTCAGCCTCTCTGCACCCTAGGGAGAGAACACGGAGAAATATCGAGAGCACTGGGTCTCAACCTCCCTGGTGCTGTGACCCTTTAACACAGTTCCTTACATTGTGGTGATTCCCAGCCCTAAAGTGATCTCGTTGCTACTTCGTAATTGCAACTTTTGAGAGATCCTGTCTCGAAAAATTAAAAAAAAATGTACATAATTGCAACTTTTGCTCCGTTATAAATCCTAATGTAAATATCTGATATGCAGGATAGCAGATACACAATCCGGGGTCACAGCCCACAGGTTTAGATCCGCCTATCAAATCAGTGTGTGGAGTCAAGGCGGCGGCTGAGGGCTGGAAGAGAAGAAAGATTAGTCTTTGGGGCTAGAAAAGATGAGGTGGTTAGGGATCGGTGCCAGACTTCATGACAGTAGACTTGCCCTTAACCGTCTACATGAATCCAGCAGGTCCCCTGACTTCTCATGGGTTCGTTCTTCTCATCTATAAGATGAGGATGCAGGTCACATTGATGCAGTTCTACCGTGTGTGCAACAGGAGTAGGGGAAAGATACAAAACTGTCAAAAGTAGGACACTTCTAAATGGAGCAGCAAAGCCCTATTGGTAAAAGCCCTGGGCTGAGTGTCTGCTACTCATTAGATTGCTTACATTGAGATGAATTATCGGGTCCTCCCAGCTGAAGCGTATCTGACCAATCACCAGCTCCAGTGGATAAAGAAAGAGAACCGTTTTCTCAGGTATAGTAAGTCCATTTTTATTCTTATGAAAAAGCACATATTTTGGACTGGGCGTGATAGAACACATTCCCACCATGAACAAAGCCCTGCTTAAACTGCCTGTTGACACACACCCAGGGTATGGAAGTGGAAGCTAGAGGCTCGGAGGTTCAAAGCCAAACAGCCACAAAGCAAGTTCAAGAACGGCTTGGCTACTACAGCGCCTGTCTCACGGGACAAAAACAGAACAAAACAGGGTTGGGGGTACAGCTCAGTGACAGAGCTTTCGCTTAGCATATGCAAGACTTCAGGTTCTGTTTCTGGTAACCCCAAAACCAAACCAAATTAAACCCAAGGCACATGCTCTGTGAGTTCCAAACGTCCCCAGAGGAAGTTGAGTTTTTCTGCACAGAGAGAAACAGGCAAGTTTTCTGGTATCATCTAGCACCTTCTGGCTCTTACCAAGATGTCCTCAGTTCCTCCAGATTAAGGTATGTATGTATCAGTCTCTCTACCTGGAGATGGAGAAAGTGAGGCCTAAGGCGGTGAAGGGAGGTCACTCAGAGAGCAGCTGGCTTCCAATGTCTGGCTTCAAAGACTGCTCACATGTGTTTTGCTTATAAATGTCCATCAGTGACTTTGTCTTTAGGCTACACACTAACAAGCAGGACCCCACTACATGCAAAGCATTTGTGTACCAATGAGATCTCCTCTTTCCTGGGGCAGAACACAGGATACTTAAGAAGAATGAAGTGGGGGGGCGGGGGTAGAGAGACTGTTACCATTAATTAGAATCAGAAACCCCGTCGGAGGCAATCTCCCGATTAAATTCTAGAAACAATGGCATCATAACCATTGCCTTTGATATCACCTGTCAATCCACCAAAAAAAAAAATGGATCTTATATAAAACATCCTAGCTAGCTTCCCGGGCATTCATTTCATTCAAAGATTTATTTTTGCCTTCATTTAGAGATGTTCCTTCTTTAATATCATGGAGCAGAGAAATGGACTGATAACAAAATAATTACAGTTTCACGGGAATGTTCGTATGTTGCCAGAATATGTATTATCACCTGTAAGTCAAGTAAAGTGCTTGAGTTGATGGAACATCTCCATTTAAAAATGTAGGTTGCGACCCATTTTCCCCTTATGTGTTGTCTGCTCAGACATGTGTCCCTCTAGTTTTGTAGCCTGGCTCTGCCACTGTTTTGTGACTTTAGGCAGAGGCATCCAGCCTTGGTCTCCTGGTCTAGCCTAGGGTTTTTGCAAAGACTGACTGACTTCATGGTTGTGCAAGACTCACATAGCTGATGCTCAGCCAAACTTGTTTTTATCTTCTTTACCTTTGAATACGTTCTGTAAAAACTTGTGTGTGTGTGTGTGTGTGTGTGTGTGTGCATCTTTATGTGTTGTGTGTGCATACATGAAGGTCCTTGTGGAGGTCAGAGATTCACATGGAGCGTCTCTTCAATTGTTCTCCTCCCCCCACCCCCATGTTCTGAGACACGATTGCTTGCTGGCTCCAGAGCTCACCGATTGGGAGACTAGCTGGCCGGTGAATTCTGGGCTCGGCTTCTCCATGCACCTACGAAGGTTATACTAGGGTTACAGACACGCACCACCACACCCAGCTTTTATGTGGGTGCTGGGGATCTGAGTGGAGGTCCTTATGCTTGTACAGCAGGCTCTTTACCCATCCAACCATCTCCCCCATCTCCGTTTAGAGACTTTAGAATGGTTTTGCTCGTTGGAAGTACATATTTCACACAGTTCTAGGAGGTATATTTAGAACTCCAACTACGTGAGAAAATTCCCAGAAAGGTTATGTAGTTCACTCAAAGTCACACAGTGAATGAGCAGTGGCCCCAAATCCTAACACCCCACACGCTTGTCCTGTGATCATCTGTTTAAGGTTCCTCCATTGCCTCTGCAGCCTTAACCTGAAGGCAAGCAACCGGTTTAAGGCCCAAGCAGCTTAGTTTCTCCTCTGAGGACACAGGTCCTTTGGGCCTCTCTTTGCCCTCCCTGCGCTGCACCCAGGCTTGAAAACTGTCATGTCTTTCAGTAACTTCTTTCTAACGCCCCTGGAGTCTGCAAGCTCTCAGACTCCACAGTGCATGAGCCAAACTGGGGGTGGGCGTTCTTTCAAACGGAAGCAGTTGGATTAGATTCCACTGCACGCATAGTGTTGTTAAATATCTCCAGCGTGATAAAAATCATCCCAAATGTCACCAATCCCTGGGGGATTTATTAATAATTAAGCATTTTTAGATCATTTAGGAATGCAGGTTCCATTTAGCAAGAAAATGTACACTAAATGTGTCCATTATCTTGCACTTTGCAGCGGGATTTGTCAGAGATCTCAGCTGGGGTCCTCCGCGACAGATGACAGAGTTACTGCAGGTATCGCCCTCTCCTGAAGACAGCAGTGTCCTGGGCCGGTTTATAAAATCTGTGTTTATTAGACATGTTTATTAGAGTGACTAACAATAGAGACGGTGGAAGAAAACTCCCAAGGAGTCCAGGGAAGTGGGGGAAATGAAAACAAAACAAAACAACCTGAAGAAGCAGAGACCCACGGTCTGCAGGGATGTGAGCTATTTGCTAAACACTTGGGCTTTAAGAAGTTTAAGGGCGAGGCAAAGAAAACTGTCAGTCTATAGGTGCCACCTAATGGGGAGGCTATTTATATTTTTATTTGGTTGGTACCAAGAAGGTATATCATTCTGGTGTGAACAAGATGCAAACGCAGACACACATGCACACATACAAGGGCACGCATATGCATGCACAGTCATATACATACATATACACGCACACGCATACACAGGCACACACAGACATACACACATATAACATGCACACACATACACACACAGACACACACACATACAACACGCACACACACGCGCATGCGCGCGCGCACACACACACACACACACTATTCTTTAATGAGCAGTTCTATTTTCTTTTGTAAGCTACCCAATTATCCTCTCTTCTTCTCTCCTCCCTCCCTTATTTCCCAAGCAAGGCCAATACCCTGAATAGCCAGAAAGGACAGAGTGTGGTGGATGAAGTCTGTCTTCCCAGTGCCTGGAAGGTAGAGGCAAGAGGGTCAGGAGTTCGAGGCTTAACCTGGTTTACGCAAGACCCTGTCTCAATAAAAACAAACATACAGCGGAGGAGGAAAAAGAGAGTGGGCACAGAAAAAACCTCAAAAGGTTCTTGTCTTCCTTGTCACCTTCAGAGCTTTACTAATTTCTCCTAAGGCCACCAAAAATGTCCCTTTTGAAGTTGGTCAATGGAAGAAAGGAGAGAGTAGGGAGAGAGGGTGGGAGCGAGGGAAGAGGGAGGGGGAAGAGAAGAGAAGAGGAGGGGGATTATGGGTAAGACTGGGCATGTTATTTAACCTCTTTCCCTCTAGGCCCCTTTCCCTACCAATAGAAGTTTTCATGGCTTCAGAAATCCCTCCAACCCTAAGGCTAAAAATTCTGAGCTTGAAGCACAAAGGCCTTTCTCCATCAAGCCGAACACTTTGCGATCTTCCAAAATGAACTTTTTGGATGAATTCCTCCACTTTCTTGTTTTCCAAACAGACACTGGTTTCTTCTTTCATGTCAAGCCCCTTCAGGGCCAATAAAAGAACCATAAATTTAGCAATCTATCAGGGTCCCCAACAAAGAAGCGAAAAGCCTCTTGGACAGGGTGGCCAGTGGCCACTCCCATCACCGCGAAGTAAAAGCTTTCAGGAAGAGTGTGACATGACTGGATGCCTGAGGTGACGGCGTAGACAAGGCTGAGAATGACCAAGGCTGGTGGAGGATGCTTAGCATCGCAGACTCCCAACATCCATCCCTGTGGTACTGCCGTCAAGGGCCAACTTTCAGAGCCCCGACCCAACATCGCCGCATGTCTGTTCGTGGGGTGGCTCTCAAGTGTCTACCACAGACACGCCGTCTGTTATTAGCATCGGAGCCCAGGAAGGAACAGTACTGGATAGAGGTGGCACGGGAGTCACAGCAAAGAGTTGATGTGGGGCGAGAGGCAAGGGAGAAGACATGGTGCCCCTGGCAGGGGACAGTCAGCCTGTTGGCCATAAAGTAGCCCAAGAAAGAGACCTGAATCCTGGGATCGGACTCACTGGGGGACCATATGTGGTGGACGAGGGATGACCACAAATCAAGTAGATTAGGAAACTCAACCATCCCTGGGGGCTTTCTTCAGCCACTGGTTTCTAACTCTGAAAGGAACTGTTGGTTTTCACTGTGGTAAACCCACCCATCACAAATGACAATTGGGTGTACTGACCATTTGCGGGAGCAGGTAGTGCATTTTCTCTCTGTGCCTTAAACAGCACACTTACGTCACCGTCATAGCGCCCAAACCCTGGTAGCTTGAAGAGGGGCTTTGCTCTGTCATTCTTCAATGTCTAGAAAATCCCCTGCTTACTGCCAAGGCCAAATGATGAAATGTATACTTATCACTACACAAGGTCCCACGCCCTGTGGTCCATACGTTGTTTCAGACAGGGGCTGTGAAGCTGTATCGGGCGAGGTGTGACCTCCCTCATCAGCAAGATTCATAGGAAATACATGCATGTGAGTGTGTTTAGGGGGCGGGAGTATGGGTCCCTATCTCATTTCAAGGCTGTAATTTTTTTATACTGCAGGTTCTTGGTAGGGAAAAGCAAGGCTGAAATGCTGGGTTCTGCTCATGGTCACAGGTTCTCCAAGTTTGCAGGGTGATGATTATATTGTGGTCTTTCTTACCTTCTGATCTCTATCATAGAATTTCTGACAGAGACAACTTAACGGAGAAAGAATGTTTTGGTGGCTCACGGTCTCCCAGGATGTCTGTTCATCATGGACGGGACGGCATGGCGGAGTTTATGAGCTGGGAGCGTGTAGCAGAGGCTCCTCATATGTGGGAAGATTAGGAAGCAGAGCTCAGCCAGGAGCCAGAGTTTCCATCCCAAATAATCCGCTCTTGCTGGTGAGGCCACAGTCTCCAAGGCTCCACAGCCTCCAGCGTGCCACCGGTGATGGGGGGCTTCGTGTTCACACACACACACACAGCTGTGGTGGGGGCGAGGCTGAAACAGGAGGACATCTGTTTGGCTAGCCGGAGACCCTGAGATAGGACAAAGGCCTGCAGCTCATTGCACAGCCTTCTTCCTACCCAGGGTCAATTAGGCCTGTTTTGTAGAATTTCCTGTAGACCTTGTCCTCAGCTGGAGGCAATAAATCATATTATGGGCTTGTGTTGCACAGAGGTTGTCGGTCTGACTCTCCCACACACTCGGCTCACACCCACACGGGTCCAAGGCCACTCGTCGATCTGCAGAGGAATACAGGAGCACTTGGCTCTCAAGCCCACGTGCGCTTTCCAATTAAAGTCCTTTCTCTCTGTCTCAAGGCTAATTTCTCTTTAGTCTTAATTTTTTTCCCCCTATTTGTGCTGATTCGCTCCTATTAGTTTGGATGGCAACTCTTGCGTAACTTACCTATACATTTTAGCCGAATGCAATCTGTGGTGTCTGAAAAGTAAGTGTGCAGATGGATTCTGAATGACGGGTGGACCTTAGCCATCCTGCCAGGATCAACCTCCCCTTTAAAGAGGAGGGCGAATGACTTGTCCAAGAATTGGGGGTAGAACAGGGAATAACAGGATCCCCTCTCCCATCAATGATGTTCCTTTGCCTTATGCTGGTACCCACCCACCACATTCTGGGCTTGCATTCTCATTGCTTCTAGAGAGAAACAGGTGATGGGTGGAGCATAGCACACATGGAGAAAGGCTATGGAGCACCACCCAAGGCCTGGATGAGCCAGTCTGTGCTGTTCTACACCTTAGCTTCAAGGCTTGCTGCTTCTTTTCCTGAAAAGCCAGTGATTGATTTTATTTATTTATTTGGGGGCAGTGTCTTGCTATATAGTCCCGTAACTCACAGCAGTCCTCCTGCCTCAGCCTCCAGAGTGCTGGGATTATAGGAACAGCACCAACACACCTGTCTAACATTGGCGTTTTGTAACCATGACTGCATTACCCATCCTTAGGTTTATAAAGTATCACCATCTACATTTGATAGGGGAGGAAACTGATGTTTGAAAAATATCATATGGGACTGGAGGGGTGGCTCAGCAGTTAAGATCGGGTTAAGAGCACCGGCTGCTCTTCCAGAGGACCTGGGTTCAATTCCCAACATCCACTCACAATGGTAACTCCGGTTCCAGGAATCTGACGCCCTCTTCTGGTCTCCTCGGGCACTGCATGTATGTAGTACACAGACATACATAGAGGCAAAATCTTCACGTATGTAAAATAAAAGTAATTAAATAAATGCATGAATAAACTTCATATTACCCCAGTGTGTAATAGTAAGTGGCAGAAATATGAGCTCATACCTTTTGACAGCAAACGTGGTTTCTACTTCCCTGTGAGCCGCCACGAAGACCGACAACAATCTAGCAAACACTTATTGAGCATCTACTATGGGACAGGCACTTCTGACAGGGAGCATACATGATCACAGATCCTCAGTAGGATGGAGATGAGCTTAGGGAAGCTGACTCTCTTAAAGTCACTCAGCTGACAAATGACAGATCTGAGCCCAAGCAGTTCAACTCTCTTATCTGAGTGTCGAATCACAGCACACTACAGAACAACTGGAAGTTGTTTCCTTTCTGGTGTGCCTTTAGGGTTTGTGTGCATGCAGGTGTGTACGTGCGTGCCCAGGTGTCTCTGTGCGCACACGAGTGCGTGTATGCGCACACATACACCCCTGCACATATCTGTGTGAGTGCTTACTCCAAAGTCAGGCAGAGCTACAATCTCAGTCATCATCCGCTTTTCTATCCGTTTGTTTTTGAGGCAGAGTCTCTCACTGACCTGGAACTCATCAGGCGGGTCAAGCTGGCTTGCCAGTGTACTCAGAATGTACTTGCGCCAGCTTCCCCAGCATTGAGAATCTAAGTGCCTACCACCACACTTGGACATTTTTCACACGGGTTCCAGTGGGCTGGGCTTGGGGCCTCACATTTGTTAGGTGAGCATTTTTCGGACTGAGCCATCTCCAGCCATTGGCAATTGCGTCTGTGGAGTTTCCCAGGGGAGAATGGACGGTGATTTCCAATTCCAAGCCTGTTCCCACGGTGGGATGCTCTCTCCAGATGGGCCTTTCTCTGGTGCCGGAAATCGAAATCCCAAGGTCGGAAGCTCTTGTCCTTGCTGCTGGCCTGCAAGGTCTGTTTTCACGGCCAATCCACTGCGGTATAGTCATTATCAAAAGTAGCACTTGAGAGGGCCCTCTGGCTTCCCCTGAGAGCCACCCCAATTCAGCTCACAACAAGGCAACTTCAAGAGCATCCTGTTGACAGTCTCTCTTGGCGTGTGTCATGTCCAGTCCAACAAACATCTTCTGTGCCCTGGAAGGTTGGCTGCATTCCAGAGCATATTCGTGAACCTACCTTACAGTTTGTTATGAAATAGGTCTAGTCAGTGGCCCGTAGGAGTTGGCCAAAGACGATGTGTAGTTGTGGCACTGGTCTATTGGTCTTGGTTTAGTTTGGTCTAGACCTGGGTGTCACATGTATGCCATATTCTTCCTGCCAACCTCAAGATTTTCAGAATTTTTTTTGTCTTATATTCTCATGGCTTTGATATTTCTGAGAGATAAAAAGTAAATGGAAGAGAGAGAGAGCCTGTGTGTGTTTCAGTGAAATTCTTTGGCTACCAGTAGGAGTTTCTTTGCCTGGTTAGCATTTAATCTTTGTGTGTGTGTGTGTGCGTGCATGTGCATGTGTGTGTGTGTGTGTTTCCTAGCATTTAATCTTGGTCATCTCTTTTGACCTTGCATACCCCTCTGACAGATGGACCCAAAGCCTTCCATGGCTGTTGGAGTTGTGTAGCTCTGTGGTCACCAAAGGATAGCTCATGAATGGTGTTAAGAGCATGACCTGCAGGTTACAAGATTGGAAGCATCACTCTGACACCTCCACACTCAGGTTCCTTTATGCACTCTGGAGCAATACACATTTAAGCCAGCGTCAGACCCTAAGTGTATGCAGGGGGTGTGGACAAAGCCAGCAGGTAACTGGCAGGTTCCTCATGACTGGTGCCGAGCTTTTTCCAGTCGGGTCAATAAAGAGTTATGTGTGCGCCAATCCACATTTATCCAAGACTTTTGTAAAAAGTGGCTGCATGTGTCTGACGTAGCACAAATGCCACAGGAAAGTCTCTCCCAGCTCTCTCGTGCAGCCCCAACACTGGCTGCCTTGCACGAGCAAGACAGATCTTATTGTGCAACCGCTGGGTTGCCAGGGTGCTGACCTGAATTTCTCTGTAATAGAAAAAGCAGCAGACGGTTTGGGAGGACTGTCTTATCGTTCTCAGTTTTATTTTTCCTCCAGAAAGGATAATGAACTTGAAGTCTCGCTGTGTGTCCTTGGCGTCCACATAAAAATAAACACAGCTGTCCGTGTCTGAGAAAGGTCTTCCATTTCAGCCTGACAATGCCCTTGGCTGCAGAGCTACAGTGATGATGGGGATTCTGATTCTTCGTGTTAGAGCACACATGTGAACTAGCATGTGCGCTTCGAAAGCATCCGTTCCCTCCTACAGAGAAACACAAGCACAGACCGGCCGGCTACTTAAGGAAGTGTTAGGAAGGGGATTTAAGAACTAGTTGGGTGGCCCAACTAGGTTACCTTGCAGACTCTGACATACTTTAATGCTAGTATGCTCTCTGCTCCACCTAGGTCTGTATCCAGAATGTTCTACTCCAAGAAGACCATGGTCTTTCCTTCTCAAGGTCGTTGTCCATGGTGTGGTTTGGGTTTTCCCTCTGGACTAAGCACATTCCCTATCCTCGGCACAACTGTAACCGCAATAAGATCTCCCTGTTAATGATTCAGTGGCTGATTTTAAATGTTTTCTTCACAAAGTGTCCGTTTCTAGAGTCGGGGAGGTGGCTCAGCTGGGAAAGTAATTGCCACATGAACACGAGGACTTGAGTTCGATGTCTAGAAGCCATGTAAGGCAGCTGGGTAAGGTGCATGTCTGCATTCCTAATCCTGGGGTAAAGGAGGGGACACGTGAACCACCAGTGACAAACAACACAGCTAAAATACAGAGGGTTTTTTCTTTTCTTTTTTTGCTAGCAGTCATGTTTAGGAAAATATAATCCGCTGTGAAGTCTGGAAACTACATTTGCTTCTTTATCATGCAATGCTGGCCGTTGAGCTATGTAAATTTCTCAGCTCTGTGGAGTTATTTTTGATTAGGTCATATGCTGGGAATTGCGTCCTGTGCTGTCAAAAATCTTGGGGTGTGGGTGTTCGATTTTTTTGTTTGTTTGTTTGCTGTTTTGTTTGCTCTTTAACCAGCATCTAGGATCTGGACAGGAGCTGAGAGTTTATGGTTTCTTCCTTTGCTGTTCACGTGGAAAAGCGTTCGCATCCTTCTGACTCCTTGTACCTCCAGCCTGTCTGTCTGCAGTGGGCGGGCCCTTGAGGTCTTCCTCCTACTCTGTGGGTGGAAAAATGACACCGCCTCTCTGAGCCTCTGAGCGTGGTGAACTCCCCAGGTCGGGGCTGGTCACGTCTACTGAAATAGGACAAGAGTAGGAGACACCGGTGACCAGATGCATGAGGAACCAAGAGGGAGGAAAGCGGGGTCCTGAAAATAGAAATCACACCAAAGAATAGATGACGGCTTGATAACGCCCCGAGGCCTTTGTTCGGGAACATGCTGGTACTATAAAGAGAAAAACGTCAGTACCGCGTTCTTCTGTGAAGTGTGACTTGCCTTTTCCTCAAGAATTCTCCCCAGAGAAGGCCTTGTGGGTTGCGGCTAGCTCCACTTTCTGTATTTATCGAGATGTCTTCTTTAAGGCAAGTACTGCTCTCTTTCAAGGGCTGCTCTATCATTGCATTAAGAATAAGATAATTAACAATAAGATAAGGAAAATTCCCTGGAAACGCTAACCATGGCCATTGCATGTTCTGGCCTCGGGGGTTCCGTCTGTGCTCACAGGTAAAAGGCAGTCCCGACAGCCGTGCGTGTTTGGATCACTTGTTCACCGTAAGTAAAATACTCTGGGGACCTAAAAATACAGCAGAAATAAAACTTTCTGGAAAAAAAAATTAAAAACCAGCAACTTGGTGTCATATCAAAAGTAAGACATGGATTCAAGGGGATCGGCATGGTTTTTCAGAGGCAGAGTTTCCGTGACTCTGGGGGCATCAGGGTCTGTACCCGGCCTGGCTTCCCTCTCAATGCAGACATGCTCAGATACCGTCTATGTGGTTAGACATCAAATCCACTGCACTCTTTGGCAGATGTTTTACGGAAGTGTAAGAATTCTGACAGCATTTGGTTAGCCTCAAACGATCATCTAGTAATTTATTTTCATTCTCTGTGCTTGAACGAAACGTAAGTCCTAAGTGAGACAAGCATTGGGAAACACTATCCATGTACAAGAATGGTGTGACTCTCTTTTATTTATTAATCTATTCATCATTTATTTATTTATTTGTTCATTCATTCATTCATTCATTCATTCATTTAGGTTTTTCGAGACAGTGTTTCTCTGTAGTTTTGGAGCCTGTCCTGGAACTTGTTCTGTAGACCAGGCTGGCCTCGAACTCACAGAGATCTGTCTCTGCCTCCCAAGTGCTGGGATTAAAGGTATGCCCCACCACCGCCTGGCTGGGTGTGACTCTTTTCTGGGCAAGGGCACAGTAGTGCGGTTCTGTCTAGAGGTGATGGGTCCCAGAAATGAAATAGAGGAAACAAAGTGAGCTCATCAATGTAGCGTTGGCCATCTGCAGAGAGGCTGGTTCTGCCCCATCGCACTGAAGGGACCCATCATCACTCACTACTGACCTACTGGTGTTTCAGGAGTAGGCATCCAACATGAAGACAGAAAGATGAAAGATTAGACCCAGCCTCCGCTCTGTTCCGACGCATCTTAAGGTAAACCGAAGCCAGCATATCACAAGTAGGACCAAAGACAGTGACACCGCTGACGATTCATGCCTGGGCCAAGTGCCAGGACCGGAGAGACAGGGAGGGAAGGGCCTGCTTCCAGCCTCTTGGGAAACCAATGTTCAGACTAGAGTTAGTTAGCTAACTCAATGAAATGAGAACACGTCCCAGTCCCCCAGGAGGTATGAAGGTTTTAGATCCTGAAGATGCAAGAAATCAACAGATGACCAAGTGCTAGGGGAAGGGCCCGAGCCATCAGTCCCACTAGGGCACTGGAAACATGGCTCTTTTAAACCATTGTCGTATTAACTGTCTAAGCTGCATCAAGAGTACTTGTAAGTGTATAGTTATTTGTTTCTTATTTTCAAAATGTCAGTTTTCTGTCTATCAGGAATGCATGGATGGTCTAACCGCATGAATTTGATCCAAGGTCTCTCATCCTGTTAAGGCTGGCTACGACTACAGACATAGGAGGATCTGACTAGCATTAGAGAATTTGTTTCCAAGTGGCTCAGACACACAGCTGGCGAGCTGCTGTGGGCAATGGCAGGAGGCCTTGGCTTCTTTGTAGCGACCCACTCCATGCTGCTACTTAAGCATCCTCACGACAGGGTACCCCGTTTTCTCTAGAGGTAGAGACTCTTGCAGGAGCGGCCACAGTGTCTCCTATGTGCTAGCCGTAGAAGTCACAAGGCCACTGTACAATGTTCACCTCTTTACGGGGGGGGGTCATTCTTGTAGAAGAGCATGCATGCTGGTAAGCAAGCATTGGTTCATCTTAGAGGCAGGCTACCATAGCTACTCTCGGTCACGGTCGGTGTGTGTGACCACCGACTGCAGGAAAGGTCTGCATAATGCCTGAACCCCATTCCCACCCCCACAGTTCTACAAACCGGATGCTTGTGGAAACGCATGACAATCCTTCTAGAGAAAGGTCAGGGGCTCCTGAATTCCTAACTGCCTTGGCCAGGTGGTGGGGGGATGCACATACTTCTCTCATAGTCTACCTTAGCAGGAACAGGGCTTGCTGCCTTCCCCAGATACTCCACCTCTGCTTAGGTAGCAGTGTGCCTACGGGGAATGAGAAGTCACCAACTGCCAGGCACAGGCCAGGGCTCAGGATAGAGTTTTAAATCCAGCCCTACTCCTTCTGGCTCTTCTCTGCTAGCGTATGGCTCTAAAACGGGCATCTGGTGGCCACCGAGAGTTAAAAAGCCTACTTGAGTGTCTGAGTGATAGCTGGGATCCTAGGGGTGCGGGGCAGGGATGGGGGGGGATCTGGCCTCACTGCGTTGCTGCTCTTTTCCTGGAAGGGAAATGACCTTTCTGACTCAGACAAGAGTAGAGAAGCTGGTGTCAGCAATCGCTGGGTCCACCTCTGGTGGATCTGTGACTATCTCTGCGAGCTTCCATTATTATCTGTAAGGTAGTCCCATTCCAACTGTGAAATTTAAAATTTTGACTCTAGTGCATGCTGGGCAGTTTATATGAATTATATCTCTGCTATTCTTCACCAGAATTCTGAAGGAGGCTCCACGGCCATGGTCCTACAGATGAAACGACTCGCCTAACCTCCCAGCTACTGAGTTACTTAGCTCCAACTAAGCAAGCCTGACTCCAAAGCCGATGGTATACATGCTTCTGTCTCAGATAGCCCCGACAGAGACTGGGTATAAATCAATCACAAAAGGATGAAATCCAGAGGGGGGGGGGGCGCTCACACAACTGTGGCAAAGCCCACAGATGGGAGCTCAGACATCCTGAGGGCCATTTCCCTTGTACATCCAAGTTGGGATCCCGCCTCTTCCAACTCGGTGTCATTGATGCCAGGTCTGTCCTAAGGGCAATAGGTTGTTTATGCTGTCTAGCACCACTTTTAAAGAAATCCTATCACGGCCTGGGTCGGATAGCCAGGGAGGTGGAGGCTAGTGGGAGAGAAGTGCTAGGAAATTCAGGGTCACAAAGCCCCCACCTGCCCGATATACCTTCCCTACACCAGGCTCTCCCGCAGAGTTTGCAGGCCAGCTAAGGCGGCGTGGAGCGTTCATCTTGGCTCCAGGTGCCAGCGCAGGGCCGCTACAAGGAGGGGACCCAGACTATAGATGCCGGGCACAGCCTCCTGCAGCCAGCGGCAGGCCCCCAAGCCCTGTGGAAGGCCGGGGTCAGGGGTGTCTGGGACTCTCACACGTGGGTCCCCGTTCTCCGGTGGGAGCCGGAGATGCACCAGCTCCGCCCGGGGACGAGACCAGAAAGAGGGCGCCCTGCCCCGGGGCGCAGAGGCCCTAGAGGCTTTGTGTGTTTGAAGCCAGATCCCCCACTTCCTTTCCCCGCCTCCTTCCCGCTCTCTTTCTCCGGGACCTAAGTCCCAGTGGAGGCTCCAGCAATTAGCACGCGAGGAGGGGGCGGCAGGCGGCGGGGGTGGTGGCGGCGGCTGCGGGCAGCGTCACCCCAGTCTCCCGCCACCGGTGTCGCTTTCCGCCAGCGCTGCCTTCGTGCGCCACCTACCGGCCGCCCGAGTGCATTGCGGCGTCCGCCCGCGCTGTTCCTAGGCAGATCTTGATCTTCCGTGGACAATAGACAATGGGAATTTTTTTTTTCCTGAACAATGATTTATTTGAGGGGGTGGGGACTAGCAGGAAAGAGGGAGAGAGGGAGGTGGGGAGGAAGCAGCACTGTGTTTGTCATCGCTTTAGAAAAAAAATCTCTGTTCTGTCATTGTTTCTGCATATCCATTATATGGAGGACAAAAGAATCCGGTCCTGGCACTACAAAGCTAAGAGAAATGTTTTCCGTGGCTGACATTTAATTGTGAGCACAAGGTGCTGCATTACCACGGGGAGAGACTGCCGAATGGAGTGGAGGCACAGGCTGGCTTCAAAAGCCTGTCTTCTCTGCTTTACCGCGTCCCCGTTTCCTATGGCCTCAGAGAGCCCCACTCCGGTTGTGCGGTACACACAATCCCACGTTTCTATAGTTTTTCAACCCACCGCAGGGATTCCTCGGGGAGCATTTTCACAGCACCTCAGAGCCTGCTCTTTTGCAGCTAACAAGGACAGTCCGCTTTTCTTCGCAGCTTTCTTAATAAAAGGTCCTTAATAAAAGGATCTAATCCGACCCCTGCCCAGCCACCCACCAGACCTGCTGGAGACGCTGGAGAACACTTCCTTCCAGCCTGTCATTTTAGCGATGAAAAAGGTGAAATGCTTATCCAAAGCACACAAGTAATTAGAGATAAAGGTAGGACCAGATCTCTGCCCATTCCTGGTCCTTGGGACTTGCCTTTTGCTGTCTTGATGCCCAGCACCCTCTGACCTGACCAGTTCACGGTCAGGCCTCCTTTCTAGCAGCTATTGGGGTACATTGCGGAAGATGGGTGATAACTGAGGGGGTGAGACTGAAGGGCGACTTAGCTCAGTGGCTAAATGATTCCTTCGTTTGTTTCTCCTTTAGACAATAGAGGGGGGGGCAACGTGTATGCCATCTTTATCTGATTATTTTTGTTATGATAACACGTAAAACCGACTATAGTTCTCCATAACTCTCCAGAAACCATTTCTTTTACGATGCAGGGTTTGAACTCTCATTTTGATCCAGGACCAACCTGGCTCCTGTGGTGTAAGAACAAGGACATCTTCCATCTTCGGAACTGTGTTGGGTGGTCTCCTGGTAAAGGAGGGGGACTGCCCCCCTCAAAAAAAATCTTGGGGGAGATGCAGCTGACTGATCATATGCTAAGACATTGACACATTTTTCTTGAACCACCTTGCCAAAACATCCTGCCACAGTGCTCCTGCCTCCTTTAAAGTCCGCCAGTGTCACACCAAGCCAGTCTCAAGGCTTTGATGAGGAACTCGGAAGACATCTGCGCACATCCAAAATAAGTCAGCCCACAGCAGCAGCCTGCGTGGTGTATGGATTGTTCAGCCTGTTTAAAGCAAACAGACCCACCTCACTGTGTGCAGACAAGCAGGCAAAATCTCCAAACAAAAGACCAGAGCATCCCCAGCTCTCTTTAAACTGTCTTCTAAGAGCTGGAGAAAAAAACACTGGCTTGGCAGGCAGTCCCCGAACCTTCCGGCTGGGTTTTCGCGCTTTACGAACATTGGTTTGAACAGGGACCATGTGATATGGTAACAGGGCGCTCGGATCTCTAAATCTCCTTTTCCTCATGTCATCCTTCCTCCACCCCCTCCTGGAGGGTGACTCACCCTGTCTCTGCAAAAAAGATCTGCAGTTCGGTGATGTTCTAATATGACAACTCCATGCTCTGCCTCAAGGGTTCTGTGAAAATCAGGTGTGATCAAACGAGATAATGGAGTGTGGAGGATCTTGGGAAAGGCTCAGGTCTTCCTCAGATGTGGGACGTCGTCTCCACAGGGCTGAGAGGCCGACACATGGCGATTACTCATTGGAGCCCTGTCCTAGGAATTCCGAAACAAAACCAGGCCCACGTTTCAGCTGGAAGCATAAAATCCCACACCAGGTTTGAGGCGAATGTCAATTATTGGGGCTCTAAGCCTCGTCCTAAAGAATGCTCTCCCCTCAAGCTGCAGCCTGGTAACTTCTAGAATCTTGGTGACTCACCGCTCCCCCGATGTCCTTATTTGGTAGCATGCAAATAAAAACGATCATTTTCAGATTTAGATTTCCTCAAATCGTGGTGCGAACAGCTATTTTGGCTTTTGCTCCAGTCACCACTCTCTGTAGTAGTGTATTTTGAGTTGTAAAAACCGCTTTTTTCTTTGCTGTCTAAATTTAAATATGGGATTCAGCAACTGAAGAACTCTCTTGGTCAGATCAGGAAGTCCAGCTCTTCTGGCAAATGGCTGTCCTTTCCACGCAGCGCTGATGGCCCGAATACATTACAAGCCCTGTTTGTAGTCCGTTTCCATGGTACCTCAGCTTAGCTTCCTTACCTTACCCACAGACGTACTAGATGCGATTCACTTGCGTCTGTGTAGACTAGCTGCAGGTTCAAGGACACGATACCCATCTTGCTGAAAGTAAAACCTAACCAAGGCAGCTGTTCTCTGCATCACAGGTCTATCCTTGGCTGTGCCAGATAAAGATGGTCCCTTTAGTGTCCGCAGTAGTTGTGACGTCTATCCCAAACCAACACTCATACCTCCTTAAAAGGCAGACCTGGGGTTTTCCTGCTTCTCAAGGACAGATGTCTCGCAGGAGTTTTGAACCTATTTCTTTGTTGTTTTGTTTTTTTGTTTTGTCTTCAAGAGAGGGTTTCTCTGTGTAGCCCTGGCTGTCCTGGAAATCATTCAGTACACCAGGCTGGACTTGAACTCACAGAGATCCGCCTGTCTCTGCCTCCCAGGGCTGGGATTAGCAGTGTGCACCCCCGCCGCCCAGTTTAGACCCAGTTTTGACTGGAACCCAAGGCGCGTTTTATCTGCGTCATGAGGCTGGCTCAACAGCCTGGGCTGGGGCATTCCTTCCTGGGAATGGGATTTCAGAGGGTAGACAGGCGCACAGACGACACCTCAGGGTATTTTCAGTTCCATTTTCCTGATCTCTTCTCTTCCTGATTGACGTAGCGACCTGTGGCTGCGAGGGTCTAGGCGGGGCGGTGCATTGTGAACCCCAGCTGATTGCCCTTAGTCCATCTTGGTTGCCCACTCGGATTCCAGACTTTGTAGGGGACTAGATGGCTCAGCTCTGACATCAGATCCCATTGAAACATGGAAGGAGGCCCGCTTCTAAATCCTGCCTGCAAAGCAATCACCAGACTCGCGAAGTCGGTGGCAGCTGTGGCCCCTTAGGCTACTGGGTGTGTCCTCTGCCTAAAGTCACACACCCTGTGAGCATTCCACACTGGGGCTTGTCGCTACTGCTCTCGTTCCGTCTGTACTTAACTGTGGGCTTCGGCAGGATACATTCTCACAATGTGGGGACACCCAGCGGGGGTACCAAACAATCGTCAACTTCCACACATCTACAAATCTCACAGCCTGGCGCCTAGGAGACACAGGTGGCTTCAGCAAACAGGAGAAGACTGGGGAGCATTTGTAGTCGCCACTACGGGTATACGAGTTTATCTTTCTGTCTTACATCTGGCAAGCTTCTTTGCTCCTTTTCCATCACGTGCATTAATTGTGTTTAGTCCAATAACAAGGTTAAAATGGTGATGCTTTTTGTCGATACAGATGCTCTTACAGTAATGGGGACAGTGGCTACATCTGAAGTGTAGCAAATTATTTTTTTTCCTTTGCCTGCATCAAATTTATTTCCTCCCTTTTCCTGGAAAGCCAGGCAAGGATTTTCACTTAGCTGTACATAGGCTTTGTTGGAGACACGGTTTGAGAGTGTAAATGTTTGTGGGAGAGGCTGTTAGCCTAGGGGAGAGCCCGCTCATCCTGGCTCCTCTCCTCCCTCCTGCGTTTCTTTTTCAGGTTTCAAGAGGAGGAGTCACCTGAGGATTCTCCCGTAATAGGGGCCTGGGCCGTGTAAATACAGGCCAGTGATTTAACCTCTCGGCTCTAGTCTCCTTCCCATAAGCCCATTGTGGACTTGAGAGCAACAGAATATGTACAGAGTTTAGCCCAGAACCTGGTGCATGATAAACACTCCTTAAGTGGCCCCTGCGACTGCATCCTGTGCGTGCGTGCGTGCGTGCGTACGTGCGTGTGTGTAGAAGCCAGAGGTTGATGTCTGCTTTCTTCCTCAATCATTTCACCTTATTTATTAATTTTTTTTAAGATGAGTTCTCTCACTAAACCTGGAGTTCACCCATTTGACTACACAAGCAGCTAGCGAGACCCTGGGACCATCTTGTCTCCACCCCACCACGGTGCTGGGTTTACAATGTTTACACCACTGTGCTAGCTTTTTATGTGACTGCTGGGACTCTGAACTCAGGTCCTCGTGTTTGATTGAAAGTGATACCCCAGCCCTCTGACACCCCTGTATCCAAGAAATCTGAGATGATTGGAAGCATCACCCCAGCCCCTGGCCTGGGAGTTGCCTTGGTCCAGACTCCACCTCCGGACTCCAACTCCCAGCCTGCCAAGCGCTGACCCCTCCTCAGGGAGGGTCAGGACCACTCCTACAGGCTATCTAGGCTTGCTCCCGACGTCGTTTTGGTTTTTGAGTGTCTCCACCTCCTCCCCGCTCCTCGCCACCCGGAATCGCAGCATTTATTAAATGTGGGTATTTTTGATTTGGTCTAATCTGATCTAATTGGAGTTATTTGCATTGATGGAGAGGCTCTTCTTAAGATTTTTCTTAACACCTTACTTTACTGAGCCATATTCCCAGCTTCATTCTTCCATTTTCCATTTTACCAAATTGTAAATATATATCATATGTGCTGACCGTTTTCTCTTACTCATGATTATTTGTCTGTCTATCTGTCTCTCTGTCTAACATTTATCTATATCTGTCTGTCTATATCTATCGATCTTCATGTGTCTAGCCATCTATCACCATCTGTCTATCATCATCTATCAAGCATCTGTAGTATAGTTATCACATTTCATGTATCTGAATAGCCAACTATCCCTTCCATATTATTTTGTTGTTTACATGTAGGTGGGTGTGTATGCACGGCAAGGGTATGAAGGTCAAAATAAAACTCTGTGGAATTGGTTCTTTCCACTTTTATGCGGTTTCTGGGGAGCAAACTCAGGTTGTCAGGCTTGCATCGGGTCGCGAGCAATTTCACTGGCGAAGTCATCTTGCCAGCCCTCATTTGTCCATCCATTTAGATATCATTTATTTATCATTCATCAATTACCTATCCATCCATCCATCCATCCATCCACCCAGCTATCATCTAACACTGTCTAGACTATTTCCACTGGAGGCCTAAGGTGCCAAGATTTGACATACTACCATTGTCACACTGGCCTGTTTTTCCTTCTTCGTCTTCCAGTAACCAGGTCCTATGTGTTCTCAGCAGTGGAATCAGACACCTCTTTGGTAAAAGCTCACATCAGCGTGCCGTGGGGAGGAGCCAGGAGATGGCACGTGGATGGATGGAGCCATGGAGTGGATGTGTCAGTGGAGAAAAACGTGTATGGCAAGGCCCAGACAGTGCGAGCATCTCGGTCTACAAAAGGATATTTTCACCCATGATCAATACTTACAAGAATAAAAGGGATGCCCATCTTTGATTTCTCCCTTTATTGCAACCTCAGCTCCGACAGCTCACTGGGTTCTGCCTTTACTTGGAAAGGCAACTCAAATTTCTTTCTCTCTATTCATCCTATGCTCAAGTTCTGGTATTATCAGTGAACATTTTTCAGTAAACAGAATAGCTGATTAATAGTGTCTTGATTTTTTAGAAATAGAAATGCTTTAATAAATATAAATGTAAATAATGTTCTTTATATGAACATTTTTGGCATCCATTACATAGGGTTTGATGTTCAACATGTATTCATTGAATAATAATATTCCAGACATCACAGTTATAAAGTTGAGCCTAACATGACGGTGCACGCCTGCCATCCCAAAACTTGAGAGGCTAAGGAAGGAGGGTTGCTTGGATTTCACGGCCAAGCTGGCTGCATGGTAAGGGTCCCCACCACTGCATGTTAAATAAACAAACAAGAATAAAATTAGCTAAGAAAGAGGGTTCATAGATCCTTCTCCTTAAGCACTTCATAGTCTAGTGGGAAAGGGAAGAACAATGATGAATGAGCCAGCACTGTCAGACAATGTTCATGTGACACCAGCAGGGAAGGAATGTGAGTGTGTGCATGTGTGTGGGTGTGCGTGTGCATGCGTGTGGGTGTGTGTGTGCATGTGTGTGGGTGTGCGTGTGCATGTGTGTGGGTGTGTGTGTGCATGCGTGTGTGTGTGTGTGTGTGCATGCGTGTGGGTGTGTGTGCATGTGTGTTGTAGTAATAAGGGCAACGGCGGGGCTGCGTCTCCGGCACCCGGCCGCCCCCATGGCTAGCTTTACCCAAAATAATTACACGGACACTGTATTCTTTTAAATACTGCTTGGCCCATTCTCTTCTAGGCTAATTCTCACATATTAATTTAGCCCATTTCTAATCATCTGTGTATGGCACCCCAAGGTGCGCTTACCGGGGAGATTCTAGCCTAGTCCATCCTGGGTCGGAGCTTCATCCCGGGAGCGGGGCATGGCGTCTCTCTCAGGTGTCTGCTCCCTAGAGGAGAGCTGTCAAGTCTCTGAGCTCACTTCCTCTTCCTCCCAGTATCCTGTTCTGTTTTCTCCTCCCACCTATCTTCTAACCAATAAAATGGGCCAGGGCAGTTCCTTTATTAGCCAATGACCTTCCTCCATCAGTGTGTGGGTGTGTGTGTGCATGTGTGTGGGTGTGTGTGTGCATGTGTGTGGGTGTGCGTGTGCGTTCACGTGCACATGTGTGTGAGGTGATGTACTGTGTTAGTGTAATAGAATGAAAATATCATGAAGCCACCACTCTTCCCACTTCCCAAAAAGCAATGTTTTTTTTTTAATGCCTTATTAAATACTTGGAAGGACCAGCACTCTGTGGACTATTTAGGGAAAACATTACTCCCTCCCCCCCCCACTCCGATTCTCCATGTCCCTGTGGTAACACTGCACACCCTCCCCATTTGTTGGGCAAGTCCTTTTGATTCCATTGTCATGAGCCCTATCATCTTTGTTGGTAAAATCAACATTGGGCGAGTCCTCCAGTGTGTAAGACATTGGTTAGATGAAGGGATGAGTATAACCAGGAATTGAGCACACATCTTATTCAAAAGAAACCTCTCATGGGTATCCATTGATTTATATTATACAAGTCACAGAGTGGAATATAAGCAAATCCATCAGTCCTGCAGTTAGGAGTGGGGTCAAAGGGTCTGGGGAACGGGAGGAACTGCCTAAAGAAGAGGGTGTCTAGAGGAAGTGAGCTAAGGTTTGGGTACGTGTCATCCAAACCATCTTCAAATGGCCAGAGTGGAGTTGGAATACGAGTGACCAAGAGTTTGAACTGAGGCGAAGACAAGACACATGGCTGACACAGAAAGCCACAAGACTGGGTTGGACTGTCAGAGGAGGAAGATAACAATGGAGGCCCCTGCTTTCTTAGGGTAGTAATTTAAGCACTGACAGGTTAGATTTGTAGCATCTGAAAGATGAATCCAAGAATTTATGTGCTGATAAAATTAATCAAACTTATTTTCTTTCCCCTTGCTTTTCTTGGAGGGATGCTGTTAAAGGAGCTCCATGTAGACTGATCATTGTTTATGCTCTTGAGAAGACTAATGTGTGCGGTGCTATGTACATCTGATCTTTAAAAATACCACAGCTGAAAAATATACAATGGAAAAAAGAAAGCATATTCAACAAATGGTGCTGGCATAACTGGATATCAACATGTAGAAGAATGCAAATTGATCCATATCAATTGCCATGCACAAAACTCAAGTCCAAATGGATCAAAGACCTCAACATAAAACCAACCACACTGAACCTCACAGAAGAGAAAGTGGGAAGTACACTTGAACGCCTTGGCACAGGAGACCACTTCCTAAATAGAACCCCAGTAGCACAGACATTGAGAGAAACAATTAATAAATGGGACCTCCTGAAACTGAGAAGGTTCTGTAAAGCAAAGGACGCAGTCAACAAGACAAAACAACAGCCTACAGAATGGGAAAATATCTTCACAAACCCCACATCAGACAGAGGTCTGATCTCCAAAATATACAAAGAACTCAAGAAACTTGACATCAAAAGAACAAATAAACCAATAAAAGAAAATGGAGTACAGACCTATACAGAGAACTCTCAACAGACAAATCTCAAATGACTGAAAGACACTTGAATACTCAGCATCCTTAGTAATCAGAAAAATGCAAATCAAAACAACTCTGGGCTTCCATCTTATACCTGTCAGAATGGCCAAGATCAAAACCACTGATGACAACTTATGCTGGAGAGGTTGTGGGGGAAAGGGAACACTTCTACATTGCCTGTGGGAATGCAAGCTGGTACGGCCTCCTTGGATGTCAGTGTGGCAATTTCTCGGAAAATTAGGGAACAATCTACCTCAAGACCCAGCAATACCACTTTTGGGTATATACCCAAAGATGCTCAATCATACCATGAGGACATGTCCTCAACTATGTGTATAGCAGCATAGTTTAAAATAGACAGAACCTGAAAACAACCTAGATGCCCCTAAGTGAAGAATGGATAAAGAAAATATGGTACATTTACACAATGGAGACTACTCAGCAGAAAAAAGACATTTTGAAATTTACAGACAAACAGATTAATCTAGAGAAAAACATATTGAGTGAGGTAACTCAGATCCAGAAAGACAAATATAACATGTTCTCATTCATAAGTGGCTTTTAGACATAAAGCAAAGAAACATCAGCGTATAGTCCACAACCCCAGAGAACCTAGGCCACAAAGAAGGCCTTAAGAAAGACACACATGGAACTACATAGGAAGAAGGAAAAGACAAGATCTCGTGAGTAAACTGGGAGCACGGGGGCCATAGAAGAGGCCAAAAGGGGAGAGGGGAAGAAGGGAGGGAAATGGGCAAAAATGTATAACAGCTCAATAAAAATAATAAACAAACCCCACCACATCTGGATGCTGTCCCCACCACATCTAAATGCTGTCCTTTGAGTAGCTCTATCTTGAACCCTCTTATCCTTCCTTGGTTTGTTGGACCAAACCTTAACCTCCAGAACTACCTCCTGCCACACCTTGTCTTTTTCTATTGGGCTTGGTCATAATGGGCTATGTAAGTAGGAGCAGAGGGGACAAGGGAGACAAAGGAAAAAGCCCCAACACAGCAGAACGAAAGTGTTGGTTTGCAGAGTTCCTTAGAGCAGTGGTTCTCAATCTGTGGGTCTTGACCCCTTTGGGGGTCAAACGACCCTTTCACAGGGGTTGCCTAATAAATATCTACATATCAGATATTTACATCACGATTCGTGACAGTAGTAAAATTACAGTTATGAAGTAGCAACCAAAATAATTTTACGGCTGGGGGTCACCACAGCATGAGGGACGCAGCCTTAGGAGGCACTACTTGAGCCCACGCAAATCAAAGCCACACCCAGAATGCCGGAGGGCGCATTTGTGTTTCTTCACGTCACAGACAACTGCGTGCTGTCCTTGGAGGTCTTCACGGAGCTGCTTGGCAGTAGCTTTCAAAGAACTGGCGCCTTGTCTCTAGTTACTTGACAATGATATGCCCTTGCGGAAAATGAGACCTTGTCCATGCCTTAATTTGGGGCCATCAGAATCCCAACACCCACTTGTTCAGGGGTCCAGCTAGAGTTGGCTAAGGCAGAGCTTAAAGGGGCTTAGCCGTAAGCAGGGGGACTCTGTATTCCAAATCTCCTCTCGGAAAGTCCCCCGCGACACGCTCTCGCGCCACCGTGGGTGAGAGGTGAGCAGATTGCTTTGCCAACACTCCATTTGGTGTGGTGAACCTTTGTTTGAATGACATGGAGAACGAAGGCAGGTTATCATTGCTGCGCCCAGCCGTCTGACCCAGAGAGCAGAAGAGCCGGGAGAGGTGAGGAGAGGTGAGGCGGAGATTAGCGAGGCTCAAGCGGGATAATTGGAAAAGCAGGGAGCGGGCAGTAAATTATGCCTCTCCGCTGTGGCTTAGTTACAGAACTAGAGGAGATGAAACAGATTGGCAACCCTGGCTGAAAAACAAACGCAGAGGGTCAAGGAGGGGAGCCTAGAGCTGAGCTCTCGGGGCTTCCTGAAGCTTGCTAGGTTTCCATGCTTAGAGCTACACAGAGGATAAAATAACGGGACATCTGTGTAATTTCTCTGGAAGCCATTTTTATTTCACCAGAGCCTAGACCTGTTAGGAAGAAACAGGCTGAAGTCTTCCAAATTAAAGAGAGACAGAGAAAGAGACAGAGACAGAGAGGGAGACAGAGAGCGAGAAGGGAGAGGGAGTGAGCTAGCTCAGTTAATGTGGGCACAGGATTGTGTGTGTTTGCCTCTTAGGGCACCTGCAACCTGACTTTGTGAGACTGGGAACTTCCTCAATGTTTCTACGCCTCAGTTTCCTCATTTGAAGCAAAGAAACCATTGTGCTGTGATTTTTATTTATATAAAGCTCTTAAAAATTTCCTTGGCACCCAGAAAACAATCAAAGAAGCTACCTAGATTCACTAATGGTTTTGAAAACATTTTGGAAAATTGAAAGATTTCCGTTCTTTTCTCCCTCTCTTTCTCTCCTCTCCCTTCCTTCCACCTTTCATTGTATCTTTCCTCGCCCTCCACTTTTTTTTTTTTCCTGAGTCAGGGTTTCTTTGTGCAACAGTCTTGGCTGACATAGAACTCACTTGGTAGACCAGGCTGGCCTCGAACTCACAGAGATCCACCTGCCTCTGCCTCCCGTGCGCCACCACCATTGCCCGGCTTTCTTTTTCTTTTTTAGGCAGTCTTGCTAAGCACCCTGGGCTGGAAGTTGCTGTGCAGCTCAAGCCGATCTCAAGCGCATGTCTTGCTGCCTCAGTTTCCCAAGACCTGGGAGTACAGGGGATAAGCCACTACATTCAGCTCAAATTCACCTTTGTTTATTAATACCATTTAGTATATGGAAACCAGTGGCAAAACTTTTATCCTCTATCCCACATACATGACTTGCAGATGGTGCTAATGGGCACGAGGGCGCGCGCACCTATGTACGTATGTATGTATGTGGAGAGCAGAGGTCCACACTGGGCGTCTTCCTTGATTGGGATCCAGCTGTTTCTGCTTCACAGCACTGAGGCTTCAAATGGACACCAGCATTTCTAGCTTCCGGGTGAATGATGAGGATCCAGACGCAAGCTTAACGCTTCTGCGCCAAGCTCTTTGCAAACCAAGCCGTCTTCCCATGGGACTTTTCTGGGTTCTGCTGAACGTGCCGGTAGCGGAAAAACAATGGGACCTCCATGCTAGCTCCGTTTTAAGAATTCACCCGAGATCGCCTCACATTAGAATAATATACACTGGCCACATAAATCCAGGAGCCAGGCACACCCCACTGCATTCCAAGTGTCTCGAGAGCATTTCATCATTTCAGAAAGCCACCTCGCCCATGGCAGAAGATGCCTGTGTGACTTACTTCACGTGAGCCATTTTGTGTTCATGGCCACTGTGCCTCCGTGGAGCCTTAAAACTGGGTTGGGGCATCTCATATTTTGCATCCTGAAATACACATTGCTTTATTATAAATAATATACCGCTTTTAAGTCAAAGCATTGTGCTGATTTCCTTTTGATATGTGCGAGTTGAATTATGCTCATTAATTTTATTCAGATTGTGAAGGCGGTATTAAAAAAGGCTTGTTAGAGAAAAGGCGTAGACTAGGGGTGTAGCGGAGCTGCCTGCCTAGCTTCCAGGAGGCTGCAGATTCCATCCCCACCACCACATACAAAAGCGGGGGTCGTTCATCCTGATGAGTTTGAAACCATGGACTATCAAAGCCTCGCACACCACGGTCACCGAAGTCTGACACCAGGAACTGAGCTTCCGAGTCAAGGAAATTGGAACGCCAAGATCGGGGAGGGTCACATGTGGGCCGACATTACCTCTGCCGTTTAGACGCTTATTTGGTAATTAGAGCTCATTGCCTGTACCTGCTCCCAATGATTCTAATTTGTAATTCATGATTAAGATGTCAGGCCTCAGCTGGGGCTGGTGTGCACGCCTGTAATGTCAGTTACTTGGGAAGACGAGGCAAGCGGATGAAAACCTCAAGGTTATTCTGGGCATCTTAGGGAGACCTTGTCTCAAAAAAGAAAGTAGAAAAGGATGGTTGAAGGAGCCGAATGGGAGACACTGGTGCTCTGGTCTGGTTTGTTGTCGGAGGGGAGGTCCTTGAGCTGGAGGATGGATGTGTGTAAGATCCTGGAAAGCTCGCAGGTGCCTGAGTAAGCATAGCTCATGGAGTTGCTGGTAGGAAGGAGAAAGGGGTATTCCTTCTCGGGCCCCTGAACAATCAGTCAGACAAACTTTTAAAAGTCACCGTTGGATATGAAACTGAAGAGAAAAGGCCGTTTTACATTTTCTGTTTCTAAACAGTTCTTTCCCCATCTCTAGAAGTTACAACTAGGAATGTCTCTTCTCTAGAGGTTTCCGCTCTCTTTGAGAAAGATGGGAGGGAGGGCTTTGCCTTTCACAGCTCCTGCGTTGTCAAAGGCTTCCTCCCAGCCAGCCCCAGAAGGACAACGAATCCTGAGGCTTTATCATCTGCTCCTATGGAAGAATATCCCATGCTGAGGGTCTGACTGCTGTGGGTTGCTCTCTCAAGGCTCTGATGGGGATCTAGACGGAGTCTCAGGAAAGGCCTGTGCTGAGTGTGTGTCATTGTAAAAGAAGATTGTACTTCCATCATGGAGAGATGACAAGAAGACTTAGCTTTCCTGTGTGGCTCAGTCAGCTTCGGAAGCCATATAATGAAAACGCTATGAACAAGTGGTTTGTAAGCGACAGAAATTTAATTGCACTTTGGTGTCTGGAAGTCCACGATGAAGGCGCCCATACAGTTGGGTTGAAGACTGCTCTCATCCTCTTCTCTTTTCTCTCTCTCTCTCTCTCTCTCTCTCTCTCTCTCTTGCTTTTGTTTGTTTGTTTGTTTGTTTGTTTTCAAGACAGGGTTTCTCTGTGTAGCCCTGGATGTCCTGGAACTCACTTTGTAGACCAGGCTGGTCTCAAATTTAGAGATCCACCCACCTCTGCCTCCCTAGTGCTGGGATTAAAGGTGTGTGCCACCACCACCCAGTTTGTTTGTTTTTTTTAACACATAAAATGAAAAATATATATGTTTTTCAAGACAGGACTTCTCTGTGTACCTGGAACTCATTCTGTAGACTAGGCTGGCCTCAAACTCACAGAGCTCCACCTGCTTCTGCTCCCGAGTACTCTCACCCCCACCCTATCACATCCACGCTTCCTCATTTCTCTTCAGGAGAGGGCAGGCCTCCCGTCTATATCAGTCAACACACAGAGGCTATCAAGTTGCAGTAAGATTAGGCACCTCCTCTCCTATTAAATCTGGATGAGGTAACCCAGTAGGAGGGAAGGAGCCCCAAGAGCAGGCCACAGAGTCAGAGACAGCCCTGCTTCCACTATTAGGGGTCTCATAAGGAGACCAAAAACTACACGATTGTAACATATATGCAGGGGTCCTAGGTCAGACCCATGCAGGCTCCCTGGTTATCAGTTCAGTCTCTGTGGGCCCCTATGAGCCCAGGGTAGCTAACTCTTTTCTTTTGGTGTCCTTAACCCCTCTGGCTCCCACAATCCTTCCTCCCCCTTTCCACAGGATTCCCTGAACCCCACCTAATGCTTGGCTGGGGGTCTGCATCTGTTTCCATCAGTTGCCGGGTGAGGCCTCTCTGATGGACTTCCGTCTCCTTCACTGACACAGTGACAGCAAAGAAAGGCTGGTTGCTCTCCGTGGCTCCACCCTTCAGAAGCTGTCACCTCCCAAGGGCCTTGTCTATAACACTATCACGTCAGGGGTTAATGTTTCAGCCTGACTTTTGAGAGGATCGCAAACATCCAGCCCATAAAGGTAGAGCGGGTTGTGAGTTTGATTTCACCTTATTAGTAAATCCACCTATGTGAACGGTGAAGATCTAAGGCAAATAACGAGCCACTGAAGCTTTCAGAGCTTTCATGTCTGATAAGCCGTGTGCAGAGCTATACCGTTTCCCAAAGAGTAAGTTTTCCACTAAGTGCTAAGAGCAAAATGTAAAAGTTGAGCAGAGAGGGTACAGAGCAGCAGCCTGGAAGTGTTGGGGAAATCCACTAATTAGGATGGAGTGGACATGCATGGTCTACGTCTGTAGCTGCTGGAATTTTCAGAGATAGGTGTAAGAGTCTCATCTTTCTCTTTGACGGTCTCCAAAGACTTTGTGTTCAATTCTTTTCTTTCTGGTACTGAGAGAGAAACGGTACCATCTGCTTGGGACAAAAAGAAGGAGAAAGAAAAGGCAGGGCTGGAGAAATAGCTCAATGGTTGAGAGCACTGACTGCTCTTCCAGAGGTTCTGAGTTCCATTCCCAGCAACCACATGGTGGCTCACAACCATCTGGAATGAGATCTGGTGCCCTTTTCTGGCCTGTGGGAAGACATGCAGGCAGAACACTGAATACATAATAAAAATAAATAAATCTTAAAAGGAAAAAAGAAAAGGCTAGAATGCATGTAAAAGCAAGACCATTTGATGCCCAACCTACAAGGGCACTGCAGATAGGGAGCGGATTGGTGAATGATCAGCTCAAACTGCTGAAGACACGGGAAAGCCTGTGAGCTGCTAGGCATCAAAGACCTGGATAAACAGGAGGAGAAAATTCTGGCACACAGCCTCAGCAGTAAGTTGACAGAGACTGCAGCCCTGAGCAGCTGAGGCCTTGGTGGAAAAGCTGCGCTAAGCCAAGCTTACATCATGATGCCAGAATAAGCATCAGGGGCTGAGCTCTGTGAGAAGCTGACAGTGACCTTGGGCTGGAAGAGCTGTGCAGCCTTCCGGAGAGACCACAAAAGTCTGATTGACATGCTGGCAGTGTCCATCTTGGCTGTTTTCCTTAGGTCTATGTCTTGTGGTCTGTTTGCATTATGGGTCAAGGAGGGTCTTGCTTTTCCGGGGCAACGATGTAGAGATGAATGATGGCAAAATGGAAGAGAAATGGGGGTTCCTGGCCCCATCCTCTCCCTTTGAGCTGGACATCTTCTCCTGTTCCATTGGTTGCTAGTAGGACCACTGCAGTTCCAGGGTCCACCCAACAACAAGCTCCACTGCCATGAGTTCAAACCTTGCCACCCTCCAAGTCTCTGGATTGTTCACTGTCCCCTGGTGGGCCTGTCCTTTGAAAGGATATAGGCTACCGTGGTGGGGGAGGCTTGGTAGAGTTCATGGCGGTGGATTGTGTGGCTCGGATTCTTACATCCTGGAAGAAACACCTGAGAGCTTACAGCAGAATTCCCTTGCTATAACTCTCAAGGCCTAGCCATCTACTTCCTCCAGCTAGCCAACCATCTTCTAAAATCTCTAAATCTCCCAAAACGGAGCTACCAACTGTGACCCAAGTGTTCAAAACACATGATTCTGTCGGGGACTGGTACTTAAGACTCAAACCACAATCTCTGGCCTAAAGAAACTTTTGTTTCCAATTCTTTGATGGCTTTGGTTTCCTGGTTCAGACCTTAGGAGATGGTCAACTATGACTCCAAGTGAGATGCTGAGGTCTAAGCATGCAGGGAGAGAGCTGCCGGTGAGCATGTGTCTGACTTTGGAGCTACAGAGCCATGGTTTCAAGGGGGGAAAGTGTGATGGATAAATGACTGGGGATAGGTCACGGTGAAAAACTCTACAGCAATGGAGTTATCAAGGCCTCGAACCAGGAGAAGGCCACCTATGAGCCTGTTTAGAAATATCCAAGGCTGGGCCAACGAGAAGGCTCAATGAGTAAGGGTGCTTGATGGGAAAGCCCGGTGACCTGCATTTGGTCCCAGAGTATGAAAAGACCCCAGGATGTCAAAAGAATTCAAACGACTCCAGAATGCTGTTTCTCTCCTTCTCTCCCCACCACCTGTACTCACACACATCAAATATATAATATCAATAACTGAAAATAAAAATCAAGTGCCATAATTGATGGAGGAAGGTCATTGGCTAATAAAGGCACTGCCCTGGCCCATTTTATTGGTTAGAGGACAGGTGGGAGGAGAAAACAGGACAGGACTCTGGGAGGAAGAGGAAGTGAGCTCAGACTCGACAGCTCTCTCCTGCGGGATCAGACGCCTGAGAGAGACGCCATGCCCCGCTCCCGGCATGAAGCTCCGACCCAGGATGGACTAGGCTAGAATCTTCCCGGTAAGACCGGTTCTCACAGATTATTAGAGATGGGTTGATCGGGATGTGAGAATTAGCCTGTAAGTGCTAGAGCTAAAGGGCCAAGCAGTGCTTAAAAGAATACAGTGTCTGTGTAATTATTTTGGGGCATAAGCTAGCCGGGCAGGCGGCCGGGGTGCTGGGAACGCAGCCCCGCCACTCTTATTACTTCACATAATGGTGTTTGAGAATCACAGAACCACCACGGCATTTTTGGGCTTTGTGTAATGCATGGACCGTGGACCTGGCTTCAAACAAAATCAACAATATTGTGGTAGTGCTACTAATGTAATATTCCTGTAATATTTCTTCCACATCAAATTCCCACTAGGACAAATGTATACAAATGACTCATTATAATTTCCCCCCTCTTATGAGAGCCAAGCCACTGGGGCCTCTGCTAGAAAATGGTAAGTGATGAGCGTAGAACAAAGACCGGCACTCTAGTGTCGTTTTTAAAACATGAAAGATTTCCAGGAGCACCTCTGTTGTGCTGGAAGAGCAAAGGCTGCCTGCTTAAGCCGCTGTGTTTTCCCTTGTAGATTATGACAGAATATTACGATCATAGGAAGACATGGTGCCCGCTGAGGTCATTGCTCGGCTCCCACTGACATGTTGCGTTGGTCACAGGGCACAAGATCTGGAGGAGAGTACAGTCCAGGGATTCAAGAAGGCATCGTTCCACCTGTTCCTGTCTCCCGCAGAGACCATAGGGTCAGAACATTTGCATCTGGTAGTGCCTCTTCCTGTCCCCACACTGAGAATGGAGGTAGTAAGCAGACTGTGTCACAGGCACTGGAGGCGACGAGGAGAAAAGAACCACGAGAAGATTCGGGTCCTCGGAGGTGGTGACATTATATGATGCAGTAAGGAAGTGTGTGTCACTGCAGGGTTTACTGTGCCAGGCACCACTGATGTAGCGATGCTAATTCCAGCTCCGTCAAAAGCTTCAGGCAGTAAGGAGGGTGCTACCTGGCTGTGTGACGCGTGGGAGAAGAGCCAACACTGAAAGCTCAGGACAGAATGGTGGAGTCACGTTATAAAGTCCTGGGTCCCTAGCTCTCTGGGTCCTCCCTTTGCACCAGCAACAGGGAGGTGCTTAAGAACACACCTTTGAGCCGGGCGATGGTGGCGCACGCCTTTAATCCCAGCACTTGGGAGGCAGAGGCAGGTGGATCTCTGTGAGTTCGAGACCAGCCTGGTCTACTACAAGAGCTAGTTCCAGGACAGGCTCCAAAACCACAGAGAAACCCTGTCTCGAAAAACCAAAAAAAAAAAAAAGAACACACCTTTGAGTTCACGGCCACCCTTTTAAGGAAAATGTGGGCGTGTCTTTCCTTTCTCGTCACTGGCATTCAATTCCCAACAAAAAGCAACTTAGAGAAGTATACTAGTTGGTTTTCTCAAAGCTGTGACCAAAGCAAAAAAGGTGCTTATTTTGGTGGGGGACGCAAGGCAGCAGGAACTCAAGGATGCTGGACACCCCATCCCTGCAGTCAGAAAGCACCCTCGTAACAGCTCACAACCATCTGTAACTCCAGTCCCAGGGGATTTTTCTCTGACCTCCATGAGTACCAGGTGTGCACATACATATACATACAAGCAGGCAAAACATTCAAACACATAAATCTAAAAAACAGAGTGAAATAGCTAATTAGGAATTCATCCAAGTTAATTGCCGCTGCATAACAAACCGTGCTAAAATCTGGTGGCTTCAGATAGCAGACACTTTATTACAGGTCGTGGTTTGGTGGGCTGGGAATTCAGGCAGGGCTGAACACTCTATGCCAACGTAGGTCATACTTATGCAACTCTGGAAACTCCCTTTTAGACCCACACAGTGTTGAGACTTCTAGATGACTACGTTAGAAATCCGGTCAAGTCGACGATGGCGATTAGCCAATCATATAGTGGCTCCAAAACTCCTATCAGTGAGTGTGGAGAAAGGGTAATGGTGGCCCCTGAGTGCTCCTGCCATCTGAGTTCAGTGTAGTGGCAAAGTGGGGATGGCTCCGGGAAACTGGTCTCAACAGACCGCCTTGCCAGCCAGAATGTTGCACAGAGCCTTAACCTTTGTAGGCCTCTGACTGCCCTGACATCGTGACCGTACTGAAAAAGCCACATGGAGAGACTTCAGTGGCCAGTCCCAGCAAAGAACTCAGCCTCCAATGAGGTATCAGTCCCATGAATGAACCAATCTACTGGACAGTACGTGTTCTGAGTGGCTTCCAGCAATGCCTCATGAAACACTTCAGCTGGTTCAGCCTCGCCTCAATACCTGACCTACAAAGCCATGAGCTCTAATAAAATGGCTGCTACTTTAAGCCGCCTGTGCTGGTGTGATTTGCTATGCAGCAGTGGTTAACTGGAACATACTCCTAACTAGCGTGTTTCCTAATCAAGTCACAAATGTGACTGAATACGTGGAGCTTAGCAGTTCATCCCGCTTCCCTGTCAACAGCATCTCCTGGCTATTGTCTGTTGGGAACCCCCAGCAATGTGGGGCGGAATATCCCAGAAAACGGCTACTCTGGAAACCAAAGACTCTGGTAAAATAATGAGGGGATTGCTGTAAATGAGGTCAATGATTCACAAAGCATCGTGCTGAAGCCAAAGCATCGACAGCACCTTGTTATTTGTTAGGAATGCAGACTCTTACATCCAATCCCAGACTCCAAATTAGAAGTTCTGGGAGGGCGCCAGCAGCACACATTTAAATGACCCCCGGTGATTTCAGTGCGCAGGGTAGAAAGAAAATGCTGCTAGAAACCATAATGGCACCTTTACCTTGGGGATCCCCCTACAGCCTAGCGTTTCTCAGCAGCGACATTAAGACAAGGTAATTCTTTGTCGCTTCCTCGTAGATCGTAGGACATTCAGCTGCCTCCCTTGCCTCTACTCACTAAATCCCAATGGCACCTTTTCTCCTAATTTCCACAACCACAAATGTGACACTAGACATTGCTAAATGTCCCCCGGAGGACTCAAATCACCCCCAGCTGAGAACGGGCACCATGATCCTATGGCATAGCATTGTAAAATGTCCTCAGGATTTGTGACAATCACACATGCAGGCACAGGCTTGCAGATGCAGAAATGACTGCGATAGAGAAAGATGTTTGCATTCAGGGTTCCCCAAATGAGGGACCATGGGAAGATACCACGGGTGGGGTACGAGCAGGGAAGCCTCAGAGTCAGTCAGAAGGCAGAAAGGGCACAGGATGGCACAGGCAGAGCCTTTATTGTGGCAACTATGGAGGAACTGGAAAGGCGAGGTGTGGGAAGCAAGCTTGTACGGGTAGTGGGAATAAGCCTTACTATTTTTTAGATCGTTGTGTCTATAGTTAGTCGCCTGCTACCTGGTTCAGGGGCAATGAGGGGAGGGCATTGTGGTAAAAGTGAGAGAGTTCAGCTAGAGGTAGGGCTTGGTGTGCACTGGAAGATACACTCGCAGGCTGATGGCTTGCTACCTCTAGGAACTGACTGCACAGGAGAGGACAGTCCCTCCATGGTCGGCATTCTGTCTCGTCAGCATGCCAGGATAAATGGACAATGGAGTTACTCTGCTCTTCAACGGGGAAGCCTGAAATCCAGAAATCCCACCTAGTTCAAGTCATATCTCCAGCAGCAGAAGGACCCAGCTGCATGCCAGGGGCTGTGGATCCTCAAACAAAGCTCTTAGTAACATGCAGGTCTGCTGCCCACCTAGCAGTTAGGAGAAGTGAAAGATGACAGCTAGGACAAGCTCAAACCAGGTCCAGAGTCATGCTCTCTTCCCAGCTCCCTGCTGATCTGGAATTAGAATGCTCAGCTCCTTCTCCATGTCTGTCTGTGTGCCACCATGCTTCCTACTATGAGAGTGAACTAAGCTTCTGAACCTGTAAGCCAGCCCCAGTCAAATGCCTCCCTTTATAAGAGTTTGCCATGGTCATGGTGTCTCCTCACAGCAATAGAACACCAAGTTAAGATGAGGCCCAATCTGACTTTTATGTTCATTAGTCTTTGTTTTATAAATTTTGGTGCATATATATTTATATTTGTAACATCTACTTGATAACTATTCCATTTACTAATTTATTGTGCCCACCTTCATCTCTTCTTATTCATCTTAATTTGTAGTCTGTTGTATCACATATAAGAATAACTATTCTAAAAAGAAGAATAACTATTCTTTTTTTAAAACTTCATTCACTAGATAGTTCAATGTAGATTATTTGAGTCACTGTGTTTGTCTCTTTTCTAATAAATATTTTTGTAGGAGATGCAGGTAGTTGGGTCTTGATTTTCAATCTGATACTCAGAGCCTTTTAATTGGTAAATGGAGATCATTTATAGTTAAGGTTACTGTTAAGAAATGCTTACCAATTCCTGTAAATTTGTTGTTTTTCTAGTTCATGGTGTTACTGTTTGTTCCTCTATTTCTCAATAGTGTTGGAGGGTTACTAATTTTTCTTGTTCTACATGATGATGGATTCCTTCCTAGTTCTCTTTTGTTCATCTGCTTTTCTTATGAAACTCGTTCTTTCCTGTCCTCTCATTAATGGGACTGTGTTTCTTAATTCTCTGAATATAGTATTCTTTCAAGTATATTCTGGGGGGCTGACTTGGTGATCATGGACTACACTCCTTTGTTTGGCCTTCAAATAATCTTAGTTTTCTGTCAATTATAGAATACAGCTTTAAGCTAGGAAGGAAACTCACTCAGTAAAGAACTGGCCTTGCAAGGATTAAGGACCTGGTCTGATCTCCACACCTCGTGTGGTGGTGATGCTCAATTATAATTTCATTATTTGGGAAGCAGACATGGGCAGATCCCTGGAGCATGCCCGCCTACTAGGCAATCTCCAAGCCGGTCAGAGACACTATCACAAGGAAGTATATTCAGGGGGAAGGGAAGAGTGATTTGGAAAAAGGAGATATTAATTAAAGGTTACAGAATTCTAGTCAAATAGGAAGAGTAAGTTGTGACGAATCATTGTACTACATGGCAATGTGTTATATCTTCCAAAATAAATGAAAGAGAAATTGAAATGGCAATATTTCAAGTTATATAAATAGAAGTATTTATTCATATAGTTTAGTCATTCAACATTATGAATATATCAAAGAAAACGTTCTACTCCATAAATATATAGTCATTTTCTATGAGAAATAAAATTTCAAAAAAGTTTAAAACGAAACTATAAGCAAGTGTGCTGGCTGGTCTTTCATCAGCGTGACGCAAACTAGAGTCATCTGAGGAGGAAGACACCTCCTTAAGATCCAGCTGTAAGGCGTTTTCTTTATCTTCCCTTGATGTCTTAATGAAATGATTAGTAATCTATTATTTCATCCAACACTTTAGTGCAGCTAAAGATTACCCTTCAGGTTGGACAGTTGTGGTGCATGCCTTTAACCCCAGCACTTGGGAGGCAGAGGCAGGTGGATCTCTGTGAGTTCAAGGCCAGCCTGGTCTACAGAGTGAGTGCCAGTAAGGCACTTTCTTAATTAGTGATTGATGGAGTAGGACCCAGCCCATGATAGGAGGAGCCATCACTGGGCTGGGCTGGTGGTCCTGTGTCCTATAAGAAATCAGGCTGAGCAAGTCAGAGGTAGCAAGACAGTAAACAGCACCATCCATGGCTTCTGCATCAGCTCCTTTCCACCCTGTTTGAGTTCCTGTCCTGACATTCTTCAGTGACGGACAACAGTGTGGAAGGAAGAGCCCAATCAACCCTTTCCTCCCCAACTTGCTTTTTCGTCATGGTGTTTCATCACAGCAACAGACACCCTAACTCAGATGAAAGGGTATGATGGTATCTTTATTATAATTTGAATATTAATATTTAATGATAATATGTCTTATATAAATGGGCACATACATCAAATATGCATTAGAGAACTCTGGGAGTAATACATAACAACTTCCAGGAAATTTGTCTGGGGATGGCACACGCAAAGAAGAGAGACGCACATCTTATCTGAATACAGTATTATGTTCATTAAACATCAGGTAAAATAGACATTTTTTTCCTGTCCACGGAACCATACAATTATTGTGCGCCCCCATTAGTTTACTAATCCACCGTAAAAAGCGTATCTCATTTGAGCATTACAATTGACCTTAAAAGCATTGATCTACAGCCTACATGATTATATTTTGCAATTACAGAGCCATTTTGAGTGCATGCTGCCTTTGTCTTATTTTGTATTTGGTTGCTTTGAATTACATCTGATCTTGTTGTATTGTACACATACAGAATTAGTTCATAGTTAATGTAAGTATAGTTTTATATTAGCTAATGAGATAATACAAATTTTGAAATTTTGATGAAAATAACATGTAAAATGTACAAAAAACATAGTCTGATGTTTTGTACTCTCCAAAACACCTTCCACTACAACCAGGGTTGAATTTACTAAAATATAGATAGTATTTCTAGACTACGTAATATCCATTTTTGAAAAAATTTAAGAAGAGTGTCAGCAATTGGAAAGACAGCCTAGTAAGAGCAGGAGTTTGTTAGTGTGGCCTCTGATCAGGTGTCCATAGCAGCGCTGTCTTTGCAAGGCTCCCTTTGTGTCCTTCTTCCTCATACTATAAATGGGGGGCTTCGGAGTGGGAGGTGCAACTGTGTGGAATACAGCCAGCAGAAGTTTCGAGAAGAAGAAAACAACTGAAATTCTTTTACACAGTCGACACTATCTGATCTTAGACTGTCACAACTACAAGACGCAGAGTGCACGTGGGGAATGTTTTGGATCTACCATCTTGGCTGAAATCCACATGGTGGTGGAGAAAATGCGCACACAGGAGAGTGCGATTGCATCCAAGACAATTATTACCATGCTTGTAGTGAAAACCACGGCTCTAATCTCCTTGATTATCACCTGGGGGCCCAAGAGCCTCAAGAGCTATGGAATATCACAGAAAAAAAACAAAACAACAACAACAACAACAACAACAACAACAAAAAAAAAACGACTAGTTGAATTGGATCATAGAGTGACGATGAGAATGTTGCAGCTACACTCGGGAACCCAGACGTTACCCCCACTGAATTATGACACAACCATCGTCCCGACACAAGTACCTTGATTCATGGTGACCTCATAGTACAAGGGCTAGTAGGTGACCACACAGCAGTCATAGGACATCATTGTAAGAGGGGCTGTCCCAGTAGAAGCCATGCTCATGAAAAAGAAGGCTTGCAGAGCTCATCCACGGAAAGAAATGGAGATTGCACGAGTAGAAGAGTTGGCAAGGGATTTGGGAACTGTGACAGAGATGTAGCAAAAGTTCAAACCGTCAAAGCAGTTGCTTAGAGAGAAGTACGTTGGGGTTTGTAGATGAACATCCAGGATAGCGATTAGGATGCTCCCTGTGGAAGCTGCCACATCAACCGGTAGAAGCAGACTAGCATGTGCAGTCTGGAACTTCCAGGAGCCTGAGAAGCCCATAAGCAGAAATGCAGCCTTTTCTGCACCGTTCCTGTCATTGGTCGTTACCTCATTTATTTCTGAGGAAGGAGGGGAGTGGATTATAGGGCCAAAGGTGGCGCCCAATCAATACAATTAAATATGATTGTGAATATGGGAATCTGGAATTCTAATCAAATTTCAAGGATGCAACATAAGGCAAAAAGTTATTTGAGGAGCGTGGGAGAACTCTACACAAAAGGAAAACAATAGGAGGCAATAAATACTCATAAAGTCATCACCAAAACATAGCATTTACCAAAGAATGCAGAAACTCATAGTTTGAGAAAAATTTAGAATTATTCCTACCTATTGAATATGCACAGATATTTATTTTACAGCGTATTGCTTGTTGATAAGTGAAACTCTAGCAAGGCAAATGCTTTGTCACAATTCCGAGGTTCTGCAGCAACACACGCAAGGTGGTGTTAGTGTATGTAAAACATTCTTTGTTTCGTAACTGCTCAGTGGCATCGTAGGCACCTTTCATAGAAATGTTGAGACACTTACCATAAGCATCTTAATAAGAGCCTGGAATTTAGTTGCTTAGTAGGAGCACTTATGGAGTTTAAAGCTGAAGCAGAGAATGTAGCAGGATTCCAGGTGGATTCTGATGTACCAAACAGCAACCTCAGAGGGCATGAGAAGTCACGATGATGCATGTGCCAGAAAGACAAACTGATCGTGCTTTGACTTGTTAGTACAGACTTGTAGAGGACAGGTGTGAGCTACATCCAAAGAAATACAGAGCCAAGTTAGTTTCCGAGCTGCATTTTAGAAGGAAACCATCTAGTAAAAACGCAATGGGGATAAAAAGGTCTATAGTCTGATTAGGGTAAGATGAGGGGAAGCTGGAAAACATGGGTTCAAGTCAGGGGACTCTTGGGTTTATGATGCGCGACAGTTATGTCCTCAGGACACCTAACATGTTAAGGAACCCGTAATTGTTAGCTTCTGTCACGCGTTTCAATGTTTTGTTTCAGTTATGTTTAGTCCTGCAAATGACATCTGAGTTTAGTTCCCAAACTAGAAGCGTGGCAAGCCGAACTCTGGAATATATTTCATCTCATCAATTTATAAAGCACTAATTTGTATACAATAGACAGTACCCATTTAAATTACAAAGTTATAGAAATTTGGAAAATAGTTTATTATGTGCTCGGTCCACTTCTACGCCAGGCCATCTTGGGTGTGTCTGCCTTGCTAGACAGAGCCAATAATAAGCCGGGCGGTGGTGGCGCACGCCTTTAATCCCAGCACTCGGGAGGCAGAGGCAGGCGGATCTCTGTGAGTTCGAGACCAGCCTGGTCTACAAGAGCTAGTTCCAGGACAGGCTCCAAAACCACAGAGAAACCCTGTCTCGAAAAAAACAAAACAAAACAAAACAAACAAACAAAAAAAAAACAGAGCCAATAATAAAACAAGGAACGAGTCAAGGAGAAGCAAACAGGTACCTTCACACTGGAAATCACACTGGTCAGAGCTTCCTCGTGCTGACTGTCTGTGTACCTGAGATAGGTGCAGGCAAAAGGGAAGAGAAATGTTTGCTGTAACAAAGAATAGCCTCAATGCTGGGTCCCTGTTTTAAATATGTCTCACCAAGGCATAGTTTTCTTACAGAGTTTCAACGAATGTGAATGTTGTCATGACATTAATCTGTGAAACCCTTAATGTGAGGCCTAGCATGCAGACTTGTAGAAAAGCATTAGAACTCTTTAATTTATTATGAATCTTTTCGCAGTTCAATCAATACAAATATTTTAATATGTTCACAGAACATTCCTTTTATTAATATACACAGACCCAAAACTTTCCCCACTGAACAACTAGCCCACAAATGAGGCTGTGTAGTCCTGTTTATCCATACAGATATCAATAGCTATTGCTACCTGCCAGGTTCCATACCTGAAACTTCATAAGGGCAATCTATTAAAAATAAATAAGATATTTATGGTTTTCCTTCACAAACTTACTGCACACAGACTGATTTCTGTTGACCCAGGTCATTACACAGTTCTGAATGTTCAAATTTCAAAGTCCTCTCTTTTGTCTGAGAAACCTGTTTCTTTGTTTATATACTTGGCATATTAAATAACTTACAGAAAGATTCTGTCTGTTGTCTGTTTATCTATCTATCTATCTATCTATCTATCTATCTATCTATCTATCATCTATCTATTATCTACTTATCTATCATCTGTCTATTATCTATTATCTATTTATTATATCTATCTGTCTGTCTGTCTGTCTGTCTGTCTACCTTATACCGGGGTATTTATTAGGATGATTTGCAGGCTCTGGTCCAGCTAATCTAACAATGACTGCTTATATACAGAAGGTCTGAGAATTCTGTAATTGTTCAGTTGGATGTCTCAGCTGGTCTTCAGTATATTCCAGGACCCTGAAGAAGTAGGCTCTTAATGCCAGTGAAAGAAGGGACTTACTAGCTAGACAGAAGCAAGCAGACAAAGAACAAAAGCTTCCTTCTTCCTTATCCTTTGATAGGCTTCCAGCAGAAGGTGTGGACAAGACTAGAGGTGTGTCTTCCAACCTCAAAGACAGGGATTAGAAATCTGTAGAAAAGTCCCTCACAAGAGTGCCCCTCCATTTTTGGAGTTTAGTGATTTCCAGATGAAGTCAGGTTGATGACCAAGAACAGCAGACACAGAATCCCCAGCCCTAAGGGGGAGACTGCAAATGACCCCACCCTCCTCCAGCCCAGAAACGTAATACCCTGAGCACCACATCTAGGTGCTTTTATTTTTTTACCTTTTAATGGTTTCATTTATAGTCTTTGTAAAACAATGACGTCTAAGAGCTGAGGTCCAGTGAGAGAGGCTTTTCACAATTCAGAGGTCTCGAGAGGTAAGATCCTAATGTTTACAATGTGTTCTTTGGGAGAAAGAAGCAATTCATCCCGGTGGATAGAAAAGAAGAGAAATAGCCTTTCGTGATGTGCAAGATGGAAGAATAGAAATGAACTGAATAGTATAATATTCCTGACACCCAGACAGTTGAAAATTACACTCGGAAAGCTGTATTTCCATAGATAACATCTTCATGCTAACGCTGTTCCCTAGCCTTCATTCTCCTCCAACAGTTCTCTGCTCTTTCCACATCCCTTCCTGTCGCAAGTCAAATACATGTAAAGTATGTTTTTTTTATGAAAATCTAATCTATTGCTTTATTTTTAGACCTATCTATGGCTTTCTTTGATATTGAAGGCAACGTTTGACATGGCCCACACATGTGGTTCTAATTTAACTGTCTGTCTCAATGGCTGTCAGTCCTGACCCAAATGAGAAGCCACCGTTGACTTGTGAAGTGCTTTTTAAACATTTCTTCATGGTCGGGCATGATGGTGTGAGCCTGTGATCCAATCACTTGGGAGGTAGAGGCAGGAGGATCTCTCTGAGTTTGAGGCTAGCCTGATCTACATAGCAAGCTCCAGGCTAGCCAGGGCTACAAAGAAAGACCCTGCTTTAAATAAATAAGTAGATAGATAGATAGATAGATAGATAGATAAGACAGACAGACATAGAGAGAGATTAGTAATAAAACAAAATAAATATTTTCTCACTCATGTATAATTACCTTCATTTTTATTAGTGCATACAAATTAGTTTGGACTAGGAATGCTAATTTTGCATTGATAGAAGTTCTAAGTATGCTCCTACTTTGTAGTTTGGTGTTTATTTACTAAAATATTTCAAAACTATAAATTATACATTTTGCTTTAGCATTTTATGAATTACTTTGCTTTCTGTGGTTGCTTTAGTGTCTGCCTCTTTTCTTTTTCTTTATAAAATTCTTCTATACAGCCAGGTGGTGGTGGCATATGCACTTGGGAAGCAGAGACAGGTGAGTCTCTGAGTTTGAGGCCAGCCTGCTCTGCAGAGTGAGTCCCGGGACAGTCAGGGCTACACAGAGAAACCCTGCCTTGACAAAAACGTTTTTTTTTTTCTTCCATAGAAAAATAATAGCTTTGGATGTTCCATCCCGTGTCTCCTCATAGGGACCATCAGCTTGGTCAAATTCCATGTACAGAAACACCTTCACTTGAGGAAACAAACAGGGAAATTCAAGTTCTGTGAAGAAACTCACTAAAAAAGTAAGGAAAGCCGGGAAGTGGTGGCGCACGCCTTTAATCCCAGTTCTAAAGAAACCAAAACCCAAAACCAAACAAACAAACGAAAAAGGAAAAACAAACACTAGAAGAAAATGCCATGTACTTGACACGGAGCTTTGGCATCCACACGTGCACACATGGGCCATACTGCCTCACAAACAGATACACAAACACTGTACACACACATAAACGTAAAGAAAAATACTGTGGCCAGGCGGTGGTGGTGCACTCCTTTAATCCCAGCACTCGGGAGGCAGAGGCAGGCTGATCTCTGTGAGTTCGAGGCCAGCAAGTATCCAGGTCAGGCTCCAAAGCTACAGAAAAACTCTGTCCCAGAAAACCAAAAAGAAAAAAAGAAAAGTACTGTGGAATTTGAGGCAGGTGTTCTGAGAGCTTGGCTGGCACGAATGAGGTCCTGGGTGCAATCCCTACCCAGTACGAAACGGTGACAGCCTTTAGCTCCGGTGGCAAAGCACTTGCCTACTTAGCATGCAGAAGACTGGTTACCAACTCCAGGACCGCAAAACTAAAAAGAGTAATACGAAAAACCTGTTTACAGATCAAAGGTACGCGAAGCCTCAAATAAGCTATAGTGGCCACTAGATGGCAGTCAAGCCCTTAAGATCCGCCTGGTTTGGAATTAGTTTGCCTTACTGCAAAAGTCTTCGGGGAACTGAGTGTGGGGAGCAGTCTGGCGGTGTGGAGGCCCTGCAGTGACTTTGCTGTCGTGGGTTGGAGCTGTTCTGTACCCTTTCTACCTTTCAGAGAGGTCTCCTCCCAGCTTGTAGGCGCAGTTCCCTCTCCGTGGGCAGGCTGGTTTCCCGGGGCACAGAATGTGCAGCCATAGGGAGGGCTGCGGTAGGGCTATATCTTCGGGTACAGCAGCTTCAAGGCCAGTCCTAGGTGGGCTGAGACCCTTTGAATCACCTCTCAGCAGAGAGCTCTTCTATCATTTAAAGGAACTTCAGGCTTAAGATAAAAGGACCAGTAACCAGGTGTGCTAATCCTACAGGCAAGCCCTTGTTACGCCCTTATCTGGACTGACCCCTACCGCAGGAACCCATTATAGTAGTTACTCACTGAGAGAACTTCCTGGGGGTGGGGGAATCGGGGTAGAGCTTGAAAGTGAATTTAAGCCTCTTGGCACAGGGCTGGGACATTCCCTACCTTGCTGGACTGCCAAGTGTCTGGCAGGTGTTTGAATGGTCTACAGGGGTAAGGTCTGATAATTTAAGAGGTAGTCTGGGACAGTAGCTGTAAGCAGGGATGCCGTGGTTTAAATTAGAATTCTAAGCTGTTTTACACGGTCTTCTGAGAGGAATTCAGTCCATGCCTTAATGACTCAAAAAACAAAAATCATTCAAATTTCTTAGTGTAACCTGTCTGGTAAGCAAACCCCTGAGAAACTTCTGTGTCTGCTCTACTGGGGTTACAGGCGTGTGCTGCCATGTCCGGTTCTTACATGGGCACTGGGGACTTGAACTCCGGTCATCATGCTAGCACAGCAAGCAATTTTACCCACTGAGCCACCTCCCAAGCCCATAGTTATTTTTATTTTATTTTTTTAAAAAAACTATCTTGGGGCTGGAGAGATGGCTCAGAGGTTAAGAGCACTGCCTGCTCTTCCAAAGGTCCTGAGTTCAATTCCCAGCAACCACATAGTGGCTCACAACCATCTGCAATGAGGTCTGGTGCCCTCTTCTGGCCTTCAGGCATACACACAGACAGAATATTGAATAAATAAATAAATATTTAAAAAACAAAAACCTAGGCCGGGCAGTGGTGGCGCACGCCTGTAATCCCAGCACTTGGGAGGCAGAGACAGGCGATCTCTGTGAGTTTGAGGCCAGCCTGGTCTACCAAGGGAGTTCCAGGACAGGCTCCAAAGCTACAGAGAAACCCTGTCTCGAAAAACAAAAACAAAAACAAAAAACAAAAAAAAAACAAAAACAAAAAAACCCCCAAAAACCTATCTTGCCTTGCATCGTGGCTCGCACACTCAATACCAATAATCAAGAGACTTGGACAATGAGTTTGAGGGTAGCCTGAGCCACAAAGTGAGACCCGTCTCAAAATCAAACAAAACTCCTTAGGCTTATTTTACGTATTTTTATTTATTTTCTGAAGCTGGGGGTTGAACATGGCCTTGCATATACTAGGCAAGGGCTCTGCTGCTTTGTCACATCCTCAACACCCTCTTGCTTTTGTTTCTCCGGTAAAGCAGCCCTTGCTCTCATGATGCATACAGAGCTTTATGGAGATGAATGTGTTTCAATAGGGAAGTGTTCTGGTACTTCGTAAGTGCCGGGTAAACACATCCTCCTAGGACAAGGACAAAGCCTTTGAATCCCTGACAAATGACCTCTCTTTGCTTAGATGCCTTTTGGTTTTTGAACGGAATATGAGAAATCTAGACAAATCTTCCAAAAAGCAGTTGAGCATTTGGTGTCTATTTTAATTACAAATAAGGTGGCATTTATGGGCTCTTTTGGTAGAATGCTACCATGTATACACATCTAAACCCAAATTGACAGGTGGTTTGACAGCACAATTGCTGAGAATAGCCAGGCTAAGAACAACCGTACGATCCGCTAATACAGGTGCTGTGATTTGTTTACACGAAGGGAACCCCTTCTAGTTTTAAAAATGAACAGTAAAATTAGGCTGTGGACTTCTCCCGTGAGAAATGCTTACTAGTTTAAAAGGGACTTAAAGAAAGAACAATCAAGAAGAAATGCTGGACCTGGAAGCCAGCGGATTCCGCTTTCCTTTAGTAATGTAGTGTAGATTTTTTGTAATTGTTCTGTTTGTTCCCTTTCTTAATCTTTTTTTTCCCTTAGAAATCTGATTTTGGGTATTTTATTGTTTTGTATTTTGTTCATGAAATAGATATGCCTGCAACTTCTGCTTCTTCAAGGCAACTCTCTCTCTCTCTAAATATATATATATGTGTGTGTATATATACATATATATCCCTAACCCTAACCTTACCATATATAGTCAGTCATATATAACTATCATATGACATATATATGTCATATATATACATATACATATTATATGTGTGTATATGTAAGGTAATATTATCCAGTCCCAAGGTTATTTTGTGCCTGCCTGGTCACTTCTCAACCTTCCACCCCTCCAATAGCCGCATTCACCTTGGCGACACTTCTGGGACTGTCCAAGACCTTGACCATAGTCCAAACATAATATGTAGTGTCTGGAAGATGCCGCTGGCCCTTGTGAAGAAAATAAATGTTACTAGGCCTCTCTAAAGCCATCACTAACGCCCCCCTCCGCCAGCACTGATGTAATTACGGTAATGCTGTACCAGGAGGTCGGGCATCAGGAGACTTTCCAGGGGCCCGTTCTTGGTCTGGCCATGAATACGAGACTCGACACTTTTCCTCCCAACATAAGAGTTTTATTGGTCATTTGAGAGTTTCACATAATGCCCCAGATCACATTCATTTTCCCAGTCTTCCCAGACCCATCCCCATCCTTGCAACCTCTCCCCAAAACGGAAGAAAAGAAAAAGTATACCAAGACTTTTCATTGGTTTAATAAGTATGAGTTCTGGTTCTGGAGTCTAGTTCTGGTTAAAGGGGTCAAGCCCTACGGGATTTCCCTAGTAAGGGTTATAGGCCTTTTTGTCCGCTAAGTCTTCTTCTGGAAAAGAGGGATGTTAAAAGGCTCTTTCTGGTTTGGGAAGACAATTTCTGACAGGAAACTCTCCCCCAGTCCCGCACACGAAGTTAGGGCGCCAATAGTGGGGGACCCTTTATCCTGTATCTCCGGGAAAGATACAGTTTTACTTGAATAAATGGCCAGCCAACTATGCAAATGATTAACTGTGTAACCCGCAAGTGTGGCCCAGGGAGCTGTTGATTTGACTTCTTAATTTTGCGGCTGGTGTTTCTGTTTCCTCTGTCCATGCAAAGGGAAGCTGACTCCGGTTCATTGGTTGAAGTTCTGCTGGTTTTCCGGATTCTGCCAGTAGGTGGCACCCTCTGCACGACGGTGCTTGTTTTTTATTTTTTTTTAACCCCGATTCCCACGCCTCTCAGCCCACCCCCCCCCCGACACACACACACACACACACACACACACACACACACACACACAGTGTTCTGCTTCATGTAGTGAGGTTTACACACACACACACACACACACACACACACACACACACACACACACACACACAGTGTTCTGCTTCATGTAGTGAGGTTTCCCCGGGTCCTGGGCAGGCTGCAATCGCCCCCCAGCAGAGTCGAGTCACAGACGCCGCGGGGGAAGCAATGATGTTTTACTTCAGATCTGTACAACTGAAGTTCCAAACCACCACCCCCCCCCTCCCTTTCACACACCCCACTCCTCCCCGATAATCCCCAAGCTCTAACTACTGATGCTTTGGAATCTGTGCCCTATGTGAGGAGGCTGTCAGCAATTCCTTCAAACTCTGTTTACTTAAAAGTGGAAAGAGCAGAGGCAAGGAGAATCGTTTTTTGGTTTTGTTGTTGTTGTTTTTTCCTCAGCCACTGGTACAGACGCTGCAAAGCTACTGTCTTTTAAGCGGCTTTCCCAGCCAAGCACCTTGATTGACACCTCAGTACGCACTCACGCAGGCAGGTTCCTAGGCCCAGGGCACTTTTTACCACCTTATTGCTGGAATTTGGGGTACAGCTCAGAAACCCACGAATTTGTCTGCAACTACTGAGGTTCTTCAGGACTCAAAAGAGTCTCCTGGAACATTCCTCAAGCGATTACAAAAAGAAAAAGGAAAAAAAAGGAAAAGCTTTTAAAGGTCACACACCTTTTTAGATCCACTGGTTCCGGAAAAGGTTAGGACATTCAGTTTGACTTTTGTCACCCAATTAGCTTCGGAAATGGGGGGGGGGGAGACCTCCATCATTTAAAGGGTTTTACAGGGATGGATACCTCTCAGTGTATGAAAAATTTACAATAACTGAGCCTCTAAAAAGCAGCAGCTGCCTGTTTGCTGATGGGGCCACACAGGCAGGCAGAAAAAGTGCTGGCTGCTCTCTGGTCAGTTTTCCCTCAGCTCCATACTGCGTGTCCTGCTCATAACCAAAGGAGAGATCTTCAAAAACAAGCAAAAATGAGGGGAGGCAGTTACCAATAAAAAGATGCCCCTGCAGGGAGTCATGGGTGCAATTAGGGACCAGAACCTCCAGAACCTCATACAGCAAAGAACAGTTAGCCTTGGCCACAAGCAGGCGACTGGCTCCTTCATGGTGGTCCCTTCCCCGTTCTGAGCAGAGATCTCAGTGGAAAGGTGAGCATCACCATTCCTTTCCTTCTTAACAACAACAACAACAACAATGCCTTTGCACCTGCCTTCGGATTTATCTCGACTGTCTCTCTGTCTGAAACATATCTTCTAGCCCTCCCAGACTTCACAATGGAAACAAATGCAGACCCAGGGATCCTGCTCCAGGATTTGCAACAGTTTCATAAGGTATGGGCCAAGACAAACGCTCCAAGCTTGGCAACTGACCACCCACCAGCTGTGGTTAAGTCTCTCAGCTACAGCCTTGCCTATTAGGGTCTGACAGTATCCCCTGAACCAAAAGACTAGACCGAAAATTGCTCCCCATATCAAGAGGCTGTTGGAAGCTAACATCCTTACCCCCATACCAATCGACTTGGAATCTGAGCTTCCATATTCCAAATCCATACACTTCGCTCAGTCTCTTCCCAGAAGACCCACACATCTACCCAGTCCTGGACCTTAAAGAGGCTTCCTTCTCCATTCCTCCAGCGCCAGTGAGCCAGCTCCTGTTTGCCTCTGAATAGACGGATCCAATGTCCAACAAGACTATCCTGGAAATGGCGGCCCCAAGCATTCAGAACTTCTCCTAGACTCTTTGGGGAGACACTACAAAAATATTTAGCAGGATTTGGGATGTCACAGCCTGCCTCCACTCTGCTCCAGTATGTAGATGACCTTCTACTGGCAGCAGCTGGCCCTGCCACCTGATGGTAAGACACAGAGGACTCGTTCCAACTACTAACCACTTTGGAATATTTCCATGTCTCCATGAAGAAGGCTGGGCTCTACCAGACAGAGGTCTCCTGTCTGGGATCCCTGCTCTCTCAAGGTAGGAAACCCAGTGCTGCCCGAAAGGAAGCCATCCTCAAACCAAGAAGCAGGTATGAGAATTTCTGGGGGTGCCAGGATCTCTCAGGCTCTGGATTCCTGGCTGTATGGAAATAGACCATCCCCTTTATTCTGCCACTGTGGGAGGCCAGTCTTTAAAATGGGCTGAAACAGAGGAAGGAGCCTTTAGAAACTAAAGCAGACTCCAACGGGAGCCCTCGCCCTCCTGGGTGTCACTAAACCGGTCCGCCTTTCACCCAGGAGGCTTTGACGTCGATCCTGGGATCTTGGTGGAGGCCTCTAGTGTATCTGTCCGAGTGGCCTCCCGTTGGCAATCCTGTATGCAGACCAAAGCGGTAACCGCTATACTAGGAAGGCCACGCTCGCCCTGGCCCAGGCCAGGACCCAGTTAAGGGCTTCCGTTGCCGTGGAAACCCCCCTACGAGGGGCAAATGACTGGTGGACATGAAGTGCCCACGTCACTCAGTAATGGAGACTGTTGTCTGATTGGCCCTCGAGGCTGGGACGTTGGTGCCTGATTCCAACCTGAGGTCCCCCTTCATGACTGTGAGGAATTGCTGGATGTTTCTCAGGCCAGTGGCCCATATCGCAGGATTCTCCCTTGCCTGATGCAGAGGCCAATCTGTTTATTGATGGAAACAGACAGATCATCAATGGAGCCGAGAGAGCCAGAGCCACAGTGACTGCCCAATAGGCCACATACGGGCACGAGCCTTGCCACGGGGCACACCATCTGCACAAAAGGCAGACCTGGTTGCCTTCACTCAAGTCCTACAGGGAAAGTACAAACATGTAAACATTTATACAAACGGAAGGTATGCTTTTGTAATCCTTCATGTCCATGCCGTGATTTATAAGAGCATCTATTGACTGCAAAAACAACAAAAATCTCACCACCACCACCACCATCACCCACCACCGCTGCCACCGCCACCTCCACAACAATTGAACCTCTCTTCCTTTTGTCAATAATTAAAATGGTCAGTAAGGCCTTCAATGTAACCTGGAAACTCCACTGAGCCCACCAGCCTCGGTGTTTAAATACATGAACTGCACTATTAAGTCTACGCTCTCTAAATTGTTTTTTTTTTTAAACCAGTAAAAATTGGCTCAACCTTTTACCTCTGTCCCTTCTTAGAAGAAGATGTACCCTTTATAAGACAGGATTTACCGCTGTGAACTTATGTTTGGAGGACCACCCTGCGTTGTCCTGTTTAAGAGAAGCTATCACTGAGAAGATTATACTCATCAGTTCTTTTAAAGTGTCTCCGATGTCTCCAACTTGTCCAGATTCCAGTCCGTTCTAGGGTTTGGAAGCCCATCCAGATCCTTCCTCGGTGCCCTGGCCTTCATCCCAACCCAGGACCAGATGTTCATCACAGGAAAATGAACTGACACTGCCTGGAAAGGGCATCACACCGTTGTCATGACAACAGCAACGGTGGCCAAGGGGGGCAGTGGTCCTCCTGGATGCTTCACTCTGTGCCAGCCTAGTCCAAACCAGAACCAGAAACGGGCTGTCTCACTTGGGTCCACACAGGCTGTGACTCTGTCCGAAACAGGACTCCTGTTTGGTTGTATCTATTATCTCCTTTCTTCCTCTTGACCCTAGTCTCACCGTTACTCTTTTTATTTTTATTTTATTTTATTTTTTCCTTTGGTTCTCTGAGATAGGGTTTCTCTGTAGCTTTGGAGTCTGTCCTGGAACTAGCTCTTGTAGACCAGGCTGGCCTAGAACTCACTGAGATCTGCCTGCCTCTGCCTCCTGAGTGCTGGGATTACAGGTGTGTGCCACCACTGCCCAGCTCACCGTTACTCTTAACTCAGAGCTTATTTCCCACAGGAACTTGGTTTGCCTGTAACTCACTGTATGACCTCAACACACACACACACACACACACACACACTCACACACACACACCCTGTCTCGAAAAACTTAAATAAATAAACAATAAATACATACCTACCTCTGATATTTATACTCACTGGGTAATAGAGAGGACACATTCTCTCTCTCTCTCTCTCTCTCTCTCTCTCTCTCTCTCTCGCGGTCACATTTGAAACAGAGAGGAACCGCAAGGGCTGTGTGTTTTTCTTGACTTTAACCTTTGTCCCTTGTCTCCTGGCAGTGAACTGGATTTGACTCCTGGGGTACGTCAGCAGAGCTATATTAAATGGAACAAGACCCATCATGTGGACTGTAGGATAAGCTGTTATAGTTCTAACACCACGCTTCTGGAACTCAGGAAGGGGGATGTCTTTTCTATAAAAAATGCAATACTGATCACTCTCGGGTGCCTATAGAACTCAATTTGATTCAGGATAAAGAGAGCCAGGGAAGGACTTCAGATAGGTCAACCACCCCTGAAGAGCTGGCTGCTGAAACTGTCTAAACAGCCAAGTGCCAATGGCTGGGTCGGCCCTACTTTATTTCTGCATACAAATGCAAAATCATCACTATTGTTAATTTTGTGGTTCTTAAGCTCCTTTTATTAGAATAAACTGAGCTAGGTTTTTTAAAATCTTTTTTTACTTTATGTGTATTTGTGTTCATATGGATGTGTGGACCAAATGCATGCAACACTCCCAAAGACCACTAGATGGCAGCCGATCACCGGAACTGGAGTTGCAGGTACTTGTAAGTTGCCAGTAGTTGATTGTCCCTGTGATTTCCCCTTCCTTTCCCTCCGCTCCCCCTGCGGGGTGGGGGTGGGGTGGAGTGGGGGTAGGGTAGGGTGGGATGGGATGGAGGTAGGGTGAGGTGGGATGGGGGTGGATGTTTAATGAAAGCTAGAAACATAAATGTCCAACCCATCCCATTCCCAAAGTAAGTTATCCTTTAAAAATAACTATGATATTTACAATCACTGGGTAGTACAGGGAGAATACTCTCCCATACATAGGTAGTTGTGGGTGCTGGGACCCCTAGGAGAACAGCAAGCGCTCTTAACCACCGAGCCATCCCTCTAGCTTCTTGAACTGGTTTGTAAGCAGAGCAGACTGCTAATAGTGACCAAAGGGGAAAGGAGATGGCTCTCAAATGTTATCCATCTTCCCGCCCCTCACCGAACCCCTCCCCTTTGTACTCCATGCTGGCCTGCAGCTGAGGGAACCCTGGCTGGCCCCGAACTTGCTGCCATCCTGCTGTTTAGCCTCCCAGATGCTGGGATTAAAGGCTTGAGACACATTTCTCTCTCAATTTTTCCAAATGTAAATTTTCTAGGAAAATCACTTTGAACCATGAGATTAACATTGGATGAATTTCTAGTCCCGACGCTGTATAGCTGCAGAAAGTATGGCGTGAAACAGATGAGCTCTGAACTCGGATAACAGTTGGTTCTAGTCAAGTTTGACTAGAGTTGGATCAGCTTCTAAGATAAACCCGTTTGTACCTGCGTTTTCATTTCAGTAAAGATAAAGCATATTATCCCCTACTGGGGGATTTGCATGATTTATTCAAAAGGTAGCTGTAAGCCAGGCGCAGCGGTGCATACCTGCGGGCCCAGTACTACGGAGGCAGAGACAGGGAGATCTCTATGAGTTGGAGAACAGCCAAGGCTGCATAGTGAGAACCCGTCTCAAAAAAAAAAAAAAAAAAAAAAGCCCACGAAAGTTGCCTGGTCTGTAGGTACTGTTCAAAGTACAGTTTTTATTATTGAGACAGATTAAATATATATTTTTTAGAAGTAAGTAGTTATTTTCCCTCTTGCGTTGTTAGAATCCAAATAAGGGTCTCAATGTACGTTAGCTCGGTGCAATACCATCATCCTACAACACAAGCTTCATGTGTGCATGCATAGATTAATTAGCTCAGCGTGATACCGTATGTACATGAGGGTTGATGATTTAAGACATAGCGTGAGACATGAACATATGCACACGAATACATACATATAGACTATTTGTTTCAGTTTGGGGAGAAATGGTGTAGACTTGACTCCAGGACCTCGTCCCACCGAGTGGCATCCTCAGCCATATCATACAGTAGGTCTTCCTGTTTCAGATGATGCGCAAATCAGAGAAGCAGAAGGAAGACATGCAGTGGAGCTTAGCGTTAGACTGCAGAGATTTTCTGAGCTGGAATCTTCTAGAGCTGCAACGCGCAACATAACTCAAATATCCTGTTTTCAGTTTGTTGTTGAAACATGAGATTATTTAAAGTACATATGGCATCTTTTGAGACAAATTAGCTTCTTTCCAGGCTCTCCCAGTCATCTGCTAATTAGAAATTCCATTTTTTAAATGTTAAGCCTCAGCGGGGCAAGAACCCCGTATTCCCTGCATTCTCAGGAGGTGGAGGCAAGGGACCAGGAGTTCAAGGTCACCTTCAGCTACACACTCATTTAAGACCAGCTTCGACTATAGGAGACCCTGCCTCAAAACCGAAAATAAATAAGCAAAAGTTAGATTTTTACAATAGAGAGTGTTTCCATGTGTTTTTAAAAGCTGTAAATTGCAAAACAGAAAAATGATACCCTGAAAGAGATACATTGACTCTTTATTTTCTGCCACAGGGACTTTACATAAGAGTGGCCCCTCTGAGTCAGCTAAATCCAATATTTAAGAATCCTTTTCTCCCTGTCTCTTTAAAAAAATTAATGTATATATGGGTGCTTTGCCTACATATATGTCTCTGAGGCACGTTCATGCCTAGTAACTGCAGAGACCAATAGAGGGCGTCGGATCCCAGGAAACAAGATTTACGCATAGCTGTGACCCACCACGTGGTCCTCTGTTAGAGCACTCGGTTCCCTTAGCCTCTGAGTCATCCCTCCAGCCCCTGAAATTTCATAATCTCTTGTCTCCCATTTCTACACCCTCTTTGACAAGGTAATCTACACATTATAGAAAAACACACGCACCCTTAACTGACTACACAGCCATTACCTCTTGTTATTATTTTTTAATCAACGAATGACAAGCGATGTGGTTAGTCCCCAGAAAACGCTAGCAGCAGGACCAGCATCAACCTGACTAGTGAGAAAAAGTGCCACCAACCCTGGGGAGCTGGACTTGATCTCCTGGGGTCTACAACCTAGAATAAGAGAATGGAATCAGGAAAGATATCCTCTGACCTCCACACATTTCCTGTTATGTGAACTCATGAGTACGCTCACACACACACACGCACACACACACACACACATACACACACGTTAAAAGAAAATACTAGTAGTTTCTTCTTCAATTATTTCTTTATTACTGTCCTGGACTCTGTTAATCATTTGTTTGCAATCACATCTGACCCCCTTGCTGGGCTAGAATGCTCTAGAAATATAGGATGATATATTAGAAAAGTAAAGGAAATGGACTGATATTATAAAACAGCAACTGATTTCTTACTTTGTAACTTGAACATTCAGGCACACTAGTTTTTCAAATAAAATGCCTTGTTAAACTCCCTCTCTGCCAAAAATGTACTACCATCTGTGTTCTACATGGCAGTGTTTTCTTATTTAATACACATGTCCCGCTTTCAGGAAAAGCATGGGAAAAGCTTTAATATGACAAGAAACAGAAATAAAATAGTGAAAACACATTGTGTTTCAAAATGAATGCAAGGTTCAGATTTGTGACACTGGGAGAAATTGAAGTTTCATGTGCTCTCTATTAATTTTATGGCCATACTGTGAGTCCTCAATGCCATAAAAAATTTAATTCTAACGTGCATGAAGTTTGGACTCAGAATTTGTTTATTTAAAAAAATAGTATAAGGGCCTACTATTTAAAATGGGTTAAATCTCATCAGATGGTTTCACAACCCTGAGGCACCAAGAGTGATTATCACCAGCAGTGGGACAGAAAGCCAATTTTTGGCCTGAACAAGAGTTTTGCACCCAGCTTTAGAAACTGCACAAAACCTGGGCAAATCATTTACCTTCTCAGCGGTCCTCTTCCCTAATTTGAAACACGAGGGCTCTGAGTTAAAGTGATATTGCCCATCTTTAGGTGACAGGGGCGCTTTCCGAGCTGGTAAATGTATCACCAGCATTGTGGGAGATCACTTCAGATACTTGTAGTCCACCACAGTGCTAGGGACTAAAGCTGGTGTCTCCCACACGAATGGCTGAGTATACAGATCACCACTGAGCCACACCTGCAACCTCATAACTCTATTTAATCCACTTATTATTTCCACTCTTTTTTTCTCCCAGTACTCCAGGGATTGAACCTAGGGCCTCAGATGGCGGTCTCTACCACTGGGCTGTATCCCCAGCCCTTCATATTTTGAGACAGGGTCTTATGAAGTCTTTTTCTAATTAGACTTTAACGTGTTCTGTAGCCCAGGAGACCTAAAACTTGAGAATTTCTGGGATGTGGGGCCTTTAGCTCCAGCTAAAACATTTGTTTATTTGTTTGTTAGTTTTTGAGACAAGGCCTCACTGCATAGCCTTAGCTGGCATGGAACACACTACATAGAACAGACTGGCCTGGAACCCAGAGAGATCTGACTGCCTCTGCCTCCCTGCGGGCGGGGCTTCCAGGCCTGCGCCACCTCTCCGGGCAAGCTGACATTTTTCATGAAAACAACTTTTATTGTAGAATCTTTTTTTCCCTACTCTGCTTTTTAAATCCTTCCTCCCTCCCCTCTCTTTTGGGAGGGGTACAGGGTCTCATGTAGCCCAGACTAGTATGGAACTCACCTTGAACTGCTGACCTTCCTGCTTCTCCATCCGAAGTGCTGGGTTACTGGTGTGTGCTGCCTTCATGGAGTTCATGTTGGAACCTAGGGCACCGTGTATACTCAGCAGGGACTCACCCATCTGGCTAAGTCACAAGTCCAGCTTTCTTAATCCAGCTTTCTTTTGAGCCAAGACTCATCATCTTGGTGGAATTCATTTGAGTAAGATTACATGGAGCCATGACTAGCAGAAAGAACACACAGGCTGCAGTGTTTGTGCATACACTGGTATTACGGGATGCTCATACTTCTCTAGGTGTGCCGATATGGATGGGAAAGCAAGCGACTGAAGCTCTAGCCCTGGCCCTTGCTACCCTCTAAGTGTGCTGTCTTCATACTTACTAATTAAAGGAGATCAGAGATAATCTCCGCGTTTACTGTCAAATGTAACATTTTGCAGGGCTATCAGAAAAAGAAAGTTCAACTAGAGATAACTTTTCTCAAGGGATGCTTGCCTGTTTCTTCCAAAATTCCCAGTGACTCCTGCATTCGCACACTTCTCCATCCTTGTGAGGCTGGGAAGTGACGGTTCCACAAGGCTTTTCTTGAGAAGAGTTTGTACCAGGCAAAGTCAGGAAACAAGTTGAGACACTCAGCAATGCCCTGTGCTTCAGTAAACTGACATTTTGACACAACTGTAGAGTAATTGTCTGTATCAACCTTTTAAAAACACCTTAAGCCGGGCGGTGGTGGCGCATGCCTTTAATCCCAGCACTTGGGAGGCAGAGGCAGGCGGATCTCTGTGAGTTCGAGACCAGCCTGGTCTACAAGAGCTAGTTCCAGGACAGGCTCCAAAACCACAGAGAAACCCTGTCTCGAAAAACAAAAACAAAAACAAAAAAAAAAACAAAATAAAACACCTTAAACATATTTTGTCCTTTGTATTAGGACATTGACAGTACAGATTCTCGAATTATTTTCCTTTTTGGTATTGAACTCAGGGCTTCTTCACACACACTAAGCCTGTGCTCTCCCACTAGCCCATACTATTGAGAGCAACAATAGGGGATAGTGGGCTTAGAGAATTTGAAGATTTGGGGAAAGATTTAAGAAAAGTCCTTTAATCAAATGCTCTTATCTCAGAGAAACACGTCCCGCGAAACCCGGAATAGAAATGAGGTTAGGGCCAAATTCACAGCTGGGCTCCATTGCCAAGAATGATCCACTAATACTCCTCCTATTGCAGGGTGTGGCTGTCTGAATGTGGGCCCATCTCGGCAAACTGGGACTGGAATGGGAAGGAGTAGCAAAGAGTTGTGCTTTGTGGTCCATTTATGCTCACTGATTTACTCAAGTCTCCAAGCGGCTGCCAAAGAAGACCCCACCTGCCAGAATTTCTAGCCAAGGTGAAGAGAAGAGATGACAGCCAACCTCCATCCCTCCCCAGCACTTCTGGTTCAGGATCGCCACCCACATCTCTTTTCAAATCACTAGGAAACCATTGCAATGAAAGGATTATGAAGAAATAGTGGCCTGGACTAGAGAGATGCTTGAGACAAGGAGGAATAAACCTCTACATAGTTTTAACCTTTGCAAGAACCTGCCTTTCTTTAGATGCCCCCTTTTAAACAGAAGAATTCCACGTAGGAAAGAAGAATGGAATGCAACAGCAACAGGAAATTAGGAGCTGTCTTTCTTGGACACATCCAAAACCCTAATACTCATCTTCAAGTCTAAGGCATCCTATCCATTAAAAGAAAATGCCATCCATCTTTCTCTTAAAAGAGAAAGCAAATCAGAAAACCAAGCTAGGAAACGTTTTCTCCTGCTCTGTAAGACGAAAAGGATCATTGTCTTTGTACCTCTGGCCTTGCTGCCTATCTTAGATATCCAGATGTATGAGCTCGCACTGGGAACAGTGAGGTGCAGGTGGGAGCAGGCCGGTGGCGCAGAAGCAGGAAGCTTAAAGGACCCGGGGCGGGGGGTGGGGTGGGTGGAGGCCGTGCCCCGGGGAGAGGAGGGGCTGTGCCCCAACACTTGGGTCTGATCTCCTTTTTCGATTTCACTCAACACCTCCTCGCTTCCATTCTAAATAAAAAGAACTAAGCAACCCAGGGGTAATAAAGTGCCAAGGTTGTCTCTAAACGCTCTCCTGACCCTTTGGCCACCACTCCGGTTCTCAGGGGGACAGTGAGATTCCCGCGGCAGGAAAGCGGTTCCCACAGAAGACTTCAGATCCGAGGCGCTACTGGATCTGTGTGTCTGTGCAAACGTAGTGTCTTCTCCCCCGAGCCGCACCTCTTCTGGGTTCAGGATGACTGGCAGCTGGGGGCTGGACCGAACCGCAGCGTCTCAGCTCGCAGGTGTGCAAGGGTAACGTGGGAAGTGGGGGGACAGGGAGCCGCAGAGTCATTGGTCTCCGCTGTAGGATCTTCTGGGGCGGCCCGGACAGATGCCAGCTTAAGAAAACATTCCTCCAAAACAAACCCCACCGACTTCCCCGGAGCTCCGCGAAGACGCGTGGGCGGAGCGGGCTTAGTGGAATCCACGAGGCTCCCCGCCGCCCACGTCGCGCCCGGGAGCGCGCACCGGCCCCGCGCCACCCCTCGAGTCGGGGTTTGGGCTCCGAGGAGTACTCGTTTGCACTCTGTAGTAAACAAAAGTATGGTCGCCGCCTCCTCGCTGGTTTGCCTCCGAACAATCCGAACTCTGAGAGGCGAGAGACTCAGAAACACTTGAAAATTACAGAAAAATAATAACGGAGATTGAAAAAAAAAAAAGTGTGTGTGAGAAAGAAAAACACCCCACTACCCCCCACCAACCTACTGCCGCCTCCCGAGGGAGAGCAGCGCCCGCCCAGGCCCACGCTCATTGGCTAGCTGGGCGGAGATGTGGCGCGTCCATTGGCCGCGCTGGCTGTCAGTCAGGGGCGGGTCGGCGCGCGCGCCGCCGCGGGCGGGGAGGCTCTGCAGATCCCGTAAGTCGGGAGGCTGCGGAGTCGCTGCAGTCCCTGCCACCGCCACATTCAACAGGCAGCAGCGCCGCTGTCGCGCGGCCGCGGGGAGAAGGAGCGAGCGGCCCGCGGCGTCCGCCCGTCTGCTCTTGCGTCCGCGGCCCTGTCAGCAGGAGCGTGGCGCCCGAGCTGCCGGGCCCCGCGGCCTGGTCCGTGTCCCGTCCAAGCCACGAACTCGGAGGATCCTGAACCCGCGGTGGCCCAGCAGCGAAGTTAAGTTCTGGGCGCGTCCGTCCGCCGCGGCGCGCCTCGCTCCGGCGTGCGTCCGCTGACCGCGGTCCCAAATCTCGGAGCGACTCTCCGGTCGCCCCGCTCCGCGCCCCCGGTGGCCGCGGCTCCCGGTCCTTTCTGCTGGTGGGGGAGGGGCGGGGGTCACCATGGCCGAAGCGCCCCAGGTGGTGGAGACCGACCCGGACTTCGAGCCGCTGCCTCGGCAGCGCTCCTGCACCTGGCCGCTGCCCAGGCCGGAGTTTAACCAGTCCAACTCGACCACCTCCAGTCCGGCGCCGTCGGGCGGCGCGGCCACCAACCCCGATGTCAGGGCGACCCTGGCCTCGGCGTCCGCTGTCAGCACCGACTTCATGAGCAACCTGAGCCTGCTGGAGGAGAGTGAGGACTTCGCGCGGGCGCCCGGCTGCGTGGCTGTGGCGGCCGCGGCAGCTGCCAGCAGGGGCCTGTGCGGGGACTTCCAGGGCCCCGAGGCGGGCTGCGTGCACCCGGCGCCGCCGCAGCAACCCCCGCCGACCGGGCCGCTGGCGCAGCCTCCACCCGTGCCCCCCGCCGCCGCCGGGCCACTCGCGGGACAGCCGCGCAAGAGCAGTTCCTCGCGTCGCAACGCGTGGGGCAACCTGTCGTACGCCGACCTCATCACCAAGGCCATCGAGAGCTCGGCCGAGAAGAGGCTCACCCTGTCGCAAATCTACGAGTGGATGGTGAAGAGCGTGCCCTACTTCAAGGATAAGGGCGACAGCAACAGCTCGGCCGGCTGGAAGGTGAGCGGCCTCTCGGGGTGGCCCTGGGGGACGTGGTGGGGCGGGCGGGAGGATCGGCGGTGTGGGTTTGCGGGTCCCGGAAATGACAGGGCGTGCGCGGGGAGAGTGGGTGTGAAATGGCAGGTGTGCTGGGGGGGCTCCTCCGAGATCTGGAGCTTTGGACCGGGTGCACGCGAGGGAGTTCGAAGTGGGACCCGGAAAGGGCTTGTTTGGGCACTAAGTGCAACGCCAGAGCAGGCGTGAAAGTTAGCTAGCTGTCGGAGCGGAGGGGGTTCACTTCGAAGGGCTCCCCACTTGACACCCCGGACCTGCCTGGCTTCGGGCGGCTGCTCCCCGCCCACACGCGCACCCACTCTCCCAGCTTTTGGCGGTCAAGGTTCCCCCCGACCCGCCAACTGAGGTCTGTGCTGGAGTCCTGGCGACATCCCGCTTGCGGCACACGCACCCTTCGGGGCACCGGCTGCCGGTGGACTGGCTAAAAGACGCGGGGCTGGCAGAGCTAGGTGCAGGCCCGCAGTAGCCGAAGGTTCCCGAGGCCGGAGCAGATTTGGTTTTTATCCAAAGTGGCCTGAGCAGGTGGTCGAGCGTGCCCACTCACTGGTAGGGTGTCGGGCCCGTGCAAGTGGGCGGCCACGGCTTTTAGGCTCTGGGCAACCTAAAGTCTAGTGTGACCCTTGGCCGGGGCGGGAGGCGGCGGGGAGGGAGGGACCGCGTGCACAGGAAGCTAGGGCCTTTAAAGGGCCAGTGCCTCCAGCCTGGGAGGCCACTCTAGTACTCGGGGAAGTGCTTCCACACTTGGTCTTGCTTGGGGAGGGGCGCTTTTAATTGGAAGCGCCGAAGCTGCTACTCGTGACTAGATTCTGCACGGGTGTTTGTGAGTGCTTTCTCTAACCGGAAAGCATGGAGCGACCCACGAGGGGCAAGTGGGAGCTTTGAGTAAGTATTTGGTCAAAGTCTTAAGTGGGGTGCTCGCTTAGGGAATTGCCAAAGACGGTCTGCCTCGAAGGAAGGTTGCAGATTTGTAGATTTAGGTGCTCGTGGTCCTTGTTTACCTTTCTGAAGGTGGCTGGGAGGAGACTCAGGAGCTGGAACTGCGAAGTCCCTACCTGGTGGTGGTGGGTGATGTAAGGGCCTGGGGCCTTTTGGAGGAGGAATTGAGATGTTGCACCGGGGTCACTCTCGCGGTGGTCACCCCTGGCTGACAGGGTCTCGGCGGCGGCACAGGTGGAACTCAGATCTTAAGATTCTCCAGTTGAACGCAGCAGCGTTTAGCTTTTCAACTTCCTGGTCTTGACTGTACAGCCTAGCAGAGATTGTTACAGCAAGGTGGTTTCACGCACATCCCTGTGGTTAAAGGATCTAAAAGGTCAAGTTACTCACACCTTAGGAAAGTTCTTAGAGAAAGAGCCAGGGTGGTTTTATTTTTGCCACACTGTGTTTTAAAGGTATATACTATGTCTGACGTGCAATATTCTTACCAAGTGTTCCAAAAAGTAAAATACCAATTTCTCATATTGTAATTCACAAAAATAGAGGTTCTCTATAAAATCCAATTTGACTCAAGTTTTTGACTGCTTTAATCATCGGTGGAACTTCAGCTGTTAAATGAAGCATTTGTCATTAAAACAAAGCAACAACAACAACAAAGCCTAAAACCCTTTGGACACTTGAAGTACAGTGTAAAATTATGTTTTTGGAAAGAGATACAACCTTCTTCAGTTTGTTTGAGTGCCTTTAAAGATAAAGTCAGTGTTTGCGGATATTTTTAGTTTGCCTTTCAAATGGCTGTGTGTGAAGATACTCTTCAACTAGAACTATACCTTAATTTTAAAAATTAGTTTTTAGAAAAATAAGAGTTCTGGCTCATATTTTTAAAGCAATCTTATTTTCATCCTTTTGATTTCTTAATAATTCAAGTGTAATTATTTATGTGTTTTTATTTTTTTTTCTCATTGGAGCCAAGAAACTTCTTAAGCATGAAGGGTTCCTCAGAAGTGGAGGTGTAGCCACTGTTGCTTGAGCAACTGGCGAGTTTTGGGGTGGAGGAACAAGTCACCACATTTTCAAAGGAGTAGATGCTTGACTGTAAGAAGTCAGTCGGTGTGCCCTAAACTGTGGCCAGTGTGTTTTCAGTCTTAGTAAAGGGGTATTTTAAGAGGAAACCTGAGCCGTTGTAACTCAGAACTAGTCTTCTGGTTGAAACTTTCAGAAGATTCGGTTGTGATACTTGTTAAAACCAAGTCTCACTCTCAGATCTGAAAGATAACCCTGAAAATTCATAAAAGGAAGAAATTATGTTACGACTTAGAATCCGATTCTAAGATGCAAATGAAGCAAAACTTACCTGTTGTAATGCCATGGAGAAGCAGCTCTGGAGCAGAGCATTTCCTCTGATTAGCTGTTGAGAATTGGCCGAATCGTTAATTAAACTGTGCTTTCTGACCCACTTCCTGGGACTTCCCTGAGAATCCGAAAGTCTTTTACGAAGGACAGAATAACTGGAAAGCTGTTAGTGTCCAAACATTTAATTTTAGAAATCAGGACATAGTTCAGTTGGTAGAGTGGTTTCCTAGCATGCAGGAGATTCTGGGTTCACTCCCTAGCACTGTGGAAACAGGGTGTGGTGGTGCAGGCTATTTTTCTAGTGCTTGTCTGTAGTCCCCAGGTAAACAGGGAAATGGTGTATATTTGTATATACAGGTCAGACATTTTTGAAGAGTAAATTATAAATTTAAAGCCGGGCATAGTGAAACATGCCCGATAGATACTATTGCATTCAGAAATTGGAGATAAGAGATCATAAGTTAAAAATCATCTCTAGCTCCATAGTGCACTCTGGGCCACCTGAGTCAAAGAAAATGAAAGAAAAAACCTTTTACTGTTTAGTCAAGCATTGAGCATATACTTTTCCTGTTTGTGGACATGGTGTGTAAGTAACATCTGTCTTTCGCTGTGTGTGTGAGCACACATTTGTCATTTGTTCACACATATGCCTAGAGTGGGAGGTCTTCCTCAGTCCCTACCTTGGGTCTCAATAGGGTCTCTTCCTGTGCTGGTTTGGGGACTTGGCCAGGCAGGCTTGAAATGAGCTCCAGGGGGTCAGCCTCAGGCAAGCACTTCCAGGGCCCTCTCCCCCAGCATTTTTTATCTTTTTAACGACTGGAACTGTCATAAGTAACACACGAGTGGAACTTAACACTTGGAAAACCCGAGTCTTTTAAATAGCACAGTATTTGTAAACAATGAAACTTCATTTCCATGATGTTTCCTAGCATAGACATTCTGAAGCTTGGGAAGTAGCAATTGTGAGCACATAGTGTTGGATTTCTTTTTTTTTAAGGTGGCGGTTTTGAGTTGACTCTTGTTTATTGTTTTGATGGAACACTTAAAACATGCTTTAGGGCTGGGGACTCAGATGGTCCAGCGTGCAGGAGAGCCTTGGTTTATTCCTGTGTGCAGCATGTGCGGGTTGGTGCTCACAGCATTCAGCACAACAGTCGGGAAGTGGAGGCAGGAGAATACGAAGTTCAAGGTCATTCTTGGCTAGATAGCTCCCCTGGGGTATCTGAGACACTGCTTCAGCAACAACAAAATAACTTGACTTTTAACATTTAAGATAGTGAAATAGTTCACTACTTGTTGATTTTGAGTGAAATTTCTTTAAATTTATCAATAAAATGATAGTGTATTTTCTTAATATCTTCAGATTTGTCTTTAGTCTGCAGTTAAGTCTTTTGGTCTATAGCTGAGTAGCTGCAGCTGTCTGACTGGAGGGTGGCTATTGTATTGTGCACACATACCTATGGCTTAAGAGAGCCCTTCTTTCTGAGACGGAGGAGAGGACTTTATGGTACTTTTCCTATTTCATTGTGTCTGTGTGTTCACCATGTGTAGACACCCATGGAAGTCAGAAGAGGTGTTGGTTACCCCGGAGTTTACAGGTGGTTTGTGAGCCATGAGGTGGGTACTGGCCACAGACCCTGGTCCTCTACAAAAGTGGCGATTTCTCTTAACCTTTGACCTGCCTACCCAGCTCCTATTTCTAGTGTCTGGTGCTTTTTCTTTTTGTGGTCATTGACGTTACCTTAAAACCGTTTTTATATTCAGACAAAACCCTCAGACCTGCAATATGCTGACTACCTGGGAAGATGAAGAGAATGGGGGCGGGTTAGGAGACAGTGAAGCTAAGTGTTGTGTGTGTGTTGTGTGTGTTAGCTGTTACATGCTAAAACACATTTTAGAGATTTGAGTCCTGTGTGGTATTCCCACATGGGACACCATAGCAACAGGACTGAATTTGACCCAAGCTTCATAGCAAGCCCCCCCCACAAGTCTCCACAACAGAAAATAGATACCAAATCTGAAAAATAGAAGAACATTATTATTACACTTCTCCTATGAACTTTTTCTCAGCGGGAAGGATCTTCCATGTTTGTTGCTTAAGGATTTTTCATACATGCATATGTTTTGATCAAATCTGCCTTCCATTCCCTCTCCTCCAGCTCTTCCCTCATTGTCCCCAACACTTTTACCCTCCTCGCTTCGTGTGCTGTGGTGTTAAATGCACTGAGACTACTTAATGCTGTCTGTATGTGCATGGGTGTAGGACTATGTACTAGAGCGTGGGTAGCTTCTGAGGACTCCTTCCTCTGTTGCCATCAGCTGTTGTGATAGCTCCTCAGCTAAGAGTGGGAACTTAGGAGCCACTCCCACAGCCCTGCTGTGGTTTTGGTTGGCTTGACCTTGTTCAGGTCTTAGTCTTGTAGTCCTAGCCACTGTGAGTTCGTGTGGGCCCTGTCTTGCCCAACAAATACTGTTTTGCTGTAGATGGCTGTTACCCGTGGCTCTTCAAATCTTTCTGCCCCTTCTTCTGAGATGTCTCTTGAGCCTTGGAGGTGTTGGTGGTTAAGCATTCCAGAGTCTTAATTCTCTGCACATTGAATAGTTGTGGCTCTTTGCAATCTACCGCTAAAAGAGGCTACTGTGGTGAGTGTGGAGAAACGAGCTAATCTATAGCTATTAAGATAACTTTAGGGGACAGTTTATCAGTATGCTCATTTAGCATAATAATTCTGGATTCTCTCCTAGAGTTCATAACCTAGCTAGCCGTGGGGTTTGGCCCAGTAAATAGTACCAGTTTCATTTTGAGAAGTGAGCTTTAAATCCAGTTAGAAAGTGGTTGGTTACTCCTCTACCGTTCATGCCATCACCGCACCCGTGGGCCTGATCTTGCCAGGGTAACCATTGCTTTAGCTTTCTGGATTCACAGCTGGGTGTGAATGTGGATGACTTTTCTCCCTTAATAGTGTGCATAGACCCTTGGAGCCCTGTGAAGGCTAACTTGATTTCTCTGCACCTTTGACTTAGACATGTAGTATCTTTAGCGACAGTGTCTTACTGTCAAGTTCTTGGTGGTGATCAAGAGCAGCGGGGTAGCTATAGTCCTTTGTTTGAGTAGGAGGAGAATTTATAGTACCCTGCTGACCAGCAGTTTGAAATGAGGGAGTCCTTACCTGGGTTTCTTACTTGATAGCCTGTGGGATCTAGAAAAAGCATTGTGCTACCCTCCTCTGTTATAGGGTGATAATATCATTTAAATGCCTTGTGTGTGTGTGTGAGTGTGTGTGTGTGTGTGTGTATGTATGTATGTGTGTGTGTGTGTGTGTGTGTTAGGAAACATCTATAATAGTTTCTGTATGACTTTTTTCAAATGTCTTTGCTGTTAATTATCCTTCCTCATGCTCCCTCCTCTACCTTGACCTTCCACCCCCACCTCATTTATTCCTCCCATTAATTCCCTTTCTGCCTCCATGCATCTAAGTTCTGTTCCCTTCTCTTGAAATCCTCCATGACCCCTGGCTAATTTCCTGATTTTCTTAATCTCCAATTTAAACACACATATCTAAAGATTCACAACTAGCCATCACATATGAAAGAGAACATTCAGTGTTTATCTTTCTGTGTCTGGGTTACTTCTCTCAAAATGATTATTTCCAGGTCCATCCATTTATCTGTGAATTTCATAATTTTTATTTATAGCTGGATGATATTTCATTGTGTGTTTGCATCATTCATCAATGGTGAATTTGCATCATTTATTATTTATGGATATTCTGGCTGTTTATGTTTCCCAGGCATTGTGAATAGAGCAGCAAATGCCTCTAGTAGGCTATAGACTGCTGGAGAATAAGGCCAAAACTGAGATAGCAAGATTAGATGTGGTAGCTCTATTTCTAGCTTTCTGAGGAAGCACTACACACATGGCCACGGTTCATGTTCCAGTTTGTAATCCATTTTCCTTTTTAAGGCAGTGTCTCACTATATATCCCTGACTGACCTGGAACTGTGTAGACCAGGATGGTTTCCAACTCAAAAATTTCACCTGCCTCTGCCTCCCAAGTGTGCGCCATAATACCCAGCTGTAGTACGCATTGTCATTATGCATGCTAATGTTTATAATCAATATGTTAATGTTTATAATTAATATGCATGCTAACATTTATATTTTTCATTTTAGTTATTTGATTGGAGTAAGAAAAATCTCTAAAAGTAGTTTTAATTTGCATTCCCTGATGGCTAAGGCTGTTGTACAGTTTGAAAAACTATTTCTCAGCCATCTGTATTTCTTCTTTTGAGAACTCTGTTTAGTTCCATGCCCCAGTTTTTAATTGTGTTTTGTTGTTTTTTGTGTTTATGATTTTTTTGGGGAGGTGGTATTGTTTGGTTGAGTTTTTGTTGTTTATCTTTTGGGTTCTTTGTATATTCTAAACACTGACCCAATGTTAGTTTTATAGCTGTTAACTCCCCCCACTCCACGATTTCTTGGGTTGCCTCTTCTAGAATGATGGTGTCCTTTGCTGTACAGAATCTTTTTAGGTCATGAGATTCTGTTTATTAATTGTTGATCTTAATGCCTACACTTCTGGGAGCCTTGTTCAGAAAGTCTTTCCTGGGCCTGTAAATGGAAACATAGTCCCTACCCTCCTCTCTTAAGTTCACGGATCCAGTCTTATTTTGAAGGCCTTGATCTTTGGGAGCTGAGCTTTGAGTGGGCCGAGAGGTGAGACTCCAACTTCATTCTCTACATTGAGCTGTCCAGTTTTCTGAATGTACTTGTGACTTTTTTTGTCAAAAACCAGTTGGCTGTAGGAGCGTTCTGTTCTGTCAGTGTGTCTGCCTGTCTTTGTGCCAGTACCCTGCCGTTGATAACTGTAGCTCTGTGTTATTGCTGGAAATCGCACTTCCATGTTTTTATCACTAAGGAATGTTTTTGCTATCTTGGGTCCTTCGTGTTTCTATATGATTTTGAAATTATTTTTTTTCTTTTTTTGTGAAAATCGTTCTGAAATTTGGAATCAGATTGCTTTAGGCAGAGTAGCAGTTTCCCTGTTAATCCTAGTAGTCTGTGGCTACAGGAGTCTGTTTAAGTTACTTCATTTCTTTTAAAATTTCAGATTAGTGTAATGTAAGTTTTAGGTTTGTTCTTAGGAGTCTCTGAACTTCCTCAGTATCTTTTATAGTGTATCCATTTTTACCTGTAATTGTATTAATTTTGGTCTTTTTGAATTTTGAGTAGTTAGGCTAAAGATTTCTTAATCTTCTATATCTTCTCAAACACCCAGTTCATTTCTTTGATTCTCTGTACTTATTTCCTCCCTCCCCCCAACATGCCCACAGGGTTTCTCTGAGTAGCTCTGTCCTGGGACTCACTCCATAGACCAGGCTGGCCTCGAACTCCCAGAGATCCGTCCGCCTGCCTCTGCCTTCCAAGCGCTGGGATTAAAGATGTGCGCTACCTCCGCCTGGTTCTTCCTGTGCTTTTTAGAGTTACTTCATGTCCTCATGTGATTGATTTTGAAGGACGCTTCATGGGCTGCAGAGAAGAATATGTATTCACAATGGTTGCGTTTCTGTTGCTGTGGAAATGTCATGGCAAAGGGGAATGAAGGAAGAAAGGGTTTTGTTTTGGTCTGTTTTTTATCAACATGATACAAATTGGGGTCATCCTCAAAGAAGGAACCTCAACTGAGAAAATGCCTCCATCAGATTGGCTTATAAGCAAGTTGGTAGGTGTATTTTCTTGTTAATATTTGATGTGGGAAGGTCCAGTCCACTGTGGGCGCAACAATGTCTTCATTGTCTTTGTTTCAGTTCCTTCCTCCAGGTTCTTGTCTTGTCCCTGCCTTGACTGCTCTCAGTTGACTTCACTGTGATAGAAAACTAAGATCCGTTTTTTTTTGGCCTACAATGACAGGAGGGTAAAGTTGATCATGGCAGGAAAGGAAAGGCAGCCATTTGGGAAAACATAGTGTTTGAGGACCAAGCAGGAAGCTGCCTGATGACATTTTTCATCTACAAACAGGAAGAGAGAACAGGAGGTGGGGTAAAGCGTGAGCCTTCAAAGCACACCCCTGGTAACATCATTCCTCCAGAAAGCTCCTGCCTCCTAAAAGTTCCATAACTTCCCAGACCTCCAGCTGAGGAACTGTCTTAGTCACCGAGAGACAGACAGACACTGGACCTGGCATGGGCTTCTGAAACCTAAGCCCAGCTACAGTGACAATGTTCTTACTCCAACAAGGCTATACTTTCCTAACTCTTCTAAACCTTCCAAACAGTTTTACTTTCCAGTGAAATAAATGAGCCTGTGGAGTCCATCCTCATTCAGATCACCACAGGGACATTTCTCATTCAGAAAAACCGTATTATTCGTTAATTTTTGGGTGGAATGTTCTGTAGATGTCTGTTAGTTCCATTTGCTACATGGTGTTACTTAATGTTTCTTGGTTTAGTTTTTGTCTAGATAACCTTTTTATTGGTATAAATGGGATATTGAAGTCACCCACAGTTACTGTGTTGAAGTTTAATCCGTAGTTTTAGATAAGTCCTGTGTTTTATGGAGTATGGAGATGTTTGGTTCATATGTGTCTAGAATTGTAGTATCTTTGGCAGATTGTTCCTTCGGAGACTATGAAGTGACCTCCCTTATCACTTCTGATTAGTTTTCATGAAATAATTGCTTGCCTTTTTTTTAGTTGTTTGCTTGATATATATATACATGTATATGTACACATACATATACATATATGTATACACACACATATATATGGCCCATTTTCTAATTTGATCTAGTCTGCATCTTTTACTGGGGAGTTGGAACAATTAATACTGAGAGTTATTATTGACGGATGTGTATTAACTCCTGTTATGTTGATGGTTTTGTGGTGTTTTCTGAGACCTCTTTTAAGTGTCCTGGCATTGTCTCTTCCCTGTGAATTCTTTGGTATGTTTGTCCTTTTCAGACCCAAGTATCCCCTGGAGAGCTGGCTTAGTGTTCACAAATTCCTTTAGCCATTTCTTCATGGAAAGTTTTATTTTTTCTTTGAATTTTAACAGTTTTGCTGAGTATTATAACAGATAGTTATTGCTGGGGATCATTCAGAGCTTGGAATACGTTTTTCCTGGCCTTGCTGACTTTAGAAGCTTGTGTTAGCTAACCAGGTGTCAGCCCAACGGGCCTGCCTTTGTAAGTGACTTAACCTTTCTGTCCCTTAGCTGTCAGTACCCATTCCTTATTCTGTGCTTTTAGTATTTTGGTTACGTCTAGGGGTTTCTTTTTGGGTCCTGTCCATTTGGTGTACCTGGATGGGCATCTCTTCCTCTAGAGTTGGGAAATTTTCTTTTATAATTTACTGAACTGTTTCTATTCTTTAACTTGATGGTTAAGTGTTTCCACGCGATCCCAAAGCTTTCCCATGATCTCTCCTTAGCATTTCAAATTGTGTTTTACATTTTTCATTGACTTTTATTGAGGGATCCAGTTGCTCTTCTTTGTTTCCTGGCTCCACCTTTGTTTTCCACATGATCCCTTTCAGCATTAATTCAATGTGGGTTTTCAACAGCAATTCTAGCTGTATTTTTATTTTAAGTTGCCTTCCTTATTTCACTTATCCTTTTTTTTATTCTCTTGGAGTATATACATGTCTTCTTTGACTTGTTTAAACATAATTATAATTTTTAAAATTATCTAGAAGTTTTTCCAGGTGGCTTTTTATTATGAACCATTATTATAGGATTCATAACCTTTGGTTTTATTGGTTTTCAAGATAGGGTTTCTCTATAGCCCTGACTTGCTCTGTAGGCCAGCTGGCCTTGAACTCAGAGATCGCCTGTCTCCTCTCTGCGTGCTGGTATTAAGGACGTGCACCCCCTCCCATTGTGCTAAAGCTCTTTTTTTATTGTCTGCGTTCACCCTAACGGTGTGCATAGGAAATGTGTGTGTAAATGTGGGTTGTGCACACTAGCTCTCTGTAGTCGGAGTGTTCAAGAACCCACAGTGGTTCTGGGGATGGAACTCAGACTGTTAGGCTTCATGGCAAACACTTTCACCCACTGAGTCATCTTCTGTTCTATGGTTTTGATTTTGTTGCAGATAGTGGGAATGGTGCAACTGTTTAGGGGACGTGAATTTTAGTCTTGTTAAGTAGCAAACATTTGAGTACTGAAAATCAGGCATTTTAGTTTTTTGTTTTTATTTTGACACCGGGTTTCTCTGTAGCTTTGGAGTCTGTCCTGGAACTAGCTCTTGGAGACCAAATTGACACTGAACTCACAGAGATCCGCCAGCCTCTGCCTCCCAAGTGTTGGGATTAAAGGCCTGTGCCACCACGGCCTGGCTGGCATTTTGATTTAAATTTCAGAAATTTCATTTTAAATTTTAGAAAGTTGGAGTTGTTTGAGGTCTCCAGTTGCTGAAAGAGGAGCAGCAGACAGAGATACTGCTGGACTTCATGCTTTGCACACTGTATCTTGATATCTGCATTATATTGGGCTAGGCAAAGAGAACACCCTGGTGCGGTAATGTTTCTTCTATCTTTTGCTTCTAAACCCCTTTAATCGCGCTCCTAACCCTTGTGGTTTTGTTTGGTGGTTGGTTTTGGTTCTAGATTTATTTAGTTTATTTGTGTCTGAGTATTTTGCCTGCATGTACCTGTGTACATTGTGCACGTGCCTACTGTAGGCCTGAAGAGGTGACAAGACGCATCAGACCCGTGTGGGTCCTGGGAACTGCACTGTGGTCCTCCACAAGAACAAGTGCACTTCACCACTGAGCTCTCTCTCCAGCCTCTGAAAGTAAGTCTGAGCCTCAAACAATGCCAGTTGACTAGATTAAATATGTTCAGAACACAGAGTACGCCTGACTAGTGTGTGATGAACCAAATAGTTTGTGCAGCACTCATCTTCCTCAGTTATGAAGTGAACCCAGGACTCGTTCATGCTGGGCAGGCACTCTAGCTTTTTTTTGGGGGGGGGGATGTGGCGGCCCAGGCTGGCATTGAACTTAAGACCCTCTATCCTCAGTATCTGGTGTTACATACAGCAGTGTACCATCAGGCCTGGCTGCAGTACAACTTTATTATGGCATAACAAAAGGTTCATACATAAAAATTTATTAAAGCTGAGGAGCCATTTTAGATACAATGTAGCTCTTTTAGTAGTGTGCTTATAGCAGTACTAGGAAATATTATTTTATATGAAAGATAAAAACCTCTGGGGGATGGGAGACAGTTAAACATAAACCGAAGAGCCCACTGCTGGCAGGTTTTATGTGTATGTTCCATGGAGAAAATAGTTTTTAGAACACGCTAGTTATCGCACTTGTATGATGGTTTATTATACTAGGCTAAGGGAATCAACTGGTTTAAAATTTTTGAAATGATACTTATGTTTTTAAATTTAGTGCAGTTCTGAATTTCAACCCAATCCCCCCCCCCCACTCCCTTCATTTTGTAAGTAGAGAGATACTGCCAACCGTCTTTGACCTTTAATTTGTGTCTCCTTGACTGTAATTTGCAATGGGAAAAGTATAGGGTATCTGCCTCATGGAGGAGAGGTAGAAATCAGCATGCACGTCTGGGGGGAGGGGAATTTTTTCTTCTACCATCCCTATCACTTCCGACATCTTTAGGTGCGTTCTTTAATTGTTGGGATGAAAACACCTCTGCATTTGTAGAGAGTGGTCCCTCTGCCATACTGTCTCGGTCTACAACCCAACACCCCCGAGAATTGCTGCAGTGTGCAGGAAGCCCAACTTGGCCGCCCATGGACACCTTGAGGTTGCCCCTTTCTCACTGAGATTCAGTGTCAGTGACTTTCAATCTCTGGGAACCAGAACTCTACCTTGATGTGTGATATTTGTCTTAATTACAGTGTGCCATTTGTGGCATGAGTTAAGAACTCATCCTAATGACATATCTAGGACCTTAACAGCCATGGAGAAACTGCCCCTCTTCGTCTGGTTAAAGTGACGCTATGGTTAGGGGAAGAGTGGGAAGAAGGGAGGAGTCTGCGTTTAGTGTGAAAAATGAAGAGATTTCCTGACTACATGGGTTTCTCTATTGCTGTGTGTTCCTCCCAAATCTGGAAAATAGGTCATGGTTTTGTGAATCTTTACTTGTATTAGACCAGGAACTTTATAAGTATTGGATTTGAGAAAAAATATTTTTCTGTTTACAGGCATGTTTCTTCCCATCTTTAAGTTGTTAAAAGTACCAACTTGACTTTGTGAAGTATCTTCATAATTGTGTTTCTCAGTTAAAACTTTGAGAAGGAATTAAATGACCCTGATATCTAATCTCATAGTGGCTACCTATTGTAGCTGCTATAGGAAGCGGGTGATACCCAAGAAGTCAAATTCAGATCTTAAGCAAGGGAGGAGCCTAAGGAAGTAAGATAAGGAAGGGAGAGAGGGTAGGGACACTAGTTTAGATTATGTGGGAAGATAAGGTTTATCTTTTCAGTGGCCCAAAGTTCAGGAGAGGTAGCTGAAGCCTAGAGGCTCAGAGTTTTTCCTCTTTCTTTACTTCTCTTCCTTTTCTCTGTTTCTCTTTTAAAACTTACTCCCCTCCCCCTTTAATTTGATGTGGTTTTGACTACTTGCATGTGTGCAATACCTACAGAGACCAGAGGAGGGCACTGGACCCCAGGGACTGGAGTTACAGATGGGTGTGTGCCAACACGTGTGTGCTGGGAATTGAACTGAAGTCCTCTGCAAGAGCACCTGGTGCTCCTAATTGCTGAGCCATCTCTCCTTCCAGAAAACTGTTGTTTCCTCTGTCAGTGGTTTACACTAGAAGCCTGCCGTGCAAATGGCCAAGGGAAAAATCCTTGTCTGGGTAAAAAGTCTTCACACACAGGATCTTTTCTCTTTGTAGGGAGACAAGGGTAAGATACAACACTAGTACATATCTACACAATTCGTGCACTGAGATTTCTAGTCTAATTTGGGGAGAGAAATTACAGCAACACTTAATTCCCGAACTTACAAATAAATACTGTGTTTTCAAGACTTGAAGATGAAATCCTGTAAACATTTGTACAAGTGTCAAATACTTGGGACAGTTTGGTTGCCTGGAGTCAGGGTCAAAGGAAATGGTTTGCACATGGTTTAACTGGAGACCTTATTTTGACAGATTCTTGAGTTAGTAATGGTCAAAACGTGTGTTTTTGACTTGATTGAGAAAAGTTTTAGTCACTATTCCATAGCCTTAAATGTCAGATTGTATACAGAATATCAAGAGAGATGTATATGCTCGGTCAGTGTAACTTTTTGTCAGAGGTGATGTGGTATTATAACTCTTGCTACAAGGCTTCACTTGAGAATCACGACTGTCAAAGAAGTAAGAGTTCAGTATCAGACTCCATTTAGCGAGTTTCACTTGCCCCCATGTGCATCTGGGAGCTTTCTCTACAGGCCTGATTCCTGAGAGGGTGGAGGGGGAGGAAGGGGAAGGGATGCCAAGGAGAGGGAAGCTGCCAGCACTTACTGAGGTTGTTTGTGTACTGGGTCGCTAGCTGGTTGAATCTCTAAATTTAATGGAAAATTTTACTCTCTGAATAGGTAGATAAAGAAACCCTCATGAAATTTGCATGCAGTGAATGCAAAAAAAAAAACAAAAAACAAAACCTTGTGTACCATTTTACTGCCCCCTCCCCCAATATGATCAGGTGGGTCTCTTTCAGTCAGCATATTAGGATTTTAGTTTTCTTCCTGGTGACCTGTCAGGAGATTTGAATATATCAAATGTGAAAGACTCACATGTAATTGGTGTGTGTGTGTGTGTGTGTGTGTGTGTGTAGTACTTTCTTGGGATGAAATTGGTAAAATAGAATAAGTTCTGTAGATCTCAGATTTGTATTGCTACAAAAACTTTCAGATTACTGTAGAATACTTTTCTTTCTTGTTTATTTAGAGACAAGGTCTTAAGGCAGTGTAGCCCTGGTTAGCTTTGACCTGCAGTGTAGGTTAGACTGGCTTTAGCTTGCCATAGCTCTCTTGCTTCTGCCTCCTGAGTGCTGGGTTATAGGCATGCGTTATCACATCTGGTTAGAATTATTAATTTAAAAATGCTTAACCTTGGTTTATTGATTTTTGGGAGTTCTTTGCTGAAGTATTTGATCAAATTAAAATTTCTATAATTGGGCACATTTTGATACGATTGGAAACTTCTTGCCTTTTGTATTGTTTTTGACAACATTGCTCATGGTAACCCTTCAGTAATCCAGTGATGCTGCCTTAAGGTGCTTTTATATTTTCATTTTGAGACAGGGACTGTCTCTGCAGTTGGGGTTGGCCCGGTATAGTCCAGACTAGCTGGGAACTCATGATCTTCCTGTTTCGGTCTCAAGTAGAGGGCGTTAGACATGCCCCACCACTCCTGGCCCAGACTGAACTGAGAACATCCCTGGTATTTGCAATGAAGTCACCTATACTTTCCCTTTGCCACCTGTCCTGTTTGTTGTGTTGTGCTTACTTGTTTGTAGCTTGTTGGGATTATTTCAGGACTCACCTAGAAAGCTGATTTGGGTCAGAGTGTAGCTCTTTAGTAGAGGCGTACGTGAGACTCTGGGTTGGACTCTCCAGGGTTTTATCTCTGAGGAGCCTTTTGCAGAAAAGCTTACTTTGGTAGGGACAGATACCTTGCCCTCTTAGGTTGCTTTTGCTGTGACCTCAAACAAGCTGCAGCCATCTTTCTGCAAAAGTTTTTGGAGCATATTGCACCAAAAACCCACTGGAGTGGTTAAACTGGGTGACTTGTTAGATGGTCTTTGAACAAATGGACTTGAGTATTCCTAGGACAGCATACTGAGATAGGCTTTAAAAACCCAATTAATCTTCTAGTTTTTTTTTATAAGCGGAAAGCTTTTGAATGTACAGTTTCATCTTCTGTTTATAAATGCATTGGTAGTGTTTTAGCCAAATATGGGACATAACTTTTGGTATCCTGTATGGGAGTTTGACATCCTCAGTTTAACTGGAATTCCCTCGTTTTGCTTCCTGTGATAGCATGGGGAAATACAAACTTGGGCTTTTCACCAGAGGTGGAACAGGATGGAGAATGGGGTGGGTGGGGAATGAGTCTGGAATGCGTGAAGAAGGTATTGATGACATTGCTGGGTGTGGTGAATTGGCATACGTTATAGAAGTTTGAGATGAGGAAAATATTTGGTTAAGTGTAGAGCAAGAAAATTCTGTAATTGTATTTGTTTTTGTTTGTTTGTTTGGAATGATTTTTTTTTAACTAGTTGGATTTTTGAAGTCCTTGAACTGTTTTGCATCCATATACATTTTACAATAAGAACTGAAATTTGGGGGGGGGGGCTGGAGAGATCTCAGAGGTTAAGAGTAATGGCTTGCGTCCAGAGGTCCTGAGTTCAATTCCCAGCAACCACATGGTGGCTCACAATGAGATCTGGTGCCCCTTTCTGGCATGCAGGCGTACTTGCAGGCAGGACACTGTATACATAATAAATAAAAACATTAAATTAAAAAAAAATGAACTGAAATTTGTCATTTTGCTGATAGTTCTTCCAGACTATTGCCTGCCATAACAGTAGTTCAAGCTGAGGAAAGCTGTATGCTGCTATACCACTGAATTATACCTGCTTCTTAAATTAATCAGAAGTACCGTAAATAATGACTTGTTTTAAATTGTCCTAGAATTCAGATGTCCAGAAATTGAGGCAAGCAGTTTAGCTAGAGTTCTCCAGAAGATATGGTTCTTCAGAATCCATCCTATGGGGTATCAGTAAGCTTTCTTTCTTACGTAGATTTTATTTCATTTTCTTTTATGTGCATTGGCGTTTTGTCTGCATTCCTGCCTATGCGAGGGTGTCGGATCCCCTGGAACTGGAGTTACAGACAGTTGTGAACTGCCATGTAGTGCTGGGAATTGAACCGGGGTCCCCTGTAAGAGCAGCCAGTGCTCTTAACCACTGAACCATCTCTCCAGCCCCATAGGATTGCTTTCTGGTTGTTGCTTTTCCATTTTTCATCTTGGGTCAAGCCTGGTGGAAATACAGGTTTGACCAAAGCCATCTGTTTTGTTTTTAACTCCCTTCTTAATGTAGAATGTGAGTGGATTTGTAATAAATGGAGGTGTCTTTTCTGCCTCTTTGCTTTTTCATCTTTTTTCTTTACAATTTAAAGTATTTGATTTGAGCAAATTTCACATTGCTGATTGCTAGCGTGAGTTTATAGATGGTGTAACACCTTTGTATTTGCTCTCACCTTTGGGTATAGTCATTGCATTATTAATAGAATTAATCCTGTTCAGAGGCATTGCAAGTAGAAGATTCGGTGTTTGGCAGATTTTGGTGATGTTCTCAGACCACTTTACTCTCAAATTTGCTGTGTAGCTAAGGATGGCCTTTACCTCATAAAGTGCTCAGGTGACAAAATGGGCCACCATGATGTCTTGAAAAGATTTTTACTTTTTTTAGTAGACAGGGTCTCACTAACTGTCCTGAAAATCAGTATGTACCCAAGACTAGTCTGTACTCTGTTTTTTGTTTGTTTGTTTTGTTTTTAGATGGTTTCTCTAGCTTTAGAGGCTGTCCTGGAACTTGCTCGAGAGACCAGGCTGGCCTTGAACTCACAGAGATCTGCCTGCTTCTGCCTCCTGAGTGCTGGGATTAAAGTCCTGCGCCACCACCGCCTGGCCAAGTATGGACTGCGAGTGATCCTCCAGCTTGAACCTCCTCAGTGATTTCTTACAGATGTGAGCCCACCACACTTCACTTAAACAGAATTGTATTTTATCAGCTTTTAAAGATTTAGTTTTATTTCTTATGTGCACGCATGCTTTGCCTGTGCATACACACACACACACACACACACGCACTATGTGTCTGGTTCCCATAGAGGCCAGAAGAAGGCATTGGGCCCCCTGGAATTGGAGTTAGAGAAGATTGTTAGCCCTGGGCACTGAACCTGGGACCTCTGTGTAAGCAGCAAGTGCTGTTCACTGGGCCATCTCGCCAGCTCTTTTATGTTGTGTATATGTTCTTTAATTCGTTTTTAAACGGGTTTTAAATCATTTGATACAGTATATCCTTTGTTTGGTTGGCCATTTGGAGGCTTTTAAGAATACCCTTTCTCCACACTATAATAATGAGAAAAACAAAACGCTGGGAGACATTTTCTTCAGTGGTGTAGTGGCTGGGAAGTTGCTTGTGCCTCCAGTAAATGAGCTCTCTCTGTGTTCATGAAAGGAAGAGGGGTTTCAGTAGTTAATGGGTGTTGTGTATGATCAAGATATATGAATGCATAGATGGAATTGTCCAAAAAATTAACCAAAACAGTAAATAAAAGAAAAAATTTGTGTTACTACACTGGTTTATTTCTCTGTAAATTACCCCTTCTACACATTATGCTTTGGGTTAGGAAGCTGCATTGAATTAGCTTGTGGCTGATTTCCCATAAGAGGCATGAAGCCAGCCCCTAAATTTTATTCTCTCCACTAACCAGGCTGAAGTTTTAGAAGTTTCTTTGAGAACTTAGTTTTATGTGCTTGAATATTATTGCCAAAATGTAGGACCCCAAATAGATTCTTTAAAAAAAAAAATACAAAGTGAACAACAAAGAATAGTGTTGCCTGCCTTCACATTTGGAAGTTTGTATTTTAATATCTGGCCTTAAAATTATGAGGTCATGGACTAGAGAAATTTCTTACGTTAGCAAAAGGAGGCAAAATGTGCAGGGAGTTTGCTTTCTGTGCCTGAATGACATGGGGTATAGTACCGCTTTTTTTGGGTGAAGAATAGATAACATATATGTTGAGACTACAGAGGTTTGGCTATGCGTGGGGATCTCCAGTATCTAGCGCTGTCCGACCGCCGGAGCCGGCAGGAGCTGTGTGACCTGGTGCATCATGCAACACTTGCATGCACTTCTTTCTCTTCCCCCACCCTCTCTCTAGTGCATGCATGAGAGTGTGCGTGAGTGCCAGGATCACAATCGTGTGCCGCTCTGCCTGACCCATTTTTGTCTTTCTCATGTCTTGTAGTTTCTTCCAGTTTCGTTTATATTTTGTTCTCACACAGTGGCTTCTGTCTGGTCTTCTTTCACCCCCACCCATTTTCCCTCCCCAAAACCTTTTTAGTTTTTTTGTTTTTTCGAGACAGGATTTCTCTGTCTCCTGTCTTGCTTTGGAGCCTGTCATGGCTGTTGCTCTTAGATAAGGCTGGCCTCGAACTCACAGAGATCTGCCTGCCTCTGCCTCCTGAGTACTAGGATTAAAGGCGTGCACTGCCCAGCTCTAGCGTTTGTCTTTTGTAATATCAAGAGCCTAACTCTGGCCGTGACTCTGTAGTAGATATTAGGAGGCTTGGGCTCTGTTCCTGGATTGTTAGCCATAAAATTCTTACCCTGAAAGTCACGTCATAACTGTACCAGCACCCTCATCTGTAAAGTGGAGCTACTACTACTACTACTGAGAAATACTGTAGACAAGTTGAAATACTTCAAGAGAGAGTGTAATTACGTCATAGCATTAGTCAAAATGCTTGGCTTTAGAATTCAGTGGAACTGAGAGGCTACTGGCTTTGTGATTCTGTGGAATACTTTAAAATATAAACAAACCAGAACCCAAAGAATAACCAAGACTATACAGATATATCTTCATAATTCTGTAGCAAGGAGGTTAAGGGTAGATACTATTGTGCCTTTGAAGGGTTTTGTTGTTGGAGATCTTTTTTGTTGTTTTGTTTTTTGCAGATTATTCTTCATAAGTTTATAGCAGTGTACAGCAGTTACATTTATTTCATATGAAAAGTACAACCATATGTATTAAACTTGAGGTAAGGTGGGCGGGGAAAAAGGGAGAAGCACATTCTGGAATGATTTCTCAAACCAACACTCACATTGGTATCCAGATCAGTGACTTGGACACTGCCCTCCCAGCTGGCCCAGTCTTTCCTTCGGAAGAGCAGCAGCAGGAGGGTGACTGCTGCCCCTTGGAGGCTTTTTGTTGTTGTTGTTGTTGTTTTTTTAATTTGTTTTGTTTTTGTTTTTTTCCTTGTTATTGGTTTATTTTTTAGACAGGGTCTCACTGTATAAACTTGGATGGTTTAAAATGCAGTTTTGTAGTCTAGGCTCATTGCCTGTCTCTGCCTACTGAGTGACGAGATTAAATGCTTATGCAACCACACCCTGCCTCTTGGATTTTATGTTTTAGAGAAACTTCTGTTGGACTGGGGAATACCTAGAAGCATGAAAAAGGAAGATTATTCATGTGCCTGTAGTCCTGCCTTTTTGAGGCTGAGACAGGAGGATCACTTGAACACGAGTTTGAGACTTCATCTCAACAAGTGGATAGGGAGGATGGGGCTGTAGCCCAGTAGTAGAGAACTTGCCTAGCGTGTGGAAGGCAGGCTAGTGATAGTGAATAGCAAAACTCCAGGGTAATGAATAAGCGAAACAACATGTAAACTGATTGAGTTGTATGAAGTTCTGTGACCACTTTGTTATTATAGCAGAAAGGGTAATTATCTGGGATCTCAGAAAACGCTAGGACTTAAAGAGAGACATTCATAGTTTCATCTGGGTTGGTGTAGAACCCTGCTTCCAAGCCCTGCCCAAACATCCTCTCTTTTCTGGATAGACTTAAGACTCATGACTCACATTGATTCATTCTTTTGAGTCATTTTACATGGTATTGCGTATATGAAGTGGTGGCATATTACCATTTTGGGGTTTTTTTGGTGAAAAAAAATTTTTTTTGAGACGCAATCCTGGCTGATCTGGAACTTGCCTTGAAGACCAGGCTGGCCTTGAACTCACAGAGATCCACCCCTGTCTGCCTCCTGAGTGCTCGGATGTAAGTGGAGACTGCTCATGCGTTTCCCTACTGCCCAGACCTGAGTAATCACACAAATTAATTGCAACAGTGGCCAACAGCTCAGGCATATGTCTAGCTAGCTCTTATATCTTAAAGGAACCCTTTTCTGTTATTTTGTATTTTGCCATGAGGCTCCTGGTTTGTTACCTCTTGTTTCTTGGGCAGCTGCATGGCCCCTGCCTCCTTCGGCATCTACATGGCGTCTTTCTGACTGCCTACTTTCTCTGTATATCTCTGCTTGGATTTCCTGCCTGACTTTACTCTGCCCTGCCATAGGCCAAAGCAGCGTCTTTATTCATCAACCCAATAAAAGCAATACATATACAGAAGGCCATCCCACATCACTGGGATTAAAGATGTGTATCACTGTATGCCAAGCTACCTTTTCTTGAGCAAATGATTAATAGAAACACACAATTAGTACCTTTGAACACAGTTTTAATTTTAAAATAGTAGAGTTTTGTTTACTTAAGTACAAGAGTTCTTTTTACAGAAGTCCTGTGATGTTAAGAACCTTAAACAGTGTCAAAATCTAACCAAAATTGCCTAGTTTAAGCTTGAATCAGTTAGCATTTAACTCTTGGTCTCCTTGTCTAAAGCAAGAACACTTCTAGGATTGTGGAAGGTTAAGACATGGGGTTTTCATGTAGAACAAAGACTGCTGTTGCCTCTTGTTCTTATTATTTAAATTGTAGATTTTTCAGAGAGAAGGGGGAAGATTCTAAGTATGTCTACGTTCTACAAAAGAATAGGCGAATATTCTCAGTTGTTTTTTTTTTTTCTTTTTTTTTCTCCACCTGGTACACTTGGCAATTCAGGAAACTTTCTGGTTGTTATAACTTCTTGGGAATATAGTGTTTGGTATTGACACCTAGTGATTAAGGACCAGAGGTACTACAGAACACCGCACAGTACACAGGACCAGGCTCCTTCAACGAGGAATTATCTGGCCCACAAAATTAAAAGTGTTGAGGTTGAGAAATAAGTTCTTTGGGGGTAGGAGAGAGGGCAGGTGAGCTGGCATTCAGGTAAAAAGGTGCTTGTCACCAAGTCTAATGATTCCAGAAAGGTGCATGGTAGAAGGAAAAAGCCAGCTTTTGCAAGATTGTTGGGACCTTGGTTACCTAAAGTTAGAGCACTGAAAGTGGGACCCCAGTTCTTCACCTCTGGAGGTTGGACCGTCACAGAGGGTCAGACAGGCTGTGCTCTCTGCCAGTAGACAGTGAGGGCCTTCCCCACTTTCTAACTCTCCCGTTGATAAGCTTTTTCTCTTCGTTGTCCAAGCTTCTGTCTTGGGTTTGTTGAGATAATGAGTTGCCCAATTCCTTCCCCAACCCTCAAGCCTCAAATTAAAACAGCAGAATGGAAATGTTCATACAAATTTCTTACTTTTGAACTTTTTTTTTTGTATCTTCTTGTTATATTTACCCCTTTTCTACTTTTTCAAAGGTCTTAATTTTGTTTAAAATTTAAACCAGCAGAAAAATAGGTGGCCCTGTGTACCTGGGCACACAGAACGGGGTGGTCAGTGTGTGCTGCAGATGGGTCCCCGTGTCACAGGCAGCAGCGCTAGGTTGCTGTTGATCACACTCCTTTAGATGAGTTCACACTAGTAAATCTACTGATGGTAAGATTGTGTTTGCACTTAGGAAGCATCGTGACCGTGCCCAGGTTCTCTGTCACTTCCTCTTAGGCTTTCTTTCCCCTTTTATCACCACCTTGGGTGATTCCCACATTCTGGCTTCTTGCCTATCCACCCCCTGCATACCCTTCCCACTTCCTGGAAGTGTCTTCTGCCCTCTGCACCCCTCGTTTATCCTGAATGCAGTTTGCCTCACATCTCACCGCTGTCTTAAGAGGGGAACTTATGCAAGACCACTGCTGCCTTTGGGAACCTCGGTGGGGTGGGCGAGTCTTCTCACCCTTGTCCTCCTTTCTTTTCTGCATTGCTTCCTTCCTGCCTCTGTCCAGGCATATGGCACCCCACTTCCCTCACAAAGCTTGTGTTGAGCTCCTCTTCTGGGTCTCTGAACTCTTCCCCAGCTTATGAGTCTCTGCAGTAGCTGTGCTCTTTCTGGGAACTTCGCCCTGTCCTTGTTTGTCTCTCTCTAGTGAGCCCTTTTTCCTGGTCTTTGGAAGCGCCTGAGTGTATGTATGGTTCTCTGCATATAATGGGCAGGAAGCAAACATTTGATAAATGACAAAGCACAGTTTTAATGGATAAGGGAACCTAAAAATAGCTTACTATTTTGTATTATGTTTTTCTTCACTTTGTACTAGTGATTTTTAAGAATTTCCTCTAAACCCAAATTAAAGTGGCAGACATAATCAGTGGTAGGTGACTGGTAGACTATTGGTGCTAAAGATGATGTCCTGCCACTTAGAAGTGGCCCTAAGTATGGGGCTTCTAAAACTTGAGTCTCATGTGTAATGTCCAGTTTACACATAGACAGATGTTTGGGGGTTGGTTATTTTAACCATACATTTCAAAGTTCTCTGCATAAAGCTGAGGAAGTCAGCTTGGGTTTTTGCAAGTCAGCTGTATCACATGGTTGTGTAGCACTTAGCAGTTTCGTTACTCAGGCACTCAGCTTGATTACCTTGCTTTTCCTCTTTTAATTTATTTAATTCCTTTTATGTGCATAGGTGTGAACGTGTCAGATCCCCTGGAACTAGCGTTAAAGAGAATTGTGAGCTGCCATGTGGGTGCTGGGAATGGAGCTCGAGTCCTCTGGAGGAGCAGCTAGTGTTCTTCCACCTCAGTGCTCAGCCATCTGTCCAGCCCTGCCTTTTCTCATTTAAAAACCTAAACAACTGGCAGGTTTTTGTTAGAATTGAATAACATATGAACTGTGTTCTATAGTGTTTGGTGTGTAGAAAATGTTTATAACTAGAAGCTATTATTACCACTGTTTAGCGTGGGACAAAGTGTGTGCGCATACATACACACACTGAATCTTGTGAGTTGGTGAGTATTTGATAGGAAGGCTTCGGCTGAGGGTGACATCTGGGACCAATAAGAGCTGTTATCTTTGTGCTTGAGCCTTGAATCCAGATGCCCTCTACTTGTGATTGAAATTCTCAGTCCAATTAATTGTGTGTCTGTCTGTCTGTCGTGTGCATGTGCACTCCACGGTGCACTTGGAGGAGTTGGTTCTCTCTTTCCACCATGTATGTACTGGAGGTTCAGCTAAGGCTTGATGGGGAGGGCCCTTATCTGCCAGGGTCTCTGTTCTGTGTGCGTCAGTGTTCCCATACAGTGGGCTGATGATGATGGAGGCTTGTGAGCTCACACGATGAGCTGATGATACAGCTCTTCAAGAACGGTGTCTGAAGCATTCTCAGTGTCCCTGAAGGATCTCTGTTGGCCAGCCACTGTGCTGGGCTCTTTTGTTAGATGCTATTTCATTCTCACAGCAGACTTCACTACTCTCACCTGCCAGGTTAGGAAAGGGAGCTCTGAAATAACCAAGGTCTTGCTGGAGTTTGGGTAGCTTTGTTTGGCAGAGGTTAGCTGGACCCCACTGCTTCTCCTGTGGACCTGGGGCAGGGATCCTTTGGGTACCCAGGAAAGGGAGCAGCAGTGCTGATCAGCGTCAGGGGGAGACTCCCTGGAGCATCCTCCTGTCCCAGGCTGTGCTGATGCCCTTCCTACAGGGGTGACCAGCTGGCCCAGTTGTAGAAGGCAGCAATTAGAGGTGAGATGTTTAGATTAAAGGATTGCTCAGACCTTAACATTATCCAGAGTTCCCTTTGTAAAAATACTGTGCCAGAATTTCTGTGAAGATTTTTTTCATTATTGTCATAGCAGACAGAGTATTTGTCAAAGTTTCTGTTGTGCTTGGCAGCAGCTTTTGAGTTGAGTGCTGGGATTGATTGCAAGCTTGAGCCATCCTGTTTGTTTTTTGAAAGATCGCCTAAACAGGGTATGTATAACACGCCTTCTTATTTTCCTCTATATGAACTGTAGTATTCAATTACAAATTAAGTCTCTAATGCTTCACTCTGTTTAAAGGCTGTTTATTAGAAACGTGTAATTGATTTCCTTTTAACTATTAAGTGAAGCTGTCATTGTCATGGTCCTGTAAAACTGCTGATATTTGGTAGCCTACAGAAAAATTTATCTTCCCCTAACTTTGTCATTTTTTCCATAGGAAGCGATGAGGAGTCAGAATGGGAAGCAGCGTTTTTCCAGATCTGTTGTTTGGTTAGTGTCAGGTTTTGCTTTTTGTTGTTGCTGTAATAAAATAGGATGTTGCTACTCTGATACTGCCAGGTGCCAGATGTGGAGGCACTTAGCTTTTATCCCAGCACTCAGGAGGCAGAGCAGGTAGATCTCTGAGTTATAGGCCAGCCAGGACTACATAGTGAGACACTGTTTAGCAGCAACCAAACCTTGACACAAGCAGCTTAAGGGTTTTTTTTTTTTTTTTTTCTCACAGTTCCATCACAGCAGGAGCCTAAGGGATCTGGTGATGTGAAGCAGAGAGGGAGGGAGGGAGGGAGGGAGGGAGGGAGGGATGCTCTACTATTGCTCAGCTCTCTCTCTGCACTTTGATCATGCAGGGTCTCAGCCAGGGAATGGTACTTCTTACGGTCAAATTGGCAGTTAGCACTAATAACCATAGTGACTGTAATGAAGCCTGTGACATCCTCAGTAGCCTACTGAGGACTTTGGAACCCCTGGATCTGGAGTTAGAGGTGTGTTAGCTGCCTGGCATAGGGGATGAACTGAACTGAACTCCAGTCCTCTGAAAGAACAGCAAGAGCTCTGGAATGCTCAGCCCACCTCTTCAGTCCTGTATGCATTTCTCTGGTGTTACAGTAATGCCAGATGCCCAACAAGAAAGATGCTTTATGCATTTGATTGGTACAAGTTAGGTATAGAGGTTTAGATTTAGTTGTTGAGTTGACATTGAATCTGTAGAGGATATGTGTGTGCGTGTGTGTATAATTGGGATCAAAGCCACTTTTTTTATACATTTAGAATGATACTTTTTTTTCTTCAGCTTCTTAGGTTTATATTTAGTTTATTCACTATACTACTGTTTATTTGTTAATGTCTGTGTGAGGTTTGTCATTAGTTATATAGCAAACCATTATTACTTGTTTGTTACATAATTCTGTAGACAAACCAGTTGAATTACTGATGCCCGGCCAAAGTTAAGTCTTTGTGGTGTTGCCAGAAAAGTTATAAAGTGAAGAAGGGACTTTATCTTGGGCACCTTGGAAACCACAATTTCCAGTATAGTCATATAAAACCCAGCACTTGAGAGGCAAGTGGCAGGCAGATCTCTGTGAGTTCCAGGACAGCCAGAAAACAAGGGGGGAGGGGATAAGAGCAAAATTCCGTAGGACTAAGTCTCCAGCACTTCCCATTGTAAGTGCTTGTAATAGTACTTCTTTTCTGTTTCATTTGGATTGTTTGAGAGTCTGGCTATTTAGCGCAGGCTGTCTTAGAATGAGAGGCGTTCTTCCCTCAGCTCCCAAGTGTCAGAATTATAGGCCTGTGCTTTAGTACCTGGCCCCGTTTGTTTTCTTTAAAAACTGTGGTGAAGTACACAAAAACATACCATATCAGCATTTTTGAATTGTGCCGTTCGATAGCATTAAATACTTTTCACATCATTTTGTGACTATTATTACCATCTATTTTCAGAACTTTCTTCTTCCTTTTATTTATTTATTTTTTTGTTTTTGTTTTGTTTTTTTCCCAGACAATGTTTCACTGTAGCTTTGGAGCCTGTCCTGAAACTAGCTCTTGTAGACCAGGCTGACCTTGAATTTGCAGAGATGCGCCTGCCTCTGCCTCCCGAGTGCTGGGATTAAAGGCGTGCGCCACCATTGCTTGGAGAGATTAGTTTTATGTCAAGAATTAATAACCATTTCCTTTAAAGTATACTAACAAAGAGATACTTGATCTGGTCCTGAAGGTGTGATCTGACCAGTAACTTCCTGTGATCTGAAAGTGGTACTTGACTGACGTACCACAACACCATATTCTGTTTCTGTTGTTCTTTTCCCTACTCTACTTCATTTCATTATTCAAAAAATGAAATCTTTGTATGGGGGACTCAAGAGTAAGGTGAATATGTGCTAATTAGGAGTGTGTGTGTTTATTTTTGATGGTGGGACTGGCTCAAGGCTTTTTACTCCTAAGGTGCTATGCCCCCCAATCCTGGGAGACTTGTTTTGATTAGTAGTAATCTTTGGTGAGAGATATTTTTGCTAATAATTAGTCTGCATAGATGCCATACCAGAACCAATATAGTAAGGTGATTGGTATGGGCTGAAGTCTGAGTCACACCCCTGATCTGGAGCTTTGCTTCTTACACAATGAGTAGAGCATCCTTCAGGTGGATGGAGTATCAACTCAAAATCAACTCAGGTGGTCTCCAGCCTCACAGCTGTTCCTTAAGATTACAGTCTTCTCTCCGTGTTCATCATTATTCAGCATTGCCTGGTCAGCCTCTAAATTAATTCTACTCTGCAACGTGGATTGCAGCTGTAGGAGCTGGGTGAAGGGGAGCTTGAATGTAGGAATCTGAATGGCGTGTGTTTTATTGTGACTGCTGTACGTCCTTATCTTTAAACTTGGAACTGCTTTGGGAGGGTTACCTGCGAGATCAGTTGATGACATTTTGACAGGCATGTTTATTGATTTCTGCACCTGAAGAAGTGAGACTTGAAGTGTGGGAGCTCCTCTTTTTGTCCTTTATAACCTTAGCTCTGAGTTCTAGAACCTTCCCTTCAAAGGATGTTACATGTATTGGATGTCGTTTGCTGCGCTTGCAAATGGTATAGAAAATTTAGGCTAATTACAGGGGAAATCCTCAAGTTAAAAGAGCAATAGCTGAGTGCTGGAGAGATGGCTCAGCTGTCAGGAGCACTGACTGCTCTTCCAGAGGCCCTGGCTTCGGTTCCCCCACCCACATGGCAGCTATTACACAATTCCTGTAGCTCCAGTTTCAGGGACCTGACGCCTTCACACAAACCATATGTACAGGTAAAACACGAGTGCACATGAAATAAATGAATCATTTAAAAGTGAGAAAATTGAAAATCTTTAAAATAATATTTTTAAAGAAAAGAGAAATAACTGGGTTTCTACTTTATCCTCTCCCCCACCTCCAGATTAATAATCTTCATTGCTGTTTCTCTTACGTCATAATCGAGTCCAGATCCTCAGGCACACACTGCTGGTAAACAGACTGCCCTGCCTAAGGAAGGCTCAAGCCGAGAAGAAACGTAAAACACAGGGCCTTCGCTGCCCATTCTTTCCTTCTGCCCCATAGTTTTCCATGTGTGCCCACAGCCCTTCCTAGGAACCTCCCATCAGGCTCTTCATGCATGTCCACACCGCTGCTCTGTTGGTGGAGAGAGTGGTTCTCAAGGCGTGGGAAGACTCCTCCTTCTACTCCATTCTTACTTGACCCCCCACTTCCATTTTCAGATCCTGCCCTCCTCAACAACTTTACCCCCTTTCCAAGTTAGGAGAAGAGGGATCCCAGCATCTCGAGGCTTGTGTGCCATGGATCTGTGGTGTGGTTCTAGATGCCTTTTCCAGCTACCACAAAGGTGTTCCCTGTCCTTCATTAAGAAGCCTGAGCGCTGAGCCCTCGTTAGTAACTGTTTACCTTTCCCAGTCATTAGGGATGGCTTGCTTTCCTGAGTGCCATAAAGGAGTGTATTTAATGTGAAACGCATCTAAAAATATCTGCTCGGTTACTCCTAAAGCAGGGTGGGTATGGGGATAGACTGTACGTATTTGCACATTGAGAGGGATGGAGTAAAGCACAAGGGAATTTCAGCCAAAATAAAAATCTGGGAGAAGTGATCACTACCAAATAAACTCACTGGCCCAAGGTTACACGCGCATAGCCTGGCTATCTGCTCCTGTCTTCATCCATTCCCTTCCTTCTGGCTCCCAGTGTCGACCACCTTGTAGTGTTTATTCTTTTCATAGCTTGGATCTGCTTCCAAGACTTATTTATATTTTTACATTGTGCCTTCTTCCTGCCACAGCTCCTTACAGCCAGCTCTTTGAGGTAGACTCAGAGGCACAACTTCATCTACACCTTCCTCTTCCAGTGCTCAGCCTTGTGTATTCCCAGTTGCAGTAAGTAGAGCTGTTCAGAGTGGCCCTGGCAGTGGCCCCTCTGGAGCATTTCGCCCTCTGTACCTCTTTTGAGTTTCTTTCCCCGTCTTTCCATTAGACTTACTTTGTTTCATCTTTAAGATTCATTCCCCCATAGAACTTCATGTAGCGATACCATCTGTGGTTCTTTCTTTTCCTTAACTGCTTGTTTATTTTTGTTGTTGTTCTTGTTGTTTTTCTTCTTTTGATGCTGGGAATTAAACCCCAGGTCTGGTATGTGCTCAGCAGCTGTCTGTCACTGAGTTATACCTCCAGACTCATTTTTCATTACTTGTCTGCTAAGCCTTAGTGCTTCTGTTCACTTGTTTTGTTTTTGTGTGTGTTCAGTATTGGCTGAACTAAACGTACATATTTTGGGGAGTTACGAACAAATACTCCAAATAACTAAAAGCTCTGTTAATCCTTCCAGAGGAAGACTAACCATATGCCACTTGCCAGAAAATTCTGTGACCTTAACTTAAAAATACGGTTTTAACTTGCCCAACAGTGGGATAGATTATGAGAAATGTATGTTGGTGATCCATCATTGGGAACCATCTGAGACTGCTATGATGTCACAAGGCCACTGCAGCCTTTGGAGCCACTTTCATGAGTGTTCACCAAAACAGTGCTATGGAGCACCTGGCTGCATGTACACACATCCCTTGGATTCTCTTCTCATGCATGGCTGCCCTGGTCCAGACCACTGTAATTGCCACTAGTGCTCCCTGTGTCTCCTGACTGGCCCCTGCCTCTGCTTCCTGCAGTCTGCTCTCAGCTGGACCAGAGGGTCACCCTGCTTCATCCTTCTCCAGGATCTGACCCTAGTGGTTTTCCTGACTTCCTTTTCTCCCATCTTCCTGTCAGACCACCTTCCCTCTGCCTTTGTCTGCAACAGATGTCTGGGGCCCCTTCTGCCTCACCTGCCTGTCACCCGTTCGGTGTAGTCTGCCCTCCCACAGCGTTTGCTCTCCATGTTGGGAAGGTGTTTGTTTCGTTTGGCACAGCACAGATTGCACAGGACAAGCGTTTTGTCTGCTTTGTTCATTCCTTTGCTTAGGACACGGTAGGCGCTAGACAGACACTCTCTCATGAAGTAATAAGAGCGGCGGGGGGCTGCGTCCCTGGCACCCCAGCCGCCTGGCTAGCTTATGCCCCAAAATAATTACACAGACACTGTATTCTTTTAAGTACTGCTTGGCCCTTTAGCTCTAGCACTTACAGGCTAATTCTCACATCCCGATCAACCCATCTCTAATAATCTGTGAGAATCGGTCTTACCGGGAAGATTCTAGCCTAGTCCATCCTGGGTCGGAGCTTCATGCCGGGAGCAGGGCATGGCGTCTCTCTCAGGCGTCTGTTCCCGAGAGAAGAGCTGTGAGTCTCTGACCTCACTTCCTCTTCCTCCCAGTGTTCTGTTCTGTTTACTCCTCCCACCTATCCTCTAACCAATAAAATGGGCCAGGGCAGTTCCTTTATTAGCCAATGACCTTCCTCCATCACTCTCAGAAACTCAGGTTTGCACACTGGGATAGCTAAAGTCATCATGGGAACATTGGTGGTTGCCACTTTATACAGTGTTTACTGGAATTGGTGACACCTCTTCACATTGCCCAGATGGGCCTCCTAGCTACTTTATTTATCCATGCTTCTCAAGCTAAGACGGGGAGGGGTTTTGGAAAGGAAACTGAACAGTGAAGTGTAAAATAACTGGCTCTCATTTCCGGCACAGCTCGACGGCAGCAGGTTTTGGGGGAGGGTTGGAGGCCACTGCCATGTAGTTCCCTGGACCCTGGGTCATGTTTGGTGACAGTCTGAGTGTGTTATGAATGGCTGAGGTGGTTGGGAGGCTGACTGGCAGATGTGAGCGCCTCTGCTGAGCTGTGCTTTCTCTGAAGGCTCAGAGCCGCCCTCTCACTGACTGCAGCACCGAGGAGTTCATAACCACTGCCAACAAAATAGGAAGATGTGATATCCCTCTTTCACTGCATCTATTCACAGATTGAGATGGGCACACGCGTCATTTTCACGACTTTCACAACATCAATGGCCTTGAGTTGTGTAGGTTACTTCTCAGGGTGGGAAGGCTTAAATGTCCTGCCTTCCTGTTGCAGGATCATGGTTTGAAATGATGTGAGGTCCTATTCTCTGCATTGTTCTTGCCTTTTCAAAGTTAACTGAACTCATGACCAGCACATACCCTGGTAGGAAACTGGGTTTAACCTTAAAGTTCAGTCTACTTGAAGAGTAGGAATCAAGTGGGGACCAATCATATAGAAATGAGTTTGGCATCATAGGTATCTGGCTGGGTGAGCTTGTGTAGAACTGCTGGCCCCGAGTGAGTCCCTTGGGACTTCCCCAACAGCCCTTTTTGTATTGAATTTTATGCTTTCTTCTGAAACAAGCCACTGAAATCAGGAACTAAAATTGCTGGAAAATACCTTTGGAAACTTAGGTTGCAGGGTAGAGAAAGGGTACCTGCCAGTAGTCAAAAGCTGTGACACCCTAGTCCCTCCACCCCAGTTTTCTCTTTACAGGGATCGATTTACCCTCTCTTCTGCCTCTTAACACATTTCAGGGGCTCTTAGAAAAGTGGTTCCCACCTCCAGGGTCCAGTTTTAAATCTTAGGAAAAGATGTCCTGAGTCATGATGGAAGATCATGCAACTGAAGAGGGCAGGCAGCGTGGACTTACTACTCTGTTCCTCAAGTGCCCCGACTGTGTCCTCCTGAAGCCCCGTGATTGTGCTAATCTCAACAAATGAGAGCCAGGAAATCTCAGTTCACAGCGTCTCTAACCCAGCTACACCCCGTGCTCTGAGTCAGAGTCTGCGAGAATGCCCTAGACAGTGGCATGGGATTGCTATGGAAGCTGAGCTGCTCTTGTTTCACACTGTGATGGGATTCAAGTCTGTGCGGTGACTCTTTCCTTCTTCCTTTCCTTCTTTCGACGTCAAACAGTAACAGCTGACGGAGAGGGAGGAGGCCTCTTGCACACCACATATAACTGTGTCATTTCCTTATTACCTAAAGGAAAGAGATGACAGACAGGCCAGAGTGCTTTTCACCTTCCTCCTGGAGGCCGCAGATTCTGTTCTTTAGAGCACAAGCTTCACGGTACCGACTTGATGCCGGCGCTGGTAGAGCAGCGTTCACCTGCGCTGGGGGGTTTTCTACAACACTGATTCCAAGGTGCTCGTTCCTGGGATCATCTCACAGCCATTTTACAGTTGTGTCTGACATGAAGCTTATTCTTTGTGTCTTGAGGAAGGAAATATGGGGGCAAGAGAGGTAGAGTTTGTGGGTCATTTGCTCTTTAAAAAGTTTCTGTAAATGAGGAATGTTGGAGAGAGCCTGGGTTGCTAACTTTGTTGGCCGCAGAACCTGTGTTGCCACTTTTCTTTCTCCCAGGGAATCTTACACTACCTTGCATGTTTGTTTGTGTGAAAATACGTACTAACTCATAGAGTGGAGGAACGGAGAAAGGAGGGGGCATCTTTCTAATGAAAACCTGGTGTCATCTGATGCTTTCATGAAGAACTCGGCACAGCTTTCCCTCCTAGGTTGCACATTCCTTTAATGTTGTTCTGTGTTACCTGCCTGTTGTTTATAGGACTCTAGATTTCTATCAGGAACCGTAGTGTTTTGTTCAGAAGACCCAAAGTGTGGTGCAACAGCTAACAAATGCAGATGGGGTACTGGAGACATTGTCATTGTCCTTTCTGGCAGACCCTTAAGCACCAGCGCTGCCTTTGGTTAATTAAACCTGTAAAACACAGCAGGAGAAAGCCTGCTCCTGGTTCTTAGATTTATTGTTCACCATTGGTAGCATACACAGATTCATTGGGAAGTGCAGTTTCTGTCTCATAAAAGTCACTCACCCACCCCAGCACATCTGCTGTTTGCCTTGTTCCGTTCTTTCCTGTTAGCCCCTTCATGCTAGAGGCACAGAAGGAGGGATGCTAAATACTGGGAAGTCCTCTAGCAGGCTTTCTCCTGTACTGTTTGAAGAAAGGTGAGACAATCATGGCTCAGCTCTTCATCGTAATAATTAGCAGACACTGTGCACGTTATACACGGAGAACCTTATCTCTAAATAGAGATTTATTAAAATATATGTTGTACATCTAAGGTTGGATGCAGTGGTGTCTTAGATTTTTAAATTAAATATGTCCTAAGCATTGTAGTAGCACACTGCGTGATTTGAATAAGTGGTTTCCATTATGAAATAGTGTCACATGGTTTCTAGAACCCACATTCATTGTCTTGACTGCATTACTGCTCCGTTTCTTCAGTTCTTCCAGTCTACATTTATCCTACATTTGCGGTAAAGGTGCCATTAAAATAAGCTTTTTTTTGGGGAGGGGGCTTCAGGTCTCACCCAGGCTATATGACTCTAAAACCTTCCTCCACTTCCCTAGTGCTGGCATTGCAGTATGTATGTTCAGGCCCTATAAACATTTGTGTTTTGTTTTGTTTTTAATTTGATTTTATGTGCATTGGTACGAAGATGTCAGATTCTCTGGAACTGGAGTTACAGGCAGTTGTGAGCTGCCATGTGGGTGCTGAGAATTAAACCAGGTTCTCTGGAAGAGCAGCCAATGCTCTTAACGGCTGAGCCATCTCCAGATTTTTTTTTTTTTTTGAAAAAGAACTCTAATATTAGTTGAGAGGCGCAGTAATGAAGACTTTGGTCCCCATAACTTCTGTGCTATGTGAAGAATACATGCAGTTTAGTAGACCCCAACAGCCTTAATGCACAGTGGAGATTTGTCTGCCTTCTTAGCTGTTGGATGGCCTTTACAATGAGCTGCGCTTTATCTTGATGAAGTGAGTGCATTTGATTGGTTATCTTGGCATTGCAGGCTGTTTATTGGTCATGAACTTGGCTTTCTGGTGTTTGTGCGTTTTCCCTTCTAGGTGTTATTGAGCTATTGTCTTAGAGCCCATGTTGAAAACATGCTCTTTCTTTTAGAATGGGTTGTAGTTATAGAGCCTTGTTAATAAAATTTAAAACTGTGAGGCAGAATAACACAGTTATTTTTATATTTTCCTGTGAAAACAGCCTCACTTAAGCGAGCCACAATGAACAATGATATATTTCCTCCATCGTGATGGAAAATAAGCCATTATTATTGCAGGCCTGACTCACAGTGAACTTGCTGACACTGGGATGTTTTAAAATCATAATCATAAGGAACAGGTTAGGGCAGAAACTTGGATGCTCGGCCCAGTAGTACCTGCTTATTACAATGTTTTACAAGTTGGATGGTTTAGGCTTTCCGGTGTAGTGTCCTAAGCCTTACACACTAAACACCCCTTGCACAGTTACTGCTTACTGGTTTTAGATGGTGCCAAATAGACACATACCTCATTATAATTGCCATTTTTAAAATTTCACCGTTATAGGAGAGAGAGAGAGAGAGAGAGAGAGAGAGAACGAGCACGAGCATCATCTTCTCTCTTTCCCTGGTACACTCATGATCTTTTCCATGGGGAAAAAAAAACCCAGATGTCCTTAGTTAGTAATAATAGACTCCTTAGAGTGGGATGTAGGATGTAAATGTGGTATATCTTCAATGTTATAAAATACAGAATATAAAAAAACGCATGGGGTTGCAGAGAAAAATCCAAAGAGCTCAAGTACACCCCATGGCAGATGTGTTTCTTTATTGATGCATCATGTGGTCAGATTCAGTGGTGGAGAGCTGATGAGGAGATAACCGCGTGGAACCCCGTATGTGGCGGGAGCACAGTGCCAGGGATTAAATTCAGGGCCTGATGCATGGGAGGTAGATGTTCTGTTAGTAAGCTGCATTCCTAGTTAATAGCTCAATTTAGAAATTTTCTGTTACATTTACAGTTTGTGTGTGTGCATGTATACGTGAGTGGGGTGTGTGGGGGTGGATGTGTATGTCCATGAGCATCACAGTATGTATGGAGGTCAGAAGTCACCTTGCCAGCCTTTATTCTCACCTTCCAATATGTGAGTTCCAAAATGAAACTTGGGTTGCCTGGTTCAGCATTATATACATTTACTCATGAATCATCTTGTTAGCCCAGCTAATGTTTTATATTTTTGACAGCAGCTGTCACATGAAAATATCAAGTTTTTTAATTAGATCTATTTTTATTTTATGTGTACGATTGTTTTGCTTGTGTGTGCTGTGCGCCTCGTCTATGCCTAGTGCCTGCAGAAGCTAGTTGAAATTACAGATGGTTGTGAACCACTGTTGGTTGGGGATTGAACCTTTGTCCTTTGCAAGAACAAGTGCTCTTAACTGCTGTGCCATCTCTCAGAAGTAACAGATATTTAATTGTGTCTGTCACAGGTACCACTATTATTGGCTACCTTTCAAATGGTTTGGCAAAAGTCAAAGTATTCTTTTTCATTCTGTGATGTTGTTATTGTTGTTGATCAGTAAACCATGTTCTGCTGATGGGATCTGGGCTACAAAGTGGTCTGGCATTGAGGGACTGCTTTTTCCTAAGAACGTTTAGACATTAAATTAAATATATGCAAATAGTAAAGATAGACATTCAATTAAATTGATCTTGTGGTTCTAAAGCACAAAGATTTTGTTTTCTTGGCCAAATTCTAGTTATCTGCTCAAGAGGGGGAAAAATGAGACTCAATTTTCTTAAGAAAATCACCAACAAATAGAATGTCAAAGAGTAGTTAGATGCCAGGGCTGGAGAAATGGCTCGGCCTTTTTCTTACAGGCTTCCTTGCACCTGCACCAGGCAGCTCATAACCGCCTCTAATTGGTTCCATGGGATCCAGCAGATGTGCTCCCTTTTGACGTCCCTGGATGCGCGTGCTCAGGCTCACACACAAGCCCACAAAACTAAAATAAAGATCTTTAAAAGGAAATATAGGTCCAAGAAAGGTATAACATGCACCTGAAATTCAGAACCTGGGAAGAGGGATACTGTTTCAAGTCCGGCCTGGCCTTGGCTGCCCACAACATACATACAGCCCCCCATTTTCTTCCTGAAGAGGTAGACCCTTTAAGTGTTTTCTGTGGCGCTATGTGACACTTGATGCTCTATTCCCTTACCCATGACTCTATTGCATAATGTGTTTGTCATCCAAAGGTAATTTTATTTCAAGTCTACCAAGCTTCAAAACTTACAAATGATTTTGATAGATAATTAAATATGAGTGGTTTGAATAGCATTGAGCTTTGTGCTACAGTAAGAAAATGTCAAAACTGAAAGACTTTTGCATTTGTATTAGCTGTCACTGTTTAATGTCACACCACTGTGGAAGTCCTTTAAAATAGCAAAAGTGTATTTGAACGTTTATTCCACCTGAGGGTTTTAAAACAACCTTTTAAAAATATCATTACTACTTGCCGTGAAAGACACATGGACGCCCTTCCCACTGCTCTGTAGGATCCATCACATCAGCTGAATAGTGTTACCTTTTAACACCTGGTCGTGACAAAGCCTAATGCTTCGCAGGGAGGAGGAGGAATTCTGTGCGGTGATTCTAAAAGAATAATTTTGTTCCACCGTCTTACATAATACCTACTTTATGAATCAGGAAATTACTTGAAGACAATGCTTTAATTTGGAGACCTGTTCTAATAAAATGAAAATAAATCGAATTAGAGGTGCTGTATTAGCTCTGAGCTGTCACCCTTAGGGACAACAGCAGTTAGAACAGAAGAGCTTTTGGTTTTAGGATAGAATATGTCAGTCAGCTATTGCTGCATAACAGCAAGCCACAACTTCTCAGTGGCGTGCAACTGTTGCTTTTATTTCTTACTAATATGTATGGGTTTGCGTAGACAGTCCACTTTGTGATGTGTCTTTGAGGCCAAGGCAGAAGTGACTCTTGAGTAAATTTTCATGAAGGTGTCAGCTGTACAAGAGCAGGAGTCTGGCCTCAGTCTTGTGTTGATTTTGTTGTATTCTTTTATGTTTATGAATGTTTTGCCTGTATGCATGTGTACCATGTACGTGACGTGACCGTGTAGGTTAGGTGAGGGCATCAGATTCTCTGGAACTGGAATTAAAAATGATTGTGAGCTGCCATGTGATTGTTGGGAATTGAACCCAGGTCCTCTACAAGAGCAGCAAGTCCTCTTAACCTCTGAGCCACCTCTTTGACCCTAGCATCCTTTTCCAAGCCCTGCATAGGGTCAAGTTCTCTAGCATCCTATTTTAAAGTGACCTGAAATCCAGAGTACATTTCTCCTGCTCAGAGGCAGTGGGGGAGTACATGTGTCCGAGAGGAAGTATTATGACCAATGTGTCCATCCTTGCCACATTTGGTAAGAGGGTTCGTGACTGATGCGAGCGGTTGGCTGGGGGACTGTGGGGCCATCTTACTACTTTGGTTATGTCTTTGTCTCTGCCCCAGCAAACACCAGTTCAGTTTTACATGTGAATGTAGGTGTAGTTTACAAGACATGGGGTGTATTGCAAGTCAATCAGGTGAGGAACAAGGGTCAGGGAGCATTCATCTGAGGCTTAAAGAGATTGAGGCAGATCCCTATTCTGTAGGAGTGGGGAGGAGGTGGGAGGTGAGTCAGGCAGTTCACATAGCTTTCCTCATGTTCTGTAAGGTGAAGGTGTAAGACTTGAACGTCTTACCGTTAGAGACAGGTTTTAAGCATTGGTGCTCACATAGCCCTACTTTCTGTTGCCCTGTTGAGGGCTGTGCGCAAGCTTGGTAAAAGCCCAGAGTCAACAGAAATCACTTCAGTAGCCAGACGTAGTAAGGCAACTGACCAGAATAAAACCGGTGAATGTGTGGACACGGATTGCTTATTATATGGACTGCTTTTTTTTTCTTGATTTTTTTGAGACAGGGTTTCTCCATAGTTTTTGGTTCCTGCCCTGGAACTAGCTCTTGTAGACCAGGCTGGCCTCGATCTGCGTGCGCCACCAATGCCCAGCTATATATGGATTGCTTTAAGAGGGGAAATTGAGACAGGATCTCACTATGTTGGGCTGGTTAGACCTCAGACTCACTACGTGGTCCAGGCTGATCATAAATTCACAGTTTTCTAGTTTCGACGTACCAGGTGCCAGGATTTGAGATGTTTGTCACCATTTACAGCTTGTAATATTGTCTGTTGACTGCTGTACTGGGTGTAGAAGTGGCAGTAGGTTCTAAGCGCCTAACGCCTCGTTCATTCATTGTGGCACCTACTGTAGTCTCTCACTGATGGTTATAACGCATTTGAAGGAGTGGATGAAAACAAAATGTCCAAGTGGGGGCTTAAGGGAGACGTCCTCTAATATCTCCAAGAATAATAGTGGTTTTCTGTTGTCCACAACTAGGGTGGACAGCGGTCTGCTTAGGCAGACCTCTGACTCTCTGTTATATTGTATCACCAGCAGTGTTTTGCTGTCATCCAAGATGCACATTTTTATCTGAAGGCAGACGTGAAAATAGTTATACTGCCTTGTGCCAGAGCCCTGAAGAAGATAGAGCCATGCTCGAGAGATAAGGAGGAGCTCATGGGAAGAAACTTGAAGAGTGGGGAGAAATAGACCAGAGACGTGCGTTTATGGAGAGCCTTCTGGAACTGTGAGTGTCACAGTAAATTTGGAGGAGCCTAAACATAGTCTGTAGGGAGAGACAGGATGAGATGAGGCAGAGTTAGATCAGCGCTTTCTGTAAATTTCATCTGTATCTCAGGAATGCAGTCAGTTGTGAGGTGTGGGACCGTCCTTGTGGGTAGGGAGCTGGGCTGATACCTGGCATATAACATCTACATGAACGACACTTTACAGCCTTCTGACCCTGCCTCTTCCCTTACCCTTCCATAAAAGGGACTGTGATATCTGTCATGTAAAATTTCCTTTTCATAAGCTAACCAGCGATTACACTACTTCTGAAATGTGTGTTCATGCAGTCAACAGCCTAAGGCAGCAAGGACAGGCATGGTGTATGTCAGGGCTGAAGAATCAAAGACCTTGATATGAAAAATTGTCCACTTAGTTACTAATGTAACTAATGGTTTTGTTTTGATTTAGCTAATAATACCTTGAATTTTTTTTTTTTTACTGTAGTTTGGCTAAGTGAAACATGCTTTTCTTTAGTGACTCTCACTGTATCACTGTGTTAGGACATCTTTTATTTTGTGCCATATTTGCTAATATATTTTTATTGCTTGTTCTTAGTACATTTTATAGTTTAATAGGTTGATACTTAACTACATTTAAGTAGTTGTCAACTGATACTAAGACATTTAAACTTTTTATATGTGTGTTTGTGTGTGTGTGACTGAGTGTGGTGCCTGTGTGTGTGTGTATGTGTGCATCTGGTGAATGTGTGGTGTTGCATGTATGTGTGTTGCATATGGAAGCCAGTGGAGGAGATGAGATTTCCTGCTCTGTCAGTCTCTTGAGACAGTGTTTCTCCCTGGCCTGTAAGCCCCAGATTCCCTATAGGAGTTGCTTTTGAATGATCACACCACAGCATTACATGAGTGCAGAGGATTTGGGCTAATGATCGTGTTAACAAGCACCCTTAGCCATTGGGACATTTCCCCAGCCGGATAGGCATTTCTTAGTGGTTAGTGGCAGCACACCATGGGAGAGCCAGGCAAAAGCAGGGCCCACGTTTAAGATGAGCGCTGAATCATAGATGTAGTTTCAACAGGCTGAGCCTGCACCGACTGGACTGAGAGGAGATGTAGTATAGTAGCAACAGCCTAAGGGCAAAAATTGAAAGCAGTGGGTGGGGTTGGGTTATTGGAGACGGGACTGACATTGAAGACCGTGTCTCCGTGATAGACATTTGAAAACGGAGAACTGCTGAGACAGGAAGTTCCCTGTGCTTAGCGGTAACAGTGATAACTGTTTAAAAAGTTGAAGGGGCAGACTGAAGCGCTGGACCACTCAGCATCATGAGAGAGCACCTGCCAGCACCGCAGGAACCCCGCTTAGTGATTCCTGGGCTGAGTATGGTCCAGCAGTGGGTCTTCAAGGAGTTTAGTGCTTCTGTTTCCTTACTTATTCCTGTTGATACTTACTAGGGACATTTTAAATTGTTTTGATAATGTGACCTGGCTTACTTAAAATGCAGACTGGTTGACAGCTGAGAGCTTGTATTTGTATGCTCATGTATATATGCATAGATTTTAATTGGTTTTAATTTTCTGTGCATCAAACCTAGGCCCTTGTTCATGCCATGTAGGCAGGTGACCTGTTACTTGTGTGTTTGTTTAAGATAGATCACCTGTAGCCCAGGCTGACCTTGAACTCAGAGGAGCCCTTATCCCTTAACCCTTTGAGTACTGGGGCAGGAATGCGATGTCAGATGTTTCCTTCAAGTCTCACTTTTGAGGACAAGAAACACGTTCGACTTAAAGTCTAAGACATTAAAGATATAAATTCAACATATTGTTCAAGTTTGAAAAGAGTGATATTTCATAAGCAACATTAAATGCTGTTTCTAACCAGAATGAGAAGAGTCGCCTTCAACAGGTGTTCCTCATTTGGAGACTGAGTTTTTACCAAGGGTAAAATGTTAATTAGTTCCTGTTGCAGTAGCACTTCTGTGATGAAACTAGTTTGTGTGAATTTTGTTGTGCATGTTTTCACCCAGTGCATCTTGGCGCTCAAAGCCATGTGTATATAGTTTTGTTACAGTGTAGAATGTATTCATATTCGCATCCTCCTGCATCTCCTGTCACCCAGGCGAGGCTCCAGCTGCTTTGTAGCCACTCAGGCTGCCACCCTGATTCTCCTACCTCAGCTTCTCGGGTGCTGGGGTTACAAGTCTGCACCTCCATGCCTGGACTGAAGACCTAGATACAAGTTTTGCCCCTTAAACTCCCATGAATATGTTGAGCTACTCCTGCATGTATGAAAAGTCTTTTGATAACTGTTACATTTTTACACGATAATAATAAATAGTAGATAATGATAAAGCAAGGACATAGCTTAGGCATGCATGCCGGGCAAAGTGCCAGCCTAATAAAAACCATTTAATTACAGATAGTGGAATTTTTAAAAATTTGTTAGCAGTATCTGTGTTTGATGTATTAAGTTCAAAAAGATTGATTTCTTCAGATTTGCTTGAGGGCTTGAACAAGTTTGGCTCTAAATTGTGTATTTTAAATATGTGTAGTTCAAAATCTAAAACAGAAAAGAAGAACATTTTTAACTGAAGCTAATGTTTCAGGAGAAATGTTTTCTAATTCTATACATTATTATTTAAAAGTAACTGCTTAATGTACAGAAAGCTTGCAAACTTAATTTTGATGAACAGACATAAGTTCAACAAATAAATGTCCAAAATACCTTGGCAACTGACTTGAACAGACTAATAATCTTAAGTAGATTTTTAAGGAGCTTTTTTTCTGTGTAAGAGTGCTTTGACTGTATGTGTGTGCACTGCATTTGTGCCGGTGCCCACAGAGACCAGAAGAGGGTGTTGGGTTCCTTTGAACTGGAGTTAAGTAGTTGTAAGTGTCCATTTGGGTGCTGGGACTCAAACCCCCATCCTCTGTAAGAACAAATGCTCTTAACTGCTGAGCCATCTCTCCAACCTCACCATACTCTTAGTTTTAGAAAGCAGTGTGTGTGTGTGTGTGTGTGTGTGTGTGTGTGTGTGTGTACATGTGCAGGTGGGCCAGCCATGGTACATGTTTGGAGATCCAGGAGGCTGAAAAACAGCTTTGTTGAGTCCATTCTCCCCTTTCATGTTTTAAGTCGGTTCCAGACATCAAACTGGTTTCCAGGCCTGAGCAGCAAATATCTTTACCTGTTGCGCCATTTTGCCAGCCCTTCAAGCAGATTGAGACTTGTTGCAGAGGGCTGGGGATTTGGTTCAGTAGGTAGAGGATTGCCTGGCATCCATGAAAGCCTGCCTGGTTTCAGTCTCCAGCACAGAATAAACAGCCATGTTGACACCTGCCTGTAGTCCCAGTGCTTGGAAGGTAGAGGCTGGAGGATCACAAATTCAAGGTCATCCTAGGCTATATAGGAAGGTACAGACAAGTCTTACTGCAGTAGAAATTGTCTCCCCTGCCCCACACAGAAAGGCCTTAGAAGCCTTAGCCTTAGAGCTAAGTTCTCCTTGTACTGCTTTTTATTTTGCCTGTTCAGACAAAAGACGTACCTCCTCTTGAATTCTCATTTAATGCCTTCCAGACTGTGCCTTAATGAGTAAATTTGTTTTTATTTCCTCATCCAGGAAAGTTAGTACAGTCTGGAGAAGAGGGAGATAAGTGCAATAAAAAAGAAAAAACGGGTATTAGTGAGGCTCTAGATGCATTCATTAGAGACTAGAGACTCAGGTTAACACTTCAAAAGCAGTAGTCTTAGTTCCCTACCTGGATTCATTGACTTACTTATTGACTTGCTCTTTCTGAGACATGGGCTGACTATGCAGCCCAGGCTGGACTGACTTGTGGCCCTTGTCCCTCAGATTCCTGCATGTTGGACCGTAAGCATGAATCACCAGCTTAGCCCCTTTTCATCTTTTATTCATGGACAATTTCTTAAGAGCAGTGTTCATTGGTTAAAAATCATCTTCAGATGCATGAAGAAGAAATCTAAATGAAAACATTTGTTCTGTGCAATTGGGCCAGAAATTTGAAAGCTCAATTTAGTGGAGGGCCTTTAAATCTCACTGGAGATATGCAAATTAGGTTAGAGCCATCATATCAAAATTACACTAGGACTAAATTAGAGTATGGAAGCCCCATTAACTCTTTGAGAGTACTGGGGTGCTATGTAGTCTTCCTAAACAGTAATTTACTAGTTTAGCATACTAAGACAATAATTTGCAGGTAATACCCTGAAGTAGCTGGAGGACTAAACAGGATTCTGAGACCTTGTGCTCCGGGGAGACTGACTCGGCAGTCACAGAGTGGGCCCTGAGAACAGGTGTCTTGAGACGGAGCACCTCTGCGGAGCTGCTGCCACACACCGAAGCTAGTCTTGGATTTTATTCTTGGCCTACTGTGTCCCTTGTCCTGTTGCATGTTCTTGTTTTATGTAAATATTGGCTGATGTTTTCCTGGTGATCCTTTGTTTCTAGTGTTGAACCCATCACCTGGACATTCACTCGGGTCTTTGGAGGCCTGGGCAGGTCTGACCCTCCAGTGTCAGCATCTCCACATCTTTGCCTGCGCTCGTCTGGTCGCTCAGTCCAGCAGACACTAAATGGCTCTCTTGTTGTGGAAGACCTGTCACTCTCACAGCCCCCTCCTACACGTTATTTTCCCTTCATTGGGTTTTGAATAGTTTCCCCCTTCAAAAGAATGGTTTTCCATGTGAGCACCTGGGAAACACTGCCAGCTAACTTCTCTCTCCCTTCTCTGCCCTGCCTCCGGAGGTTCCACTGCACACCGGCAGCACCTCTGGTCTTTCTGTGCTTTGCTGCCGTAAGTGGTCTCTGATTAGGGAGCAGGTGCTTCACACAGGCTCTGCTTTCTTTCTGTCACTCATTCCTTCAAACGTCTTTAGGCTGTAGTCCTACCTGTCTAGAGTTCACAACCATTTAACCCTCTGAAGGGTCAGGTCTTCAAAAGCTTCCCTTCCTACATCCTTCTACCAACCATTCCCCACCTTGGGAATTCCCCTTCCCGCTGGATATTTTATTTAACGCTCTTCTCTTATGCAGTCATCCTCATCTTTCAGAACCACTCAGCAAAAGAAGCCAGGCTTCAGACAGTACATGATGTATAGTTAACTGTAGCTGTGGAAAAACTAGAAGGTATGCTAGCACTGTGGAGAAGAGGACTCCTGACTGAGGAACAAGAATAAAATAATAGGGTTTAAGAATGAGCTGAGTAGAAGCAGCAGAAGGCTGTTACCCCTATGTGCCTTCTTGAGTGCTGTGTAAATTACACCTCAATAAAAAACGGTCTTATGCCCATCCTGTAAAACACTGTGGTGAGACTTACACGTTCTGACGCATGTACTGTGTTGAGCACAGTGACTGGTCTTTGGTGGGGGAATACCCCATCCTTGTTAGACAAAAATAGTGTTTGTCAGTTGGTAATGCATAGCTGCTTTACTGCCTCACTAGCCTGACTTTGCATACGGTTAGGCTTTGGAGACTTGCAGTGCTGGTGACAAAATTCAGGGCAAGCACTTCATAGCTTAGCTCCATCCCTAGCCAGAAAGGTTTGGTTGTTTTTTCATTGTGTTACTCACCTGAAGTACACAGCTGTAGTTACTACTCAGTATGCTTTGTTTATTTGCATTTATTTTTTATTATGGTGTGTTTTGCTTATGGTGATGTTTGGTCTTCAATAGAAATGATGGAAGTATGACTTAATAGATTAGGCAGTTAACTCTTTGCCTGTTTGCATACATCCTGCAAAGAACTTTGGCTGTGTTTTTTTTAAGTATTTAGGGTCCAGAGAGATGGTCAAAAGGTAAAAAAAAAAAAAGCTCTTGGTGACTTGAGTTAGGTCCCCAGAAACCATGTAAATGTGGAAGAAGAGAACCATTTCCACAAAACTGTCCTCTCACTTCCTGCATGTATGATGTCATGCGCACACTCACGCGCGTGCACACACAGTAATAATAATAATAAATATGTATTGAAGGCAAGCTTAAGATTTATTTTCCAGAATGTCTTAGGGTTTCTATTGCTGTGAAGAGACACTTTGACCACAGCAGATCTTAAAAAGGAAACTATTTAACCGGGGTGGCTCAATTACAGTTCAGAGGTTCAGTCCATTTTCATCATGGTGGGTCAGGGGGACATGCAGGCAGACATGCTGCTGGAGAGGTAGCTGTGAGTTCTACATCTTGTGCATGCCACAGAAAGGCTTTTTTCCCCCCAAACCACCACACAGTTTTCTAGTTAATAAAGATGGATTTTTTTTTTTTAAGGTAGGTGTCACTTTGTTTCTTAGACTGGCAAGATGTTCTCTTGGCTCTCATCTTCCAGGTGCTGGAGTTACAGGCACACACTACAACGTCCAGCTGTAAGAAGCATCCTTGAAAAGATGACCTTCAAGTGAGCAGAATACAACTTAATGCGGGATTTTGGGGAGGGGGTGTTTTTGTTTTGTTTTGTTTTTTGAGACAGGGTTTCTCTGTGTGACTCTAGCTGTCCTAGAACTAGCTCTTGTAGACCAGGCTGGCCTCGAACTCACAGAGATCCACCCGCCTCTGCCTCCCAGGGGCTGGGATTAAAGGCATGTGTGATCACTGCCCAGTTGTTTTTTGTTGTTTTTTTTTTTTTTTTGTTCTGTGTGTGTGTTTGGTGCAGGAAATTTCCTAGGCATGTAATAAGTGTTACAATAATGTACATAGCAACATTACTTTTTGTGTAGGTTTTTTTGTTTGTTTGTTTGTTTTGTTTCTCGAGACAGGGTTTCTCTGTAGCTTTGGAGCCTGTCCTGGAACTAGCTCTTGTAGATCAGACTGGACTCGAACTCACAGAGATCCACCTGCCTCTGCCTCGTGAGTGCTGGGATTAAAGGCATGCGCTGCCGCCACTACCCGGCTGTGTAGTGTTTTTTATTAGCATTGGGAAAATCACTTTATAGAACTCTTTAAAATTAGCTCAACTGTTGTTTAAATAATAAAATACCTTTTGAGATGACTCATAGAAATAGCTAGACTAGCTCCAATATCCCACCAAAGCTACTAGTCCTGGTGCCATATATGAAGCAGCCCAGTTAGGAGCAAAAATTTAGAGATGGAACATAGAGGGAGCAAAACAAGAGCATAGTACATAAGAACCCACAAATTTGGGTAGGTAATGTTGACATGAACCGTGATTGTGTAAATAGTCCAACAAGAAAGTCTTAGCACTATGGGTGTCTGTTTTGTTTGTTTGTTTGTTTGAGACAGAATCTCACTATGAAATGTTGGCTGGTTTGGAACTCAAAGATCCATCTACTTCAGCCTCCAGAGTGCTGAGATTAAAGATGTGAGCCCCTACACCTGGCGATTTCATGAGTTTTTGTTCTCTTTCAAATAATATACAAGGTCATAAAATCAATCATAAGTTTAGGAAAAGAAATATAGAAATGCTTAAGTATTGTTTGTGAACATTCTTCCAAAACAGTATCGTAAAGTCTTGCCCATTGTTACTGTACTTTATACACACAGCTTGACAAAGTCACCACCACCAAGCTGTGTGCCTGTATAGAGCCAGTTTTTCAATAGTGTCCTGCCCACTTAGGTGGGTTTTGTTCCTGAGTGGCAGCTTCTCACCTCACCTGCCGTACTCTTGATTCTCTAGAGGCTGATTTTGTAATTGTCAATTTTTAACCCCTGCCAGCTTGTGTTCTGAAACTGAGAAAACCCTTACCACAAACTGGTTTTCAGCTAAAAGCTGACTCTGAAGCAGGGAGAGCAGAGCATTTAGGGAATGTATCCCCTGTGCTGCCTGCCAGCCTTACCCAGCTGAGCAGGAAGAGAGGGCTTTGTCCACTCGCTCCCAGGCGTGTGACTTTGTTGGGTACTGCAGTACCACACTGCCCATGGCTAATGTACTTAATCAGATTTCGTGCACACCTAGTACCTCTGAAAGGGCTCTTGGGGCTGGAGAGGGTGTTGAGGTCGTGGAGAAGGGTACTTTCATACTGACTAAAAAAGGGCCCCATGGTCGAGAAAGGTCCTAAGAGTTGAGTGACTTCAGCAAGGGAAAAAGCAGGGCTGTGGCTTCCCATTAGCCCGGCTTTGTCATTTAGGTTCAGAGACTTTGTGGAGGCCTTGATTACCCTCCAGATGGTGAGGGTTTTCATTTCTAGGTTCTGATCTCTTAAGTGAGTGTACCTCAAACTGAGAAAGACAAGCCCCAGGAGTCTAAGTATCAGAAAAGTGTGTGTAAAAAGGATTATGTGAAGGTGCTGACACCAAAGCTGCTCGTGTTCCTGTCACTTCCCACTGGGAAGATCTAACTTGAAGAATGAGAGGAAAGGCCCCAAAGCTGCATTATAAGGGTTTGGAGATATAGCAGAAGTCCTTACTGTGTCACAAGGCTAGTGTGGAAGTTGAAGTTTGTTATAAAGGAAAGGGCTGGGTATAAAATCATTAACAAAATGTAACCATTTGTAAACAATGTTCTTGAATTCTTGCCTCTGACTTCCAGTAAATAGACTTTAACGTACAGATGTGAGCTACAATAAATCCTTTCTCCTCCAAGTCGCTTTTGTTCAGGATATTTTATCACAGTACCAGGTGAAGAAGCCAACTAACTAGCATGACACACCGTTTAGTCCCTCATTTCCCCGTGCTTAGGAGACTGGATTCACTGATCTGTCATTTGTATTAACAGTTGTAGGTGGCTGTCTTCAAATCGGCTCTTATTAGGGGACCTCATCAAGTAGTGTTGTGTTAACAGTGACATGGTGCCTTAAAATGTGTCCCTAAATGTAAATTATCTCAGAAGAGATAAAGCTCTAATTGTTTTGCTATGTTTTAGTATCTTTTACTGGAACCTTGATGATTCTTTAGATAGTTAATGTTTGGGACAATATCAAAGAGGAAAAGCTCTGCTTTGCCCTTCATTCCCATGGAATGTGCAGAACCAGCTTATAGCTTTAGGTGAACTTGAAATGCTTTAAAGCACAGTGTGGCAGGAATACGTTTGTGGTGCCATAGTTTATAGTATCTAGGTTGAGCAGAGCAGTATTTTAGAGAAATTCTGGACTGTTTTTCAGTTCTGTATTAATAGATAACTCATAGTCAAGTACCCAACCTCTTGAGCCATAGATTTTATTTTTGTTTGTCTTTTTGAGACAGGGTCTCACTATGTAGCCCTGGCTATCTTGGAACTCACTACCAGGCTGGCTTCAAACAGAGATCCACCTGCCTCTGCCTCTGGTATCAAAGATGTGCTGTATCACACCCAGCTTCATAATTGGTAGTTAGATTGTTTAAAATTCATGACGTTTTATTGTTTGTATGTCTGCTCATGTGTGCATGCTACAACGCATACATAGAGGTCAGGGGGCAGCTTGCAAGAATGAGTTCTCTCTGTTCACTGTATGGATCCAGCGATCAAATTCAGGCCAAATGTCCTAACCATCTAAGCTGTCTCACAGACTTAAACTTTAAAAAGGAATTAATTATTATAGGTAATTGAGGAGGGGGAGGTGTCCTTGTGAGTGTAGAGGTGAGAGGACTTTAGATGAGATTTTTCTGGGAATTTCTGGCCTATTCTCTTGTTTCTGTCTCCTCTCTGTATTGCTTTATTAGAAATGCTGGCATTACAGGTGACAACTACTATCTGGGTTTTTTGGGTTTTTTTTAAACCTTTTTATGATTTTATTGAGCTATATATTTTTTTCCATTCCCTCCCTTCTGCCTTTCCACCCTTCCACCTGACGCCCATGTTCCCAATTATCTGGGTCTGTGTATTGCAACATGATTATCCTTTACAGCTAGTAGCTATCTAGTTATTTATTTATTTTTCTTTTGTGTGTGTGTGGGGGGGGGGTTTGGATTGTTTTGTTTGTTTGTTTGTTTGTTTCTGTTTTTTTGAGATAGGATTTCTGTGTAGCTTTGGTGCCTGTCCCGGAACTCACTCTTGTAGACCAGGGTGGCCTCAATCTCACAGAGATCTGCCTGCCTCTGCATGCACCACCACCACCCAGCTTAGTATCTACTTCTAAGTACAACCGTGTTTGTCTTTCTGAGTCTGAGTTACCTCATTCGTGTTGGTTTTTTCTAGTTCCATCTATTTGTCTGCAAATTTCATGATGTCATTTTTTTTACAGCTATGTAGTACTCCATTGTGTAAATGTACCACATTTTCTTTATCTATTCTTCGATTGAGGGACATCTAGTTGTTGCCGAGTTCTGACTATGACAGATAATGCTGCTATGAATATTGTTGAATGAGTGTCCTTGTGGTATGATTGAGTATCCTTTGGGTATATGCCCAAGAGTGATATCCCTGGGTCTTGAGGTAGATTGATTCCCAGTTTTCTGAGACACTGCCATACTGATTTCCAGAATTTCTGTAGAAGATTGCTCTCCTACCAGCAGTGGAGGAGCAGTGTTCCTCTGACTCCACATCCTCTCCATCATAAGCTGTCCTCAGTATTTTTGATCTATCTTTAGATTTTTTTCAATTTATTTATTTCCATTTTATGTGCATTGTGTTTATCATGGGTGTTGGATTCCCTGGAACTGGAGTTACGGACAGTTGTGGGCTGCCATGTGGGTGTTGGGAATTGAACCTGGAAGAGCAGTCAGTGCTCTTACCTGCTGAGCCATCCCTCCAGCCCCTGGCTCTGTGATTTTAGGAGGCTCTAGGCCTGTGCCTAAAGCAGTTTTACTCAGACAGCCTTCTCCCTCATCCCCATATTTCATAGCATAGTAGTGTTTTGTACAAATAATCATTATCTCACCTGTGAAATAGCTGTATATAGAGTTTATAATAAAGGCTTAGTCAGAGGCCATGTTGGTGTCCATGATGTGTGCTGCCACTGGGGGTCATGTTGGTGTCCATGGTGTATGCTGCCTTCAGAGACCATGCAGATGTGATCAGAGTCCATCTTAGTGTCTTTGGGTCATGCTGCAGCTAGAGGCCATGTTGATGTCCATGATCTCTGCTGCTGCCAGGGACCATGTTGAGGTGCATGCTGCTACCACCATCACTACCACAGCTTCTATTACAGTCCAGACAGGAAGTTACTAGTCTCCTTCAACATTGTGACAAAAATGTTCATGTGTAGCTTCACAGTTGATGGCTTCTAGGAGTAGGGAGGGACATGGCTCAGTTACCTTTAAGGTGCTGGGCACTAGGAAATTTACCCATGTTCCAATGAATGTATAGACAACACATAGTGAACTTAGTTTTTTTTTTTTTCTTCTTCTTCTTCTCTTTTGGGTGCAGGGTGCAAGGGAAAGAGGGGTGGACCTAGGAGGAATGGGAAGTGAGCATGAAGAGGGTGCATTTTATGACATTTCAAATAATTAATAAGGATATTGGGGAAAAATTTTTAAAAAGTGACAGAGGCTTGGAGCCAACCTTCATATACTCCAAGCTTCATCACAAAACAGGGCCTGCCATTACCATAAAGTAGTAATTTAAGGGATTAGAATATGGAAAATTGGTATTAGTGAAATTGGGTAAAAAGGCAGCAGCTTGATCTTTTTCAGTTGTCTGGCTGTGCTAAGGACAGCAGAAAGACAAACAATGTAAACTAAAGGTTTTCATCTCTGAGGGCTTGCGTTCAAGGCAAGAGTTCCTCCAAGAGGCAGGCCCAAATCCAAGATGCTCAGAAAATGTCCTCAAGGAGGGAGGAACCAAGTCCCTTTCTAGTCCTCTCTTACAGCTCCCACTGTTAAGGAAAAGGAAGCTCTTTGTATTGGGTCTTTGAATAAAGATCAGTCTATTGCTTTAGTACAGTTTTGTGATTCTGCTTGTTTATTATGTGTGTGTGTGAAGGTTAGTGGACAACTTTTGCCATTTTGTTCTCTTCTGGGATTGGATTCTGGGGATGTGCTCGGATTGTCAAGCTGTGGTGGGCAGGCTCACTGGCCCTCTGCTTCCACTGTTTCAGAATAACTCCTTTAATGACACCCCAGACAAAGCTCATAAAACATGTCCTATACCGAGAAGAAGAAACTGCCCTGGTGTCAGTTTTAAATGAGGGCAGTATGTGTGTTCTAAGATTAGTTTGTCTAGGATGGAGTAGTCAGATCACTGTTGGAAGAGGCAAAGAGTGTTAGGGCGGAGAGATGTGGACCACAGGTTATGCGGTATCCAGTTAGGAATGGGATACTTATGTAGCCTTGGTGGGTGCGGAAGGTACAGTGTCACAGATGGAGAGATTTCATCTCATCTCTTTGCAAAGCTGTAATTTACTGAGCTTGGGAAGTGAAAATTTTCTGATGATGTCATGGTTTCAAGTACTGTACTTGGGACAGATGCTGCTAGCGGCTTCGTGGGAGGATGGGAGAACTGAGAATTGGAAATTTAAGTAGCACCCATCCATGGAACCATTTTCTATCCAGCCTTTGTCTGTGTTCTTGAAAGTTTAGTTTCTTTGATAGGTTTTTGGATTGTAAAGTGAAAAGGAGATAGCATAGGAATGTCTATAATGATTTTGACAGAAGGAAAAGTATGCATTGGAATCTCTTACCTCAAGGAGAATTTTACATGTCACTGAATGGAAAGACATTCATTTTCAGATAATTACATCCTGAGGTGTACTCAAGGCAAGATATTAACTGTTTTTGTAAAGTAGACATGTCTCTTTGGAAGCTCTTGGGTAGATCAGAAGCTTCAATCTAGGGTGAGAGCTGCCCTACATTGAATATCACATGTGGTTCCCACAGCGACAACGATGTCCATGTGGACTTTCCTCCTCTTTGTATTTATCTAGGGAATATGTGCCAGGTGCCCATACATGCCAGACTGCAGACTGATGGGGATTCACAGTCTCTGAAGGAACGACATAGAAACACTATGTTCTAAGAAAAGAAAAACTGATAATAATAATAATAATAAAAACGAAATACTATGTTCTGTCTCACTTGTATTTATTTATTGGAAAAAAAGTAGCTGCTTGCTGGCTTTTGGAAGTGATCTCATTGAGGTGATATTTAAGCGAGCATTTGTAAAGGTCAGATCTTCCTTTGAATATGGTACCGTGTACATACATTTTCTCAAAACATCAAGGAAAAAGCCAGTACATTCTTTTGACACACTCTCACAGTCTGTAGGGCCGTCAACAGGCTTTGAGTCTGGGGATAGGAAGGTGGCTGAGTATGGAGCTGGTGAGCTCTGTCTGGAATGAAGTGCTAGGTTCAGTCACAGAAATTTTTGTGTCAAGGCTTTAAGGAGATGACATAGAATCCCTTGCTGAATGACAAAGCTCTTGAGAATTTAGTGGCTATTCAAGCACAGTTTCTGCAGGTCAGGATGCTGCTCCCTGTTTGGCTGTGTTATTTGGAGTGGGAGGAGATGACCCGGAGAGCCCGACTGTGAAGAGAGTGTGTTACAGGCTGCATGCTGGCGACGTCTCAACAACTGTGTCTCCAGAGAAAGAATGTTTCTTCCTGTCCCTTTAAAAAAATTTTAAAAAGACCTCATTTCATGGTTTTTGCATCAATTTATTCAAATATATATTCAAGTGTGTACACACACACACACACACACACACATATCTGCTACAGGAACATGGGCATTATCTAGAAGAACAACAGAACAGTGACATCACATTACAAGTCGACTGGCCTTTGTGGTCTTTAGTGTTGTCAGTTCATGGAGCTACTGAATATGTCTTCACCTACTCTGCTGCTCTACTTCCCAGATCTGGTTGACCATAGGGTAGGTGGGTAGGAGGCTCTAACTTCCTGTTTTCAGCCCCAGCCCAGCTTGTTACTCACCTCAGAGTCCCCTCCCTGCTGGAGGCTTTTACCTCCAGGCAATCAGAGCTCAGCTTCTTTCTTTAGCTTTTGGGGGAAGGTCACAGTACCATGTGTCTGGGAAGCTCCATGTCACTGTCCCCCCAGCAGCATGAACAACTGGCCCCTCAGTTGGTGGGCAGAGCGCCACTGTCAGGCCCTGTCCAGTGGTTTTCTAGAACCTGAGCATCGTGCTTTTCCCATCCGTAGATTAAAGCTACAGAAGGGAAGGGGCAGAAAGTGGATAGAACTGAATACAAAATACTTTAAAAGCCATGTATAAAGTGGAGTTTTGATTGAAAAATGATGTGATCTCAACAGCTTAATGCTTTTGACTGTCTGAGTGACAGTGTACCACCAAAATGTGAAATGACTTACCCTGTGACTCTAGTATCTGTGCACTTACTATTTATTGATTTAGAGGAAACCTGCAGAGAAGGCATTGCTCCTCATTTATTTAAAGTGGACTGGCTCTTCAATACGTGTCCACCCCGTGCCTACTGCCCTTCTCCCACCAATAGTGAACCCGGGTGGGCAGACCAAGTTCTGCCTTGAGACTGCTTCCATTTGCTGTGCGGCAGAGATCACAACCAGATCTGTTGCAGCTCTGACTTTGTGCTGCTTCATCTGGAATTGCAGGGTTCTGGTTGTGAGCTCCATGTTTTCTGTCTAGGGCCATCCCTTTGTGGGGCAGCCAGTCTGTTCTGCAGAATATACACCACATTTACATCCCTCTTTCCGCACTTTTGGTGGGTTACTAAGAAATGGTCTCCCCTAATTTCTTAATTCGGACATCTTTAGAATTTAAAGGGTCTTGTGTTCTCAGTTGAATAGGACACGGAGTAGCAAAAGGTGAAGAATTACACCTGGTTCTTAGCTGCCAGATGAGCTTCCTGTCTTAGGCCTGATGCCTCCTTCCAGCTGTGGCAAGAAAAGCAGATTTAAGGCTGTCTCTCTCCTGTGCACCCTTGACAGGTGACAGCCTCTCACAGTCTTGATTTTAGATTTGGGAGGAGGTGCGTTTTAAGAAGCGATCATTATGGAAAGAAAAATGTTTGAGGGACAGTGGACACCAGGAGTCTTTAGGTAAGAAGAGGCCAGGAATCTCAGCAGCAGGTGATACTGTTATTTAGCCACAGTGTAAGTGCCTCTCCTACTCTTGTCTGCTTTATTTGGTTTAGATACAATATGGTACTGTCCTAATCAAATTCATTGTTATGTAAGAATAGGCTTAATTGAACATCTGAGAGGGCTTCTCTGTCGCTGCTGTCAGTCATTCTTGACAGAAATGACATTTTAGAAAGTTTTATTGCTTGTTAATACTTACTGTGTGCACATGTCCATGGCACAGTCGTGGGATCAGAGGAACCGCTCTCCTTCCACTGTGTGGGCTCTCGGGGTTGGACTCTAGGTCTGACTTGACAAGTGCCCTTACCTACTGAGCTAGCCGTCTTGCTGTAGCAGAAGTGATGACATCTTAAGTAGTATACTTAAGACTTGCTTCAGAGTGCTCTTGGGAGGGGCTAGTAGAGAAGGAAGGCTGCCTTTCTGAGAGCACTGAGTAGAACTTTTGTTTCTTTAGTTGCACCCTGTGACAAAAGAGTTCTTTACTATACTGTTTCCTTCTCATGTCTTTATTCCTGAGCAGCCCTGGACATTTTGGTTTGGCCTTGTCTGGTCATGCTCCAGTGACCAGCCCCAGAGCTCTGTGAGCGTTTCCTGAAAGCAGCTTCGCTGCTGACATGTCAAAGCACATTTCCTGTTCTTAGTCTTCAGACAAGGCTGTCCAGAGGCTTTGAGACTCGTTCTGGGAGATTTTGTTAATCTATTCTGCTTTATTTAAGGAGGTGGCCGCATTCATTATTTGACTTATGTTGCTGGTTAATTACCCAAACTAGAACATGTTTCCTTTCTACAAACTGAATGTTGAGAGAATAACAAAGACCAAATATTTTACAACACAGATCTTTGAGTTTAACTCTGAAATAGATCTTTACTTTGCAGTACTTCTGGTTTTAGTGACACTTAATACTGTGTACTGTCTTATTTTTAGCAAGTTTTGAATTTTAAGTAAATCAAAAAATCTAGCTAATTGCTTCTAAAAATAATATAGACTGTACTTTCTTTTAGTTCCCCATGTCCTAATTGGAAAAGAAGGTCTTGCTTTGGATAGAAATGCAAATTTTGTGCCAGTCTCTTCTTTCAAATTGGCAAGCATTGCATTGAAGTTGTTTGAGTTGTTTATGGAAATAGATGAAGTGTTTGGAATTTTTTAGTTCACATTCTTGCTGTCACTTTTTAAAAGTTTTTAGTTGACACAAAAATTGTACATATTTAAGGGGTACCAGGTAATGTTTCCATGTATTTGTTTGTATCGTGTAATTTTCAAATTCAGGTAAACATATTTGGCACCTAAAAATACTCCTTTTGATAGAAACATTTAAGATCTTTTAAGAAGCTTTTTTTGAAATACTCAGAATGTTGTCATCTTCATGGTTTGTCAGCCTGCCATACAGCAGACCCAGACTATTTCTCCCATCCAGCTGTAATGTAATACCCTTTGACTGAGCCCCCGACCTGATCTCCAGTAACATTTCTCAGTTTCTTTTTTTATTACATGGATAAGCGAGATTGTGTCTCTGTCCTGCCTTGCCTTCAGTTCTGCCCAGCTTTAAATTGCAGAACTTTGTCCCGTCTATAGCTGGATAATATTCCTTGAAATGTATACATCATTTTCTTTATACATTCATCAGTAACCACCTGTCTTAGGGATTGTAGGTATCCGTGCTCCTTTCACTCTGTCTTTGCTCTCTTTGTTACTGACTTTGTGACAAGAAAAGCTTCGTATGTGCCCATTTGATTGTATTGAAGGTTTGGTTTAAGGCGTGTTCTGATGAAGCCTGGTCTTTAGGGCTTAATAGATGAAATAAATGCAGGAGAAATTTTTATTGTTTCCTAGTCCTTTAAGTGATTTCATCTTTGTTGTTTTTATTTAGTTTTATTCAATACAATACATTTTGATCATGTTTTCCCTAAGCCCACATTCACTCAATTTTATATTGCTCGTGGTCTCTCGGTCTCTCTGGTCTCTCTCTCTCTCAAAAACAAAACAAAAAAATGAAAAAGAAAAAGAAAATTATCACAAACCAACAACAATTACCAAATTCAAAAGCAAAATAAAACATCTTCAAATTTAAAAAACAAACAAACAAAACATGGTTTGCTTTGCATTGGCCAACTACTTCTGGACATTTGACCTGCCCTGGATACTCAATGATACTTCGTTGGAGAAAACTGATTATTTTTCCCCTTTGCTAGCAGATATTAAATTGCAAATCACTTCTTGGTTAGGGGTGGGATCCTGTCTGGCTTGAACTTGTGCATGCTCCCATAGTCTTCTCTGTGTTCAATAAGCACATCAGTCCTGTTAAACCTGGAAGGTGCTGTTTCCTTGGAGTCATTCATCCCCTCTGACTGCACACTCTTCTTACCTCCTTTTCCCTTTAGCTCCCTGCCTCAAGGGGAGGAGTTTGATGAAGTCATCTCATTTAGGACTGAGTGCTCCAGCTAGGTGTGGTGATGCACACCTTTGATCCCAGCACAGCACTCAGGAGGTAGAGGTGGGCAGTCTCTGAGTTTGAGACCAGATTGGTCTACATAACAAGCTCCAAGTCAGCCAGGGCTATATAGAGAGGCCCTGTCTCAAAAAACAACACCGAATAAGATGATGCTACCCAGTCTCTCAGCCTCCACACACTGTTCACTTGTTGTCTCTGTGTTAATTGCTACTTCCTACAAGAAGAAACTTCCCAGATGGAAGCTGAGTGAGGGCACTCATCTCTGTGTTGCAGTACTATCTTAGGAGACATTTTATTGCTGAGGTTCTTTCGCAAATAATAGATGTTTCCCCTAGGCCCGTTACTCATCCAATCTCAGTTCTTAGCCACTTCAGTGTGGTTTCATCTTAACAGTCTTAAAGAAAGGTAAAGTAAGTTCCGTCAAACATAGGGTTGTGAAGATGAATTGCAGACTTAAGAATTTTTTTTAATGGTCTTGATTCTTTTAGATGCTTTGGTTTGCTGATTATGAAGGAGGTTAATAGCCATTTTTCTTTATATTTGATGGACAAGAGAAACATGAGGTTATGAGTTGTTTCACTTGAGACACACCTTGGCAGTATTCAGGTTGAGGCAAAGAAGCTAAGCTTGCTAAAGAAAATAGACAGGGCTGTTTTACAGACGCAACTGACCTTGGTGAGCACACAGTTGAGGGAATTGTATTTGGCAGTTTGAGGCATACCCTATCATTTGAAAACGATGGGAAATGAGCTCTTCTGTGTTTTTCCGTATATAGCTTTTATAGTTTAAGTGAATATATACTTAAGTGAAAGATCCCATTTTGCTGAACCTTTTGTTAATTGTTCAGTTCTCAGTATCCCCAGATATCCATGATATGTGCTCTGCATTCTATAGTGTGAAAATAATCTCTATCTAGAAAAGGTTACTGTTTTGGTTTTCAGATGGAAGACCCCTGTGGCTTGCCCTGGGTAGACCCTCAAGTCTCACAGAGGCTGTGACTGCTCTTTAGTGAGATAGGTTTGTAGTAGGTGTCTCTGTAAGAGAAGATTTTTGTTCCATTTGTGTTTGTAGAACATTTGGTAGAAGCTGCAAGGGAATGGAGGGAGAGCTCTCTACCTCTTGGTTGGCAAAAAGAACCAATGCAGAATTGCTATGAGATAAACAGCTGATTCCTTTGTTGAAAGTGGCTCTTTCTGCAAGCTTGGGAGGAGTCAACACTACCTTAGGCCATTCTCATGATCTTTATAGCTAATATCAGCTCTTCTCTCGGGTATGGATTTTGGTGGTGGTGGGGGGGTAGGTACAAAACGGCGTCTTTTTTTTAAATGACTCCTCAACCCAGGATAATCCAGCTTTGGAGAGAGACAAATGAAATGATCTATTTTTTGTTTGTTTTTGTTTTTGAGAGTAGAAGATTAAGTTCTTGTAGCCAGTTTGGCTAATATGGACTTTTGCTTCTCATTTTTATATCTTCCTGTGGATAATCAAAACTTCATTGCCTAATGTCTTCCTTTAGCTGTGGTCTCTTTCGCGGTTTTCTTTGTTCACATCCCTTTCCAGGCAGAGGTCGGACAGGTACACATGCTTTCTAAAAAAGAAGGGGGCAGAAGAAAGTGTGGAATAATAAGCCCTTCTGACTGGAGTCATCCTTTAACATTGGTGCAGTGGGTGGAGTTATTCTTAGAGCCCCAGTTTGAAGATGGCTGTGCAGAAACCCATCTGTACTGCTGGTTGCCAACATTTCTGGTACAAATATTGTCATTTGCTCTTGAGGCAATCTGCTATTTCAGTCCTAGATTCAGTTTTATAATATGCCGAGCAAAATAGCAGAGAAAAAATATCTTAAGTGGTAGTATAATCTTCAGTTTAAAAACACACAGCAATGTTTCCAGTAGAGAATTGTTTGGTGTAGCTCCCTAACTCAGCTCTAAGGGTAATCGAAATTCATTTCTTCTTGCATGGCTGAGGCCTGGCTCCCTTGTCCTGGCTGCACATCAGTAAGTACTGAAAGGAATGGTAGGTAGTGTTTGTGCAGATCAAATGTTTACATGGTATTTTTTAAAGATGTACCGTGTAAGTGTGTAACATGCCATGCTCATTTTGCTGAAAACAGGAATGTACTCAGAAATTATTTGGTATATGAGTCGGCTTTACATTACAAATAATGAAATAGACAAAGCAGGCCACTTTGTAAAGAAAAATACATCTGTACAGTTCAGTTTCGGAAGCCAAAACATGCATGTTAGAGGTGAGGGGCATTCCTCTTGCTGCTTCCTTGTGCTGAAGCATGAGTATGTATGTCACTACGTGTTCCTTCTCTTGGACACCAGGAGTCCATCTGTGCCAGTGGCCAGGTCAGTCTGTTCACATGCCCAGCTCTGAGCACTCCGGCCTGTGTGTCACTCTCTTAACACCTACTAAATAGGTGTTGGGGGGTTAAGCTCCTGCACGAGTTTGAGGTACAAGCCATATGTGAACAGTAGCCATAGCTCCTGGTTACAGAAACTGTCAAATGTAATGTTATATAACTGTTCCTACTGGTGTCCTTCACTGTCCCAGGCCTTGAAAGTTACAACTTTATTGAGGTTGCTAAACATCTTGGTGGAGATTTGCATAGAGCCTGCATAGAGCAGTTGATTGGTTACTGGATGTAGTGGGGTCTCTAGAAATGGTGAGCTTGAAGTTTTGTACCATTTTATTGGACCTTTGTTATGGAGCTTTTTAGAGGGAGAAAGCATATCCTGTAGGAAGTAGTATGTTTCCTTTCGTTTCTGGCTTTTTCATCTGGCTCCCAGCCTGATGCATAGTGAGAACTTGTCTTACAGTGTGACTCCGTGTACATATGCATACGATACCAGCGCCTTACAAAATAATATTATACTTACCCATTAATGGGAAATATACTTGCTCTGTATTAATCCATGTTAAAAGTTGCTGGCCCTGACTCTCAAAGTTGATTTTTACTACTTTATGGATTGTGATCTAGGGTTTTAGCCTGGGGCAATCCACATTTTTCTAAGACTTTCAAGTCTTGGCAACATCCCTGAAGTCAGGGAAGAGGTAAATGCATCTCCATATATGGAAGATTTGTCTGGGATAGAAATGGGGGTGGAGCACAGTCTACTCAAAGACAACTGAGGACTTAGGTAGTTACATCACTAGTCTCTGAAATTGGTCTAAGCATGGAACTAGTTAAAATTAAACAGTGAACCAAACAGCTCTGAAAGACAGCTTTAAGTCCCAAGTGACAGACTAAACATGATAGAGTTTGACACTTAAATATACTCAGCTGTTGAAGGTGGGCAGCTGCTGTTGGTTAGGCCACTTTCCTCACAGGCTCAGGCTCCTGGGACCCCATAGCCAGCTGTCTTCAGAAGCTTCCATCTCAAGAAAGTTAATTGCAGTTTTCCTCAAATATAAATTCCACCCTTAACCTGACGTTGGCTGGGTTGGAAGAAGTATAAATAACTTTTTTTGTTGGTGTTAGTATTGGATTTAAAAGAAAAAAATGACTCCTTAACGGTTTTCTATGTTGTGCAGGCGTGACTTGTGATTGGCTGGGGTAGGACGGACTCTGAAGAGCTTTCTTCCATGGGGGTGGGGGAGGACCTAACTTCTGCTGTTGTGAAGTCAGCTCAGTGCGTTCAAAGGAAATACGGAATATCAAAAGGGAAAGCGGGGAAAGAAAATTCTAGGAAATTGAAAGGTGAGGTCGACATTCCACATTCATTAATTCTGCTTCTAGTTTTTCTTCTGGAAAAAAAAAAAGATGACTTCAGAATTGGTTCCAGAATTAACTGGCTTTCTGTCCAGAGCCTCATGGTTATATTTTGAGAATAATATCCTTTTTAAACACCTAGAAAATTGCCTTACATTATTTGATACTAAATAGTGCTAACCTCATGTTTCTCAGTTTCTCAGAGTTGACAGCCATGTGATTAGGCCTTAAGAATATTCTGGAATTTTACTCTGTTCTCGTTGAAGTGCAGTCTATATGGAATAACATGGTTGAGCTGAAAAAATCTTGGACATGAAGCTGGTCTCAACATTGACAGGCCTGATTGATGTTTAGAACAGATTCTGGGCCTCACTCCACACCAATTGAGTACTAGTCTCGGAATGTTTGTGAAGCTTTCCAACCATTGCCCTGACTGGCCACCACTCATTTTCAAGTTGAGGAAAAGGAAATTGGATTTATTGTGTTGGATTGTTGGGCTTATGAGTAGCGGGAGGAAAAACTCAAAGTCTGCTGGGATATGGGGTAAGGGTCAAGCTCAGCAATCCCTGGGTGAGGCCCGGTCAGATGGCATTTATGTTGCGGGTACTATGTAGGTGAGTCTGAGCAGGGCCCTCCCCCACCTGATGGTTTGTGTGTGCTTTATAGTGTTTCAACAGATACCACTGGTCCTCCTATAGTCTTCTTACCTCTCCAGAGGCAGCCACTGAGTCAGAGCTGGGGTCATGAGGATGCTTGGGGATGCTTTCTGAAGCCCACGAAATGGCTAAGCTGACAGGTGTGTGCCCGTAAGTCCGTGTAAGACTGCCCACCCCCTTTTTAACTCAAAGATGTTAGTTAATACAAGTCTCAGTCAATAATTCAGTCTCCTTTAAAAAATATCAGTATTATAGTTGTGAAATTTGTCCGTGGACATGACCTGGTCCCAAAGTCAACACTAACATCAGGAAGTCAAAGCTATACAGCTTGAAAACCTTTCAGATTGTTCTGTGGGGAAAAGGTCACAGAAGGCAGAAAGATGCAAGTAGGCAGGAGCGGTTTTGTTGCATTTTTAGTATAGAACATGGACATTTGTGAGAAAATTATTAGTTGAAGAGTTCAGTGTTTCTTATGAAATTATAATTCACTAAGATTAGTTTCCATTTACTGTAGGTATAGTTGCTACACTCTAGTCCAAGCAGGTGAAAGTTAAGATATGTAGCATCAAACTGGAAGCAGATGGGGGCTAATTAAAGTTCTGTTCGTGATAAAAGGATGACTGATCAAAGAACAGCTGTTTTCCTGGTTTGAACACAAATTCATGCTATTATATAAGGGTAGCCCCCTGCAAGTCCTCCTGTCTCTCCGAGGTCAAGGCCTGTGTCTCAGCAACAAGTGGGAAGGCTGTGTGGCTGCTGAGCTCACTGTGTGACTTTGACGCATTCTCTTCAGGGCTCATAGGGGGAAGGGATCACAGCCCATGATTTCTAGTGACACTTTAGTGTGTTCTGGCACCTTATACACTACCCAGAAAAGATGGTGGTCTTTTCTGTACCCTCCAAGAGGGGGTCCATGTATTTAGTTTTGTTTTTATTTGTTTCAGTCTTCTCTTCTAGTGGGACTAAAAATGTTGGTGTCCTGACCTAACCTAAGGCCTGTGTTTACCTAACCAGGCAGCTTGTGATCATGTGTGAGGTGTGTGCCGAGTGGTGCGCTAACATCTTCGGAGCTTCTGCACTCTTGCTCTTCCTCTGCCTGGTTGCACTGTCGTCTTTCCTGCTAACGGTGGCCGCATAAGCACAGAGAATAAGGGCCCTGTGTTTATTCTGTCGGACTGTGTGTCCGTCCTGGGTTCTCTCCTGAGGTGAGAGACACAAGGAGGTGACATGAACTGAGTGGACGTTTGCCTTGCTTGGAATGAGGTGCTAGCCTCCAGTTTGAAATTTTGCGCCAGTGCTATGTAATATCTGTGTTGTAATAAATGTGTTGTAGGATCATTTCATTTTGCACTTGGGGACATGGAAGCAGTCACTCACCTGGGTCTAAGTTTATCTGATATTTGTGGAAAAAGAGCTGTTCATCTACCCAAGCTTGGTGTAAAATTCTCCTTGCCCAGGTTAAGTTCTCTTGTTTCTTAGAAAAGTAAAAATCTTAGCATATAGTTTGCAAAGTGCAACTTTTTGCTTGGTGATGTATGCAAATGTTCATAATTGCTTTTATGCATGTACAAATCTATTAGTGTGTTTCTATTTGATAGAAACTCTTCTGTGAATGAAAGACTGGGGAAAGGGCATAGGTTTGTTTGTTTCTTTCTACAATATAGTTTATTCTGTCTATGAAAGTTACTCCTCCTTTCACAACTGCAGAACAAACAGTATACACAGATGTAAACTAGATATTGAAAATTCTCAGGACATTCACTGTCCAGAGGGAGTGTCTTTTGTAAGGCAGGAGAGGAATGTGCTGGAGAAGGTAGTTACAGTAGAAGGACAGACATGATCTTGATGCATTGTGTAACTTTATGTAGATGGCAAACAATAAGTTAAAGTATGTTTTTAAATGGTTTGGGCCAGGGTTATGGCTCAGTGAAGGCACCTGTCACCTTGTCTGACCTGAGTTGGATTGCCAAAATCCACATATTGGTAGGAGAAACCTGACTCCCACAAATTGCTCTTTGACCTACATCTCCATGCTTGTCCTAGCAAGCATGTGCCAGATATATTTAATTTTTAAATTTAAAGTTAATTTTAAGTAATAGTAAATAATTAACTACAAATAATTGACTTATCAAAACCTTAACAATTGTAATAAAGAATTTTATTTTACTTAAAAAATAGAGGAATAAAAAATAGAGGAATCTAAAATGGCTGAAAAACACTTAAGGAAATGTTCAACATCCTTAGTCATTAGAGAACTACAAATCAAAACAACTCTGAGATTCCATCTTACATCTGTAAGAATAATCAAGATCAAAAACACTGATGACAACTTATGCTGGAGAGGTTGTGGGGTAAAGGGAGTGGAAGCTGGTGCAGCCCCTTTGGATGTCAGTGTGGCGAGTTCTCAGAAAATTAGGAAACAACCTTCCTCAAGACCCAGTAATACCACTTTTGGGTATATATCCAAAGGATGCTCAATCATGCCACAAGGACATGTGCTCAACTGTGTTCATAGCAGTTTTGTTTGTCATAGCCAGAACCTGGAAACAACCTAAATGCCCCTCGATCGAAGAATGGATAAGAAAAATGTGGTACATTTACACAATGGAGTACTACAGAGCAAAAAAAAGTAATAATAATAACAACAGCATTTGAATTTTGCAGGCAAATGGATGGAGCTAGAAAACATCATTTTGAGTGAGGTAACCCAGACACAGAAAGACAATTATCACATGCACTCACTCATAAGTGGTTTTTAAACATAAAGCAAAGAAAATCAACCTACAAATCACAATCCCAGAGAACCTAGACAACAATGAGGACCCTAAGAGAGACATACATAGATCTAATCTATATGGGAAGCAGAAAAAGACAAGATCTCCTGAGTAAATTGGGAGCATGGGGACCTTGGGAGAGGGTTAAAGAGGGGGAGGGGAGAGGTAGGGAGGGGAACAGAGAAAAATGTTGAGCTCAATAAAAATCAATAAAATAAATAAATGGCCTACAGTAGAGATGTCAAAGATGTCATGGTTGATGCCCACTGTCAAATGTATAGAAACTATTTTTGTCCAATGAGTTCTCATCATTGATAAGGATAGCCTGTGTGGGTTCCTTTCTTCTGGGCTCAGTTCCCATGACCCCAGAACCCATCACTTAGCTCATAACATTTCTTTGAGTATTATTGTAGCTATGACTGTTTTATTTGTGCCAGATGTCTTAAGATTCTTTCCCTCATCCTATCTTTTCAGCCAGTCACCTGCTGTCTCTTCCTGCTGTTACTTTCCATATATGACTTACCTTCCTTTATCTCACTTGAACGCTTTAACTTAAGCATTCAAAGAGGTAGGAGAAGTTTGATACATTTTTCTGTTAAAGAAACTGTTATTAGCTTACTTTCTGGTGTTTGTGGAAGGGAGGCTGACTACAGGAGCTGCTTAATACTGAGGGACTGAGTGGCTTGCAGCAGCTGGTTCTTTGTCTGCTAAGGACCAGTAGGCAGCACTCTCCCGTTTCTACCATCAGGGCCCACAAGGCTTCCTAGGTACCTAGGTCAGGTGTGCTCTTTGCTAAGAGACATGAGCAGTTCTGAAGCTTTCAACTCAAGTGCCCTTTCTGCCCCGAGCATACTTACGCCTCACAGATGCCTTTGAAGCGGTTGCATCTGTTACAGCTCACATCACTGTGAGGCAGTTAAGACATATTCTAGGCAAGAAAGCAAAACCATGAGATTTTTTAAAAAGTTGTACAAAGTAATGACTACAAAGAAGGTAAAGTCAGCCAGGTGGTGGTGGCGCACATCTTTAATCCCAGCACTCAGAAGGCAGAGGCAGGTGGATCTCTGTTAGTTCAAGGTCAGCCTGGTCCACAGAGATTGTTCCAGGACACAGCTCCAAAGCTATAGAGAAACCCTGTCTTGAAAAACCAAATAAATAAATAAATAAATAAATCAGGGTTAGATCTCATAAAACACTTAGATTGGTTATGAATATAATGAGTCCTATTATATTTTCAGATACATACATAATGTATTTATCATAATTTCCCATAGGCTTAGGTCTTCTACCCCTCAATTACCATCTTTCTGTTAGATGAGTTTTTCCCAAAATGTGTGCTGCTGTACGTTAGTTTGTAGTAGGGTAGGCCGAGAAGAAACATGCTGTACTATGTGGTTGTACTTACACACACATGCAGTTTATTAACCTATCTGTCCTCTGTGCCTACTTAGCAGAAAACCTAATTTAATAGTGGAGTTTCATTTTCTTTACTTGGTATATAAATTAGCACAAAGTAATGTATTTTAAAAAAGAAACGTGTAGTATTGAGTCCTTGTTTAAGTCTATGCCTCAAATAGACTTACTCAAATGAAGTCGTTTCACCACAAAGGAACCATTGTTTGTGAAGCACACATTGAAGGATGCCTTGTTGGACCATGGTGTGCTGCTGTGTTGGAAGTGCTGGAGGAGAAGGAGATCTCTCCTGATGAATAAAGAAAAAGTGCTCTCTGGGAATCCAGAGGATGCATTTACATAGTGGCTGCTTGGAGCTGTGGTGTCAATGAAAACAAACCTGGAGGTCTGGTATGTTGTACCAAAGAGGAACTTAAATAGAGTGCCCAAAAGGTATCAGTCTGCACAATCAACATTCTAGAACCGTTTCTATCAGGTGTGTTAGGTAAAGATGTGCACACTGTAGCCTGACACTTGCCAGGCTGTGGTCCTGTACTTAGTAGGCGGTCTGGACTCAGAATAAGATGGATCGTGTGCACTTGGGGCGGCATTTGCTGAAGCGCATTCTCCCACATACCTTCATCACTACTGCCACCTTTTAAGAAATACTAATATTGTCTTGTCCTTTAATGGGGAGTTGCAGGGAAGATAGTAAAGAAGTGTGTGCTATGGCACACGTGGAGGTCAGAGGACAACTTTCAGGAGTCAGTTCTTTCCTCTGCCTTTACATCTTGAAGTCAGGTTTCTTTAAACCAAACAGAAATGATGCTACTTGCCATTAAAGTCACAAACCAAGGTGGCAAATACAGAATCTTACATCATCAGTCCGCCATTCCTGTTTCCCAGGACCAACTTTTTTCTCAGCCAGTTGAAGTTGTTCCAATTTGTGTGGTTTACAAGTTCACAGGTTCTTTAAATCCAGGAGATGGAAAGTTGTAGATTTTAATTTGTTGTTTTATAAGAAAGGGTCATATGCTGTAGTCCAGACTGGTGTGAGATTCTCAGAAATCAATCGTCTGCCAAGGCCGGCCCAGTATTAGCTTTGCACATGCACCAGCACTCCAGCTAACACCTGGACTGACGGGGATGAGTGCTCCTTCCTCAGCTACCCAACTATCCCGGGAGCTGACCTATATTTGCCGAATAGTTGAACTGTTTGTTGACGTCTCTTTGTTTGATAGTAACTGTGCCTTTTAGGTGTGGCTGAAAGTTGCACAGTGCTCAGCTGCTTTGTGGAAGACTGGAAGGAATGATGTCACAGGCCAGGGTTCCTCTGGTGGAAGAAGGAATGTGGGCGGGGTCCTCTGATCACCTGCTTTTACAGTTGAGTTCAGATGGGAGTAATCATTAGCCCTTTAAAATGATGTTTTGGGGGGGGGGGGGCTGGAGAGATGAATCAGTGGTTAAGAGCACTGACTGCTTTTCCGGAGGTTCTGAGTTCAATTCCCAGCAACCACATGGTGGCTTAAATCCATCTGTAGTGAGATCTTTGTACCCTCTCCTGGCCTGCAGACGTACATGCAAAGAGAACACTGTTAGCATAATAAAAACAAATTTTTAAGAAATGTTTTTTGGGGAAGTTTAGATCTCGGTTCTGGGGGTGGGAGGTTTGGAGGTGGCTGCAGCATTTCATTTCACAAGAGTACGTTAGGGAACTAATCAGAGTCCGTCTCAGTCGAGACACAGTGGTCTAGGTCAGCCATGCTTTTCATGAACCTGCCAGACAAAGCGTGAGTAATCTCTTGTCAGTTTGTCTGTGTTCGTGACCGAGTCATTGTTGCTTTGTAAGGCATCATTTCCCCTTGATTTCCTTTAAGCTGTTCAAAAACACCTGAAAGATTTGGTCGATCCTAGATAATGACCTCAAGAAACAAAGATAAACTATCAAAATAGAAGAATTGAGTTTGCGTGTTGCCAGATGTTGAGAATGTTGAATAAAATGTTTAAAAACAGACTTCATGGAGGGAGGCTTTTAAATTTGTTTTCAACAAATAGTTCCCACTCCAGTATTTTACCATCTTAGATTCCAGGGTCAGTAGTCTCCTAAATCAGAAGACGAGAGGATGCTTTTCAGAGTAGGGAAGAATCATACAAAGACAACTTGGAGGAACTGAACTCAGTAACACTGAACACTGTGGAGTAAAACAGCATGGAATACTTTAAAGTGTACTACCACTAAGGATCAGGTGGTGTGGAACTTTATGCCTTGTCCCTGGCTGGAGTCATCTTCTGTGTGTGGCACCTGCCATGGAGTATGGTTGATATACCCAGTGACATTCCATAATCTTGTACTCTTAATTCATGATGATAATACTAACTTTTTCAAAGAAGACACTTCTCAAGCTATAAAGCTAAAGGTCACATGTAAGAAAACTTGCCCCGGTGGTGAGACTTGCAGGGGTGCCCCCGCAGTGCTGCAGGTGGATCCTCTGTACGGTTCATCCTCCTTGACTTCTCTGACTTTGACAGCCCTGGGTGATCTGTACCTGGCTGGCCCTAGGGCATACCATAGGAAGAGTCTTCCCAGTCTTCACTCCTCAGAATGTGCTGGGTAAGCACCTAAAGCACCTTTCTCCCTCCCTGGAGCTGATATGCTTGACCTGCTGCACCTCAAGTTGCTCCTTTTGTGTTTTAGTTGTGCTCTCAGAGGTAGAACTGCACACAGCGTGGTTGTTGACTGTGGGGCAGAAACTAGGTCTAAGAAAGAAGAAGCAAAACTGTGACTGGGAGGCATGGCTTTCAGGTGGGCACTGGAGAATTTGAGGGGTCATGGTGCCTGATGGTCTTCAGGAACCTTAATAGAACAGTCTGCAGATAGGGCTGCTAAGGTAGCAGCAGCTCTGGGGAGACTGTCTTCTGAAGGAAGGGTGAAGGGTGGGGCTGTTACACCAAAGGCCTACTGGCCCTCTTGTCAGTGGGAAGTCTGGGAACAACCTGGCTTGGGCATGTGATGGGACTTTACTTAGTGATGGTCCTGTAGTTCTGTTAATGTTGGGTCAGCCAGCGCAATATTTCGGTATCTAATTAGAGACAAATATTAGGAATTTGGGGTGAAGGTATTATTACCCCAGCAGTGACTACTTAGCAAGCATGAGCCTTTATTGCCAGAATAGACAAGCTAGTGACAAGGTTCTCTATAAGCTTCGCAAGAAACTATTATATTACAAAGAATGTGCAGTTCTTCATTATACTTGTATATGTTAGAGGAATAAATGCTGTAACTCTAGCAAAGTTTACTTTAGTCTTTAAACTTTTGAAAATCCTTAAAGTTGATCTAAACGTCTACTGTGCACTTACTTTTATATTCAATTAAAGTTCTTTATCAGGAGGAAATAGGTCCTAATGTGCTACTTTGTTTAGATTTTTATTTTGTTTTTTAATTCTTGTAGCCAAATAGATAAAGTACTTAATTACATTTTAATGCTGTGTGTTTATAGAACCATTTTAGATTAAGAAAAAAAATGGTATGGCCTGTAAAATAGACAAAGATTTTCATTAGGAAACAGCAGAATCACTTTACCAGCAAATGAGATTCCTCTTAATACTCTCCTGTAGTGGGGCCTTGTCTATTTAAACAGCTGTTTCCAAAGAGCAGCAGAAAGGGTTTGCATTGTGAGCAGTCATTTAAGGGAAGGCTTTGGGGCTAGAGAGACGCTCAGTGGTTAGGGGCACTTACTGCTCTGACAGATGACCTGGGTTTCATTCCCAGCACCCACGTGGCAGCTCAACACCCATCAGTTAACTCCAGGATCCACCACCCCCTTCCACCCTCTGTGCGTACCAGGCACATACACACACAGATGTACATGCAGGCAAAACACCCATAAACATAAAAATTTTGTAGAAGTTTCAGAAAGGATGAGTTCTTTGGTTACCAGAGGAGGGGAATTATGGGTGAGTGCTGTGTACTTGATAATACTTGGGCTCTGGGGAACACCTGCATGGTATAAGGAATTGGAATTAATCCCAGGAGAGTGAGCTTCCTTTTGAAACATTTGTAGATTCCTTTAAAATAATAACAATGGTAGATTATGGGAGAACAAGATTTTAGCTATATCTACCATTGGGACCTTATTAACTAAGGCAACACTGGCCTTGTTAGATTTTGTGGCATTTAGACCAGAGCCTGTAGAGTGTCAAGTAGTTTGTTCAATGGTTGACAGAGGTTGTAGATGAGCAGTGATCAAGATAAATGGCCTGTGGTTGGGCTGGAGGGGAAGATGCATCTAAAAGAGCTGCTCTCACCTGTCTTTAGAGGCATTTCATTTTCCTTTCTCTCTTAAATCTCTGTGTGATGTGATATCTACCTATCAAGGCATGCTTGTGGTCATCAAGCTTGGATGCTGGTCTTTACCTTATTGGAGACAGGCCCTTAGTGTTCTACTGCACATGGCCAGGGTGGCGGGCCCACCAGCCTCTGGGGGATTCTCTTGTTTCTGTTCTCATCTTCCCACTGGGTTTGCAGGTGTATGTGATTCTGGGGATTCAAACTCAGGTCCTCATGCTATACAGTAAGCACTTTACCCATCGAGTCATTTTCACAATATGAATGTTAAAAGTTTGTTTTTTCACGAAAGTAATTTCATTAATAATAGGCTGTCCTGTGGGACATAGTTAAATTTTATGGTAAAGGTGAAACACCATTTATTAAAAATTACTACTTCCAAGAATCAAAAACTTGTCAGAATTAATATTATTTGGTACATTTTCTTTTAAAAAGTCCCATTCTAGAGAACTTTTTCTTAAATAGTAAATGAGATTTTAGTATGGAATAGATCTGTTGACTAACGAGCTGGTAAGCCATGGACTTCTTTATTTCTTGTTTCAGAGCTTTGTTCTCTGCTTTTTAAGGTTGTGGTACCTCTACTTTCCATCTTTGTTTCTTAATAGTTAGAACAGACCCACTCGTTTGTAATGTGCCTGCAGTTCTTTGTAAGTTCTCGAATTCTCCATCCCTTCGTGTTCTCAGGGGCTCTAAAAGTTTGTTCTCTGAGGTTAAATGGTCAGGGTTTTAGAATAGATGTCAAGTCCTTTGCCATGTCCCACACAGCTTGGGTCCCAGAACCCTGCCTGCCTGGGGCAGCAGGGGGATAAAGAAAGGACACACATGGACACGCATACACACGCACAAGCAATGACACTGGGATCAGGTGGAGTTCTCTTAATTCTACCACTGCCAGGCCCCTGGAGCTTGAGCATGTTGAATAGGTGTAGCACGGGAGGAGGGGTAACTAGTCTGGGTAGGAAGTCTCTGGAAGAACAGTCTCAGGCTGTAACATCCCCCACTCCCCAGGAGCAGGAAGCCACAGTTGATCACCGCTCACACTGATCAGTGTTAGTTCATTAACACTCATGTTCAGACTTCAAGAAAACCTTTGTCATATTTCTCTTCTGCCTTGCCCATATGGGTGATGATGGCTTTGCCAGTTTCTTTTGGAGTCCTTGACAGGCTGTGCTCATGTTGAAATACACATTTAGTCAGGATTTTACTAATTCAGGGCTTCCTGTGCTCCCTACAATCCCCATCCCCTTCTCTATTTCTTAAATATTCAGGATGAATCTTTAGCCTTCATCAAGGGCAGGTTCACCTTAATGCTTCTCACTGGGCTATAAAGATGGTAAGGGGGGGACATAACAGTAACTATGTAGCAACAAAAACAAAAGGAATGTTTTACAGGTGAAAGGAATTAAAGACCCAAAGCTCATCAGTGATTATTTTTTGATTTTTTGAGACAGGGTTTCTCCGTAGCTTTTGGTTCCTGTCCTGGAACTAGCTCTTGTAGACCAGGCTGGCCTCGAACTCACAGAGATCCGCCTGCCTCTGCCTCCCGAGTGCTGGGATTAAAGGCGTGCGCCACCACCGCCCAGCCAGTGATTGTTTTTGTAATATTAGCAAGAAAGATAATCTTTTGTATTTTAGGGTGTGTCGATACAATTGCACCACAATATCCTTGCTATCTTTATTGAATCTAGTCAACCAGAAGATGGGCCCAAATCATTTTACAGTTTTATCTGGTTTTATTTGAAGGAGCCTTATTCACACATACTTATTGTTAATCCATGTGATAAATTAAATGATAAATTGTAGGGCTATAAGATCACCCTGAATAATTGAATGGAGCCCACTGGGACTCCAGGTGATTAGAGTGGTACCCCTCATAGGAAAGGGAATCATTAATATAAATAGGTGTAGAAGAACGTGACCAAGCTCGACACGACCGGATTTGTCTCTAGAGTATGATTAGCAGACATCTCAGAAATAGAACTGTTGAGATGTTTCCCAGTCCCGGGTCTCTTCACTTTGGGGAGGATGTAAGCATACCCTTTCTTCCACATTAGGGTGGGACGGCTCAAGCCATTTTCTGTCCCATCTTTCCTTTAGTACCTTAGGTTTCACTCCTGGAGAGCAGTGATGTTGTTTGACAGTGAGGCCATCTTCTGTACAGCTTAAATTTTTTAATGTAAATGAGGCCTTGTTTAGAGAATTGGTAGGGATAGAGAATTCTTCCAGAGAAAGAACTTGCCATTTCCCATGGGCCAATTGGTTTTGGCCATCCCCATGTCAAAGTACACATTGACCCAGGAATTCACTCGTGCAGGATTTACTCTATTCCACTCCGTACAGACCTTTGCAGTACAGACATTTTTCGGAAGCCACAAGTTGCCGTCCACAGTTGTGGTAGGTACTGTAAAGTAATCCTAAGGATCCGTATTTGAGGAAAAGCATAATTTTCATAGTTACTATCTCAGTTATGATCTTTGATTTGTCAACTAGCCTGTCTTCCCTTTCCTGGAGCAATCTTGTTGGCATTCTGATATAAGCTGCCAAAGACACCAAAATATGCTAAACACTACTAGAATTAAATCTACAATCTTTGTAAGGAGGAGAAAAACCCAAGGATTGCAGTTCAGCTGTGAGGACAGGGAAACAAGCCTGAGGAAGCCTGTTAAACAGGAAGTTTGTGATGAATGACTTAATCAAGTTGGAACCATTTGTGATGGCTTAAAAATTCCTGTTTATATATTCCTTTACTTCCTATAACAAAGTAGCCAGTTTATTTCCCTCACTTTGTATAAAGTGATATTTCAAGCTCTTTCTATGCACACTAGCCCACTCTGATATATATAATATATCAGGTAGTCTTCTGATCGCCATGGCTACCGACAGATGTTAAGAGCCAGTGTTCACTGAAACCACTGACTGACCCGGGGTTGCCTAGTCCAGACTAATTCCAGGGCCAGCACCTCTGGTTCTACCTCATCAGGCATTCCCCAAGTGCAGGAGGCTTCCCACGATACCCATGAGTCCCCTCACCTACATGACAGCAGACTCTCCCACATCCTTTGTTGGAGGAAGACTACCTTAAAGTAGTTCTCCTTACTGTGGAATGAGTTGAGCCAGATAAAGCAGTTTAGAGGGAAATGTGAATCCACAGCAGTTTGGTAATCTCCAGTCACATCTCCTCTCATGGCCTATAAGAGGGTCACTGAGAGTGTAGACCAGGTGACTTGTGTTAGCACCTTTAACTTGTGTTAGCACTTTGAGGACCATGAGTTTGAGAGCTTTGGGATCACCAGACTAGTGCCAAGACGTTTGTGTAGACAGATAATGGTTTAAGCAGTGTTCAGATGAGGAGAGGCTCTGGGAAATGAGATCATCTTTATGGAAAGGCATGGATTAACTGTCCATAGCAAATCTTCCATTGTGACATTTTTGAGTCCAATTATGTGTACATTGTTGACAATTTATATCGATAGACATGCACATACATACTCACAAACTGTTGAGCAAATGTCACATGACTTCTTTCTCATTTGCAAGCACACCAGACAATTTAAAGTCGTTTTATTAGTAACTCAGATTGGAACTCTGAATCGTGAGTTTTGCTGCTTTTGGAATTTAGTTTGTTTTCACTTGGGAAGTGTAGGAAGAGACAGTGTAAGAGAGGAAGCAGGAGGAGGAGGTAGAGACTTGCTGGGTATCTGTAACGGTTGTGTTGTGAACAGTAAGAAAGTTTGGAATTTAACTGGTACACAGAGGGCTGGGCAATTTTTTCAGCACAGACCGGGGGGGGGGGGGGCAACAAGTACTGTAGAAATGTCTAAAGACCACCATAACCTTTCTCAACACGAGTTACTATTTCCAGAAAATAATATATAAATGCCTTGTATTAGTGGGAAAAATAGATTATATGATATGTATATATAATATAAACAAGTATAAAACATATTATTCTAAAGATGCTCTTATTCTAGTAGCGTAAACTTCATTTGTTGGGATGGAGACAAGCATCTTCACATGCACTACCTTGTTTAATGGGTTGGACTGTCCTCGAGATAGAGCTGAGGGGGAGTTTGCTACTCCTAGACAGTTCTTTGGAAAGCATCTGCTAGGTTGTCAAATGACTCCCTACTTGTTCCTTTCCCTTCACAAAATCTCTGGAGGGTAGCCCGTGTCTTCCTTCCTTCCTCCATCCTTTCCTGCTCTAGCAAAAACAAAGCCCCATACTATGAGCTGTCACAATTTAGGACATGAGTGGATGCCTAAGAGATAACAGCGAGACATCGCATCTTCCCTGTAATGTTTCTGGGATGTCGGTCAACAAAGGTTTATTGAATTTATCTTCTGTGCAGAACATCTACTCAAGACTTTGATTACAAACTTAAGTTTAATCTTCTTGTGTTTAGGGACTTGGAGTCTGGTCTGTAGGGTGTAGGGAAGAATGCTCAAGAGCAGAACAGGTTGAGCCTCAGAGTCCACCAGGGCCTCTGTCTAACTTACTGCCAGACCTTGTGTCAGGCTTCCTTGGGATGTCTCGTGCTGCGTGCAGTGTTCAGCCACGCAGGTAGCACCAGGAATGTGGCTGAGACTTGAGTGTGCCCCGAAAGCCAGCAGACTGGCTAATACAGAGGAGATGGCCTGCCGTAGCCGTCTAATGGTGTCATAGAGAACCAGGGTTTGGGTGAGTGTGCTATCCGTGGTTCTCACTGTGGCAGTGTTGAGAGCACACTGCCTCAGCTCTGAGGGTTGCAGGCAGCTCAGCAGAGAATTGTGGACACAGCGCCTCCCCAACCCTGCCCCTTCTTTAATGTCCCACTGGCTGCATGAAAAACAGGAATTTATGTAACAAGCCCTGCAGAGCAAACTTTTTTCCTGTTGGGGGAAGGGGGTAATTGTTGGCAAAGCTAGTGTACAGTTCTGTTGCTGAGTGACCTAAAATGTCCTCAGAAAAATATGTAGTATGATATTTTGATAAGTAAAGGATTGCTATGACCAAAACAAAAGCAAAAAAATAAGTCCAAGCAGTTAGTAGATACTCACCCAGAAGTTAGTGAACTGTTTTTAAACTTTTTTATTTTGAAGATTTTATTATTATTATATCTTCTTCAGTCCTGTTGAGAATGCCCCTCCCTCACATGTGCTTGCCATGGTCTGGCAGGATCGTCCTGGCCTGGGTGTTATGGAGCTTTGCCCCCCCCCCCACCCTTAGCTGCAGGCAGTCAGGAAGCTGATCTCTGGGAAGATCTCCTCCCCCATACTCCTTTGTTATTAACTAAATGTGACTGGACAGGAGTCAAGCTTCCTCTCCTCCAGAGGTTTCATCAGAGCTTATCTGTGTGCCTATTGTGTTCAGAGAATGAAATTGTCATGATGGAATATTGTGCTAATGCCCAGACTTCCAGCATGTAGACGGCATTGCAGAATTGCTTTCCAGCCCACCCCAGGCAGACTGCTGCTTTGAAGGAGGAATTGGGAATTTTGATCACTAGTTTTGGTGGTCGTGGCAGCCAAAGCTACCTCAGGGTGATGGGGTGGGGGAGAGGATGACAGGGAGGATTGGGGCAGCAAGGTTTTTGAAAATTATGGGATTGAGATACAACATGAAAGAAATGTATCCCTTAATCTCTCTGGGAGAGGTTTGGAGTTCAGCACCTGTCCCCTCATTAACAGGCCCTAGAGTTGGGAGAGATCCCAAGTAGGAGTATAGAATGAAGTCTGAGCAGAGAGAGAGACTGACTACCACCGCCACATACCTACATATCTGCCTGGCATCCAACCAGAAAGCTCCTGTTAGGCCATGCACCCTGGCAGAGCACTTGACACACAGCTGCTGTGTTGCAGTCCTCGGGGGGAATGTAGTGCAGAATGCGTTTTAAGTGTGGGTTTCTAAGCTCTCTTGGGCCTCTCTCTGACTTTTGTCTTTAGAAAGTAAGATTGCCACTACATTCCTTTTGTTTTCCTCCTCTTGTTGAGAAAAGACGTGAATGTGTCGGGGTCATGTGGAAGTCTGCCCCTGTATTGTTCTGCTCTGGCACAATGGTTGGCACATGAGCACCTTCATTCCCGGTCAACAGCATGAGGATGTGGGCATTGTGGCTGCCTCCTCGGGTGACCACAAATCTAGTTAGAGTCTTTTTGTGGTCCAAGAGGGGCCACAGAGTATTTGGGCAGCTAAGCCTTGCACTCAGTTGGCAGAGAAGGCCAAAAAGTGGGTAGCCATGTGCATAGCTCTACTTTGAAGATTGTGAGGTGCCCAGAGTCCTGTTCCTGGATTTGGGATTAGCTCTCTCAGGACCTAATAGGACTGCCAGGTGAACAGTTAGCGACAGGGCTGGGGCAGAAAGCTTAAGTAATGAGCTACCTCCTTGAACTAAGTGTTTTCACTTCCCTAGGTGGGTGTCACAGGCTCCTCCAAGTTCACGTCTTCATCTAAGGACTAAGGGACTGACCCATTTATTCTCCCATGTGTTTGCAGTTTGCACACACTTGCTGTGGGTGTGTTTCACCCCTACTGAACAGGAGCAGAGGAGTGTTACTTAGGGTGCCGTCTTCACCTTCCTTCCTCTCATGTCTCTCTGGGAAAAGTGCGCTCTTGCGTACAGGTCCTGGAGCTGGTGGTTTCCTGATCTCTGTTAGAGGAGTTCTTGAATTTAAACATTCCATTTTATGGCAAGTTAACTTTCTCAACAGAATAACTGTTTTCTTTATATTTATTTTTACTTGTCTGATACAAAGACTCAAGGTATAAATGAATTGAGGTCTTAATTATTTGGGTTTTTGTTTGTTTTTTGGAATGGGCCTTGTGAGGAAGCTCACTGGCTTCAGATTCACAATCCTCCTACCTTTTCCTCCCAAGTGCTTGCTGAATGTCTGTCTGCAATATGGTTCCCGAGCAGGGAGGGGATAGATCATGCTTTCTCTCCCCATTCTGTGATTCTGTCGGCCCAGTGATATAAAATATCTCACTTTGTAATGAAAAAAAAATTGGAAAGGGCTTTTTTTTGAGATAGATTTGGAAACTGTATATAAAAGAAATGTAGCTGATCTGTATAGAAGAAAACACAATTGTGTTTAATTAAAGACATAAGCACTAATAATGCCTTAAAGAAAAATGCTATTTCTCGTACACCAATTTGAGGTCCTTTCTAGTGAGTTTATTTCTACTGTTGAGAGCCAGTGGTGTGGCTCAGTTGGTGACGCACCTGTGGCACAAGCCTAGCTCGTGACCTGCGTTGATCCTCAGAACTCATGTAAAGGTGGCAGGCGAGAAGAGACTGTGAAGTTGACTTCTGCCACCCACATACGTGCTCTGGCATAAGTACTGTGGTACATTTGCCCTCCTCACAAGTAAAGAACTGTTAGGCTTTTCAGATTGGAACTATGTGATGATCATGTGGAACGGTACGTTTTCCAAGCGGCGAGTGCCATCCTTCTAACATACTGTTTTGCTTTACAGAATTCAATTCGTCATAACCTGTCCCTTCACAGTAAGTTTATCCGTGTACAGAATGAAGGAACTGGAAAAAGTTCTTGGTGGATGCTCAACCCAGAGGGAGGCAAGAGTGGAAAATCCCCTCGGAGAAGAGCTGCGTCCATGGACAACAACAGTAAATTTGCTAAGAGCCGGGGTCGAGCTGCCAAGAAAAAAGCATCCCTCCAGTCTGGGCAGGAGGGTCCCGGGGACAGCCCTGGGTCTCAGTTTTCTAAATGGCCTGCAAGTCCTGGGTCCCATAGCAACGATGACTTTGATAACTGGAGTACATTTCGTCCTCGAACCAGCTCAAATGCTAGTACGATCAGTGGGAGGCTTTCTCCCATCATGACGGAACAGGATGACCTAGGAGATGGGGATGTGCATTCTCTGGTATATCCACCTTCTGCTGCAAAGATGGCTTCCACTCTGCCCAGTCTGTCTGAAATCAGCAATCCTGAAAACATGGAAAACCTTTTGGATAATCTCAATCTTCTGTCATCCCCAACGCCTTTAACTGTATCAACCCAGTCTTCGCCTGGCAGCATGATGCAGCAGACACCTTGCTATTCGTTTGCACCGCCAAACACCAGTCTGAATTCACCCAGCCCAAACTACTCAAAGTACACGTATGGCCAGTCCAGCATGAGCTCCTTGCCCCAGATGCCCATGCAGACTCTTCAGGACAGCAAATCCAGTTATGGAGGACTGAACCAGTATAACTGTGCACCAGGACTCTTAAAAGAGCTGTTGACTTCTGACTCTCCTCCCCACGGTGATATCATGTCACCAGTTGATCCTGGAGTAGCCCAGCCCAACATTCGGGTCCTGGGCCAGAATGTGATGATGGGCCCTAATTCAGTCATGCCAGCCTATGGAAGCCAGGCATCTCATAACAAAATGATGAACCCCAGTTCCCACACCCACCCTGGACATTCACAGCAAACATCTTCAGTCAATGGGCGCGCCCTGCCCCACGGGGTGAACCCCATGCCTCACACGCCTGCCATGAACCGCTTGACCGCTGTGAAGACACCGTTACAAGTGCCTCTGTCCCACCCCATGCAGATGAATGCCCTGGGTGGGTACTCCTCTGTGAGCAGCTGCAATGGCTATGGGAGGATGGGTGTCCTCCACCAGGAGAAGCTCCCAAGTGACTTGGATGGAGTGCTCATCGAGCACTTGGACTGTGACATGGAGTCCATCATTCGGAATGACCTCATGGATGGAGATACCTTGGATTTTAACTTTGATAATGTGTTGCCCAACCAAAGCTTCCCACACAGTGTCAAGACTACGACACACAGCTGGGTGTCAGGCTAAGAGTTAGCGAGCAGGTAAGTTCATTCCCTCTGGTATCTAAAGGACTTGAAAGAGGGACACAGTTACCCATGTCTTCATGGTTAGACTCTTTAAAAATAAAGACAGCATCTTCTGTATCTGGACATCTCCACATGCCTGGGCTGTGTGGTGCTGGGGCTCTAACCCAGGACAGCACTCCGGCAGAACTACTCCCTGGGATCATGTTGGGTTTTTTTTCAATGTCACTTAACTATGCATGCCGGGAAGCATATGCACCATCCTCCACCACCCTCCCAGCTTAGCAGTTTCCCTTATGAGGCTAAAATACAGTGCAGATTCCTTTGATAGCTTGTATTTTCTTTTCACTTCTCGATGTCTGCATTCTTTTTACCAGCTCTTGAATAAATGAACAAGTTTGTTACAAATCAGATGTCAAAGGTCCCCCCTTTTTTAATAATGAGGAATTTCCCCCTGTTTAATGATGTTGGAGCTGTTTGAGGAAGCTGAAGCTTCCCTCACCCCTAAGTGTGCCTGTTACTCTATTGGTTAAATACAATTGAATTAAATTTGACTATATTTTCATTGTGTGTGTTTTTCCCCTTAGGCTACGTTTAAAAGTACTGCAGAGTGTCTGACAGATGGAACTGAGAGAAGCAGTCCAAAGATGCCCTTCACCCTCCTTTTAGTTTTCTTGGTTTAAAAAAAAAAAAAATCCTTTTTTTCCTTTCATCAGACTTGGCAGCAGAGCCACCTTCCTGTACAGGATGTTTGCCCAGCGCTTGCAGGTTATGTGCTCCTGCAGATAAGGACTGTGCCGCTGGGAACCATTGCAATGACGTGCCAAACTCACTACACCGTGTAATTGCAGAAAAGACTCAGATCCTGGCGTGCTTTCAAGTTTTGTATATATGCAGTAGACACAGAATTGTATTTGTGTGTGTGTGTGTGTATTTTTAATATCTACTTGGTCCAAGGAAAGTTTATACTCTTTTTGTAATACTGTGATGGTCTCATGTCTTGATAAACTTTGCTTTGTACTACCTGTGTTCTGCGAAAGTGATGAATCACGAACTAAGATCTCCATTCTGCACCTCTGCTGAATGACTTACCATCTTGCCACAGGATTCGTTGAGAAACAAGTAGCCTGTGATCAATCTGCTGAATAAGTGGACTTGTGAAACTTTGGGGCAGAATAAGATTAAGTGCCAGCTTTGTACAGGTCTTTTCTATTATTTTTGTTGTTGTTTATTTTGTTATTTGCAAATTTGTACAAACACCTTAAAATGGTTCTAATTTCCAGATAAATGACTTTTGATGTTATTGTTAGGACTTGATCATTTTTGGAATAGATATTGAACTGTAATGTTTTCTTAAAACTAGAGTCTACTTTGTTACATTGTCTGCTTGTAAATTTGTGAAATCAAAGGTATTTGGGGGCAGCATTCATAATTTTCACTTTGTATTTCTAACTGGATTAGTACTAATTTTATACGTGCTTCACTGGTTTGTACACTTTGAGATGCTACCTGATGATGTTTCTGACTAATCCTAAATCATTGTAATTAGTACTTGCATACACAATGTTTCTGGCCCTGTTTGAGCAGGAAAGTGATGTATATTTACATATACTTTGTGTTTTGTATGTAGAAGAATTTAATATGTTTTTATGTGTGTATTTTAAAGAACTTTTACCTGCTCCTATTACCCAGTGAATTGTGTGCAGCGCATAGCAGCAAGTCTTGAGGTGGGTGTCCCATGTCACGTTCTTAGAGCTGCTCCGGGTAGGCCCTTCCAAACAGATGCCCTGTGTCACATTGTCACAGTTCCCGAGGGGAGGCCACAGCAGATTGATGCCTTGTTCCTTCAGGGAAGCCTCCTGTCTGTGGGCCAGGAAAGGAGAACTTCTCCTAGAATGACGTTCCTTTGTCTAGCTGGGGTTTTCTTCATCATCTGAGCTCTTGGTTTTTATCCAGGTTGGAAAGAATCATGTCACTTCTCAGTCTCCGTCCCTGTTCGCTGGCTCTAAACAGTGTACACCTAAGGAGGACGTTTGAAAACAGGACTTGGGTGATTTACGTAGTGCTTTGTATTCTTTACCACATGGCATAGAACTAGTTAAAAATTGAGACAATAAACTCGAAAGCCAACCAGTATAAGTGTACATTTATTTTGAACTCTTAAGAATTTGAGAGGTGTTTTTTGGCCTTGAGCAGCCTAACTTGTATCTCAAACATTAAACTTTAATACTTTCTCGTTACCTGTAACTGAAAGACCAGAATAATTGGTTTTGCCTCCCATTCCATCCATCAACATTTCCAAGTCCTGTTGAGTGCCTGAAGCTACTGCAAACTGAGGAATATGTGTACAGCAGCTTTCCTCTTTGCCTTGAGAAGGCCTGGTTCTGTGTACAAAGCCCAAATCAGATCTGCTGGTTTTTAACGTGTTATTTACCTCCCCTTTTGCTTAGTATTTCTTCTGTGCGTGTTAACAAGAAAACAGATATTCCTGATTTTCACTGTTGGTTAGCTTTGTCATAAGCTTCCTGCTGGGACTTTTTGTTTGTTTTGTTTTTGTTTTGTTTTGTTTTGTTTTTGACTACTGCACCTCTGATCATCATCTTGGTTCGGCACTCTAAAACAGGGCTCATTTTAGAAGCCTTAGTTCCTCCAGTCAGAGTAGAACTCAGTGGTGTCAAAGAACTTAGGTCTCACTTTTTCTCTTTCCTCTGCCATTTCTTCATTGCAGAAAGAGCCTCTGCATTTAATCATTCAACACAGAGGTGACTACAACCGTAATAATCAGTGGTAGACTTGGGGATGTTGCTGAGTGACTTGGAGGCTTGTCTTCCTCCTGAAGCTGCATAAATCTCAGCCCCCAGCTTCCTTAATGTTAAGATCATAACGTGAATGAATCATGTGTAGTTTTCTGGGGTACAGTGAAGTCCAGGAAAGACTTTGTGTCTCTTAAAAACAAACATTGTGTGGCCTCTGGGAGTCCTTTTCTGTACGAATGCTCACTTTCTAGAGTACCTGGTATATTATTGTACATGATTGCTTTGTGAAATGATTTCACCTTTGCAGCCTTGGTTGATTTATTTCCTTTGGTTTGTACTGTTATTCAAAGCATATTGTATTATAGAGCTATTCGGATATTTTAAATATAAAGATGTATTGTTCCCATAACGTAGATGAATGGAATATATTTGAGTGATAAATGTATGACATGGAGAGTTCTGTTGGGACAAACTGAGTCTAAATTAATTACCAAATACAGCGAATCCTGGAATATAACAAGAAGGGATAAAGACACTTAAAATGGAAACCGTTCCCCAAAGGTGTACAATTTGAACTTGTTCAACTGCTGAATATATGCGCCCCCCCCCCAAAAAAAAACACCTTGGAATTCTTAGTTAACAGCTCTTAAGTGAAAATTGTCTCTGGCTTCAACTGGGGAGTGATCATTCAGTGTCATGTGCATCATGGTTGATGCACACAGAGCAGCCTGGCGCTGCGGCCAGCGGTAGCCATGTAAGTTCCATCAGGATAGTCACACCCTCCCACACCTGACTGAGTAACCGTGCAGATTCCATGGTCCTGTTCCAATACTATCTGAGAAGTGCCTGATGATGATGATGTACTTACAGATACAAGAACAATCTTTACTATAATTGTATAAAGCCATAAATGTACATAAATTATCTTTACGTGGCTTGGTGTGTTTCTTTCCTTCGTGTTTGAAAGACGCTCTTGGTCAGGAATGTCTTTATGTATCTATCAAAACACTTGAGTCAGACCTTGTCAACCCTGCTGTTAATGGCTTATTCAGATCTGGCATTTCCTGTGGAGGAAAGAGGGAACCGTCCCCATACAACCAAACCATGGTCCCTAATGTGAAGAAGTGCAATATAAAGTTAACAGTCTAGAGCAATGATTCTTAGTCTGTGGGACATGACCCTTTTGGGGATCAAATGACCCTTTCACAGGGGTTGCATATTAAATATTTACCGGTATGTGATTTGCTTTTTTGGCTTTTGGGGGTCCCACCACCCAACTCCCAAGTAAATCCCACATGAATGCGTGCTTATTCTTATAAATGCCTGATCATAGCTTGGCTTGTTTCTAGCCAGCTTTTCTTAGCTTAAATTATCCCTACTACCTTTTGCCTCGGCCCTTTACCGTCTTTTTTTCTTTCTTACTCTGTGGGTGGCTGACCCCTGGTGTCCTCTCCTTCTTCTCTTGTTGCCTCTTTCTTCTCCCAGATTTCTCTCACACTCTTTGCCTGCCAGCCCCACCTATTCTTGCTCCTGCCTTGCTATTGGCTGTTCATCTCTTTATTAGGCCCATCAGGTAAATACAGCATAAATAAAACTTGCATCTAAAAATAATATTCCCCAACAATTTACATTACAATTAATAGCAGTAGCAGAATTACAGTTAGGAAGTAGTAACAAAAATGTTATGGTCGGGGGGTCACCACAACGAGTTAACTACTAAAGAGCCGCAGCTTTAGGAAAGTTGAGAACCACTCCCTGCTCTACAGAGTATAGCAAAATGGCATCAGCCTTTAATCCCAGCACTTGGGAGGCAGGTGAATCTCTGAGTTACAGACTAGCCTGGTCTACATGTTATGTTCCAGGATAGCCAGGGCTACATATACCTTGTCTCAAAAAACAGTTGGAATGCCTAGACCCTCATTTGGACTAGTAATTATAAATGTGTATATAACCTTAATACCAGACCGAAGACAGGATGGTCTGGGGAGATCAGGGTCCCGGTTAGAGTAACGTGAGGTGATGTGGCAGACATGATGGCTTTCCAAGGCCAGGGATCCCAAGTACATATCTTGCCCAAAGAAGAGGATCTCAGTGGTTGCAGAGCAAAGGTATTTCTATGTATTTGCTCTTTCAAAAACTGCCTAAGAAATGAGCTAAGGTTTCAATTAACATAGTAAAGACTATATTTTAAGATTGTGGTTGTTTCCTTCTCTACCTTACAAGCAAATGGGTGAGTTAAAGTAATGAAGAAATGGGGAATTCTCATGTATGTTTAGACAGCAAAAGGTCAGCGTGGGGTTTCCCCCCATCTCACAGCAGAACTGTTTCTTCTAAAGTGTGGTGGCCGGAAGCCCAGTGTGTAGAACAGAAAACAAAACAATAATGAGCATTATCTAAGCTGAGGCTCTTTATATATATAATCAAGTAAGATTTATTATGGACAAGTGGTAGCGAATAATGCTATTCATAGGTACGTTCCTTGAATCATGTAAGAGACTGTTATTAAAAGTTTGCTTTATTTTTCTGTGGAGTCAAGTGCTAGCTATTAATTACAGTTAGATTCTTTTTCATTCTTTTCAAATGTTATCAGGACAGTTAGCATCACCTTATCAATAATTAAACTAGGTCCCAGTGTTTCTGTCCACATCTGGATGTTTCGGGTGATCAGGAACTCCTACTGGATTCCTTTAGCTTTGAGTTCTTGCTTATATCTCCAAATACGAAACAACTGAGAGGCTCCTGCTGACCCCATAAAGAAATTAACAGCGAGCGAACTCCAATTTTGGGTATAATTACAAGTGAGTACCTTGACCAAATAGACCCTGTAGCCATCAGCACGGTGGACTGAGCTGTGCTGAGTTTCTCTGAAGGTCTGGCCTTGTCAGTTAATCCACACACTAATCCCCATTTTATTACTGGAGCCCAGAAAAAAACAAAACAACAACAAAAAAAAACTGTTCTGGGCCTGCCAGGTGGTTGTATAGTGGCCTCAATTCTCCAGCAGCAACAACTCCACTTTATCCATGAATCGGTGGTAGGAGGCCCACAGGCCTCCTGCGCAGGCACCTGCGATCTCGGCAGCATCAGGATAGACAGCAGCTAAGGTGGGAGCATCACTGTGCCCTAGTTCCTGGTTCCATCACTCTTCACAGCACTAAGGGTCCGCCTCTGCCCGAAGGCACCCACCCCCCCACCCCCGGCTCTGCCAGCCCCCGGGTCAAGCACCTAGACCCCGCCGCGCAGGTACTAAACTGAGGGAGTTTTGAAAGCTTCTGATCTGGACAAATGTAGGCCTCCTTGATTGGTATAGCCTAACAGAACTCAGAAACCTACTAACTCCTTGTAACATTTAAGATCAGGCCCTAAGTAGACATTTCTTGTTAAGTGGCAGGAGACAGAAGGATTCTCAACAGCACGTAGGTCCTGCTGTGGGTGAGAGATGACCGTAGAGTCTTTCTAACCTTACGTGCCTAGGGTTGCTCCTTGACCTGGGGACCGCTACCCTACAGTATGAATCTCCGAAGTACATCACCTGCACACTGACCTTAGACCATCTGACGGTGCTCTCAGGACGGGCCTGTGGGCCTATAGCTGGGCTCTGATGATGTAGCAGGACTGCATACACTCAACTCATAGTACAAGTAAAAACTACCGCTACCTCTAGTCAAATGTTCCCATTTCCCTCCCCTCTCCCCCGAATAATGAAAAACTAGAGACGGAACAACCCAAATTAAAGAAACAAGGCTTAGCCGGGCGATGGTGGCACACGCCTTTAATCCCAGCACTCGGGAGGCAGAGGCAGGAGGATCTCTGTGAGTTTGAGGCCAGCCTGGTCTACAGAGTGAGTTCCAGGACAGGCTCTAAAGCCACGGAGGAACCCTGTCTCGAAAAACCAAAAAAAAAAAAAAAAAAACAAGGCTTCGGTGATAAGCTGTATACATGGGCTGAAGGAAGTTTTCAAGTTTCCAAGCTGGGGAACGAGTGAAGGAGGACAGGGAGAATGTAGGAAGCCAGGCACTAAAGGGGGCCACAGTGGAAGAACTGAAGGCCCAATAGCCCTTTAACCCACAATGCTATGTCTGGAAGTTAGGAATTTTGTGAGATGGGGACTTTGTAGACCATGTAGCACTTGGGCCTCCTGACCTGCTGACTGCTGAGATTACAGGTTTGTACCCTCATGCCTCGTGGGCTTCAGTGTCAGCTGAGAGGCTGTGCTGGTGCCCAAGGAAATTCAAACTGAGGAAGCACTCAGACTGCCCCCAGATATTCCACATGAACTTGCACTAATGGTGATTTTAAACCTCGAACTTGTTTATAGTGTTCACAAGCCCCAGCCATGAAAGTCTTGAATGTACTGGAAGCCACCAGCTGAAGGAATAGATTTACATCCTCCAGGAAGAGAGGACAACTTTGCAATAGACTTCTTCCCTCTGGTGTTGGAGAGGCTTTGTTATATAGCTCAGGCTAGCTTAGAAGCCATGATTCTCCTGCCTTAGCCTCCTGGGCATTGGGGTTGCAGACGAGCCCTATTCAACCAGCCTTTGTAAGTCATTTTCATAAACTGTCTCCTGACAACAGCTTTTAGAAATCTCTCAGAAATGTATAGTGTTACTCAGAAATTTTGTTGCTGAAATAAACTGACAAGATTTTAGCTCAACAGTTTCAGAGAAAATTCCCTTCCTCCTGGGTAAGAAGTAGAAGAGGGCCGGGCCGTGGTGGTGCACGCCTTTAATCCCAGGCAGAGGCCAGCCTGGTCTACTGAGTGAGTTCCAAGACAGCTAGGACTGTTTCATAGAGAAAACAAAAAACAGCAACAACAAAAAGGCCTGGTTTTGCTAGCTTTCCCTTCCCCTTTTATATGTGCTGCATCCCCAGCTCCAGAGATGGTACTGCCCGTTCAGAGCAATCTTCTTCCTGCTGACCCTGTAATGGCACTCACAGACATAGCCAGAGAGGCACGCTTCACTGATGTTAGTTGATCTCAATGTGCAGCTGCTCTTGGGTACTGATGACAGAACCCCATCCAGGCCATGGGCATGCCAGGCAGGAAGAGCTCTACCAGTGTGACTACCACTCACAGGCAATCCTAAGTGATGTGAAATTCAGTCACATTGATGGAGATTAACTGTCACTATGTAAATAGGCACCATGTTGGGTTCTTAGAGTTGCTGGAGTTTCTGTGGTCTTGGGCTTGTTAGTTTACTGAAATTTCGGCCTGAATGAGTTGACCTTAGGTGAGCCAGCTGTTGAGAGTACTTTTTTTAGTAGATCATTTTAGACTAGAGTTCTCTAACTGATGAATTGAGATAGAGGTCTATTTGCACTTAAGTGCTTGACATCAGATACACCAGAGATACCCGTTAATCTGGAAACACTTGGGACATCTACATAAAAGAAAAAAGTGTGGTCCTTGGGTGGTAACTTTCTGCTGGTGGATAGGTGACCTGCCTCAGGTTGGATATGAGGGTTAACAAGGCTGAAGTGTCTTCCAGAGACTTCCTGTGTCAGGGAGAAAGACTGGGTACTAATTGGCTTTACCTTAGGTCATTGTAGACTTCGGGGACTTGTTCCCTTAGTGGGCCCTTGGGATGGCCTGCATCTCCCCACATTATAAGTGGGAAAGTTGACCGGCTCCTAGGTTCACTTCCAGTGTTTTCTAGGCTCTCATTTGCTGCCCCCATCTTGAGAAAGGGCTTGTGTAAACAGTTTACCAGACCCATACTCAAGTACAATTTAATCAGCTCATATTGTCTTGGGGACTCTAGAAGTACCAGTTACGAACTATAAATCTGTTACATCCCAGTTATGAAGTAGTGGTGTTTATTACCCAAAAAGTTCCTCACTGTGGTCCTGTGCCAGACATTTGGGGCCTCTTTAGCCCTCGCTGCAGTCTAGAGTAGACTCAGGGTCTCTATCCTTATATGACCTCTCCCGGCAGTTCTTCCATACCATAGGGAACCAGGAGAAAAGAACTGATGCAGGGTCACTGTGGGCTGTGGCGATTTGTGCATCTTCCCCAGAACTTGGGAACTTTGCATGCTCATTTTAAATAATTACCAACAATTCAGTTGCATGTGCTTACTATTAAACCACCTGTGATGTCAGCTGAGAAAGGACTGAGGTGAATTTGGGGTCAGCCTGGGCAGCAATGTGGTCCTGCTTCCTACAACAAAAACCAATGATGTCATTTTGCCGAACTCAATTGGCTTGATGGAACTGACATTGAAGATACTGGGTTTTTTTGTTTTTTGTTTTTTTTTTGTTTTTCGAGACAGGGTTTCTCTGTGGCTTTGGAGCCTGTCCTGGAACTAGCTCTGTAGACCACGCTGGTCTCGAACTCACAGAGATCCACCTACCTCTGCCTCCCGAGTGCTGGGATTAAAGGCGTGCGCCACCATCGCCCGGCTACTGGTTATTTTTTAATTATTGCACGTCTTCTGTGTTGGCGTGTGTATAACAAGCAAACGAATGTAGAGCGGGCCTTTAAGTCTTTACCAGCATACTACTGACTGGGAGTATGAAGGTATTGGGACCAGTGGTTTGGGTGGCACAGATTTGAGAGACAGGAAAGAAGGGGCTGAGAACCAGAGAGAGGGTGGAGAGCATGGTTGAGGCAGCAGGAAGGTAACGGACCTCCACTACACATCAGAAGGTCGAAGAACGCTAAGACTTAAAGTTTGGGTATCGCTGGCCAGTTAGACAGCAAAAGCAGCCAAAGGGGTGGAGGGTATACCTTTCATGTACTAGAGCCTTTGTTTGGGGAGAAACCCGTATGAAATTGCAGGTGGATGACTGACTGGGAAAGGTACACGGTGCAGTAGCTAGTTGATAAAAGCGTCACACGTGAAGGCGGCAGGGGAGGAAGTCTTTGGAATCGGAATATATAAAAGGATGCCAGTTCTGTTGAGAGTGATTGTCTGAAATGAGATTACATCACTTCTTGCTAGAGTTACTGTGCTAATTAATAAATGAGTTAACCCCTGCCCCATCACAATGACCTGCACCTCCAAAGTTAGAATTGGCCAAACATTCTGGTGTGCCCCAAACAGGCTGTTGACTGGATGTTCATCATGCAGACAAGCAAAAACCACTTGTATTAAGGTCTTCCTAGAACCTCCACAGGTAGTGGGTATGCTAGGAGACTCCATGGGATCGATGAAAAGACATAAAAGTCCTACTAAGACATTGTTGTGGATTGGAGGGTTATTTGGAGAAGGAATGTTAGCCTGATACCTCAACCCATGCTGCGGTTTAAACGTTTGTGTGCCCTTTCTAAGGTCACAAGTTTGAATCCCTGCCCTCACTGTCATCACACTAGGAGGTGGAAGCTTTAAGAGGTGTTAGATCATGGTGATAATGGTTACAGAACCCTCAGAAATGGGATTTATTTGATTTCACGAGACCAGATTTGTATCTTTTTGCTTGTTTGTTGTTTTGGGACAGGAATCCTCAGGGTAGCCCTGGCTATCCTGGTACTCAGTAGGTGGACCAGGCTGGTCTCGAACTCAGAGATCCTCATGCCTCTGCCTCCCAAGTGCTGGGATCAAAGGTGTGTGCCACAACCACCCAATGCAAATGCGTATCCTAGCCATCTTTTTAAATCACATTGTGTGTGTGTAGTATGTGTGTGTGTGTGTGTGTGTGTGTGTGTGTGTTCATGCATTGGTTCTCTTAGCAATCAAACACTTGCTGTCAAGCTTGACAGCAAGTATCTGAACCCTCTGGATCTTCTTGGCAATCCCAACTTGGTAATGTGTATAACCCCGCAGCCTGTAGCATATAACAGCCCAAGTAGACAGGACGTTATACCAAGGCTCTCCCGCTTTTTTCTACATCTGTTTCCACCATATCTGTGTGTCACAGCCATTCCCTCTTATGCCTCCTTGCCTACTAGAATGTCTCCCATCTGGACTGCTTTCCCCTCCTCCCCAGTAGTCGAGGTCTTGTCCTGAACAGGAACCAAGCTCCTCAGAGGAGCTAAACCAGTTAGCTGGGTGAGTACAGGACCTTTTCCAAATACAAGCCTGTAGCTGTATTTAGCTCTGGATAGACAGCAGCAGCAGCAGCAGCAGCAGCAGCAGCAGCAGCAGCAGCGAGCCTCAGTGGTAGCCCCAGGGCATCCCACCAAGTCAGAGCCAGGCCTAAGGGACTGGGTCACATCCTGGCTCCCAGTGAGTCTACAGCAACTGCCAGTGCACTTGACCCTGGACACAGCCAAAGACATTCCTCTTTGGTGAGCCAGTCTGTGTCTGCCAACATTGCAGCAAATTAAACACAGAACAAGAAACCAGAACTATTTTGACAAGTCTGGAGCTGCAATTCACTTCGTTCCACCAAGGAAAGAGTAAATGGGAAGGAGGGGGACAACCAAAGATGGCCTGACTAGAAGGGACCTCTGCGGGTCTTCCAGCTAGCCACCTCCTTTGCCGTACAGCTTGGCTTTAGTATCAAGGACAGCTAGCCTTTTGTTTGGCTCTCATCTCTAAAATTGCTATTGGCAATGTCTGGGCGGTGAGTGCCAGTTCATACGCTGCCTCTGCAGAAACAAGTTGTACTGTCCCTGGCCCCGTCACATCCTCCGAGTTAAAAAGAGGCAGGTGGCTACCTTTAATTGACTCGTTTCCGCATTCCACCTGGGAAAGACGTAAACACTACCAATTTGTAGCTTTAATTTTTTTTTTTAACATTTCTTTCATGTGAGCATATGCGTATGAGTGTGTGCCATGGGCGTACCATCTTTATCTGCGGAATCATCCTGCTGGCCCCATGTGTAGTCTCTGCCGCAGTGTTCTAGTCCCTGTACCTGTCTCCAGCCGAGAGGAGAAAAATAGATTTTTATTTTTTAAATATCCTGCAACATTTGGAAGTTCAAATATTGTTTTATATTCTGAAATGAAATATTTGGGGTAAACGGATTGATGTTCCTTCACCGGGTTCCCCTTTAAAATCTACCCACTCCTACACAGGCACAGATACCCACACATGGCAGCTACAAAGTCATGATAAAACATACCCCGGATAGAAAATTTCATTTATTCTAATAAACATATCCAAGACCTCAGAAGTTCAGAGAGGTTTATTGGCTATATTTTAAATCAGTATTATCTTTTAAGTTTCTAGTGCCTTCGACTCATTTGTGAAGGGGTGATTCTTCAATACCATACTCTATGAAAGACATAGGTAACGGTTTTCAAAACCCTGCATGGAGCTGACTGGAAGCACTCCAGCTGTCCAGAATCTCATATGATGACCCGAAAGTGCTTTTGGAGGAAAACAAAAACCTGGGCAATCGTCCTTGGCTTTTGTAAGGCAATCGCATGTTTAAAAACTAAGTGGCTAGCAATAATTCTGTTATGGCTCAGCTGCTGGCAGGGAGAGGGAGAGCGAAGAAGACACGAAAACAGCTTACTTGGAGCCCTCAGCCACACCACTCTCAAACCTTTATGGAGTCATTCGTGAGTGACTATAAAAAGACTGGAATGTTCCCAGGCTCTATATTCTGTTGTGTAATACTTTCAAAGTCTGTGTATTTTATTTGATTCCACAGTTTCTACAAATCCACCCATCTTCCCGATATTGGACCTGAGTGTTGGCCCACTAGTGTAAACTTCATGAATAAAAATTCAGTCTCCTGGAGACAGTGATCCCCCTTTGCGGAATAGAATTTTTAATGTTCTTTGACAGCAAAAGTGTTTGCATCAGCCTGGGTCCCTAAGGTGCTGCTCGGACTTCCTTTCCCCAGTGGAAGTCAGCGCTCTGAGATATAGCTCTTGATTTTGTCTTGGGCGTTGAAACACGGGAGACAGCTACAACTTGCTCAGGGAGGTCCTTCACCTTTGTAGATTTCAGAGGAGGAATTCCACAAAAATGAAGTATTTGCAAGCAAGGCTGGCCACTGGCCAGCAAAAAAAGTAAACATTGGAATTGGATGTTTCTCCGCAAGATATGCCGATGTCATTATTTTCCCGGGGCTGTTCCAAGAATTCAGTGTTTTACTAAAGGTAAAAAGCGAATGGGGCCTGGCAAGGTGGCTTGGCGTAATAAGGCGTTTGCATGAAAGGAATAGTAACTTGCATATGATCCCTAGAGCCTCCATAAAGATCCATAAAGATAGAACCAGCTCCTCAGTTGATCCCCGTGTGCACCAGTGCCTACACACATACGCCCTATGCACACATAGTAACAATGACTAAGAGTTTCATAAGTGAGTGGATTACTAGGGAAGACTTTTTCTTCAAGAGGCTTTCTGATTTTAGTGACAGTTTCCATTTGTTAAAGGGAACCAGGTTCTATTCCACGGTCCCCTCATCTTCCCTCTGAATTTTCTATTTCGTTTGTAAAGTGTGTTCCAAAGTAGGATGTAAATCAATCGTTCTTGTAAAGTCAGAAACATATCCAATACAACCTGACCTTTTCTCATGACTCAGAGTCATCATTAGGAACATACGTGATTGGGCACATGGTGCCCAGCATTCTGGGAGCTGTCAGGGGACTATCTTGTTGGAGTCTGTCCTCCTTTCTCTTCTCTCCATCCCTCCCTCCCTCCCTCCCTCTGCCCTTTCTTCCTTCCCTTTTGCCCCTCCCTCTTCTACCTCTTCTTTCTGCCTCCTCACTCCTTCCTTCCTGTCACTCGTTATTATTGGAAAATGGCATAGGCATTTTGTTCTCATTGGTAATATATATTAACTGTACATATTAATTGATTTCACTGTGAGGTTTATTATGGGAGATTTCAAACATACAAAAGAGAATAAAAAGTGCGATGAGAGATTGGGGTGCAGCTCAGTGGTAGAGCATTTGCTTATGTTCTAGAGGCCCTGAGTTCGATCCCCAAGATCTCTCTCACACTGTGTAATGTAGACTCCTCACAAAGGCTGAGTAATCAGTGACTCGTAGCTAAACTTGATTCATATCTATTTACATTTAGCACTAGTTTGTCTTGAAGAAAATATGTAATTTCCCCTATAAGTACAGACTCAAATGCAGGAAGTATTCTATAATATATAATGATTAAGGTGCTTCAAAGTGTTAGAGTATGTTTGCATATAAATTGCATACAATCAAATCTTTAAAACTTAAATATAGCGTTGAGTCATTTGGACAACTGCAAATCAAGTTACATTATATTTTCCTTGGCCCTTCTCTATGCCACTTTATTGTACCCTCACGCAGCCTTTGGGCCTTGACCTGACTGGGGACATCAAGGGAATGGAATAAAAACATACATGTGGACACATGGACAGAAAAGCTGGAATCAGGTGAATTGCACTTTCTAATGGAGAAGTCTCAGCACCACGGAAGCTCAATATGTCTTATATATAATATATATTATATAAATATATTAACAGGGAGGCATGGTTGTTTCATACAGCTGAACAAGGAGGTGGGTTTATTCCATATAGATAAGCCCAGAGGCAGGTTTAACTAATCTCAGGAGGAACAGTCTCTACAGGGCGCAGTCCTCAAGCCATAACACGGGGTGTCGGATAGAGAGCGGTGATGCGCATTTCCCACACCCTCAGGGTCGGCACATGGACCAGAGGAAAGCTTTGCAATCTCTCTGAGCCTCATGAGCCTCACTCCCTGGGCCAGGGAGCTTTGCCACTCCCAAGGGGACGAAGCTTTGAAGTCCTTGCTCATGTCGACAATACCCATTCTCACAGACCTTCCTCTGCTCCCCACTTTCCTGCTAGTCAGTTACAGTTACTGAGAATCAGGCACTGATCTGACTTCAGCTTCTTTCTCACTTGTATATCCTGTTTTACAAAGGGACTTTTAAATATTTTGCCTATTTTAGAGATTGAGTTGTCTTTGTCTTTTAATCAAATTCTTCTTTGGCTGGAAGTCTCTCTTTAGATCAGGCTGGTCTAGAACTCAGAGATCTGCCTGCCTGTGCCTCCCAAGAGCTGGGACTAAAGGTGTGCACCACCATGCCTGATCAAGGAGGCCTTTATAGAAGAGAATAGATGTTGTATGTTGAAATGTAGAGATAATAGAGATATATTATTTATATATTACACATATTCAGATGTAGGCTACCACATATTTCCTTTAAATATGCTACATATTTTCTTGGCAGTGTCTTTTGGTTTGTTTGGTTGTTGTTGTTGTTGTTGTTGAGACAGGCTCTCCCTGTGCACCCCAGGCTGGTCTTGAACTGGTGTTTCTCCTGCCTTAGCCTTCTGAATGCCATAATTACAGGCTTGGACCACCCTACCTGGCTTAGTCTCAGCTTTTTCAAGAAAAGCCCAAAGTGTTTTGTGAATGGAGGTGGTGGAAGCGCCTGTTACCATTATCCCTGTCATGTGTGCTCTCCATGGCAACTGGTCATGGTTGTTCCTTGAGGGTTATAAAATAGTGGTTCTAATCCTATCATTTCTTCCGGCTTCATCCACGGAAACCTTCCAGAAGCAGACTTTCCTGAAACAACAATTGGATGCCTGTGAACTCATTTAGTTTAGTTTGTTTGTTTTTTGAGACGGGGTTTCTCTGTAGCTTTGGAGCCTGTCCTGGAACTTGCTCAGTGGACCAGGCTGGTCTTGAACTCCCAGAGATCAACCTGCCTCTGCCTCCCGAGTGCTGGGATTAAAGGCGTGCGCCATCACTGCCCAGCCTCACCCGATTTTAATTAGCTCTGGGAATGCAGGTGATTTTGAAGCTCCTACTCTTGTTTTGCTTCTGTTCTGTGTAAGGTCTCTCTCAGTCTTCCCTGGGGCTGGGGTGTGGTATGTACACTACCATGTTTCTGCCAGGTGCTAACCCGAGAGCTCACTGAATCCACTCAGCAGATCCTCAGAGGTGCCATTTGTACTTACAAGCCCTCATGGCTTTTGTCCCACGGTAGCTGGTCTAGCTTTGATCTTTTGTGTGTGTTTCTTCTAGGTTACTGTCTCCAGTGTGGATTCCAGGAAGAGCCCCCTTCTTCTTAAACTTCTTACATTTGAAATAAATTTTTTTTCAACTATCAAATGCCTTTCTCTGCGCAAAATAATAGGAAGCCAGGATAAACACTCAAATAATAGGATGTTGATTATTCCCATTAAAGTTGAAAGAGAAGGGCCATAGTTGGTGCATGAGTAATCCCACATCTCTGTGCTTACTGAATCAAGCCAAGAGCTTAAACAGGCCATTTGCCCCTCACGAAGGCTCCATTTCCTCCTCAGCAGAACAGGAGAGAAATAACACAGGGTCATGACTTTGAGCCAAAAAGTGTTTTCCTCCATAGGCTAACCGAAGACAGCTCTGGTAGCTTTGGGAATCACAACTGCTTCCAAACGTGGTAAAGCAGCACCCTAGAGAACACACCCTGCCTGCGGAGAGTTCCCATCTTGCCTCCTTTGTGGCCTCATGGCTTTTAAGAGGAAGTGATCTAAGTGACTAGATATTTGAAGAAAATTATTAGGCAGAATACTTAAAATTGTCTTTGATTTAGAAGAAAGTGTTGAGGACTCAGAGAACTAATGAGTACATGCTACATACCAGCCCACAGACACATGTGTGCAGGGGCGTGTGCCAGCCAGCTGGTTCCAAGACAGATGTTTCCTGCTCTTTTTGATAGCATAGGATGTGTGTTTATGTATTTTTATATTCTGCCGGTGTCCCTTGATTCTCTTCCATAAGAGTGTCTCTTAACCATCCAGCCATTTCTAAGTTTTTGTATATTCATTCAGCCATAATTTGATTTCCCTTTCACACCTCACTGGGTACTCCCGTGGGCTTTTCTGAAGATATTGCTGGGTTTTAGTGAGCCCTGCCCGCCTCAGTTGTTTCACCTGGAGATGCTGTTTAACCCACAGTGGTTCTGTATCCCAGGTTACTAGGGGACAGGCCCAACTTGGGCTTTTGTCTCATTGCAATTATAAGTACTTTATTTTTTAAATTATGTATTTATTATCAGTGGGGCCACACACACACCACAGCATACTTATAGTACTCAGAGACAACCTTATGGAATTGGTTCTCTCCTACTTCTATGTAGATTCTGGTGATGGAACACAGGTCTCTGGACAAACACCTTTACCCACTCAGCCATCTGTCCAGTTACCATCTTTTTCTTTCATAAATGTCCTGTTTTAAATCAAAAATCACTGGCACCCTCATTAGACAAAACAGTTACCCTGGCCAGGCATGCTAATGGCAGCAGTAGGGTCCAGGGGAAAATGAGGACAGCAGTCAATCAGGTTGTATGGATGGCTTCCTGGCTACTTTGAAATAAATAGATTACTTTTAAGAGGTCCCACAGCTGTCCCTCTCTGATAGGGAGAGCAACATTGTGAATGACAGTCTCATCTTAGTCTACATATGACTTGGAATAACTAGGAAACATTGTTTTTTTTAAATCTGGATCAACTCTATGCCGCCGATTCCAAATTCTACCAGCCTGTCTCTGTGGATATGAGTTCGTACCCTACAGCAGGAGGCTAGACACTCATTACCTGATATAATATTCTAGAACTTTTTGGCCTAGCCACAAGAAAAATATATTAGGAGTCAATCCAGGCATGGGGACACACATCAGTAATTCCAGGATTTGAGAAGCCGAGACAGGAGGACCTCAACAAGTTAGAGGCACTCGTGGGCTACAGAGTGAGTTCCAGGCCTCAGAAATATAGTGGGACCGTATCTACAACAACTTTTTGTTTTTCAAAGATTAAAATGTAGAGAAACATTATCACTTATGAGAATCAACCATGCTATGATATAGTGTGAAGGACAGTCCAGCTGAAAGACCAGGAAGACATGATTCCTGTCTTCAAAACTTTACAACAAGGACTGCAAGTGGAGTGTGGTAGACGGTCGTTGAGTCAACCCTTAGCTCTGCAGAAAGAAAAAGATTAAAAGCTCCTGATTAAATTGCTGCTGACCAGGCAAGGCTCTAAGGGAAAGTAGTAGACTAGTCAGAGCAACTGTTAATCCTACAGACGGAGAGCAAAGGCCACTGACCCAAAACATGGCCAGATAAATTAAAGCAAGCTTTAGTCCTGTAATGGACTGCCTTCTCCTAAGGTGAGGTTCAAGATACCAACACATGGGGAAGATAAAGGTTTTTATAGCTTAGGAGTAGGGGTTTCCAAATAGGGATTTGGCTGAAAAGAGGCGGGGTTACAGAAACAAAACATAAGCATAATAAATTGCTCATAAACCTCCTGAAACAAAGACTTGGTTGCACGGTGGGGATAACAAGGTAATCATAATAAATTTTTGAAACAAAGACATGATTGTAATTTCCTAAAACAGACAGTACAGAACCATTTGTAGTTAAGGTTTCAGGTGGGGCATAGCCCAGTCCTTGAGAAGCAGATTTAATCATAAAGAGGAACAAATCTAGTTTTTTTTTTTTTGTTTGTTTGTTGTTTGTTTATAAGATGGCTTTCAAGCCCAAAATGGAGGCAGGCTGGTTTTTCATTACCCCCCTTGTCTTATGTCCTTGATAGGGTCTTAGCATTTTTCTTAATATAAATAACTATATATTCTGTTATGAAGTATATAGATACATTATGTTTTTTGATTTTTGCTTTTGTTCTGAGAGAGTGCCTCAGACTGCCCAGGCTGGCTTTATCCTCTTTTGTGTAGTAAAGGATAACCTTGAACCCTTGATCTCCTGCCTCTACTTCTCAAATCCCTGGCTAGTCTAGAACTCACTGTATAGACCAGAATGGTCTCAAACTCATGGCAATTCTCCTGCCTTAGCCCGCCGAGTGCTGGGATTACAGATGTGTTTCACCTGCCTGCATATTTTTTAAATAATTCCATTGAGTTCACACTGAGAGGTATAAATGACTTAAATAAATAAATGGGGACAACTCTTACAGCAAAAATCTATTGAAAAGATCTATATCTATATCTATATGGGCATAGTGGTGCATGCCTTTAATCCCAGCACTTGGGAGTCAGAGGCAGGCAGATTTTTAAATTTGAGGCCATACTGGTCTGTAGAGCGAGTGACAGAACTACCCAGAGAATTATTTGTGACCAACTTTAGAATATCCTAGCAATTCTGTAGGAAGAAGAACCACTGATGACCTAGGTAATCAATTCCAAGGTGAAAGTTCAGGGAGAAACAGTGTTTGTGTACCTTGGCAACATCTTCCTCAGAAGACTTTCTATCAGCAAAGAGGAGGATAATGAGATAACTGAGGAGCATCTTGACAGATAATGTCTTGACTCTGTGGTCAACATCAGCATCAATGGCAACAAGATGTGTGGGTATTGGGTGCTCTTGATGGGATGTGCAGAGGGAAGCAAGGCTCTATGATGGCCTTGCCTGAACCTGATGGTGAGAAAACATCACACATCTACTTTAAGAAATATTCTACAACTCCCCACAGGGCAGGGAACCCTGACTGCTCTTCGGGCTGACAAGAGAGGGGGAGTTAATTGGGGGAGGGGGAGGGAAATGGGAGGCGGTGGCGGGGAGGAGACAGAAATCTTTAATAAATAAATAAATAATTTTTTTTGAAAAGAAGTATTTTACAAAACTCAGCTGATGTACTTCCAGAGTGTCAGTATACTAGTGAAGGACAGGCAAGCCTCCCAACTAGAGAAGACTAATGAGGTGTGGGTGGATGACTAAGGCAAGGAGAGATTCTGGGCTGTCCTGGAACTCTTTGTGTAAACCAGGCTGGCCTCAAACTCACAGAGATCCGCCTGCTTGGATTAAAGTGCTCACGAGTGCTTGGATTAAAGGCATGCACCACTACTGCCTGGCAGACTGGACCTTTTTATGTTTTTTTTAAAAATGTTTTATTACACTCATGTATTTACTTTACATGTGTGTCTGTATATGTGTCCATGTGTCCGTGTGTATGTTTGTGTGTGTGTGTGTATGTGTGCAGGCATTTTGTTTTTGTTGTTGTTGTTGTTGGTGGTGGTGGTGGTGGTGGTGGTGTGTGTGTGTGTGTGTGTATGTGTGCAGGCATTTTGTTTTTGTTGTTGTTGTTGTTGTTGGTGGTGGTGGTGTGTGTGTGTGTGTGTGTGTGTGTGTGGTGTGTGCCTATTGTAACCCATGTATACCATAGCCCATGGATAGGGACCAGAGACTTGTCAGGAGTTGGTGTTCACCTTCCTATTTCTACCACATCATCTACTCCCAGCTAGCTGACCTATGAATTTCAAGGCAGTTCTTTCTCTGCTTCCCATATTGCCTTAGGAATGTTAGCATTATAGATGCATGCCACTACATCCAGCTTTGTCACATGGGCTCTGGGAACCGAACTTAGGTCATCACTTTCGTGCAGTGAGTCATCTTCAGATGTGGACTGGCTCTTGAAACAGAAACAGAAAAAGAAAAAGGCAGGGGGAATTGACAGGGGACAAAAAGAACATCAGAAAAATCTAAATAAAGATTGTGTTTTTGTAGTAATATGATATAAATATTAAATTTCCGATTTTAATCATTATACTATGATTATATAAGCCTTTGGCATTATAGGAAACTAAAGGACAGTTAAATTAAAATTCTACTTCTGTTATAACCCTTTTGAATGTTTACTTAGCTCAAAATGATAGAAGACAATACACATATACACACAAGCAACCTGATAATTCAGACTGGGATACAAATGCCACAACAGGTCTGAAAGTAAAGTGAATTCTACTTTCATAGCTCCTCCTGACTTGGGTGGGTGTTGTAGGAGGCCACTTGTTTGTTTCCTGGCTGCCCAGGCTCCCAAAATAATCACACAGAAACTATATTATTTAAATCACTATTTGGCCAATCACTTAAGTGTATCGCTACCTAGCTCTTTGATCTTTGGTTAATCCATTTCTATTATTTTATATTTTATCACAAGGATTGTGGCCTACTGGCAAGGTTCTGGCTGGCAGCTTATGTCTTTCTCCTCTGGCTGCTCTATGGTATCTCTTGACTCTGCCTTCTTCCTCCCAACATTCAGTTTAGTTTTCCCTGCCTAGCTTTTTTCTGCCCTGTTATAGGTTCAAGGCAGTTTTTTTTTTTTTAAATCAATGGTAATCACAGCATACAGATGGGAATCCCACATCAGGTGGGCAGGATAAAGTACCCCCAGAATGAGATATGGACCTAAAGTCAGTCACAGGGGATCAAGTATAACCCCTTGGTCACTGGCTCATTTGATGGCATCTGAAAAGCTGGAGGCATTTGCTTCCCAGGATAGGAGTAGGAAAGTACAGCATTTGAGGTAGATGGTATCTAAAAGATCTGGCCACATTGAAAATAGGAAAGACCAAAAGAAGAATGAACAGGCAAGTTTGGCTGGAGGGCCAAGGCCTGAATGGAGCAGAGGAAGCCTCTGGCGTTAGGGGAAGTAGATCACCAGGCAAACTTAATGAGGACCCCTTGGTTGAGCATTCCAGGGCAGGCTCATCCACTGAAGGAATCAGGGGTGCTGAGTTTGAATCTGTTCTGACTAGCTCAAAAGCTACCCAAGGTATGCAACTCAAATAGGGTATTCAAAGGCCTTTGTGGATCATGGTGTGGTCTTTGAAGAGTGGGGTAGGGAGATGGCTGTAAGTTCCAGGCCAGCCTGTGCTACCTAGTGGGTTTCAGGCCAACGTTAGGTAGGCTAAATAAATAACCAAAAAGAGACTGTCGTAGGAGCTGAGAGAAGGAGGCAGAGAGGCAGACAGAAGACTCCCATTCCACATCCCTTGTCCATGGGTGTCCCTGGGAAACTATACCTGGCCTCCGCTCTTTGCCCCATGTGTCTCTTGCTGAAGGATGACTTCTTTTTGGAAACTGTATCTCCTCAGCGAAAAATACTCCTGCTCAGAAAGACTCTCAGTTCCTGGGAAAGGGTTCATTGGCTCTCCTGCATCTCCAGATCCTGGGTTGCTTGAGCCAGCCCGCTGACCTTGAATGTTGAGAGTGCCCTTGGGAACATGTGATGCTTAGCCAGCTTTCTGTCTCTCCACATGGAAATGCTGGCTCGACAGCTTCCACAGGTGTTGGGAAGCAAGTCTGATTAGGGGGTGAGTATTCCTCTAAGTCAATGTGCTCGATTGTTATGTCATGGCTAGACAGCCCCCACCGAGTCTGTTTGCTGTCCCTTCCCTTCTGCTTCTGAGCTGTGTCTGGACATTTGGGGAACTTCTGACTCATAGCAAGTGACTGTGGCCTTTTCTGCAGAAAGTGATGACCCTGGGGGTGAGGCAGCTGTGACCTAGGTAATGTGTAGTGACATGGCTCGAAGGGATGGCAGGCTCAACTTGGACTTTATGTGTGATGGAAACCATAACACATGGTTCTTGGGCACCGTCCCATGCTGGAGGGAGGACTTGGCTCTGCTTGGGTGGAATCAACCTGAAAGCAACTGGACAGCTTCACAGCCATGGGTCAAACCGGGCACCTGAGGGGCTTTAGACTTAGGTTAACCCTGGATATCTTGAGACTATAACTCTGGCTTTATGGAATTTAAGCAGTGGGCCATGTAGCTTGTAAAAGAGGCTCTTATGCTTTCTGAATTTGGGGATCTGGTGGCTTGACTCAGAGCAGACCTTCCATTCATGCATTTTCCAAAGACACAGACTTGAGGTGAATGGCCATATTGTTCTGGGAAGTGACCACTAGAGGCCAAAGACATCCCCCAGTCACATTTGGGAAGCCTCCGATTTCCCAGGATCCTACTGAGTACTCCAGGGTTGCATATGGCCGCTAAAATAGAGAGGGGGCTGCATCGAGGGCTCGGCTGTACCTTCCTCTGGGAACACCTGGATTAATGAAGTTACAAGGACTGGATGAGACCTAACTGGTCCTGTCCTGTCCTACATGTGGTGCCTGGGCCAGCCTATGTCCCAGGTTGGTGCCGGCTGTTTACAAGAGTTGAATCTGGACCCAGTGCTAAAGCTTGGCTTAGTCACTCCACGGTTATATAACCTTGGGCAACTGCCTTCGCCAGTCGGAACTTTTCTTTGCTTGTTGACAGAGTGGGATAAGAATACCTTGTTTTCCAGATTGCCCTGGGCATGAAGCAGCCCAGTGTCTGGGAGCCCTGGCTCTGAGAATCCAGTGTCAGGGAGTTCCCAACACTGCAGCTGTCGCTCCTTCCTCTGCAAAGCCGTCCCTGCTTGTCTTTGTGTCTAGGAGAGGAGGTGGAGGGTGTGGATGGCCAAGGGTGGCCCGCTGGGACAAAGACTTGATTTCTGTCTGACTGACCCTTCCTTCCTTGATGCTGCTTCAGCCCTGAAAGGTGACAGGGCCAAGAGTACAGGCTCTCAGAGGTTACCACAGTCCCGTGGAGTTCTGTTAAACATCGTTGCCATTTCAGGATCATCGCTGGAAAATTCTGTTTGTGAGACGCGTGCCCTGCCAGGTCATCCACCTTGATTTGTTTTGATTTTGTGCTGGTGGAACGGACCACAAGGTTCATGTCTAACTCATTCTCCCAAACACCGTGGGTTTAGAAACAATCAGAGCCATGTTTTAGTTAGCATCTCCGTGCAGAGCATGGTATGAAAGGTGTTGTCTTGGAGATGGAGAGGTGGTCCAGCAGGAAGAGCACCGGCTACTCTTACAGATGACTGCCAGTTTCAGCACCCAGAAAGTGACTCACAACCATCTGTAACTTCAGTACCAAGGCCTTCAACACCCTCTTTTGACCTCTCTGGGCACCAGGCACACATGTGGTGCACATGCATGCAGGCAAAACACTCATATGTGTTCAATTAAAATCTAGTGGGTTTTTAAAGGTGTGTCTCTTATTTTATCCCTGCATCTACCCTATAAAGAAGATTTTGTAATCTGGAGGCAGAGGGAGGTGGATCTCTGAGTTTGTGGCCAACCTGGTCGACAGAGCAAGGTCTAGGCACACTAGAATGACCTAGTGAGACCTTACCTCAAATTTTTAAATAGAAATTTAATATGTATAATATGTTAGTGTCTGCATGTACATGTATGTGCACTTGGCCTTAAACTCTTAGCCTCTGCTTCAGCCTCTATAGTAACTGGTACAAGAGACATGTACAATCATCCCACTGGCAGTTTTAGTGGACAAAACCTCTTTTAAGTGCTTTTAAAATTTAATTTATTTAATTCAAATTAATTGTTTAAAATTTTTAAACTTTTAAAAATTTTAATCAGCTTAATATTTTTGTTAAAAATGATTTTAAATATATATGTATTTTGCTTGCATGTATGTATGTGCATCATGTACATGTCCCATGCCCAAGGAGGCATCGGAGCCCCCAGAACTAAAGTTAGAGTCAGCTGTGAGCTGTCATGTAGGTGCTAGGAATCAAACCCGGATCCTCCACAAGAACAGCCAGTGCTCTCAACCCCTGAGCCATTTCACCAACTCTGAAAACGTGTAGTTCATATAAAATGCATGATCGTGCATACTCTTACTCAAATCCAAGACAGTTGGGTTTGGTTTAATTGCTTTTACACTTCTGTTTCCTTCCTGTGCTTTAAATCTTTTGTTCCTTTTATTTTAACAACATAAATTTCATTTCTTTATTTGTGTGTTAGGAGAGGAGCTGTGCTGGGAGTCAGTTCTCTCCTTCTGGCGTGTGGTCCTGGGGACAGGACACAGGGTATTTATTTGTCAGGCTTGGTGACAAGTGCCTGTACTGGCTGAGCCATCATGACAGCCTGAATCTTATTTTCAGTCACACCACAATAACCGCTTCTTCGCTTTTTCAATGTGCATTAGAGTCCTGGATTAGTTGTGCTAGTACGGCCACAAACCGTGTGCTTACCGACGACAGGTTAAGCTAGCCAAAGATTCACTCCAGGATACACAGAATATTACTGCGTTTTAAAGTCACTTGAAAGTATTAGCCTGTGTTAACTCTCCATCTCAGAAATAAAACTTTAGTGTTTTAACTGGGCGGTAGTGGCAAGAGAGGATCTCTTTGAGTTTGAGGCTAGTCTCATCTACAAAGTGAGTTCTAGGACACCCAGGACTCCACAAAGAAACCCTGGCTTGGAAACAAATGAACGAATGAACAACAGAATGAACCAATGAGAGCTGAGTGTGCAGCCTAGTGACTGAGCATGAGAGTTGCTTAAAGAGCTCTTCAGCTACATGAAATAAGAAATCTCCCTCTGCACACATGGTGGTGCTGGACACGAAACCCCAATACTCATAAAGAGCCCTTGACTCACAAAAAAATAAATAAATAAAAATAGAAGAAGAAGGAGTAGGGCTGGAGAGATGGCTCAGTGGTGAAGAGCACTGGCTGACTTTCCAGATGTCTTGGGTTCAATTCCTTGCACCCACATGGTGCTCGTACTCATGTGATGTGCAGATGTACCTGGAGACAAAAATTCATACACATAAATAAGACTTTAATTCTTCATTCATCTATATGCATGCCCTAGCTATACCTATACGTGTACACTGTCTTGGTTATTAGAGTTTTATGGTAATTCAAATTCAGCAAGGTTGCTGTTTTGAAAGCCGCTTGAGGTGCATGTGTGCAGGAGGAAGTGGTGCTGTGCTCTCCCTGGCGGGACGGCTCTGTCTGTACTCATAGTTCCCATGGGATAAGTGAAGGTGTTAGGAGATTGTTTCCACACACAGAAAGAACAGAATCTTCTGGAAAATGTCATTATATAGAGAGAGATTCTTGGCATTTGTGTGAAATTATCTTGATTATTTACAAGTAAAACTAATGTGGAAGTTTCTGTTTTAATAGGGAGTAATTTCTGTGGAATTTCTACTGTGCATCTCTTCAATCAACAGTAATGTGTGAAGTATTGCCACTTAAATTTGTGGTTAGAATTCTTTGCATGTGTTGTTAGAATCACTTTGCCAATGCTCTATTGAGAGTGTTGTGTCTGTGTTCTTGAAAGATATATAGTTTTTGTTTCCTGTTTTGTTTTGTGGCAGGATCATAGGTCATACTGTGTAGCTCTGGTCTGGAATTTATTATGTAGACCAGGCAGATCTGGGACTCACGGAGATCTGTCTGCCTCTGCCTCCTGAGTGCTGAGATTAAAGGCGAGAGCCACCATCGCCCTAGAGACTTGCTAAATTGCTCAAGCTGAACTTGAACTTGCCTTGCAAAAATACTCTTTCTTCAGCCTTCCAAGTAGCTGGTATTACAGGGCTGTAATGTGAGACCAGGGTTTTGTAAGGTTTCCCAGACTTGTTACAAACTCACAATTCTCCTGCCTCAGCCTTCTGAATGCTAGGATTCAAGGCATGTGTGTACCACTTGGTCTATAAATGCCCTTTGTCTTCTGGTATTAAAGCCATGCTGACCTTTTGAAAGGGCTGGAGGTGCTCTCTTTCTTGCCTTTTCTGGAAGAGGTTGTGTATAATTTGTATCGCTTTTTTATTAAATGGTTGGAAATTCATCAGGGAAACCATCTAGCCCGGGGTACTTTCTTTTTATGAAGGTGTTCATGTTAAGCTCTGTGTCTTCTTTTCTTTCTAAGAGACAGGGTTTCTCTGTGTAGCTCTAGTTTACTGAAGACCAAGCTGGCCTCAAACGCAGAGATCCACCTGCCTCTGCCTCCTGTATGGGGAGGAAAGTTGTGTGCAGCCACTGCCCGGCTGAATGATAACAGCTTGTGTCTTTAAAGCATTGATTGTTTTCATCTAAGTTATCGTATTTGTAGTTATAGAATTTTGTATATCTTCATAATTCCTTTAATGCCTATGGGACTAATAATGATAATCTTGACTTTTTTATTTTTCATCTGAAACAGGGTCATACACTCTCATCCATATTTTCCTTGACCTGCGGCCGTCCTCCTCCAACTCTCTTGAGTTCTGGGACTACAGGCGTGAGCCACCATGCTCACAATTTTAAATATTCTTCTAAGCTTATTATATGTAACTATAAAGACTAGAATTTCCAAAAACTATATAATCCATTACTTTTGCCGAAAATTAAATGATTATATGTATCTAAGGGAATCTAAATACTATATTAATAACTACATAATCATCTATTTAAAATTATGCAAGCAAAGTTGTCTATATGTCGTTTCATTTTCTTTATTTTTTAACGAACAAAAACATGTATTTATTATGTTCAACGTGGTATTTTGTAACAGCTGCGTCTTAGAAAGGTTCATAATCAGCGTATGTATACCTCACATGCGTATCGTTTGAAGTGCTGAGAACACTTAACATCCCATTTTCTCCTTGAACTTGTGTTTCCATTTCACTCATCTTCCGGAACTTTATCTTAATAATGAATTAATTTATCCTTGAAAGCGTTAACACTTTCTTATGACACAGAAGGCAAAGTTCTCCTGGAAACGTCTCACCTTCTGAAACAGACTCAGGGTCCCTTTTAAGGTCACAGTTAGTTCCAGCATCCAGGGTTGACCATGACTTACTGCTCGAATGATGTCTCCCGTACGGTTTTGGTTTTCAGAGCTGTGGGTGCTAAGACACCTGCAGGACCAGAACGAGTCTATTAGAGCAATGTCCATCAAGTCTATGGCTCCCTCCAGAATGAAACACCAGAAACCACTTGGGTTTTTTTTTTTTAATTTTTGTTTTTATTTTTTTTTTCCAAAAGTAATTTTTAGGTATTAGTAGTAAATAACTAACTCTATTAAAGACTTTCCATTTTATGGAAAGCAGTGTTATAAACTGCTTAAACTTCAGGAAGATATTTTATTAGCCGTTGGAATGGTTACACTTGCTCAGAATCAGCGTCAGGATTTTGTGTGAACATTTCCTGGCACCCTGGAGGTTTCTAATGGATAGTACCTGGTTACAAGGGTGAGAATATCGTTGAAAGGGAGGAAAGGGACCTATTCCCACAGGTCATTTGAGACCGGGGAACTTGTGACACTCTTTCCTCTTGTTATATTCCGACTTAGGAAAGAACGACGGTGGCTCTTGAGGTTCTGAAAAGTATATGCTTTCTAAGCCCCCAAGAGTCTGGCTGTGCCTTGGAAGGGTTTTATGACCCTAGAGCTGATACGCTATTTTGAAGATCTTTCTAAATATGTGGGACGATCAATTCACAAAGAGAAAAGGATCTTCTGTGCTTGGAGTAGGAGTTCCAATCAGGTGACCCTGTTGCCGTGGGCCTTAGGTGGGCATGCTGGGTACACTGACAAGGAATGCCTTCAGTGACCCAAGAAGCCCCCACATGGCCATCCCTCCCAAAACAGTGCCACACAGGGTCCCAAGCTTCTAAAACCCAGGCCTTTGGGGACACTTATCCAAACCATAGCAGCACCCTTAGTATGATGAAATTCTATTGAGACTTCAAGAAAGGTTGAAACCATAAGCCAGGCAGTGGTGGTGCACGCCTTTAATCCCAGCACTTGGGAGGCAGAGGCAGGCGGATCTCTGTGAGTTTGAGGCCACAAACTCACAGGTTTACAGGAGCTAACTAGTTAGTTCCAGGACAGGTTCCAAAGCTACAGAGAAACCTGTCTCAAAAAAAAAAAAAATAGTTGAAAACGTAAAGCTAATTAGGGAACTGTACATCAAGAAACAAGGCAAAGGTTTCAGGCAGCAGTGGGCATGGAATATTAGAAAAAAGCAAAGAAGCCTCTGTTCGCGAATAAGGGACACATGGAAGGAGTTCAGAGAGGCCATTAGCAGTAAGCTAGGTCTTAGAGTCCAAGCTAGGGGTTTAGGATTGTCTTGAAGGTGAGCTGAAAAGACATTCAGCTTGGAGGATTTGGCATGGGGCGTCACTGTCCAGCTTTTCGTTTAAAAGCCTTGCTCTGGCTGCAGCATTAACTATCCCCTGGAAATGGTGGTGTTGTGGGTTATCAAGTCTGGGTCGCGTCGCTGGTGCCCTCTCTGGGTTCACAGCTGTGGGTGGCAGTTGTAACTGAGTAAGATTATGGAAATAATCTGACCCCTGAGAAAATTCTGGCTACAAGTTTGCTCGGGTGTGGTTCTCTCGGTTTTATAGGTTTCAGAACTCTTGTATTTGAAAGGAAGGTGCCTCCTTTCTGGTTGATATTGGGTTTTAGCCCTCAGTTTTGGGGTTTGAGGACCAGATAAATAGTGAGACCCCAGATGTGACCCGTGGAGGTGAGTCATAGCATCCTGTTAGCTCCCAGGAAATAGACTCTGAAACTCAGGTTTGGGAGCCAGAAGTGTGCTGGTGAATGCTTCAGATATGGTTTGTAAGCAGGGCAGGGTGGGGGGATTAACTGAAGGAGACACTGGACCCCAGGCAGTGGCAATAGCGACTGTCACAGAGGCTTGACGCCCAGACCTTTCCTCCTCCACGTGAACTAGTCAGTGGCTGTGAGTGACCCATGGGGCAGGGGTATGAATTTGGGCCAGTAACTGTTCCCAGGGGATGGTTTAACTATCTATGCTTCTCAGCTACGAAGACTCCAGGCAGCTTGGGGGAGGAGCGGCTCAGGTTGAAAAGGTGTTTGAGCGGCACACCACAGTGTGTACCGCAGAGATGACTGGCAGGAGAGCCCTTACGAGATCATTACCAGCGCATCAGCACTGACACCGTCACTCTGAAGCTAAAGAAAATGAGGCTGAGAGGACCAACAAGATGGTGAGAGGGTGCTTGCTGCCAAACTTCTATGATGTGAGTTCAATCCCCAGGACTCACACAGTGGAAAGAGAGCACTGCCCCCAGCCAGTTGTCAACTGATCACCTCCTGCCGCACACAAAAAGCAAATCCTACATATATAAAATCCATAATAGTTGTTTAAAATTAGTAAAGATAAAATGAGGCCCACAGAGGATGAAAATATGGTTTATGTGTTAATAACCTTTTTGCATATTAATTATGAAACCCAAAATGGCTTAAACGCCTCCCTCACATTATAAAGGATGCTATGAAACTTATCCTATATTTTTAAAGTGTATTATTGTTTATGCTGTGGATATATTTTTATCTTTCAGAAACAATCCTCTACAGAAACACTAAGGCAATCCACAAGTTCATTTCTCATCCACTCCATTCATCCAGTTTCCTTCATTGATCCACACATTGTCCATTGCAGTGAAGATCCAGGCTGTGCCTCTGGCAACGGCAGGAATCAATGTATAACCCTGAAATAATTTCAAGTTAGCATGAAGCACAGGGCTGGGATGATACAGTTTGCTTTGCTTGGGTGGTTATGTCTTCCCGTGTCCATTGTGCAAGAAATGTCTTTTACCATCTAGAAATAATATTTCCTCATTCGTAATTGTTTCAAGGAAATAAATTCGCCAGGACTAAACAAACCAATAGATTTTGTAAGGTGTGGACTAGAGTCAAACCAAAAAGAAGACATTTTGCCTAGGTATAGTTATATTGGAAAAAGTGAACTGTCTATTCTGAGCCTCTAGATATGATCGCAACATGCAGCCAGTGCACAGCAACACAAATTTAATTCAAAGTCAAATACATAGCAGCTCCGAGGTATGTCTGGCATACTGTGACCTCACTGCAGCCTTGGTTCTGAACATACAACACACATGCTTTGCACCGTGTATTCTCTCTTTCCACACCAGAAGCTCAGCTTAGATTTCAGATTACCATATGTTATGAATTGAAAAATGATTTATAGAAATATAATGATTTAATTGTGGAAAACAAAAGACTTTTAATATTTCCCTATTATCATTCTCACTATCTATCAGATTAGTATATGTTTGGATTGGATTGTGTTAGACAAATAACTGCATCTATTTCATTAGTATGTGAAATTGCTTTACTTTCTAATGGTAAAAATATATGTGTATCAAAGGATTGTTTTCAATTTATTCCATGATCTACTATCAGTAAATGTTTGGTTTATATACCTATTTAATATACCTATAGATAGGTGTGATGTTTAATCCCAGTTGTCAAACCTGATGGGTCATAGATCGCGTGGGAGAAGAGCTTCTGGGCATGGCTGTGAGAACTGTCTTGATAGGTTAACTAAGGCATGAAGACATGGCCCTTGTGGGTGAGGTCACGAGGCGGGGTTCTGGACTATATAACAGGGAGGAAGGGAGTTGAACACTGGGATTCTTTCTGCTTCCTGACCGTAGCTGTGTGAGATCAGCTGCCTCAGGTTCCAGCTCCCATGATTTCCCACCGTGGTAACTGTGAGTTAAAATTCTTCCACATCTATCTATCTATCTATCTATCTATCTATCTATCTACCTACCTACCTATATTTTTTTTTTTTGTGATAGGGTTTCTTTGTGTTGCCCTGGCTGTCCTGGCACTCTCTCTATAGACCAGACTGACTTCAGATTTGCAGAGATCCACCTGCCTCTGCCCCCTGAATTCTGGGATTAAAGGCATGTGCCACTACCCCACCTAGCTTGTAGGTAAAAAAAAAAAAATCTTTAAGCAGTCTGTTTTTCAAAAAGGTGAGAAAAAGCCAGACAGTGGTAGCACACACTTCTAATCCCAGCACTCGAGGCAGAGGGAGGTGGATCTCTGTGAGTTCAAGGACAGCCTGATCTACTGAAAGAGTTCCAGGATAGCCAGGGCTGTTAGACAGAGAAACCTTGTCTCAAAAGACAAAAAAAAAAAAAAAATACAAAAACAGGCAAAGAAAACAATTTTGAATAATTTCCCAAAGTAATAAGTGTTTGAAGAGCAAGATATGCTTAACCTGATTTAAATGTTGCACAATGTATACATGCATAGACACATCACATGGAACCCCATAAAATGAACAATCTTTCTGTATCAACCCCATAAATTAAAGCCATAAATAAAAGGAAAATTAAAGACAAAAATAACGCATTAAGGAATAATAGAGAATTATTACTTTTCTTGGGAATGATAATTAGTTTGTGGGTATGTCATCTTTATATACAGAGATCAATACCAAACTGTTATGAAGTGAGATGAAATTGAAAACATTGCAGAAAATAAGAGGAACAGATAAAATAAGAATGCCAAAATGCCAAAGGAAGGTGGTGGTGACCAGAGCTAAGTTTCTCTTTTACCACTTTCTTGACTTGTCTGTATTTAAAATTTTCCACAATAAAAAAAAGGTTTTTTTTTTTAAATCATTTTTTTCATGTCTGGTTTGGAAATCTTTATTCTATTGGATAGAAACTTAAAAAAGAAAGAAAGAAAGTGGGTTGCCTAGCTCAGTATTTTACTTCTGGCAGGGTAACTGTCCCAGTTAGGCCTGAAGCATACATAGCCCAGCCTAGGGAAATGCCCGGCTGGTCCCTTCTGATGGATCAGCCTCTGGGGGTCCATTGTGGATGGCCACAGGCCTGGCAGCAGGATACAAGGCCTGACCCAACAAGCACTTCAAACTCTGGACTTTGTGACCCTTCACTGACTCAAGCTCTCTCTGTCTCATTTGTAAACAGGGACTTGCTCGAGGATTAGAAATATCATAGGATATATCTAAGGCATCCCTGAGCCTAACAATAGCAGCCATTGTTGATAAAAAGCCATACTGGGAAATGGTCTTCCTTTTTCTCCTTGTTACGGAAGTTTCTCCTGGAAGATAGTTCTAGGCTTCGTTCATAGAATCCTCATCACTCTGAACTTCCACACTTTTGAAACTCTTTTATACAAGTTTGTCAGTCTTTCTTTAGAATTCAGGTTAAGATTTTGAAAGAAATGTTTACTTTAAACATAAGAATTTGGGAGGGAGCTTAAATTGCCTCTAACAAACTTTTGTGTTTGGGTGGGGTTCTTCCATTTCTCTTCCTTTGTAGTTTGTGGCCCTGAGGTCACATCTTTGGTCAGATATAAATCACCCAAGGACGCTGGCCCTTTGCTTGAGGTTCTGTCTTCTAATATGGGAAATTCAGGCCTCTTTTCAAACTTGAGCTGAGTAACAACAATATCACCACACATTAGTATTTTCCAGTGATATTTCTATTCATTTGTTTGCTTCTAAACGTAACACAAAATGAAATCTATCCAGTTCTTTTAGACAGTGTTTTAGTTTCATTTCTGTTGCTGTGAAAACATACCTCGTATAAAATCAAAGGGGCAGGAACTGAAAGCAGTTAGTCACATCACATGCATAGTCGAGAGCAGAGAAAAATGAGTGTATACATGCATGATTGCTGCTCTCAGTTCAAGTTCTCCATTCTTACACAGTTCAGGGATGATATTCGAACGTAGGGAGTGGTGCCGCCTATGGTGGGCTGTGCCTTCCCATGTCAGTTAACTGAATTAAGACACCCAAGACACACACCCACAGGTCAATCCAAAGTAGACTTATACCCCTCCACACACACACATGCCCATGATCAACCCAATGTAGACGATACCCCCCACACACATGCCCATGATCAACCCAATGTATATGACACACACACACATACACACACACATGCTCACAGGTCAACCCAATGCATATGACACCCCCTACCCCCCACAAACACACACCCACAGGTCAATCCAAAGTAGACTATACCCCTCCACACACACACATGTCCACAGATCAACCCAATGTAGACGACACCCCCACACACATGCCCATGATCAACCCAATGTAGACGACACCCCCACACACATGCCCATGATCAACCCAATGCATATGACACCCCCTACCCCCCCACAAACACACACCCACAGGTCAATCCAAAGTAGACTATACCCCTCCACACACACACATGCCCATGATCAACCCAATGTAGACGACACCCCCCCCCCCACATGCCCATGATCAACCCAATGTATATGACACACACACACACACACACACACACACACACACACACATGCTCACAGGTCAACCCAATGCATATGACACCCCCTACCCCCCACAAACACACACCCACAGGTCAATCCAAAGTAGACTATACCCCTCCACACACACACATGCCCACAGATCAACCCAATGTAGACGACACCCCCACACACATGCCCATGATCAACCCAATATAGACGACACCCCCCCCCACATGCCCATGATCAACCCAATGCATATGACACCCCCTACCCCCCACAAACACACACCTACAGGTCAATCCAAAGTAGACTATACCCCTCCACACACACACATGCCCACAGATCAACTCAATGTAGACGACACCCCCCACACACATGCCCATGATCAACCCAATGTATATGACACACACACACACACACACACACACACACGCTCACAGGTCAACCCAATGTATATGACACCCCCTACCCCCCACAAACACACACCCATAGGTCAACTCAAGTAGATGACATCCCCCATGTGCCCACCGGTCAACCCAATATAGACGACACCCCATGCCCCTACATACATGCTTACAGGTCAGCCTAATGTAGACAATGCCTGCTAACCCCGACATGCCCACAGGTCAAACCAATGTGGACAACCCAATGACCCCCCCCACATGTGCCCATAGGTCAACCCAGTGTAGATGACACCCCATGCCCCCATATACACACCTACAGGACTACGCAGTGTGGACAACACCCCCACATGCACACATGCCCACAGGTCAACCCAATGTAGTCATTCCTTGAGACTTCCCAAGTGACTATAGGTTGTATCAAGTTGACAATAATGCTAACCATCAAAGATAATATTTCATTATATAGGCCACCCCCAAGTACTTTTTCAGTTAATATTGAAGATTTCACCTTGTTCCATTGATTCTAACCATATCTTCATGCCCTAGAAAGTGAAAGGGAATGTCTCTTAGAGACAAAGAAGGCCAAGGAAAATACAAGACTCCATTTCCAAACACAAGATCATTCTTCCACCCAGGATGCTATCCATTTATTACATCCAGACTTTTCTGTGGCTGATTACAAATCTACCCACTGGATTTGAAGTTAATTTCTCAGCTGACAACTGCTGCTCGTACCCCTCCCCATGAGAGCTTCCCAGGGGACCCTGACCAATACTGACTAAGCCAGTTTAGACCTTGCCCAGCATTCCAGTTGCTTCCCAAAAGCAACTGCTTTTGCCTCATTTACCTTCATAACACTTGGAAGAAATCAAAAGTCACAACTTCTTGGGAGAAGGCTAGGGTGTAGACAGAAGTTTCCATCCCACCTGGTCCTGCAGCTGTTCAGTCCCAAAGAAACACACAGAGGCTTATATTAACTAAAAACTGTTTGGCCTATTAGCTCAGGCTTATTATTAACTAGCTCTTACAACTTAAATTAACCCATAATTCTTATCTATGTTTAGCCTTTTGTAGCTGGTGTTTTTTAAGATTTTAAAATTGTCTTCTCGCCATAGTGTGTATAAATTCCTTCTCATTGTTGAATATAATTTCATTTTATGGACATAACACCTTTATCTGTTTAGTAGTTGGCAACCATTTAATTGCTTTTATTCTTTGTTTATTATTAAAAAGCTGCTATGACATATGAATAAGTTTTTTTGTGTACATGTTTTATTTCTCTTGAGTATATCTCTAAGGTTTGGATATCTAGATCATATGCTATCTTTGAACCTTTTGAAGAACGAGCAGATTTTTTTTTCTGAACAAATACTTGCTCTGATTTACAGTCCCACTATTAATGTGAATGGAAATTCCAAGCCTCTCATTCTGACCAACACTGAAGTGATAGCACGTCTTCTCATCTTCCCTGCCGTATGGCTAATGACGCTGAGAATCTTTTCACATGCTACTGACCACATATATATATGGTTAATATATATATATATATATATATTCTTAAAAGAAATGTGTATTCACATCTTTGCCCTACTTATAAATTAAGCTATTCATCTTTCATTATCAAACCATAAATGTTTTTTATGTATTGCAGTTTCAAGTCCCTTTTCTGACATATGCCTTGACAATATTTTTTTCACCATTTTTTGGGAAAACCCATATTTATCTCTTTAGTGTGTGTGCATGTGTCCTGTCCTTGTGTGGCATGGCATATGTGTGGAAATCCGAGGACAAATTGTGGGTCTGTCAATTCAGATCATCAAGCATAACAGCAAGTACCTTTATTCATAGGCTGAGACCAGCCTTACTACACAGTGAGACTCTGTCTCCAGGAGGACAAAAGCAAAGAGTCTAAAGCAACAACAAAAAAGCTATTGTTGACTCCCATGGAAATCACAACAGCAGCTAACTCTGTGTCTGTGACTATTGCTGGCACACTGCTCACTCATACAGCACCTGCTAAGGTGTGTATGCTGATCACAGGTGCATACACCCCGACACAGAGCTGGAACACTGGTCTGATCAGTAAGTAGCAGAGCCAGGATCTGAACTTGACATATATGTAGAATGAAATATAACCACACCTAGCTCCCCAATTTCTCCCTTCCTATTTCCATCTAGCCTCAACATGTCCCCCTTCCAACTTATTTATTTATTAGTAACTCACTGAATCTAGTTAGAACTATCCATAAGTGAATGGAGCTCCAATAGAGCTTGGAAACCTACCAGTGGCCACATCCTCATGAAGAGTGATTCTTCCCCCCAGCAAGTACCCACTGCCAGCAGATCCTCAGTAAGGGACAGGGTCAGGACATCGTCTGTTCCATCAATGCGGATATTTTTGCTGCCTTGCTCTTGCATAGATCCTGTGCAGGTGACCGCAGCTGCTGTGAGACCTTGAGCTAGCCACATTATGTCTAGAAGACAACATTTTTTTACAGCGTTCCTTCCTATCCTATGGATCTTAGATCCTTCCTTTTTCAAGAGGTTTACTTATTTTTATTTTATCAATATGAGAATTTTGCCTGTCTGTGTTTGTGCACCACCTGTGTGCAGTGCCCATGGAGGCCAGAAGACATCATCAGGTCACCTGGGAACAGTGAACGTCCATGTAGGTGCTGGGAACAGAACACAGGCCCTCTGGGAGAGCAGTGGGTGCTCACAACCACCGAGCCATCCCTCCAGCCCGCAGTTGTTGCATTCTTTTCTGCTTCCTCTTCCACGGTGTCCCCTGTTAAGGTGGTTAGTATAGCTGTGTTATTAGAACTGAGCACTCAACCTCCCCTTCTAAACTCAACACCATTAACTCCTGGTCACCACAGTATGGTCTCCAACTGCGGCCCTTTTCCATTTCAGCTGCAGCTTCCCTTTTGGCAGTTAGTACATTGTTTGTAATTTCTGTAAGGAGTTGCTGTAGTTTTTCTAGAACTCCTTGACTCTAGAGTTGCTCAATATAGTGGTCTTGAAGAAGTTTCTAGGAGAGACTCTTTGACTTAATAGGATGACGCTGAACTTTACTGAGGTGTGGTGTGTGTGTGTGTGTGTGTGTGTGTGTGTGTGTGTACGCACGTGCATGCATGCGTGTGTATGCAAAAGCATTAGCTCTGGAGTCTTCACCCGTGGAGAGTCGATGATTTTTCCCCACTAGGCCTGTGACGCCATGGTCCAAACAGACAACCAACTGGTCGTATCCTCCTAGTTTTTACTGCTTCTTTTGAATCATGAAATGTCAGAGCTCATTAACTACACTTGATCTCTCTGCTGATGAAAGACCCTGAGAGCCTCAAAGGACCCAAGACTTGCCCAGGACTCCTGATCCCAGTCCAGGCATTTCCTGGCCTGCCTGCTCTTGGCTGTGTTGTATGTATGTTTCTGTTTCCTGGCCCAATGTGCCTTCTTTTCTTATCTTACTAGTGGAATGTAGGAGGATATAATGCTTTTTAGCTGTTTCATTGTGAATTTACTCCAGATAATTCTTGTTGAATCACAACAATATTTCCTCAGTTGCCAAGCAACATAGAGATGGAGTTTGAGATGCTGATGTAGCCAACAGAAGACACCCCACTGTCTTCAGCATGCCTTTTATGATTTGAGGACTCCTCAGTGGAAACAGAAAGAATGGCTTTGACTGCCGAAGGAAATCAATGAATGAGCTGGGAGGAGAGACTGTGCCAATGAGATCTGGTTCACATGTGAACAAGAAACACGGGCCAGCTTATTTCTTATTCCCCATCAGGAGATTTTCATGCTTTTCAATATATTGTTGCTACTTTCTGAGTGCCCAGAGCTGCTTTCTCCCGCCACCTTGTGCCCCCACCCCCCTGCACCATGGCCTCTTTTACCACGTCTTCTTAGCACGTCTCTCATTTTCAGTTGCTTCTGACAGTGCCGTGCTCCACGAATGTGCATTTCCCTAAAAGGGAGCCAAGACTGGCACCCCGTAACACAGAGAGCCAGCTTGAAACCACTGCTTTCCCCAAGGTCTTTACCACTCTTCCCACCTTCCCTGAGACTCTTCCCTGCCCTGCCTCCGATTCCCAGGCTCCTTTCCTCTCTTCCTATGCCTTAGCTCCTCTTTCTGAATAGCCGCTTGCACCGAACAGAACCCAGGTACTCAGATGTTTGGCCCCGCCCCTTCCGCCTCACCGTCCGGTTCCTGTGGCAGCATCCACATTGAGATTCCTTATTTGGGGACTCTTTGCTGGAATTTCTCTGGTCTCAGTCCCACAACCTCACCTTTACCGGTCACACCTGCAAAGGTTTCCAGCGACTCCTAGTCACCAGGGAAGGAAGCATGACAGGTCATGGTTCATCCATTCCTTCGTGTATTTGTCAAGATTGGCTGCACAGGCGTCCTAGTACCAGTTTCCACACGCCTAACATCTTATAGGAGAAACCATATGTTTCTGTCTGACACAGCCAAAGGGTGGGAGAGTGCCCGCTAGGATTCCACAACTTGGCTGTGTTGGTTGATCAATTCGTTGTTTACTACCTGCTTTTGTCTGATGTTTTTTTTTTTAATTCGAATAATTATTATTTCCTTTTTTGGAATTTGATACATTTTAAAATCCTATCTTTATCAATCCCTTTTAAATAGAACATATTGCGTTTCTTTTTTTTTCTTTTCTTTTTTTTAGGTAGAGTTTCATTCTGTAAAACAATGCAGAGATTCTCCATTGATTAATTGATTGATACAGGGTCTTTCACTGAACCAAGAGCTCATGGTTTGGCCAGACTGGCTAGCCAGCAAGCTCCCCTCCGTCCATCTGTCTCTGCGGGCCAATGCTAGGATTACATGCACACATTGCCATGCCGGGGCATTGGAGATCTGAACCCAAGTCCTCATGTTTACCTGAGTTTAAATCTCAGATGCTTTACCCACCCAGCCATCTCCCTAGCACGAGGACACACATTTTAAAATGTCTATTGTTAGACATTGAAGCATTAAAAAGTGAAAACTACAGGAAGGAAGCAAGAACGAACTATTTAAGAAGACGGCAAAACGGAAGTCATAGCAAGTTGGGAAACTGTTGTTCTTTGTGGGCCCATATTCCCCTGTAGGTATTGCTCACATGGCCATGAGATGCTTGTGCTCACATATATGAATTGTGGTGTTTTTACTGAACACACCTTTTCCTGCTTGTTTAGGAAAACGGTAGTTTAATTACAAAAAAAACGAAGACTTTCTGTTTTCTTACTGTCATTCCTCCAAATTTATTTACTTTATATACTCAGAGTCACATAACATCATTTCAGAGAGAAGGGAGTCAAAAGTGGAAGGCGTCTAGGGTCCCCTTCTAGTGGACTCGGTGACAGTTTGCTTCCACTCCCAGTTAAGGAATCCAGGAGGCAGTTGCCTCTCAGGAGTGTAAACTGCTGGATTTTCTTTTGACAGCAGTGCACCCGCTGTCCCATGCTGGACACAGGTATCTGGAAAGAACATATAGGAAAAATATTCCTGTCCTGGAAAAGAGTGGCAAGCTAGATCCTCTAGACCGGTGGTTCTCAGCCTTCCTGATGCTGCGACCCTTTACGATAGCTCTTCCTGTGGTGGCCCCCGACCATAAAATCACTGTCATTGCCACTTCATAATTGTAATTTTGCTTCTGCTATGAATCATAATGTAAGTATTTTTGGAGACAGAGGTTTACCAAAGGGGTCGTGACCCACCGGTTAGTAACCACTGCTCTAGGCAGTAAAGTACAATTTTGGGACATGGAGGAGGGAACTGATCTTTGGAAGTTGTCCTCTAGACAGTGGTGGCGCACACCTGTAATCCCAGCACTTGGGAGGCAGAGGCAGATGGATCACTGTGAGTTCAAAGCCAGCTTGGATTGCAGAGTAAGTTTTAGGGGAAAAAAAAATTCCTCTAATAGTTGTGGCATGCACGTATCCACACAGAAAGAAAGAAAGAAAGAAAGAAAGAAAAACTAGCCACCTGTGTTAGCAACTTTACAGAGACAAAAAAAGCCAAGTGCCTGAGAATAATAGGTTAGAAGAATCTGGGTGTTGAGGAAGGCCTTTAGACGGCATGGCATCACGATGGGCGGATGTGGCTGGTAAGGCCCAGAGGACAAAGGCCTGGGCTCTCGGGCTCAGTGGGAGTGCGTGCTGACCCTGTGTCCTGCCTGGCTGGCTGACGCCGCAGCGAGACTGAGTAGAAATGAAAATATCCTTCTAAGGGTATTTCAGGTTCAAATTCCAGTTGGCTTGTGGGAGGAAAGGGATATTATCTGGTGACAGAGAGTGGAAGCCAACATCTGACAGTTACTCATAGACTCCACATATGCTGGGAATTCCAGGGAGGTGCAGTGCAGAAAAATCTGTATCCAAGTCCTTGACGGCCCCTGTAGGGGAACAATGGGCTGTTAAGACCAGAGGGCGTGTGTGTGTGTGTGTGTGTGTGTGTGTGTGTGTGTGTGTGTTTGTGGAGCCAAACATTCATCTGTAGTCATGGTGTGGCTGGAGCTAGAAAGCCACACCACCGTTCCTCAAAAGCTTGGAAATTCCTTAGAAAACAGCGTCCTGGACAATAGTGTTTGTCTTTATTTGCCCTGCTTCACCAGTATCTGTGGTGAGTTTCTCCGTAGCAAATCGCGCACTACTAGGAAGTGGGATGTAAATCACAACATACAGGGTTTCTCCATTTAGAGTCCTCTACCTCTCCTGAGGTTGCTTCCGGAATTACGTTTGGACAAAGAATGGCCTGGTCAGAATTGAAGGATTCCGTCGAAGCTGGCATTAGCGGAGCTATGGTGAATGAATTTCAACTGGAAACAAAAACAAATGTTTAGAGTAAGTTAATTCCAGGTTCATAACAAATCTGTTTCCATTTTCCTCGGCTATTCAGCACAAGCCTTGCTACTCCAGGCTCTCACGAGGGTTAGAAGTCCCCAAAGCGTTCAGAAAAGGTCACGACTCTTTGTTACTAATCTTGTAAATGATCTGCTGAGGACAAAGCCCTCCAGTGGCTCCTTCCAAATTGGTCTGTGGCTGCGCCCCTCCTGAGGAGGCCCACACAGCAGTGACCCTTAATCTGGGGGCCAAAGCACCAGCTGTTGGGAATGATGCCAAAGCCAGAGTGTGTTTCGGTTAACCCAAGAATTAACGGAGTGTTTCTGCTGTTAGCGCACATGCTCCTCTCTCAAGGAAGCCAGTCGGTTCAAACAGTGGAAGGTCTGTCAGAGCTGTAATGCGTGTAAATTCTCAAACAGATAGCTATGAAGGACGTACTTTCTATCCCTCCGACGCTGGAAGTGCGACCGCTGTTCTGGGCTCTACCATTTAGCGTTTTGTATAGAAAGCGTAGAACATTTTGCATGTTCTGTATGGTTGTCTGAAGGACCAGCTGACAAGACTCCATGGGTGGGGGGGGGAAGAGCAAGCCTGTGCACAGAAGACCAGAGAAGTGGATGAAAGTCCCATAAGAAGCACTGTTAATGGTGACAATGGCTACCATTTGGATATAGGGTTGGATATAGGGATATAGGGTTGCCCCTGTGAACTCTGATATTAAACTCTCACAATTGAGAGTTTCTGGTTCTCAACCTATTCATTTGATGTGACCATGAGCCAGTTCCTAAAACACAAGTGACTTAGACACAAGAGCCAACAGCTAACAAATGTCTAAGCAAATGGACCCTCTTTGCTTTAAAAAATAGATAGACTGAATTACTCCTGTGGTTAAAAATGAATGAATATAGAATATACGTTGCCTCATTAAAGTGGTAATAATGCCAGTTATTTTTTGATTCTCAAACTATATAAATAAACTGAAGAGTCTTTTGTTGTTTTAAGAGTTATGTATCTCGGTGATTAAAGAAAACAAGAGGCAAATGGAGAATCTAATCTTTCGATTTGCTGCTGGGTACCAGAGACTATGCTAAAGATTCTTCTTATGTTGCCATTCATAGATACCCACCTCCCTTTTTTATCTACTATTTTAAAAAAAAGTGGAAGTCCAGTCCAGTGAACAGAACAGTTCTGAAGTGATTGCTTTACTCTAGTGTGGGCACTGTGTCTTAAAGGCCGTGTCATTAAATCCAAGAAGCTTGACAAGCTGGTCTGAAAGCACCATGGAGATTGAACTCTGCTCCCTGCTTGGCAGGGATAAAACAGGCTTTTATGTAGGTGGAAGTGATTTTAATCTGTTCGTTAGAAGCTGTAAACCAGTGTGAACATGGCTTTTTCGACCTTAAAACATCGTAAGAAAGAGATCCTCTTGGGAGGCAGAAGCTGGTGGGTCTATGAGTTTGAGACCAGCCCGATCTACAAAGGGAGTTCCAGGATAGCCAGGGGTGTTACATAGGGGGAAAAAAGGGAGGGGGGAGGGGGGAAGAAAGAAAGAAAGAAAGAAAGAGAAGAAGGAAGAAAGGAATTCTCCAGATTAATCACATATAGACACTTTTATTCTAAAGCTTATGGTCAATTTAGAGTTTAAAAGAAAACCTCAGGCAGGAAAGCTCCAAGTCACAGCAAGAAGAAAACACTTCTTTAAGCAAGCAAGCAAGCAAGCAAGCAAGCAAGCAAACAAACAAAAAATCCTCTCTAAAGTAACAAATGGAAACACACGTGTGGAAGACAGTGAGCCGTTTATGGTGGTCCTTCAACTGATGGCCACTGCCTTCAGTGTGAACATTCAGTGTTGGTGTGCAGTGGAAGGGGGGTGGCCAAGAGGGAGGGAAGTGTCAAGCCTTGGCAATGCATGTGGTCTGATGGGAACAGAGAGTGAACAGCCTTTGAGGATAGCCCCGGAACAGGGCACACAGGGCACATACCTGCACAGAGCTGACTGATCCCCAAGATGGGGCGGGGGCTACAAGGGCCATGGCACTGACCATAGTTGGAATGTCGCTAGTGATCATAGCCCTCTTACTGCTTTTGTTCTTCTTCTTCATCTTTTGAGACCGGGGCTTGTCATGCAGCACAAGCTGGTCTTGAACTCCCAGTCCTGCTGACGCAGCCTTGCGATCTGGGATACAAGCATGCGTTACCACGCCTGAGTCATTCTAATGTTTTCTAAAGCAAATGTACAGCAAGTGTGGGCGCTTGTGGTGGGTGTGGGCGATACAGAGCGCCTCCAGGTGTGTAGCGTCCGAGAGTTCAGCCAACAGGCAGTTTGTTGTTTGGATCTAGATTTGAAGTCCCTTTACAGTGACATTGTGTCGTGGTAGGTGTCCACAGATCTACTGTCACAAAAATGCCCTGGGGCAAACATTTTTGTCCTTTTCTGAAACACTGGCTTCTAAGGGTTATAGAGAAAGACAGTTTTAATAGTGAATTTAAAATGAATTGGTGGGCCAGGCATGGGGCACACACCTTTAATCCCAGCACTCCGGAGGCAGAGGCAGAGGGATCTCAGTGTGTTCTAGGTCAGCCTGGTCTACAGAGCAAGTTCCAGAACAGCCAGGACTAAATAGAGAGACCCTGTCTAAAAAACCAACAGGAGAACACAAACAAACAAAGATGAATTTGGTTTTAAAATCTTATAAGTGTGTAATTTGTTTTTGGTAATGGTCCTAGAGGGTGTGGATTGGTGTACTCTGGTTCCTTTGCATTGTATGTGTTCATGTGTCCATTGCACACATGCTTGAGTGCACATGTGTGATCAAATGCATGAGTGCACATTGTGTGTGTACTCTGTGTGTGTGTGCTTGTGTATTTAAAACAATAACAAATGTTTAGAATTTGGAAAGAGGAAGGAGACCAGTGGGGGGGGGTAAGCAATGGGGATGGAGACAGATATGTCACCGATATGTATGAAGATATCATACGAAATTCACTTTTTTTATACAATAAATATATTCTACTATAAAAATATACCAAAAAGAAAAGAAATTCATTTATAGATTTTTAAAAATCACTTAGAGGCTGGGAAGATGGGTCAGTTGGTAAGGTGCTTGTCATATAAGTATTAGGATTTGATTTGGTCCAGAACCCTGTGTGGGACACAGAATAGTTGAAAAGGGGGATAGAGAGTTCTGTGTGGATTTAGCATGTTCTCCCCTATGTTCATAAGAAGAGGTGTGAGGGGACAAACACAGGGATGCATTGCCACACTGGGCTTCCTGCATCCTCCAGGATGGTTCCCTTGGTCCACTGCCCTGCTGATACTGTTATTGGTTGTGCCTGTCCTAAGCACACACCTGCTGTGAGAGCCAAGAGCCTGGTGTGTTGGGGACCTTTCCTCCTTGGAATCAGAACTGTGGAAATGAATGAACCCAGAATTAACAGGCTAAAAGCTGTACCCTGGGAGGAGTCTGTGATTTGGGGTGTCATTTAGCTAGGGGTAGCTTCCAGGATCCTAGGAGGAGAGGGAGGAGAGAAAACAAGCATGTGTTGAGTGGCATCAGAACTCTGTGTTCAGACTTTGTCTGGACCTTGTAACACATGGTTTTAAAGGGGGAGGAGCTGCTTGTTCTTCCGGGCCGCCCAGCTAGCAGAAACTGTATTCAATAAATCACTGCATGGCCCATTAGCTCTAACTTCTTATTGACTAACTCTTACACATTGATTTAACCCATTTCTATTCATCTGTATATCACCATGAGGTTGCGGCCTACCAGCAAAATTTCACCATGTCTGCCTCCGGCAGTTCCATAGCTTCTCTCTAACTCCACCTTCCTCCTCCCAGCATTCTGTTTAGTTTTACCCTCCTAGGCCCAAAGCAGTTCCTTTATTTATTAACCAATAAAAGCAACACATAGAAGGACCTCCCACACCATTTCCCCTTTTCTGTTTAAACAAAAAGGAAGGCTTTAACTTTAACATAGTAAAATTACATATAACAAAACAGTTGTCAAGCAAGAATTGCAGTTACAATATTTATTTATATCTACTTTATCTTTCATCATAACTAAGGAAAGCTATAATAATAACTATCTATTCTTCAACTCCATCAAAGACTCCAGAAGGATATAATATTACCTAAGTAAACAGGAAGTACATTGTAAGCAACTTCCAAAACTCTAGAATTGACAGAGACATCTCACTGCCTAGACAGTCACCCAAAGTTCCTTTGTGCCACTGGGGCATCCATCTTCAGCCTACAGGCCCATAGTATCCGGCAGACTTTCATGAAGCAGGAAATCTCAAAGACAGTTCCACCTATATTGGCAGTTTTTCAGTCATTTTCTTCTGTTTCCTGCAGAATGTCTGGCAGACTCTTTCATGAAGCAGGAACCCTGAAGGATCATCTCACCTTTCGGTGAGTTCAGCAGTCATTTCTCAGTAGGTCCTGCATGTCCTGTTCAGCAGTCCAGGCAAGAGCAGTTTCTTGCCCAAATGGCTAACCAACTCCATAAGGATCTTCTTTGATGCCCATCTTCCTCTTGAAGTAGATTGGTGCTGCCAGGAGCAGATGTGTCTTATTGTCATGAAAAGTCTTAAGTTCTTAAAATATTTAAATGTCATATTCTCAAGATCTCTGAAAGATTTGAAGAATACCTATCCATCTGAAATACATCGCTGTACTCCTAGAAAATCTAACTAACATGACTACAATCTTGACTATTATAGACGACTATCTATTAACCTATATTTTTAATTATACATTACATTTTTAAATGAGCTGCACAATCACAATACCTTAATCAAGAGCAGAAACGTGGGCTGGAGAGATGGCTCAGCGGTTAAGAGCATCGCCTGCTCTTCCAAAGCAGTTCAATTCCCAGCAACCACATGGTGGCTCACAACCATTTGTAATGAGGTCTGGTGCCCTCTTCTGGCCTTCAGGCATACACACAGAAAGAATATTGTATACATAATAAATAAATATTTTAAAAAAAAAAGAGCAGAAACGTGCTTGCTTCGGCAGCATGTATGCCAAGGCTGGAACGATACAGAGAAGGTTAGCATGGCCCCTGCACAAGGATGACATGCAAATTCTTGAAGCATTCCATATTTTTAGAAAAAATAAATTAAAAAAAGAGCAGAAATATACATATAACAAAATCGACCTTAAATTTGTATCAGTAAACCAAGATCCATATCAATACACATCTCTATAGCACGGTTTGACTGTTCTAAAGACCATTTTAACTCCAAGCAGTTGAGACTTTTGAAAAATAGAAGCTAATGCATGGAACAATACTCTGGGAGTTATGTACGGTGCAACACCTTGGAAAGGCACTTTGTGAGGGTTAAGAACCCAGATTCTGCAGCCAGTGTCTTCTGGGTTCAAACCCAAGCTCTCCCACATACTGTGTGACTTTGGGTGTGTTGTATAATCCCTCTGTGCCTCGCTTTTCTACTCCACACCTTGGATGATGATATGTGGATGACTCGTAGTATTGTTGGGATAATTAAATAAAGTGAAGCATTTAAAAGAGCACGAGGCCTAGGGGAAGCTCCACTTGGGAGCTGGAGATCATGCTAGAGCAGCAGTGTAAGAAGTGATGTCAGCACTGGGCGGCGGTGGCGCACGCCTTTAATCCCAGCACTCTGGAGGCAGAGACAGGCAGATCTCTGTGAGTTCAAGGCCAGCCTGGTCTACAAGAGCTAGTTTCAGGACAGGCTGCAAAGCTACAAAGAAACCCTGTCTCGAAACACACACACACACACACAAAAAAATGTCAGCCAGGCCAGGACTCTCTGGTCTCAGGTAATGTTTATGTCCAGCAAGTCTGACAGGTTTTCATGGGAGGTGAGGTCAGGTGAGGTAGTGTCCCTAATCTTTCTGATGACTATCTCTTGACCATGTGATGGGGAAGAGTGGAAGATGCAGCTGGATTCTTCTTATCTGATCACACGGGAACCAGAATTGCTCTGCCCAAGCTCCTCCTCCAGTTGGGTCATTCTGGTCCCATCTGTTATTGTCACCTTAGGTGCCAACTCTAGATTCTCAGGAAAGACACCCAGTCCAGCCTGGGTATCAGCTCTCGCCAGTGGGGGTATATTGTGTGATACAAACAGGGTGAGGGGCTCATGACGGGGAGGGTGGAGCAGTTCCTGATGTCAGGTATGTGAGCACACAAAGACGGACTTAGCAGTGATGAATCAGACCAAATGCTGGTTTTGGAGCTGCGAGTCGAGGAGCTGGAATTTTAGGTCCTTATGAGTAGTAGGTTGGGGAAGACTTTAGCCTGTTTTGGCTTTGATGTCTTGATTTAAGAATGGGGATGTAGGATGCTCCTGTGCTTCTTCTCTCACCAACTAGGACAAGTTTCTTAGCATTCAGGCTCCAGTATGAAATGACATGTCTCAGGAGAGGGAACAGGAGGCGTTAAACCAAGTGTGGCATCTTCTTAAGCATGGAGTCAAATGACTACACAGGTCTTGTGTCCTGGAAGGCTACCCTGCATACAACTGTAATAATGACTCAAAGCAAAGCCTTACTCCAGAGATAGGGCTTGGTGGGTAAAAGCATTTGCTGCCAAGCCTGATGACCCAAGTCCCATCCCTGGAAACCAAGTTAGTAGGGAAGAGCTAACTTGCCTAGACCCCTGCATGCGGACTATGCATTCATGCACACACATTACATACACGCACAAACACGATAATATTAATGATAATAAATAAAATATTTCTAAAGCTCTGTAAGAAGGAAATATAGATCTTTTACGTATGCACAAAAGAGTTCCGTATTTGCATATTTCTAGGTAACTAGGTAATGCTTAATGCAATGTAAATGAGCTATAAATCATATACTATATTGTACAGGGAATAATGAGAAGAAAAATTAAGGCTGTGCACTTTCAGTACAGACACAGTTTCTTTCTGAGTATTCACCAGCTGTGGTTGATTGAATCCACCAATATCGCTCCTGCACATAGAGAATGCTAGCTGTAATCTTGTGGTCCACTATGAGGCTCAGCTATTATCCTTTCTATAGTCTCCTGTCTCTACTAGTCTGTCTTCCCAGTGACTTCTCTCTCAGTTTCCCAATCCAAAGGCCTCTGGCTATTCCCTTGTTCCTGGGTCCTGCCTTCCTCTTTATATCTCCCTTTTAATCTTGACTTTTGAGCGTGTAAGGGCGATTGCCCTGAAACTATTCCTTCTTCCTTTTTCTGGTATCAGTGTGTCCTCAGTGAACACTTTGCTCTGAGATCCTCCAGAGCCCCACTGTCCCTACAGCCCCCATTTTAAAGTGTTTTTAATTGAAATAGAATTACCTCACTTTGCTTCCTCCTGTCAGCTCTTCCCAACTATCGTCTCATACCCCTCCCAGATTTCCTCCAACTCTCAAGCTGATAGCCTGCTTCTCTTTGATTAGATACATGTGTGTATGTACACAAATAATATAAATACAGCTTATGGAGTCTGTTTTTGTTCTTCATGCATTTGTGGTTTGAGGGCTGACCACTCTGCTTTGGACAACCAGTAAGGTTGCTCATCCCTAGAAGAGGCTAATCCTCCTTATCCCAGCAATATATCATTGTCTATAGTTCTTTGTTGAGGGCCGGGACTCAGTGAAATTTTTTCACTTCCACATTAAATCACCTGTGCATTGATGTGGACGCAGTCCTGTTTGCGCAGCGGATTCTAGAAGAGCCTGTTTCACAGGAGCACACTTTCTGGTATTGTGGCTCTTACAATCTCTCTGTGTCCTTTCATGATGCTCCCTGAGCCATAGATGTTGGAACTGTGAGGGAGATGTATCTGTTAGACTATGACCCCGCCCCCGCCATGATCAGTCGATTTCTGAGTTGTGTTCAGCTGGGGTTGTCTGTGATGGCCTCCATTTACTGCAAGACAGACAGACTTCTCTGATGAGGCGTGGTGGCTACACTTACCCTCTTGGGTTTCCCACAAACCCCCTTTTTAGCTTAAAAAAATATTTTTGAAACAGGGTTTCATTAAGTTACCCTGGCTGGCCTTAAACTCTCTTTATAGCTCAGTATTACGATGTGAATGTGAAATCTTTCTGTAGACACATCTGTTTCAACCTACGTTGGTCTCCAGTGGGTGGGGCCATTTCGGGAGGATGTAGAACCTTTAGGAATTGGAGCATCACTGGAGAAAGTGAGTCACTGGGGGATGGGACTTGAAGGGGATAAGTCCAGTTTGCTGCTTCCTGTCCAATCTCCGCATTCCACCAGAATGTGAGGCGTGGAGTATTCTCAGCTATACACTGGCACCATCTGCCAGCATGCCTTCCCCACGAGACGAACCACATCACTTTCAGCTGTGTGACAGAATAAGCCTTTCCTCTCCCAAGTCGTTTCTGTTGCATAGCAAGAACAGCCATAAAAGCCACGGTCTTAGTCACTGTCCTATTGCTGTGGAAACATCACGACCAAGGCAACTTTCACAGAAGAAATGATTTGATTGGGGGCTGGTTTACAGTTTCAGAGGCTTGGTCCATTATCATCATGATGGGAAGCACACAGGCATGGAGCTGGAGCGGTAGCTGAGAGCATCCTCATCCACAGGCAGCAGGCAGAGAGACACGTGGCCTGGCGTGGGCTTTTGAAACTTTAAAGCCCACCTCCAGCGATACTCTTCCGTTTCCTCCAACAAAGCCACACACCTCTCAGTCATTCAAACCACAGCAGTAAGGAACACCAGCTGGTTTCGAATTTGTGAGCTTCCTGTCTCAGGCTCCTGCATAGCTGGGATTACTGGCCTGGACCACGAGGCCTCTGAAGCCTTGCCTTGCTTCTCTTCTTTCCCGCCTTCCCATTTCCATCTTGTGCTCATCCCTGAAAATGTGTGCTTCAGAACCCCAGCAGCCACCCCTACCTCAGGCTAACTGGGCCCTAGAGGAAGGAAAGAGAGAGCAGGGGTAAAGGAAACCGTCCATCCAGAGGAAATGCCCACAACTGCATCCCACGCATTTTAAATAACTGAGGCAAGCATGCGACATTTCAGGGTTGTTTCCTTTTTACAAATGGCTCACATTCCAGACTCTAAGGGAGCCGTGAAACCAAAACTCACTTCCCACAAGAAAGACTATTTTGCCTGATGACTCTCGGCCCACAAAAACTCCCTTAAGAGTGGAGCCACAGTGCTACAGTAAGTACTCAGGGTGATGACCCTAGCAATGCTTCTGACATGGAGTCTGTGGGATGTGGGGGAAATCTTGTGCTGTGTTTTTGAGTGCAGCTGACAACTGGCAGAAGGGATCCCATCCTCCAAGTAACAACAACCTGCATAAGTAGAGACATTTAGACCTTCAGAAGGGCCTGGATATAAGCACCCTCATATAAGAATGTGCCACTTCTGACCACACACATCCTAATGAGCAACATTTGCTCACTAGAGGTAAATGTTGGTTTTTAAGCTGGGCACATGCCTTTATTTTCAGCATCAGGGAGGCAGAAGCAGGTATGGGATACCATTGATTAATAAAGAAACTGTCTTGGGCCTGTGCAGGGAATAGAGGTAGGCAGGGAAAACTAAACTGAATGCTGGGAGAAAGAAGGAGGAGTTAGAGAGAAGCCATGTAGCCCCACCTGAGACAGAGAGACGCCAGAATGTTAGCCAGTAAGCCACAGCCAAGTGGCGATATACAGATTAATGGAGATGGGTTAAATTAATATGTAAGAGTTAGCCAATAAGAAGCTAGAGCTAATGGGCCAAGCAGTGTTTTAAATAACATAGTTTCTGTGTAGTTATTATGGGTCTGAGCTGCAGGAGGGCTGGGGAAACAAACAAACGGCCTCCTTACAACAAGGTGGATCTCTGGGAGCTAGTTCCAGGATAGCCAGGGATACACAAAGAAACCTTGTCTCAAACTCCCTCCCCTACCCCTAAAAAAAGTTGGTTTTTAAACACAGATGTCTTAACATTTTAACACAGTGTTTCCAATTGCTCACAAGAAGAGCATTAGAACATTATTTTATCCTCTCCCTTTGCAGAAAGCCTATTGAAAATGTTTAACTTTTAAAAACATTTTTTATTTATTTATGTATGTGTGTTTTGCCTGCCTGTATGCACTCTGGACTTGCATGGTGCCTGCAGGGGACCAGAAAAAGGCATCAGATCCCCTGGGACTGGAGTTACAGATGGTTTTGAGCCACCCACTGGGTGCTGGGAATCAAACCCAGACCTCTAGAAGAACAGCCAATGCTCTCCACCTCCCAGGCATGTCTCCAACCCCAGAGAGCCCATTATGAATGCATTCCCTGCAATTGCAATCCTCCAGGAGTTGACTGTTCGGAGAAGGATGATGAACACAAGTAGAGGCTTTGAAGAAAAGGGTTTGTTTTGATTTCTCAAGACAAGTCAGCAGCAGCCTTGGAGATGTTCCAGCCCTTTCCGTCCTGGGTTCCTGGCTTGGAGCTGCATACTCAGGGCCTGTTTGGAGTAGTTCAGTCTTTAGAAAGCTAAGTGGATGCAAATGCATTTAGAATCGTCAGCTTGGAACTGTCTCCAGTGGCCAGGAGCTCCAAGGCAGCTTGGATGGCCTTGACATCCGAGCTTCCCTGTACCTCATCTCAAAAACCAGAAGTAGCTTCTGTCCCCACAGCTATGTGGGCGCTCGCTCTCTGCTCGAGACTGCGGAAGATAAAAGCAGAAATCCATGTTCATGATTGCAAAGTGTCTTTTCCTTCCCAAAGTGCCAGTGCTCCCATTCCTTAGCTAGTCTTAATTACAGCACTCTGGTGAGGTAGGTCAGAATCATTACCCCTCTCTTCCACCTTGGAGGAAATGAAGACACAGAACTCCAATGACTCCCTGGGGGACCTGAGGGAAGTTGGCCTCTCAGACAGTCAGGTTTTCAACTTGGTGTTTCTGGATTCCCCATAAATTGTTGCCTCAAGCAAAATCTTTAGAACTTCTGTCTATCGTTGTCAAGAGAAGCTGCACTTGCCAGAGGCTTAGAGGCTCGGTAGTCAGAAGCAAAGGGTTGCGGCTCCATTTCAGGCCCATCCAAAGCAAGGGGGCTTCTTGTTCCTTCCCCCTCCAGCAGGGGCGGGATTGGGGTGAAGGTTGCTCCTATATACCCTCTAGTGTGGTGCTATGACCCTTTAATAGAATTCCTCACGCTATGGTGACCCCAACCATAAAATTATTGTTATTGCTACTTCATAACTGTAATTTTGCTACTGTTATGAATGTTGTTAATGTAAGTATCTGTGTTTTCCAAAGGCCTTAGGCAACCCCTGTGAAAGGGTCTCGACCCACAGGTTGAGAACCACTGCAAGTCCCCTCAGCTCCATGCAGTGACTGTTGGAAAAAGGCTTTCTCGGTGGTAGGGTGGCGGGGAGAGCAAGGCAGCTCTTGGCTTTCATTCCAGCTGCGCCTTGACATCTCTTCCTCTTAAGTGAAATCAAAGTGCAGAAGAGCAGACCCTGCAGAGAACGTCACTGGGTCATTGTTTAATCCTTTCTTTCTTCTTTGGTCCCCACATCCAGGCTGAGTTGCAATGGCATCGTACACCCCGCTTCCCAGTTGCAGCCTTCCCTAAATCTGAGCACGTTCTCTTCTCCCCTGCAAAGCTCTTCTAGAACCTAACGCTCTTGGGCAGCTGAGAAACCGATGGCATGACCTCTGGATTTCTTCACAGAACTTCCAGACTTCTGGGTTGGCGGGATCCCTGAGACTAAGGAAAGACAGTTCAAGGGGTTAAGAGCAGATGGGTAGGCAGAGCAGCTGCAGGTCTAGCAACATCGAGCCCTGATACAGCTTCATTGTACACCCCTTGGGGCTGACTATGTTCAAAAGAGAGGAGGGGGGTTGGCTCCTGGATCCTCCAACTCCACGCTGTGGCTCTCACGAATGACAATGCTGTCCTGCCTAAGGAGCCGTACCATTTTCATGGAAAAAGTAGATTCCCAGTCCAGAAGAGCCAAGCCGGTCTCCATGGAGAGAGGTGTTGCCTTGTGTCTCCCTGGTGCCCAAGGGCCCCTTCTCTGACCTACCCTTCCCAAGAGCCTTCATATGACAGTGTGTGTTCCTCCAGGGTAACCCTGGCCATAGGAGTGCCAGAACCTTCTGGAGAATTCTCTACTCCTTTACTTAGGAGAGCTGCTGTTCTGAACTGCGGAGTCTCCACCATTCCACCTGTTTTCTAGCTGGGTGAACTTGGGCTAAGTCCTTTGATGGCTTAGCGGCTGGTTTCATCATCCATATATAAAGGGGGAAATACTGATACCTGTCTAAGGGGGAACAAGCAAGTTAAGACAGTTAAAGCACTGGAGACAGCCAAATTAATTAGCATTATTAGCTATTATTAATTAGCATTCTTTGCTATAATGTCCATGTAGAAAGGCAAACCCTTAAAAACATAGCATGCAATGATTGGGTCCCTTGCCCTTGAACACTGAAAGGCATGGGAAGGCTCACTTCCCCTGCTCTCTCTCCTTCTTGACAGCGTTTTTTTGTAGGTCAGAGGTCAGAATGAGATGGTCTGACTTCTCCCCTTCTTCCATTCAAACTGGATTTTACCGTTTCTGCCGGGTTTTGTTTACCCCACTGGAGTGGGAAGGGAGTCACACCGTGTCCATGGAGTGGGAAGGGAGTCACACCGTGTCCATGGAGTGGGGAGTCACACCGTGCCCGTGGAGTGGGAAGGGAGTCGCACCGTGTCCATGGAGTGGGAAGGGAGTTGCACCGTGTCCGTGGAATGGGAAGGGAGTCGCACCGTGTCTGTGGAGTGGGAAGGGAGTCACACCATGTCTGTGGAGTGGGGAGTCACACCGTGCCCATGGAGTGGGAAGGGAGTCACACCATGTCTGTGGAGTGGGAAGGGAGTCACACCGTGTCTGTGGAGTGGGAAGGGAGTCACACCATGTCTGTGGAGTGGGGAGTCACACCGTGCCCATGGAGTGGGAAGGGAGTCACACCGTGTCTGTGGAGTGGGAAGGGAGTCACACCATGTCTGTGGAGTGGGAAGGGAGTCACACCATGTCCGTGGAGTGGGGAGTCACATCGTGCCCGTGGAGTGGGAAGGGAGTCACACCATGTCCGTGGAGTGGGGAGTCACATCGTGTCCGTGGAATGGGAAGGGAGTCACACCATGTCCGTGGAGTGGGGAGTCACACCGTGTCCGTGGAGTGGGAAGGGAGTCACACCATGTCCGTGGAGTGGGGAGTCACATCGTGCCCGTGGAGTGGGAAGGGAGTCACACCGTGTCCGTGGAGTGGGAAGGGAGTCACACCGTGTCCGTGGAGTGGGAAGGGAGTCACACCGTGTCCTTGGAGTGGGAAGGGAGTCACACCGTGTCCGTGGAGTGGGAAGGGAGTCACACCGTGTCCGTGGAGTGGGAAGGGAGGGCCCCTGTGTGTGCCGTCGAGCAGTGGGCTCATCCCTGCCACCTGCTGTCCTTTTGGTCCTCTCTCCAGATACCTCTGGACCAGTGGTTCTGAAAGCACAGATTGAGACCCAACCTCTGCTTCTGCCACCTGTCAGACGCTGCACTCCACCATGTGACTTTTTATTATTTGACAAAACCCCAGGAACCGTGAGCTGGGCTTCACTGAGCACATTTTCATAGGTGAAAGGATGGAGATTTAAAGGTTCTGTATTTCTTTTGGGATTAAACAACTAACATAAAGCAGGAATTTGATATGGGATCTGGCTTATTACCCTCACCCTCCTCCCCAAGTCAGCATCCCTAACCTTAAGCAATATAACTTTTCTTGTGGTCCTCTGATTAAACCCCTGAGCTGAAATAAGCCTTACTTCTCACTGTCCCGTGGGTACTGTGGCCTGGCCTCGTAGATTGGCCTTACCATCAAGTCCTTCTCTCTGGGGCTGGACCTTGGCATTTCCTGATGCCCCTGCCTGGAATGCCAAACAGCTTATTTTTACATTTTTGAATTGGTTCAGTTTTCTTTTCTTTTCTTTTCTTTTCTTCCTTCCTTTTGTTTTATTTTTGTTGTTTTTCAAGACAGGGTCTCTCTGTGTAGCCCTGGCTGTCTTAGAACTTGTTCAAGTGCTGGGATTAAAGGTGAGTGCCACCACCGCCTGGCTGAATCAGTTCAGTTCTCAGCTGCTCAGAGAACTTGTCTTCCCTTCCCCTCTCCCATCGCTCAGGGCTAATCAGGGACAGACTCCCGGTCTTAGCTAGGGTTATCATGGCTGTGTTGCAACACCATCACCAAAATGCAAGATGGGAAGGATAGGGTTTGTTGGGCTTATGCTTTGTGGAAGGAAGTTGGGGCAGGAATTCAAACAGGTCAGGGGCCTGGAGGCAGGATCTGATGCAAAGGCCTTGGAGCAGTGCTGCTTACTGGCTTGCTCAGTCTGGTTTCTTATAGAAACCAGGACCACCAGCCCAGGGGTGGCACCACCTACAATGGGCTGGGTCTTCCTTCATCAATCACTAATTAAGAAAATGCCCCACAGGATGGCAGACAGCTCGATTTTACGGAGGCTTCCTCCTCCCAAATGACAGTAGTTTGTGTCAGGTTGACATAAATCTAACCAGCATATTCCCCAAGGCCTTTTTAGCCTCCTTCAGCTTTTTCCACGGGTTCCTGTCTGGGCTCTGCTGAGGAGCATGTGCTGTGAACAAGGGCGGAGCAATGGAGTGTTAGAGACAGGGTGAGCCACTTTCTGCCTTCCTGACTGTTAATCTCATCTTTCCCGGCACGATCTCCAGCAGCTTCCTGTGATGCTAGGCTGTCGAAGAGAGGGTTAAAGCGAATGTAGTGATCTGCCCACCTGCGGGGAAAATATATGCTTTCACTGTAAGCCCCTTCGCAAGTCTCTCGCTTCACCCCGAGGACAGTGTAAATCCACACTTCAACACTAGGGAGCCGGTGCTGGGCCATGCTCTGGATTACCTTGCCGGCTCCTCATATGGGTGGCAGCATGAACAGGACCTAGAACTAAGGGACAGGCAGTTTGGGACCGGAAGCAGTAGCTGGAGGCTGGGGGCAGTTCTGGAGCCCACTTGATAGCCCTCAGAAGGCTCTCTGGGGACAGGCTGGCCTTAACATTCTTGGGCTCCTCTCAGGAGCTGCTGGGCTGCAGCAAGCACCCGTGTTGCTGCTGAGACAGGAAACGATATTTTCAAAGCCTTTAGCCCCTAAACCTCAAGAACTCTTATGATGCAGTAAATGTCATGTATATTGTTGAGAAGAGAGAAAGAAAAAAAAAAACCACCCAGGTGTGAGCCCATGTTACTGACACAAGAGATACTTGGTAATATCGCAGGAAGTCATGCTGTCAAAATAATAGAGAAGGTAGTGTCTAGTTGGGGGCCACACCTTATAATAACTGTACTTAGTACAGAAGAGCTTCCGCTGCTTCGTGAGCTCTGTGGTTCCCTCTGAGGTAGAGCCCGAGGTTGGGGGGAGGGGGTGAGACACTGGAACCTACTCTTCAGGCATCCTGGCTTTTGGCACAGAGCACAGAACCACACTGAAAGGCTGCCTTGTCTGAGGGAACTACCTCGGCTGCAGGCAGTTACCCTGAGTGTGGCTCAGGAGTGTAATTGATTTAAAGCGAACTTTTACATTGTTTCTGCCTAAAGAATCTGTCTACTTGCAGGATCATCTCCAGACCAAAGCAGGTTCTGGGAGCTTGAACCTTGGCTGGCCACATCCTGCCTGTCCCCACCCCCCCTCTTTTTTATTTTTATTATTATTTCTTAACACGGGGTCTCTATATGTCCCAGGCTAACCTCGAACTTGCTGTATAGTCAAGGATGATCTTAAAGTTGACCTTCCTGCCTCTGTCTTCAAGGTGCTGGGATTAGAGGTACGCACTGCCATATCTAGTTCACATAGGGCCAGGGATTGAACTCTGTGCACCCCAGGCAGGAGCGCTACCAACTGGGCTGCACCGTCGGCTCCTTCCATCTTCTTTTCACAAGTGTGCACTTTCTGTTCTCCAGGACACGGATCTCGACCAGCACTGGGCACAGCTTCAGTCCTAGATACGCTAGCTGGGAGGAAAAGTGGGGGGGGGGGGGGCAGGAGCTGGCCTCGGCTTCTTGATGACTTCATATGTGGAGTCTGCAGAGAGGCTCGTAGCTTGGCTGTTTAGTGTACCAAGGGTCTCAAGCTGGAGAGGGTGTGGGCGACTGAGGACCTTTGGACACTAGGCAGTGCTCACACCGCAGCAAGAAACAGCTCGCCTCTGCCGGTTCTTCCTGGGAGTTTCTGCCACTAATTTATGTCTCGAGCCCTGCCCTACCTCCCAGCCTCTTGCTCGAATGCCAGCTTGACAGATTTACTGCTCTAGTCAGCTGCTCATTTTTCGGCTGGATGCTGCCAGGTCCAGGTGGTCTACTAGGGGGTGGGGTGGGTAATAGCTCCTTGATTTACCCTAAATTTAAGCCTCCAGTTCCAATTCCAGTCAACCAGCCAGTCTTGTGACGTTGTATTAAATATGACATCCGCACAGAGAACCTTCCCATTCGACCTCTCTCACCCAAGCCTTCAACCTGGCTGACCTGTTGCCGTCTGCTGAGCCAAGCTTGATCCCGCTTTAGGAACCCTGTCCCACCTTGCCCTGCTTTGAGGGCATGCTTCCATTTTGGCCAGGGCTGAGCATCTCTAGTTGACCTGGCCCGACTCAGATATTACTCCACCCAATAAATTTTCTCTAGCTCCCAAACTCACCGCACCATCCTTTTCGGGTTTTCTTTTCAGGACACTTACCGGCATCCCATATGCCCCTTTTTGTTTATATGTTCTCTGTCTACCTCCTTACCCTTGAGGACCCTGTGGCTACTCAGGGACTTGAATCTGACACATGGTAGGAGCCTGATTGGTACACTCTCAGAGTCAGAACACGGCTACACTGTACACGCAAAGCAGCCACTGAAAAGTCCCGTAGAGGAGTTCAGAGACACAAGCTACTTGGGAAGAGAAGGTCTCCACTCCTCCCTCTGCAAGCTGTGGGGAGGGTGCTCCTCCTTGTGCTCCCCTGCAGAGGGGAGGACAGCAGTGGCTTTCCTCTGGGCCTCTGGGCCAAAGAGTGCTTTAGCATCCTTGGAGGGTGGCCTGAACCTGGACTGCTCACGTCTCTCGGTGCCTTAGTTGGTCCCAACCAGTCCTGACTGCCCTGGCAGTTGCAGCAGGTAAATGTACCCCCGTCCGTTAAGCAGCTGCTGCAAGTGACTGGGTTTTCTGCTGCCTTGCACTTTCGTCCTTGCAGACAAGTCTATGAGGTCAGGATGTGAAACCTGCTTTTTGAACGAAGAATCTGAATGCAACTCATAGGGTAAATGGCCTCTTTTGGGGAGTCTGTCTAAATCGGGGAGTCTGTGGAGTCTGTCTGACTCCCAAACACATGTTCTCAGGGCCCTGAAACATAGGTAGACTCCAGAGACCAACTGTCCTGAGCTGTCATTTTCCCCAGGGCTAAAGTTAGGAGAGTCCAAGACTGCCTGGGGCGGTTGCTTTACCTAGGGAGCAGGCAGGAGGTTATCCTCACAAGGCTAGCTGGTCTAAGATTTCAGCCGATAGGAGTATCTGGCTTCCTTTGTGCTGCCTCTGTCCTGTGTGGCGTGAGATGTTACTCTTTGACTCCAGACAGAAGTCTTGGGTGGCCTTAGTACACTCTCTCGTGGGATAATCTAGCAAGCGTCAGTCCATTTTGAAATGATTATATAGGTCATACAGGCTGTGGGGGTCAAAGGTTACATCAGGACAGCCTGAGGAGAAGAGCAGGTACCCTTATCTAAGAGTGAACTACCAGGTCGCTGGAAGGCTGCTGTTCTCCCAGCTTGGGGAGGAGGGTCAACTTAGGGCTCCTGTGTGTTCCCCGTTGTAGTATTTCTCCTAGCCATTTGCAGATCTAAACCCTTGGCTCGCTCCGACAGCCCCGCAGCCCTTCCCTGTTCCCGTTTGTCTGTCCTCCTGCTCTGTTTTTCCCCTGAGGCTAGTCTCGCTGATCCCCCCCCCCCCCTTTTGCAGGCAGCTGGGAATTAACATCGGTTAATCAGTTAAAGAGATTATTTGCCTAAAAGGGAGCAGGTAGTGATAGTTCCAGTTAATTAATGAGAAAGAAGTTAAAGGACTCTTCTTGGCTTTTCCTTTGTGTTACTGGGTAACTTCAATCACTGTCAATCTGGAGGTGCCGACATCAGGGGAAATGGGGCAAGGTCCCTGTGCTGTCAGCACGACACATCTCAGTGTCTGAGAACTGACCCCCAACCAGGGCAGAGTTTCCCAGACAGCTACCCCGTTCAGCAGCAGTCTGTTTTAGCCTCGACACCACCGGCTGGTTAGTTAACACACTAGTCATTTCTCCAGAACTGGGTTCGTAGCTCCAATGTGGCGTTTCCATGGCCAGCCTCAATACCCTCCCTAGACCTGCTGCCACTTTCTGTGTGGATTGCTGCGTGGCTTTGCGGTGTGTCCCCACCCCAACTTGGGCCACCTTTGCCCTACCCTCATCCCTCTGGCTTAGACACATGCTTCCACTTCTCCCCTTAGCCATTCTGGTCTTCTAGATGATTCCAGATACTGTTAGTCTCTGCAGTGTGGCCTGAGTTATTGTACATTATTGTACGTCTTCTTTGCCTCCGTAGCGTCCTGGTTTTCGGCACCTTGGAGCTGGCTGGGATGCACCCCAACCCTCCCACTCCTCTAGCCACGGGTCTGTTGTTATTGTTGGTTTTGGCTTCTGCTCTCCCCTCTGCCTGGCTTCTCTAGCTATGATCATCCTACCCTTCATTCAATAACAAATTTATGAGTCACCTCTTCTGGGAAGCCCTCTTGCATTCTCCTAAGATAGTTGAATTGCTTGGTCTTCCGTACCCCTCGGCCATTCGCAGCCTCTTCCCTCTGCTCTACGTTCTTGCTGGTCTGGCCATGGTGCTGGCCCCCAGGTCACAGAGGGCAGGACTTGTGTCACTTGGCACCAGTGTCAACAGATTGGCTCTAACTTGCCCTGGATCTGGGTTGATGGCCTTGTGGCTTCAGTGACTTCGATGAGACCTCCTGCCATCCTTGATGTCCCCTAGAAACTGCTGCTTCAAAGCCACAAAGGGGAAAAAAAAAATTCTAGCTAACTCAGGCAATGTTGCTTCCTTCTCAGGATGCTTCGCTGTCCTCCTGCGCCTGCACGTCCTCCAGTCAGATTTGGTCACTTCACTATGGAGCAAGCCAACAGTGCCCAGCCTCTGAGGTACCTAGGCAAGGTCGGGAGAGGGCTGACCGTCAGACCCTGTGCCCTCTCGGGAGGGAAGAGCAGCAGTCCAAACTGGAATGGTTCCCTTCCCTTAACTCTGCCCAGACCGTCTGTGGGACTTCCTCCACCCAGGGACTGTGACTTTCACCAACAGGCAAAGACACTTGAGAGTCGCACTCTGCCTTGTCAAGTGACCTGGTGCTTAATTTTCAGGGTTTTTGCTTTTGTCTTACAGTGCTGGGGATAGAGCCCAGGGCTCACCGTCCTGCTACTGCAGGCCACAGGCTTTCTTTTACTTTGAAAATTCCCAGGTGCCCTGGGTTGCCCTTCCTAGGCCGAGTTCTGCCCCAAATCCTAGGCATTTGCATTTTCTCAAGGACCCTTTGTGGCAGGTAGGTCCTGGCCTCCTGCAGATGACCTGAAATAACACTGCCCTCTGCACTCTCGCTGGCAGCCACAGGAAGAGAGTCTTGCCCGCTGTGAGTCTGGGGCCTTTTAGACCAAGGCAGGAAAACAAACACCCTGCCCTTATTCACCCATTCCTGGTGGCCAGTGGATTAGGCATTTAGGAGTTGGATTTGCAATTTGTGAGCTGATTAAACAGCAAGGCTTTACTGAGCCGCTCCCTTGGGCCCGAGCCTTTATGCATCTTTTACAGAGGAAGAATCCGAGTTATGACAACTCCCAACTGGACTCAGCCTGGTTCCCTCCCAAGGGCTCCTTATTCGCGCTGAATCACCGGCCTGACTGTGGCCCAGAGGAGCGAGGGCGTCTCCTGCGGCTGGCGGATTTTTACTGCTTCCTTTCCATACTTATTCACCTCTGTCTGATCTCCATCCTTGCCTGGTCACTCCTGCGTGCCCCGCAAACACGGAAAACCGCTGCCCTTTTCTCAGCCGTTAGCTAGCAGGCGAGTGGCGTGCTTCCCCGCTGAGGGCTATAGCCGTGACGGGGGCCCTGAGAAGAAGCCGTCATTCACCAGGCCGGAGCCCACCATCTCCCTCATCTGCATCTCCTGGATCAAATGAAAAGAACAGGGGGGCACCCTCCTGGGAGGCCAATCCAGGGGCTTTCTCTCCCGCAGGACTGTTGTCTGGGCTTGCCAAGCCCCACAAGTTGGCAAACTGGAGGATTGCTTTCAAAGCGGGCCTTCGCCCTCCTTGGCAGGCGCCTCAAAGCTAGGTCTTGCTTGGCTTTGCCTGGGCCTGGGAGTCCGTGCGAGGCATTCGTTCACACGCCTCAGTGGGGACATCCCTGGAAGCGGCTCACACTGGCACACTCGAGGCAGGGCCACTTGGGTGGGCGTCAGAAGCAGAGTCCAGGTGGCCTGGAAAGAGCAGAATGCCAGAGTGGGCATGGAAGGGGTTGGAAAACGTGCAAGCCCCTCGGGAACAGTGTTTAAGGACTGGGAAACACTGCCTGACAGTTACTTTTATAAGCTGTAGACAGAGTACTTAAACTTTCTATTTCTGTTTTGTTTTGTTTGTTTGTTTTTGTTTTAGTTATCCTGTTTGGGATAAAATCACAAGTACTTCAGGACACAGAAGTGAGTCCTTAGGACCAGACAGAAAGGAAGATGACCTTGGAATCTAGTGACCTCTAAACTGTTTTTTCTAAAGTTTCATTTCTGGTTCTTCACTGACAGTCGTTCACAGAGCTTTAAAATGAGGCCATTTAAAATAAAAAAAAATTAAAAAAAACTGGGCATATTGTCACGTGCCTTCAATCCCAGCATTACGGAGGCAGAATCAGAGTTCAAGGCCTGCCTAGTCTACATTGAGTTCTAGAACATTCTACAGTGAGAATCCTGTCTTGAAAAGCCCCAAACTCTCTCTCTCTCTCTCTCTCTCTCTCTCTCTCTTCCTCCTCTTTCGCTCCCCCCTCTCTTTCTCTCTCCCTCCTTTCCCCCTCCTCTTTCTCCCTCTTCCTCCCTCCTCCCCTTCCCCTTTTCTTCCATAATCCACTAAATAAACTATACCCACTGTCTGCATGGCATCTATCTGTCTCTCATCCACCAATGGCTCCTTGTGGGACCAGCTGCCCCACTGACCCACCACCTCCCACCCACCTGGGACCCACAAAGGCCTCATGTGGTAGGATCGGCTTTCCCTCCTGGCCCATTGCCACCCCTCAGGGAACTGGGTGCAGCTTTTATTTAAACCATTAGAGAAACCCTGTCTTGAAAAACCAAAAATAAATAAATAAGTATAAATAAGTAAGCAAATCCTAAAGAAGAGCATTTGAGGCTTATGCGCGCATGGTGAGTGCCAGAGTCTATCTCAGACATCACAGGTGATGATGCTAGGTTGTCAACAAACGCCACTTCTGCTTAAAGAAACAGAGCATTTGGGCTGGAAAGATGTGCACAGATAGCGTGCTTGACATGTCAGCTTGAGGACCAGACGCTGGCACCCACATTTCATGTCAGATGTCCCTAGGATCTGTGGTTCTCACTGCTCAGCCAGCCTATGGCACCAGCAGCTCTAGAGTCAATGAGAGATGCTGTCTCAAGGACAAAGGTGGAGAGTGAGGAAGACCTATCAGCTTTCGTGGGCATCACACACGCGTGCACACATAGCAGAGAAAGAACAGAAAGAAACACATACTGGTGTGGCAGTTCAGTGTCAGAGAACCAGCCCCACAGTGCAGTGACAGAGAGGCAACCTCGTGGAGACACAGTGACAGTGCCAACCTCATGGATCAATCACAGTGACAGGGCCAACCCCATAGATCACAGGGACAGAGCCAATATCATAGATCACAGTGACAGAGCCAACCCATGGATCACAGGGACAGAGCCAACCTCATGGAGACAGTGACAGAGCCAACCCCATAGATCACAAGGACAGAGCCAATACCATAGATCACAGTGACAGAGCCAATCCCATGGATCACAGGGACAGAGCCAACCTCATGGATCAATCACAGGGACAGAGCCAACTCCATAGGTCACAGTGACAGAGCCAACCCTATAGATCACAGGGACAGAGCCAACCCCGTGGATCACAGGGACAGAGCCAACCCCGTGGATCACAGGGACAGAGCCAACCCCATAGATCACAGGGACAGAGCCAACCCCGTGGATCACAGGGACAGAGCCAGCCTAATCTTTGTCTCTGGCAATTTTTTAAATTTTTTATTATTATTTTTAGTTCCAGTGGGCTTTTGTTGAGATACACTAACAGAACAAACAAAAGTATTTTTACCAACGATCTTTTCTGCTCATTGTATTGTTACAGAAACCCACCAGAGAAGACCCCTCAAACAGTCTGTCGCCAACTGAAAGCCTGTCTGGGTCTACACTCAGTATTCAGGACCCAAGTGTTTAGAGTAAGGGCTTTGAAAAAGCAAAGACTCCTAGCTGCAGGAGGAGGTTTCGGGCAAAGAGGCAGTTTAACAGAAGCTGAGATTAGTTAGCTGGGGCACCTTCACCTCAGGTTCCTAGAATAGAGTTGAAAATTTCCCAAAGGGTTTCCCATCATGGAGATAAGATTCTTGCTAAACCTGAAATGGCCTCAGCAAGAATACGTGATGGAGGAACCCGTGCACTGCCTTGCCCTGCCATACCATCTCAGGAGAGACAGTGGTCCATTTGGACGTACATGCAACACAACTTAACCCAGCAAAGCGACTCACAGTAGTGTTCTTACCTACTAACCAGAGAGTCAATCTTCCCTTCTTAATATCTTTAAAAAGTTTAAGTTCCCCATGTGCTCAACTATGTTCATAGCAGCTTTGTTTGTCATAGCCAGAACTTGGAAACAACCTAAATGCCCCTCCATCGAAGAATGGATAAGGAAAATGTGGTACATTTGTACAATGAAGTACTACACAGCAGAAAAAAATAACGACAGCTAGATTTTTGCAGGAAAATGGGTGGAGGTAGAAAACATTATTTTGAGTGAGGCAACCCAGACAGAGGAAGACAATTATCACAAGTATTCACTCATAAGTGGTTTTTAAACATAAAGCAAAGAAAGCCAGCCTACAAACCACAATCCCAGAGAATTTAGACAACAATGAGGACACTGAGAGAGACTTACATAGATCTAATCTACATGGGAAGTAGAAAGTAGAAAAAGACAAGATCTCCTGAGCAAATTTGGACCATGGGGAACCTTGGGGGAGTGTTGAAGTGGGGGAGGGGAGAGGCAAGGAGGGGAGCAGAGAAAAATGTAGAGCTCAATAAATATCAATAAAAAATGAAAAAAAAAGTTTTAAGTTACCACAGTTTACTTTGGTACTGGTCCATGGTGTCTAGGACATAAGAATTTTCTCCTACTTTTGCTGAATAAAAAGTGTATTCTTTCCGAGTTTGCTTTGTGTCAGAAAACATAAGTGACTGTTTTCTGTAGCTACCTGTCCCCTCCAAAATATGGCTCAGATATAGCATCCGTATCTTACTAAACCAGGCCTATTCTCACTCTTACCCTCTGTTAAACATTTTTAATTGAAATATTTAATAGCATGAGAGTATTCTAATTTAATTACATTCATCTTTTAAGATATCTTGAGTTTGTCTACTTATTTATAAAAAAAGATTTTTTTTTTTAAATTTATGTGTACGAGTGTTTTGGCTGCATGTGTGTTTGTATCCTACGTGTGTGTTCCTGGTGCAGACATCAGATTTCCTGAAACTGGAGTTCCAGGAAGTTGTGAGCCTCCATGTGGGTGCTGGGAATTGAACCCAGGTCCTCTGAGAGAGAAGCAAGATCTCTTAACACCTGAGCCAAGTCCCCAGCAATGAATAATAATAATAAATTATTTTTAAATAGCGGGAAGAATACTAAATGGCTGCTCTCTTGAACAAGCACCTATACTCAAACCAGCAAACCAAACAAGAATAAAATACCTTCCTGGTGCTATTTAGTCCTGAGTCTATGCATTTGGTATTGGCTTTATGTCCCTTTTGCCCTGTTCTTCAATTGATTTGCTCATTATATGTCAAACTTGCTATTTGCGAGGACTGTCCAAGTTGGCTTGCTTCTGTGGTGTATTTACAGAGTGCTGAGGGGTCGGTTCACAAGCAAGCGGTTCTGGAAGGACAATGTCCTTTCCTTCCTGAGACAGATATTTCAGGATTGGGGAAGTGGGGTTTCCTGTGTTCTCACAAGGGGCTGAGGGAAAAAAAAAAAAACACTGGGGCAATTTCAGAAAGAATTCAGCCTGGGCTAAACAGGAGAGATGCTTTTGTGTATAACTCTCTCCTACTGGGAGAGGCCTGCCTGGCCTGGGGGCTGCAGGCATGGGAGGAAACAAGGCCAGGGTTGTGACTGCCAGGTTCTCTGGAAACCTACTATCCTGGGCAGGACTCACTGGAGGGTCAGGACTTCCCTCCACCCATCTCCTGTGCCAACTCCCACTGTTCCAGGCTTTGATCACACAGCAGTTGTATCTTGCTTCTGTCCTTTCTCACCAAAGAGCATCAGACACTTTGGTTCCCTCTAGAAATGTTTACTTAATTTATATTGAGTTCCTACCTTGTTTCTCTGTTCAGCAAAAGGCTGAGACACGTGGCTGCCTTCAGGGCGGCTTTCTTCAATGTTCCTTTACCTTGTTTTTTATTTTTGTTAATAATGTCTAAGTTAGCATGTAAAATGCCAATATAAAACCTTAACATCGTGCTATTTTCATCCATATGTATTATTATACTTTGCTTAATTCCTTCCCTTCTGCAAATGGCCTCCTGTTCCGTCTATTCCTCTCTAGCTCCCCTGATGTCTTCTGAGTTCCCCATTCCAATTTCCTATCATACGTGTTCCATCATTTTCCTTTCATTTTCCCTCTTTTAAGGTCTCTTTTTCCACTCTCATGCTCTCTTTTCCAGTTTACACACACACACACACACACACGTTGCCCAAACTCAAATCTGAGTTCCACATGAGAAAAAACATGGCATGTGTCTTTGTGAGTTGTTTTATTTCACAAAACATAACGGTTTCCAGTTCCATCCATTTTCTTCCCTGATTTGATATTATTTCTGAACTTCTTAATTTCTTGATATTTTGTCTTTATTTGCTTGTTTGTGAGAAACAAACTCTGTATAGCTCTGGCTGTCCTGAAACTTGCTCTGTAGACCAGACTGGCCTCCGCCTGCCTCTGCCTTCAGAGTACCTGGGAGGGCTGGAGAGATGGCTCAGTGGTTAAGAGCATCGCCTGCTCTTCCAAAGGTCCTGAGTTCAATTCCCAGCAACCACATGGTGGCTCACAACCATCTGTAATGAGGTCTGGTGCCCTCTTCTGGCCTGTAGACATACACACAGACAGAATATTGTATACATAATAAATAAATAAATATTAAAAAAAAACAAAAAACAGAGTACCTGGGATTAAAGGCAAATGCCATCTTTTCTTTACCCATTTATATGTTGGACATCTAGAACATCCAGTTCTATTTCCTGGATGGTAAAAAACAAGAGTTGTGCTGTGGGATAGCTGTACACTATGTGAAGATTTATTGCTGACTGGTTTAATAAGGAGCTAAACAGCCAATAGCTAGGCAGGAGGTATAGGTGGGATTTCCAAGCAGAGCCAGAGGAAGTGGGGGATGAACCCAGGGGTGTGGAGATGCCATGGGAGACACATGGAGGAGCAGCAGGTACAAGATGGAAGAGAGGTAACACTGTGTGATGGAACACAGATTAATATAAATGGGTTAATTTAAGAGCTACTTAGAAATAAGCCTAAGCTAAAGGCTGGGCATTCATAATTAATAGTAAGTCTCTGTGTCCTTATTTGGGAGCTGGTGGGACAGAGAAAGACTCATTATGAGCTGCTGTAAATGTGGATATCCAAGTATCTGTGTTGTTCTCTGGCCTAGAGTTCTTCAGGCGTGTCCCCAGAAGTAGTATAGCTGGGTCACATGGTAGCTCTGTTTGTTCGTTTTTGAGGAAGCCAGTAACCAGTTTCCATAGGGTCTGCTCCAGTCCACTTCCTGCCAGCGACATACAGCTCCTTTCCTTGTATCATTTTATGTTATGTGTGAATTGCCTGCATATATGTCTGTGCACCACATGTGTGCCTGGTGCCTGAAGAGGTCAAAAGAGGGCATCGGATGCCCTGGAGCTGGGGTTACAGATGGTCATGTGGGTGCTGGGAATCCAGGTTCTCGACAGCAAGTCTTCACCTCTGAACCAGCTCCAGGCCTGAGTTGTTTCCTTGATGACAGTCTCATGAGGATGACACAGAATGGCATTTTCCTGCCTCCTTTCTCTTTTGTCCCTCCAACCCAGAAGTCCCAGCGCTTAGACGGTTATCTGAACATTTAGTTTATCCCCATAGTTTTGTGTCTGATACTTGTGACCACTTCTGAATTTGTGTGTGTGTGTGTTGGTGTGGTATACATACATGTTCACACGACTGAGTCCTTGTACACTGAGGCACACATATGGAAAAGGTCAACACTGGGTCTTTCTCAGTCATTCTCACTTACCGAGAACTGGCTGGTCTGTGAACTGTGGGGATTACAGAGGTCTGCCTCGGTGTCTGACTTTTGTTTGGGTGCTGGGATTCAACTCAGGCCCTCATGTGTGTGTGCAGATACTTTACCAATTAAGCCACCTCCCCAGCCATCCCTGGAGTCCCCTCTGAATTTTGCTTTTGAATTTTAAATTTTATTCCTTTATTTGCTTGGTTTTTGTTTTGCTTTTTTTTTTTTTTGGTGACAGGATCTCAGGTAGACCAGGCTGGCCTCAAACTCAGAGGTCCACCTGCCTCCGCCTCTCAAGTGCTGGGATTAAAAGCAAGAGCTGTCATGTTCAGCTATTTTAATTTTTTAAATTATTGTTTCATTTTGTCTTAGTTTTTGAGGCAGGGTGTCTTGTGACCCAGGCTGGCTTGGAACTGGACGTGGAGGGTGACCAGAGGATGACCTTGAACTCCTGATTATAATACACCTCCCAGTACTAAGATTACAGGGATGAACCATCATGCTTAGTTCTGAATTTATTTTTCATTAAAAAAACTATGAAGTTAAACAACAACAATGACAACACCCTTACCAAATGGAAAAAAAATAATGATGATAATAATATAGCCACGAAGGAAGCAAAAGGCAACGACAAAATGACACTAAGTATCTGTTGATGATGGCGGGAGTGGGTGGGAGGAGATGATCGCACGACAAGGCTGTTATTTTTTTCATCTTTTTTAGCGTGGACATAATAGATAGTATTGGATTTTTAAAATTATGTTGTGAAATAGAAAGTTAAGTTTCATCTAATTTAACTTAGAAAGTTAATTAAGCTTCATCAAATTTAACTTAGAAACAAGTTTAGAAAGTCACAACTATTGGAATGAAAATTCAGATTGCATAGTAAGCAGAAACATAAGTCAGGCGTTAGAAATGAACAAAGTAATCTAGTTATGGGGAATGTATTAGAGTTATAAATGTAAGTAGTATCATGTATTAAAAGATATACACTCAAAAATTGGCTTTAAAAACCTGCTAAAAGAGCCGGGCGGTGGTGGCGCACGCCTTTAATCCCAGCACTTGGGAGGCAGAGGCAGGCGGATCTCTGTGAGTTCGAGACCAGCCTGGTCTACAAGAGCTAGTTCCAGGACAGGCTCCAAAAACCACAGAGAAACCCTGTCTCGAAAAACCAAAAAAAAAAAAAAAAAAAAAAACCTGCTAAAAGCAACTATGTACTGTCTTTAAAAATATATCTAAAGGCGGGTGGGGGGGACGGGGGACGACACTCAGAGTCAGAGATAGTGCTTAAACTCCCGGAAATATCTCTCTAATAGTGGAATTCCAGGCACCGTGGCATTTGGGAGGGGGAGATATTTTTGGACTAAGTTTCCCAGTCTCTAAAATCAGACCCTGCGGTTGCCAGCTCATAAGACCAGCTCTGTGTGCCTCGGGGTTTGTTCAGGATTGTTGAGCTTCCACAGGGCCAGGGCTGGGGATGCTTTGTCCAATTCCAGGCATTGCAAAGACGGGACCTTTGTGAGGGCATGCATTCTGGTGTGCCGGGGACAGGAAAGTAGGTGGCTGGGAGCATTTGCTCTCTGAAGTCCTCTGAGCAGACTGTCTGCTGGAGAAGCTTCTGAGAAAGTTATGCTAACTATTTTGGGCTTTGAGTGGGCTATTTGATTATACCAACCATTTGTATTTAACAGGCCAGGGCTTGATTTATCAGGATTTTCCTATGTGTCATGCTCACTGAGAGGTGGAGTCAGGCAACCCTGGGTTAGAATGCCAGCTCTTCTAAGTACTGGCTGCAAGCCTTGGGAAGATGACCCAAGACTCTCTGACCCTGTTATCTCATTTGTACAGCACGCTCATTGTTCATTCGTTCATTTGTTGGGAGGAGTCAGTCATTTCTTGCACACTTACCTTGTGAGAGCCTGTTCTGGGCGTTTCTTTCCAGAAGCAAGCTCCTTAGACTGTATTCTAGTGAGGCATGATAGAAAAAAAAATAACCACAGAAATAAGCAGATAAATTCATTATGTATCAGATAGAGTAGGAGATTGCAAAAAGGCCCAGTGTGAAGAAGGAATAGGACAATGGCAGCGTAGCAGTGTGTGTGTGTGTGTGTGTGTGTGTATGTGTGTGTGGTTTGTGTGTGTGAGTGCGTGCGTGTGTGTGCATGTGTGCCTGTGTGTGCACATGTATTTTGCATGCTCTGGCTGAAGAATGTCTGAGGACAGCTTTCTGTGAGGTGTCTGAGGCTAGTCTAGCTCAAAATAAAAACTTTGGATTCTGCCCAGAGCAAGCTCAGAAATCCCAGGAAGGTTCCAAGCAGAGCAGAGCTGATATCTGCTTTCTCTTCAGAGGGGATTGCTCTGCTGAGGGCGGGGGACTCTGCACAGGTGGGATGGAGGCAGGGCAATCAGACGCTCAGGGCTAGCCTGGGCCATGCAACTTAACTTTGTCTCCAAAAGGATCCAAATTATTCTGGCATCTGAGTTGAGAATATGCTGGTTGGGCACAAGGGCAGCAGGGGATCTAGTTAGCAGAGATAATAGATTCCTGGACCTGGAGGTCGAGGTGGGGATGGTGGGAAGTAGTGGACTCTGGGTCTGTCTCAGAGGCTTGTGACCAGATTTCTCTGGGGTGGGAAAAGAAAAAAAAATCAAGGCTGTCACCCAGTTCTCTGGCCTGCGTGGAGCCATCTGATACCCAGGACTAGAGATATTTTGGTGCAGCAGATGGAAGGGCCCACAGTTCTATAATAGCCATAGAAAATGCCTGGTAGACACAGGGTGGAAACCTTGAGTTAAAAAAATGAAAATGAAAGAGTGAGATGCAGGAGTGAAGTCATGGGGAGATACAGATTTGGGTACTGCAACTAGAACTTTGGGTCCAGATAACATGGGGCCCAGGGTAAAAAAGGGGTAGGGACCTAGGCCAAGACACTCTAATACTGAGGGGCGGGGAAGTGAGGGGGAGCTGGGAAAAGAGCAGCCAGCTGGCTGGGCAGAAAAGCAAAGTAAGGAAGTATCAGAGAAGCAAGTGCAGTAAGAATCATAAAAGGACAGATCCTTCCCCTGTGCTGGAGTAGGTGGGTCAACAAGCAGAGTGTAGACCTCAGAATATTGTGAGCTTGTTTTTTTGTTCTCCCTTGTTTTTCGAGACAGGGTTTCTCTGTAGCTTTGGTTCCTGTCCTGGAACTAGCTCTTGTAGACCAGGCTGGCCTCCAACTCACAGAGATCCGCCTGCCTCTGCCTCCCGAGTGCTGGGATTAAAGGCGTGCGCCACCACCGCCCTGCGGAATATTGTGAGTTTATGTGCACCAGCACACCGAAAGCTAGTGCCCAGCAAAAGTTAGCTGTATTCAAAGCTAGACAGTACTGAAACTGCCGTCAATAGCGGTACTTCGTTTAGGTGAAAACAAGGATAAGGCAAGAGGATGAAAGTCCTCCTCTGGGCAAGCAATGACAAAGAGTCTGCTTAAACCAGGTGTGGTGGCGCACGCCTTTAATCCCAGCACTTGGGAGGCAGAGGCAGGCGGATCTATGAGTTGGAGGCTAGCCAGGACAGCCAGGGATACACAGAAAAACCAAAAAGAGATTCTTTGATTACTCAGACATTAACCAGCTTTAAGACCTTCTCCTAGCCTCACCTCTGTACTTCCTTGTGTCATCCCGTTCCAGCAAGATCTCTGCCAAGTCAGTGTGGCAGGAGCCCTTATCCTCGAAATCTGGTCAGGTCCCTAATCATCCACACCCCCAGGCAATGTATGAGCCCCCTAGCCTGCCTTCTGGAAGAATCCTGTTCTGCCAGTTTGTCCGGCCCCGCCCCCCACGTTTCCTCTCAGTAATCTATCTACTGGCTTCCACCCTGCTCCTTGGTCGTCTGCTTCCAATGGCCCGTGCTGCACTTGGAGTGAAGCCCACCTCTCTCCTCATTTCAAGACCCCCCCCCCCCAGGCAGGGGACTCTGTGCTGATCGTGATCACCCAGGGTACAGGTTTGCCCTTTTATGTTCTAACAAGTGTCACTGGACAGCATTTCCCTTGAGCAGTACTAATGGAGTCGTCCCCCCCCCCCCCCCCCCAAAGGAGCAGGAACATAGGGAGATGGGAAAGGCGGCTGGTGGTAAGTTTCTGCCATGGAGAAGCCTGCTAGTAGTATAGCATCCCACGCCGAGGATGTAACGATTGTACATCAGTTGTTTGCTCGTCTTTGTGAATATGCATATTATCCGGAACTGTTTCTGGAAGATTCTGAGCCTATTGGGATTTGGCAGGGACTTCAGGGCTGTCCTAGGCTATCCCATTGGATTGCTAATGTCCTGCTTGGCTGGGGTGTCATTATTAATGCTGGAAAACCACCCTTGGAAATGTTCAGCTGCGTTGACTGAGAGCAAAGCAGAATATAGATCCTCCCAAACACAGGCATCCTTAACAACCAACCCCAGTGCAAACTCCGAGAGGCAGGTGTGGTGCCTTGAGCATCCTCAGAATGCTGTGTGTGTCCCTGTTCTGAGTGTCCTAAGAAACCAGAGCCAGCCAGTCACCGGTCCCAGAGTGAGAGGGGTAGGAGGGAAGACCAGAGAGAGATTTAGTCCCTGTGGTACACCGGGAAGAGAATCTGATAAAGACTTTAAGTCTGTCTCTGGGTGCTGGCGTGAACTTTAGATCTCCAGTGAGAACAATTGGGAAGGGAGCTAGAAGGAAGATATAATTAAGCGTTCCCTCCAAGTGTGGTCTGTTTGAGCATTGTTTCAGTCCTTGGGCTACAAGGTGGCTCAAAGAAATTCTTATTGCTTGAGATAACAGCATGGCTTCTGTAAGGTAATTGTAGTTACAGCCTGAGGGGCTGGTCTGTCTGACCACCAATGCTCAAGGGGTAATTTAAATCCTTTGTTGTAAAGATATTTATCAATCAGTTCTGTAAATCGGTGGGATTTTAACTGCAGATTTAGGTACCTTGTGGTGGTTTTATTGGCCCAAGTGAAGAGTCTATGGAGTGAGTTCCAGGACAGATAGGGCTGTTACACAGAGAAACCCTATCTCAGAAAACAGAACAGAACTTGTTACACAGAGAAACCCTATCTGAGAAAACAAACCAAACCAAAACAACAACAACAACAAAAAAAAAAAGGGAAAGAAAAAAGAAAACCAGAGGTGATGGGAGAATTTACAGGTAGTTGTGGTAACACTGTCAGGTCCTTGAACAGTGCTGACTGAATATACTCAGTACACGTCAACAGTCATTTCCATACAGCCTGGCGTGTCTTGTCAGGCGCTGTGGACTCCAGATGTTTCTCCATCAGTGGGAAACTTGGAAGAGCAAAATTGCCACGTTTGTTATATTATCACACAATATAATTTTTCTTTTTCTTTTTCTTTTGGGGGAGGGGGAGGGGTTCGAGACAGGGTTTCTCTGTAGCTTTGGAGCCTGTCCTGGAACTAGCTCTTGTAGACCAGGCTGGCCTCGATCTCACAGAGATTCACCTGCCTCTGCTTCCTGAGTGCTGGGATTGAGGGTGTGCGCCACCATCCCCTGGCCTTTTTTTTCCCCCTCCGAGACAGGGTTTATCAGTAGCTATGGAGCTGTGGAGCCTGTCCGGGAACTCGCTCTGCAGACCAGCGTCTCAGAGCCTGGGGTTCTGATGGCTTCAGCAGACATCTGGGCAACCTGGGTACTCTTGATCTCTGAGTCTCTGGGATGACAACAGTGGAGAATTTGATGGTACATTTGCTTCTCCTTGTCATAGGCAGTTCTGGTCCCATGGCAACCCAGAATAAATACCACTGTGGTTGAGGAGTACATACCAGCTAGATCCGTTCTCTCGGTGACATGTGATGCTGTCACCTGCTGGAATGTCCTCCACAAATACTGAAGTGTAGATTCATATTGCTGATGAACTGATGAGAGAGAGTGTATTCTCAAGACTGGAGCCAGGAGACGTGGTTTTGAACGTCGCTTCATTACCTCTCAGTTGGATCCTATTGGACCATTGAGTCCTTTCAGACTGATGCTTCGAAGGTTAAAGGGGACCAACAACAGTGTCCACTGTGCTGAATGATTTAGGGATAAAAGAAACAAAGCTCTTGCAGCATTAAGGGCGGCGCCTGGCACCCAGCAGGGGCTCAGGACATATTTCTTAGATGGTGGCAAAAGCGTGGAGAGCTACATGGTACCAATTTGCTCAGGTCCCTTCTCAACAGGGCCCCTTCTCCTTAGCTCCTTCCAGCATCCTGTGCGCCAGAAGTGAACCGGCTGTTCCTACAGAGAGCAGTACCACTGAGAGACCTGCTGAGGGAAGGCTATTCTGTCGGACTAGGGTGGGGCCTACGAATCTGCATTATAAATAAGTAGAGGACCATGATTCCGCCCTAGTGGTCCAGAGGCCATTCTTCAAGAAACCCTGTTCTCCGGAGGGGGCGGTTAGCTTTATTTTGTTTGCCCTGTTTTTGTTTGTTTTAAAGGGAAGGGTCTTTTTGTGTAACCCTGGGTGGCCTAGAACTTGAGACGTAGGCCAGACTGGACTCAAACTTAGCGCAAGCCTCTTGTCCCTAAATGCTGGGGTGACGGGTGTGTGCCAGCACATCCAGCAGGGTTGCAGGAGTTTGACACGCATCTCGGTCTTTCTGTTTCAGTAAGCACTGACCAAAGCAATCAGTCAAACCTGCTAAGCCTTACCACCGAGCTCTGGCCCCTGCGCTCTGAGGTTGTACTCCAGGCCTTGCTTTATTAGTGAGCTTTTCACCGTGTTCAAGTTTGCCCCTTGCTCGATAACTGAATGCATGCAGACTCCCCACCTTGAGTCGCAAAGCTCCACCCTTCTCCAAGCTTCGTTCTCATTTACTCTGGAGGAGTCGCTTTGGTCTTGGAGCCACTGGGCACTGAGCACGCTTTGGGTAGGCTCCGTCATCAGTCTGGAGGGCTCTACTCCCCGTACTGTTTACTAGCGAAGCAGAGCCTTGCGATGAGATCGCTCAGGGATGATGGGAGAACCTGTGGACTAACAGACATCAGTGGGGCTACGAACACATGCGCAGCTGGCTCCTGGGTCTTCGCGGGCTCATTTGCTTCCTAGTTCAGTAAGGCCTTTGCTGAGCTCAGAATTAAGTTGAAAAGAATCTTTTTCTCAAATACTTTTAAAGAGAAGGAAAAAAAAATATGGGCAGAGGTGGCACATGTCTTTAATCCCAGCACTCAGGAGGCAGAGGCAAGTTGATCTCTATGTGTTTGAGGCTAGCTTGGGTCTACAGAGTGAGTTCTTGGGTAACCAGGGCTATACAGAGAGAATCTGTCTCCAAAAACAAAAACAAAAACAAACAAACAAACAAAAAAAAACCCTGAGATACAAAAAACAAAAACCCTTAAATACTTCCAATATAATATTGTGTAAAGAATGCTTTTTCATTGGTGAATCTACACGTAGCCTTTGTAGTGTTGGAAGAAGCGAGTTTTTGAGGCAATATGGTCTTGTGACCAGATCTCTTTGTGTCCCCAAAGTGAGAAAATTTTATGCGAGGGACTTTGTTTCATACGAAAAAGGACCCAGTCCCTAGGAAGTCAGACTCTGCCTTTGGTTCAGAGTAGCTTGACAACCTTCCTCCCTGGGTTTCTGAGAGATGCAGACCTTCTGGAAGCGGGAAGGCAGCCCTCACAACAGCTAGTAGCATAATTAACACCTCTTTTACAAGTATTGACACACGTGAAGCCTGGAGAGAGGGTACGACGGCCTGGCCAAGGTCATGTAAAGGACCAGTCTCCGCCCTCCTCAGCCTGGGTCCTTCTCCATCAGCTTGGGCTTGGTTTTACTTATCTGCCTCCCGGAGCGCCGGAGCAAGTGGCGCGAGTTCACCTGCGACCCACTACTGGCCTTCTAAGGAATGTGTCCCCAAGGAGGGTTGCTGGAAACCGTACCTGGGATGGAAAAGACAAGAAAAAAAATGGAGGCAGAGAGAGTGGACGGAGGAGGTGGGGGAGGGGAGAGAGATAGCGTGAACCAGCACAAGGGAGGGGAAGGATGCTAGACAGAGGTGCTGTAGGGGGTGGAGGGGGGGCAGTAGTGGTCCTGTGGAGAGCGAGAGAGGGGCCCTGGGATGTAAATTTCAATCCATAGATATAATCTGCTTTTGAAAGGCTAACATTTTGGCGGGAGGCTGGCAGTTCTAGAGGTAAGATAGCAAGGGCCTTATTCTTAGCATTTAAACTTACTTTACTCTGCGCCCTTATCTTCTTAATTTCACGGCAAACAATAGCCTATTGACTGAGCTTTCAGAGCAGTGGGTGTTCTCAGAGGGAGGCCGGCCAGAACACCAGCCCCTCTGGCTTTTATACCAGCTCCTAACCTGTACTCCACCTACCAGCAATAGGAAACCCAGAGTCCTGTTGCTTCTCGTTTCTGTGTTTTAAGGTAAGTATACCTGGGACAGAAGACCTTAGGCTCCTAAAGTTTATGCCCGTGCATGTATATATGAGTACATGTGTGTGCACTTACACATGAGTATGTGCCCTTGTATGTGGGTGGTTGCATGTGTTCTTGAGTGTACGCGTGTTTGAAATGGATGCATTTGTGTGAATGCATGCGTGTTGGTGCATGTAAAAGTGAATATATGCATGCGGTTGTGTGTGTTAGCGCACGGTGCCTGTCAGTTGTACTCTCGTTAGGGAAGGGGTGTTTGACAGAATGTCAGCATGTGCTTTTTGTTAAAAAGGTCAGGTAAACAGCATCTCCAGGACTCATCCCCCAAACTCCATACCCAGGTCATAAGGAAAGCAACCTGAGCATCTTGGGGTGATGCTCACGTTAAAGTCTGTACAGAATTGCAGCGTGTTGGCAAGACCCTGCAGACCCATTGGTTGGAACCTGCGAGGAAATGGTGTTTGGGGCACTTCCAATATAAAGGCCTGATCTGCTGCTTGCTGAAGCCTAACCTTTGGCTCAGATGAGAAAGTCTCAATATGTCTTTAAACCTTTGGAAGGCAGTCTTAGAGAGAGTGAATCACTCTCTTGTGAGAGTCCCCAGTCTGTCTGGCACGGTGCCTGCCACATGCTGTTAAAAGCTGCAGTCCCCTTGTTCTTTCCTGGAGGATTTCTCACTCTCCTTCGGGATGGTCGAGCAGAAGCCACTGGCCTGAGGATGTGCAGGGAGAAAATATTTCAACTTCTACTTTGTACTTCAACTTGAAGTTGAACAACATGAAGTTGTTGAAGTATAACAACTTCAGTTTGTACTATATGTTTTATATTATTTTAATGCATGCATGTATAATCTATAAGTATACATCTTTAATAGTATCGTTTTATTTTACGCATATTGGTACTTTGCCTGTGTGTATGTCTGTGTACCACATGTGTGTCTGGTACCTGCTGAGGCCAGGAGAGGGAGCTGAGATCCCTCAGGACTGGAGTTACAGACAGTTGTAAGGTGCCCTGTGTATGCTAGGAATCAAACCAGGGTCCTTTGCAAGCACAGCAAGTGCTCTTAACCAACGAACCATCACTTCAGTCCTATAAATTGCATATATATTTATTTAGATCTATCTTACATAACATATTATATTACATGTATCTCCATACATTTTGCTCCCCAAAATGTACTGAGGGCTAGGGAGATGATTCAGTGGGTAAAGCGTTTGCCATGCCAGAGTGAGGCCCCGAGTTTGAATCCCCAGATCCCATATAAAGCCAGATGTAGTACTGTGTGTCTGTGATCCCTATGGTGGGATAAGAGATGGAGATAGCAGAATCTCTGGACTCTTGTGGTAACGAAACAACAGAAATCCTATTTTAAACAAGATGGAAAACAGGGACCAACACTTACGCTGCCCTCTAAGTTCCACACGTGTGGAACGTTACTCGTGTGCACACACAGGATCTCTGATAAGCATTGACGATGGCCACACATGTTGATACCGACAGAGGTTGACACACCCAGAAGGAATGTCCTAGCAGCGATCAGGGAATCCCTTCGCTCCTGCAAGTTAAGACATAAAATTAGTCATCAAAGAGGCTTTGTCCTCTTCATTCTCCACACAAGAGCCTTCCCAAACTTGGACTTGAAAAACGGGACATAGAAACAAAGTTTGTGGAAAACAAATATCTTTCCTCGTGTCTCCAGGAAATTCAGGGATGAAAGTTGGGGAAAGTTTGCCAGGACATTCAGTCTTGCCATAGAGACTTCTCCTGGTGACTGTCCTGTCCATAGCGTTCCTGTATTCACAGCGCTGCTCCCTTAGCATCGTGGGAGAGACGAGATCACTGCTGTGCTGTAGAAGTGCAAATTAGCTGCGTAAATGCTGTGCAGTTTAAGTGAAAGAATGGCCCATCAGAGGACCCGTCACTTTCTCCTGTATACGTTATTTAAATGTTCTTGGAAACTTAAACCTTCGCTGAATTGTTACTGGAATTTGGGGGTGGGGCAATCCTTGCATGGTCACCAGAAGATAACAGAAAATCAGGGTGTCCCTCTTAGTTGAGCCTTTAGTAAAGGGAGTTCTTACTAACAAAAGAATTTAAGAAGATGCTCAGCGAAAGCTAAGAACACTTTTTATTAGAGTTTCAAAGAAAAAAACCCACAGGGAAGTGGTGATGCATGCCTTTAATCCCAGTTCTTAGGAGGCAGAGGTGGCCAGATCTCTGTGAGTTCGAGGCTAGCCTGGTTCGTCTTCCTGGTCTACACAGAGAAATCTTGTCTAAACCACCTCCTCCCTCGCCCCCAAACAAAACAAAACAAAAACCCTGAGGATGGGCAAGTGGTAAATCTCAGCAGCTGACCAGAAGAAAAGGATAGAGGAGAGAAGAGAAAAAAAGCCATATCGTTTGGTTCCTGGTGTAGAAACCCCCTACACTGCAGCAGGCAGGTGTGGTGGGTGGGGAAGGGCCTCCAGAGACGAGTAAGGCAAAGTTGCTTTTTTCTGACTGAGAGAGTGGGTAGACCCTGCTGGTCCTCATGGCTGCTCTGATCGTAGGCACTGCACTAGGGTGTAGGAATTCTGGGAAGGAAAGGTACAGCATTACATTGAAGCAATAATTATTCTGCCCACCTCCTTAGCCTGGCTTAAGGTTAAGCCTGCCTTCCCAGGAATGGCTTCTTGCCTAGGTGATTGACCCTGTCCAACTGGAATGTTAGGTGCCTGCCCAGACAGAGACTCTATTCTCTTGACATTTGCCATCTACCAAAGAAATGAGTGACAGCCAGAGAAGCCAGTTCCTGCTTCCACAGTCAGGCAGGCACGGGAAGGAGACCTCACGAGGGGGTAGATGGAGTGAGGCCCCCAGACTTACGGAAGCGCCATGCTCCTGCTGCTGATCAGGAACTTGGGATCATGGGAAAGTGAGGATAGGGTTCCTGGGAGGGATTTCTGGGCTCTCTGGAAGATGTCTTTTGGAAGGATTTCTGGTTTCTTGATGTGTTTTCAGCCCTCAGTTCCATGGATTTTAGATAAATAGAAAATCTCTACCCACTCCCCGAAAGGTTCCAACTTTTTCATGTAAACTAACCTAGCAGTGGAGTAATTAGCAGGAGAAAAATTACGTAAATTCACTCGCTGTGCGTGTGTGCATAGGAGCTCGGTGTGGGGAAGGAGAAGTGCAGCTCCTCAGGAGGGAAGTGGTTTTTAGGGGAAATGAGCAGACCCCAAGAGCAAACAAAAGCTTGTAAATGATTCTCTCTGGAAACCGAGTGGGATCTGGGCAGACAATGGTTGGTGACAAAGTCTATCTTGGTGTGGTGACATTCCCGTCTTCCTTCCTGTAGGGTGAGCTTGGCCTCCTCTGGCTAATGAGATATCAGGAAAGAGATGGCAGGCAATTGTGTTCCCTCCAGGAGTCTTCTAACAGGAGAAATAGCCCTTGGAGATGGAAACAGGAGGGGGTCCTGGTCTGGGTTCCCAGACCGCTTCTAAGGCCTTTTCATTTTCCTGTAGTGCAACGCGCGACCCTCTCCAGGACAGGTGGCGACAGCCATCACAAATTGTAACTGGAATAGGAGTGATTTTCAAAGTTAATACTCTGATCTCTCTCACCGGTTTCCTGGATGTTCGCCATTCTGAAGTGAACTATCAGAGAGATCCCCACAGCTGATACAGGGGTGTTTATAGCCTTGTGTTTCTCACTAGAATAAATTAAAGAAACGGAGGCACTATGCCATTTATTCCCACATTCTGGGGGTGAGGATTGTTTGACACTTTATAGGGTATTCTCTGGGCTTGTTAACCTGCTTAGAAAAGCCTGAGTCCGCCCCTTTTGCTGGCAAGCGAGCATTTGTGTGGGAGGTCTGCATCAAGGTATGTCAGGGAAGAGTGCTGCTTTCTTTGAAAATGGAGTGTTTGAGTGCTTGACCCATAGGGAGTAGCACTATTAGGAGGTGCGGCCTTGTTGGAGTAGGTATAGCTTTGTTGGAAGAAGTATGTCACAGTAGAGGCAGACTATGAGATCTCCTATGCTCAAACTAGGCCTAGTGCGTGAGTCTTGCTGCTTGCAGATCAAGACGTAGAGCTCAGCTCCTTCTCCAATCCCATGTCTGTCTCCATGCTGCCATGCTTCTCTCTCTCTCTCCCTCCCCCATTTCTTTTTAAAGATTTATTTATCATATATACAGTGTTTTGCCTGCATGTATGCCTACAGGCCAGAAGAGGACACCAGATCTCATTACAGATGGTTGTGAGCCACCATGTGGTTGTTAGGAATTGAACTCAGGACCTCCGGAAGAGCAGACAGTGCTCATAACCTCTGAGCCATCTCTCCAGCCTGCTGCCATGCTTCTTTCCACAAGGATAATGGACTAAACCTTTAAAGCTGTAAACCAGCTTACATGTTAAGCCAACTCCAATTAAATGTTTTCTTTTATAAGATTTGCCTTGGTCATGGTGTCTATTCAAAGCAATAAAACCCTCACAAATACAGAAGTTCTATTTACTGTTTTACCCCAGAGTGTTAAAATACCAAATAAGAGAAAAATCACAAGACTCTGGACATTGGGGAGAAGATGTAAAAGGCCCAACCACATTGAAGAATGCACACTCAGTTTCTTAAATTTTTGAGCAGGATCCACCTAGAAAGGAAAGTATGTGTCCATCCACCTCTGTCAGTTTCCTTGGGTCTCAGTAAGGAAGCACTCACTGCAAGCTGAGTGGCTTAAAGCAACAAGAAAGTATTATGGCATCTGGAGGCTGAAAGTCCAAGATCAAAGAGCTAAGCGCATCATGCTGAAATTTGAACGAGCAATTATTCCTGGCTGTTCCTCGTTTCTGGTTGCTTGTGGGCAGTGTTTGGCCCTGCTTGGTTTACAGGTGTGTATCTTCAGCCTCCTCTTTAATCACCATGTGGCCTTCTCCCTATGTCCCTATTTCACATGGCTTTTAAAGGGACCTCAGCCATATAACGGTAGTTCTCAGAGCAGCTGCGGCTATAAATGGGTGGCACCGTGCCTTGCTCTATTAGAAGTATCTTAATCATCCAGGGAGATCTCCCTATTGCTAGATCATTGACTTAGTCATCTATATTAAAGACCTTTTTGCCCATGTAGGGTAATCCTGGGTTTCAAGGATTAGGACATGGGTATTTCTGGTATGGTTATTATTCACATATATATTTACCAAAATGTCTTATTTGTATGCTTTAATACACATAGTTTAATAAATAAATGTAATTCAATAAATCAATAAATGTCACAATGGAATCCATTATTTTGTACAACTGATACACATTAAATTAAAAAGCAAAACATATTGGTTAGTTTTTGTTAATTGGACACAAAATAGTCTCCTGGGAAGAGAGAATAGCCACAGTTGAGGGATTGCCTCCATCCGATCGGCCTGTTGGAGTTTCTGGGGCATTTTCTTGGTTAATGATTCATGTTCGAGGGCCCAGTCCTCTCTGGACAGTGTCACCCTTGGGCGGAATTGTACAAGAAAGCTAGAGGAGCAACCCACGGAGAGAGCAAGCCAGAAGGCAGCATTCCTCCATGGTCTCCGCTGCAGGTCCTGCCTTGGATGCCTGTCCTGACCCCCCTCGATGATAGACGGGGAAAGGACAGATGGTGAAGGGTTTGTAACAGCACCAGAACAAAGGCTAAGCCGCGTGTATTAAAACACACCAGGGCTTTGCCTGCCGTGTTAAGTCAGTTTGCCATGGGCCTTTGGAGTCTTCCCAGTCAGTGCTGAGCAAGGATTTTTCCAGAAAATCAGGCTTCCTGGGGAATGGGCAAATGACTTTTTCAAACTTGGCTTGGTTGTCATTACTAGGACAACTGGGATACAGATGTGGAGAAGGTCCTTCAGTTTGCAGCTTATATCTGAGGGACCAAGGAAAAAGGAAGTAAGCGTCCACGGGACAGGTATAATGATTACAGAAGGGGTGCTGGGGTGACCTGTGCTTGACACATTCATCTTTAGGGTTTATGGCTTTATGGTTATATAACCAGACAATTTATTATATTTTATTTTATGTTTTAGTAGAGCCCTTAACATGGTGGGGCATGGTAGTACATGCCTTTAATACCAGCTCTTGGGAGGTAGAGGCTGCTGGATCTCTGTTCTAGTCTACATAGAAAGTTTCAGAACAGCCAGTGCTAGCTATATGATAGAGAGACCCAGTCTCAAAAATGAATAAATAAATAAACAAAGAAAATAAATAAAAATTATAAAAGAGCCTTCAGCATGAGATCTACATTCCTAACGACTTTTGAATTCTATAGAACAGTATTGTTAGCCCAATGTACAGTATAATAGACCTCTAGAATGTAATCACTTTGCTTACATTAAGCTATTTGCCCAGAGATACCTAGCTCCCCACCTCCAGTTTACTTGTCCAGTCTCACTTCCCATTGCCCCTGGGCCACACTTACGTGACCCCGGACGCCTGGGTTAAGGGAATTGCTCTTGATCTGTCCTTTAGAAGAGAAGAACAAGGACTCGGTACTTCAGCATTTTCTGTCCATCTCCCTTCCATGGGGAATCAGATGATGGGGTGATGAACTTTGGGGTCTTTCTGCGGAGCTGACAGTGGAGTCTGTCTCCTTTTCATGTGCTACCAAGGGCTCTGCTGTCAGCCTGGGACCTGAGGGGCCACGGCCCACACTGCTCCTTCCAGCCAGTCTCACTCCTGGAGGAGAGAAGCAGTCATCTACCAGAATGCTCCTGCTTACATAGAACCGAGAAGTTTTGTTTTTGTTTTTGTTTTCATTTTGTTTTTCTCTGTTTAGCTCTGTTGTCCTGGAACTTTCTGTACACCAGGCTGGCCTTGCACTCAGAGATCCACCTACCTCTGCCTCCCAAATGCTGCGACTAAAAGTATACCACCACTGCCCGGCCTGTAACCGAGGTTTTATTCTTTTTCCTCCTGCCCTTCCTGCCCTCCTTACCTTCTAATGGACTCTGCGTTGTTTTTAGGAGCATGGAATGTTACATGTTGGCATATTGTATTTGCTGTGATCTAGGGGCTTATCTGCTGGGATGGCAATGAAGAACAGACTCCTGACTTTATTGCTCCTGAACTGTGACGTGCCAACAGCAAGGGCTGTTGGGTAGTCTTATGGCTGCTACCCTAGACCTCTGCACGTGAGGTTAGGGGTGAATTGCCTCCTGTCCCCTGGTGAGGAATAGTTTTGGGGAGATGAGGGGACCTGTTGTTTATTCGGTTCCTGCCCCAGTGTTTACTCATTGCGTATTGCATTTTCTTTCCTACCTGTGTCTGGGATCCTCACAGCCCTTGAGATCGAAGAGAGTGGTCAGGACAAGCCTTTCTGGCTGGGCAAAAAGCCATCTTCTACCCTCTCCTTCAAGATTATCCTGGCTATGGGCTGCTCTGTGGTAGGCGCAGATATTGTGAGGTGTGTGTGTCTGTACACACACACACACACACACACACACACACACACAGAGAGAGAGAGAGCTGAAGCATAGAATGATGAGATCGCTGAAGAAAAGGGCTCCCTACTTGCATCCCTCTCACCCATAGTCGGCCTGTGTTAGCGCGTTACTTTTGCTGTGACTAAATTCATGACAAGACAAGCCAAAGAGATGGAGAGCATACTGGTTTTTCGGTCCCAAGGGCTGCGAAGAAACAGCAGGAGAACTAGGAGGAGGGCAGACACACAGCACCTACAGCCAAGAGGCGGAGAACAGGCAGTATATGAAGCTGGGTTATAAATTCTCAAGGCTAGGCACACCTTTGATTCCAGCACTCAGGAGGCAGAGGCAGGTGGATATCTTTGAGTTCGAGGCCAGCCTGGTCTACAGAGCTAGTTCCAGGACATCCAGGACTAACCAGAGAAACCCTATCTTAGGGGTATGGGGGGGATCCTCAGGGCTCATGTCTTCAGTTAGGCTCTACCTCCCAAAGGTTTCACAGCCTTCACAGTGCTCAAGTATTCACACACAAATGGAGACATTTCAGGGCTACTGAATCCTGGTAGGCACAAGGAACTGGCTTGCACATCCTGTATTCCCTGGGTTGTTTGTTTTAAAAAGGGCGGGGGGGGGGCTGCCTGTCCACTACCCCCCATGCTGCCCCTTAGATGGTGACACTCTGAACTGAGTTATCCAAGCAGTCTACAAGCTCTCTCTGCCCCCACCCCCACCGTGTGTGTGTGTGTGTGTGTGTGTGTGTGTGTGTAAGAAATTCTGCCTTAATTGTTTTTAATGGGCCAAGATAGCACTTGTGAAGTGGGCTAACGGGATTTGCCAAACTAAGCCTCCAGAAGAAAGTATAACCAGAAGTGTGAAAGAAATCCATGTTCAAACATTGGCAAGCGTGAGACATTCGAGAATCCTGTGTGAAGACTATATCGTCAGAGCAAAATGAAGTTAAGCCAGTCTCTGGCAAGTGCTCGTAATGAGCGTGGGATGGTTCAAGCTGTTGTGACATTTTTGCAAGAAGCCAAGACATCAAAGTCAGTCTAACCTGGGAGTCCAGAAGGCTGAGGCCTCCACTCTGGCTCTCAGTGTATAAGAATTTAGCTACTGTGCTGGCTGGTTTAATGTCAGCTTGACATGGGTGAGGATTATCTGAGAGGAGGGGCCTCCGTTGAGAAAATGCCTCCTTAAGCCTGGGGTGTAGGCAAGCCCTATAGGGCATTTTCTTAATTAGTGATTGATGGGGGACCCAGCCCACTGTGGGTGGTGCCATCCCTGGGCTGGTGGTACTGAGTTCTATAAGAAAGCAGGCTGAGCAAGTCATGGATAGCAAGCAAGTAAGCAGCATTCCTCCATGGCCTCTGCATCAGCTCCTGCCTCCAGGTTCCTATCCTGTGTGAGTTCCTATCTTGACTTCCTTCAGTGATGGGCTACAATATGGAAGTTTAAGCTAAATAAACCCTTTCCTCCCCAATTTGCTGTTGGTCATAGTGTTTCATCACAACAGTAACCCTAAAGTAATTGCTTTGCATCCCAAGGATCCCAAAGAGGTTCCAGGACAAGAATTGGTACTTTGCTGCTCTGCACATCTTAGAGGCAGAGAAGAAATCAAATACATTCTAAAATATTGCTGATCATCCCGACAATATGTGTTCAGGGCACTAGGGCCCCAGGTGCCACAGAAAGAGATGGCCTCAGCTCTTTTAGAGTCTACATTCTACAGACTCTAATTCAATCAACCCGAATAAAAGGCAACATGAAACACACATCCCATTGGTAATACAAGCAAAAGTTTGGGGACTATGGGGGCCAGAGAAATAAATTCTGAATGAGTAGCCAGCCTTTAAGGAGAGAAGAATGTTGGAGAATACTTTCATCACAGAAAAGAAATAGACATTTGGCCGGCCAGTGGTAGTGCATGCCTTTAATCCCAGCACTCGGGAGGCAGAGGCAGGTGGATCTCTGTGAGTTTGAGGCCAACCTGGTCTACAAGAGCTAGTTCCAGGATAGGCTCCAAAGCTACCGAGAAACCTTGTCTTGAAAAATAAATAAATAAATAGAAAGAAAGAAAGAAAGAAGACGTCATTTGACCTAGGTATTGAAATAATAAAGACTTCAGAAGGATAAGAAAGCAAAGTAGAATTTTGACTGAAGCTGATACCTGAGATCGTGGGGGTGGGAGAGGGGTGGGTGGACTCAGAAACAAGGCAGAGACTAAATAGCCCTGGCTCCCTTCCTGGATGCTCCTCACTAGGCTGGGAGAAAAGAATGTGGTTTTGTACACCTACCAAAGGTGTCTAAGCATCCTGGGAGGGCAGCTGCCCAGCTGAGGGCACCTGTTGGGAAGCCTACCTCTTTTGACTCAGCTGGTCCCCTGCAGTTTGCACATTTCGGCATGCGCCTTGGCCTTGTGGCTATGATGGAGAAACTTATTAGTCACATTAATGACGGTGTTTGGGGCAAGCAGGAGCTAGGGCTTCCAGCCACCTTCCCTGAATCACCGGTTACCACCCCATTGGCCATTCAGTCATCTCCCTTGGCGTGGACAGGAGATCATGAATCTCTGTCTCAGATCTTTGGTAAGAGCATCCTTTGGTTCCTGCTTCCTTTCTCTCCGGGGATGGCTCAGACTGGAGCTGGCAGTCCTTCTCTTTCCCGGGGGGTCAGCTGTTGCTGTGCTGGGAGGCTACCGTGCAGCTGGAGAGGGCTTGCCCAGAGCGGTCTCTGGTCCCCACAGCTGCTCCCGGCTGGCCTCAATTGCTCTTATTACTGGTGGCACACCTGAGCGCTGCCAGGGGCTCTGAGGCTGGCTAGGTTCAGGGAGCACACGCCGGCTTCTTATCTCCGGCACGGATAATTGTTGTTTGCACAGAGTGCTGAGCTTGGGAAACGCTTCACAATGAGACTGAAGTTCCGTGCTTCTGCCTGAGTGCAGATCTTGAATTCTCCAAAGAATTTTTGAGAATGTGAAATTGTTCATTAGATGTTAGAATTTGGGTTTGGAAATACTTTGAATACAGATCTCTTTGGGAAGAACTGCCATCTTTTCAAAGTTTACTTGGCTGTTTGTTTTTCTTATTTTGTCCTTTTATAAGGTATGCTTTTCCTGCATACCTCATAGTAGTTCTCTCTACGGTAACTTATACTAAATTAGATATGTTCATTATGTTTCCCAATTTTGTGTCTATGTCTGCGTAGTGGTGGCTTACATTTATAATCCTAGCACTTGAGGGGCTGAAGCAGGAGGATTGCTTGAAGTCAGCTTGGGCTATATAGTGAGACTCTATGGTAACAAAAAAAAAAAAAAAAAAAACGAGAAAAGGGATGATATAAAAAAATATAAGAACTTTTGAGTTTATTATGTATACATATGCACATTTGGCTTGTCTTTACACAGACAACTAATTCTATATCAGAAGGAAATCTTATCTCTTTCTACTTTTATTTTTTTTGTATTACATTGATCATATACAAATATATGTACATACCCAATAAATATGTGAACATGTATATAATATGAATATGAAATATAGTGTGCTGGATAGCTTAATGTCAACTTGACACAAGCTAGAGTTATCTAAAAGGAGGGAACCTCAACTGAGAAAAAGCCTCCAGAAGATTTGACTGTAGCAAGTGACAGCTCATGCTGGTGAGGACATGGAGCAAGGGGGACACTCCTCCATTACTGGTAGGGATGTAAATTTGCACAGTCACTATGGAAATCAACATGATGCTTCCTCAGAAAATTGGGAATTCATCTACCTCAAGACCCAGCTATACCACTTCTGGGCATATACCCAAAGGATGCTCCATCCTACCACAGAGACACTTGCTCAGCTATGTTCAGCAGCTCAGCAGCTTTATTCGTAATAGCCAGAAACTAGAAACAACCTAGATGTTCCTCAACCAAAGAATGGATAAAGACAATGTGGTACATTTACACAATGGAGTTTTGCTCACCTGTTTGAAAAAAAAAATGACACCATGAAATTTGCATTCATAAAAAATGAATGGAAGTAGAAAAATTATCCTGATTAAAGTAACCCAGACCCAGAAAGACAAACATGGTATGCAGTCACTTATAAGTGGATATTAGCTGTAAAGTAAAGGATAACCATGCTACAATCCACAGACCCAGAGAGAAGCTAGGTAACAAGAAGAACTCTAAAAAGGGGATGCATGTATTTCCCTGAACTGGGGAAATAGAATAAATTTTGTGGGTAAACTGGGGGTGGGTGGGGGTGGGAACAGGAGGGATCGGGTTGGGGGTGGTTGTAGTGGTGGTGGAGGGAGAGCATACAGAGAAAGACAAAAGGAATTGGGGGGCATTTGGGGGGCCAATGTGGGGACATAGTGCAGTAGAAACTCCCTGGAATCTACAAGGGTGACCCTAAGGAAGATTCCTAGTAGTGGGGGATATGGAGCCTGACCTGGACATCTTCTTTAACTAGTCAAGGCTTCCAATGGTGAGACTGGGACATCAACCCAGGCACAAAACCTTTGACCTACAGTTTGTACTGTCTGCAAGATATACTAGAGTAATGGCGGCACAGAATGTGTGGGAGTGGCCAGTCAGCAGCTGGTTCAACTTGAGGCCCATGCTACATGCCTGATACTGCCTAAATGGCCAGAAACCAGAGGCTGGATAGCCCAGGACCTTGGATAGAGCCAAACAAGACTGCCAAAAAAAAAATGATGAAATTATATGATATTCTGCTATCTACATGATCAGTACCTAGCCCAAGGGAACCCAGAGGAAGCGGGGAGGAAAGATTATAGGAACCAGAGGTGTTGTGAATGCCAGGCAATGATGGCCCATGGTGTCAACTAAGCAGAGATCAAAAAGGTTTGTAGAAACTGAAATTACACTCGGGGAGCCTGTACGGGTCTGTGCTAGGTCCTCTGCATATATGTCATGGTTGTGTAGTTTGGTGTTCTTGTGGGACTTCTATCAATGGGAGTGTGGGGTGTCTCTGACTCTTTTGCCTGCTCACAGGGCCCTTTTCCTCCTACTGGGTTGCCTCACCCAGCTTTGATGATATGAGGGTCTGTGCTTAGCGTTATCACGTGATGTGTAACTTGTTATACAATTTTTGGTTGATATCCTTGGGAGACCTACTCTTCTTTGAATAGAAAGAGAAGAGTGGATCCAGGGGGGAGGGGGAGTGGAGGTGGTGGGGAAGATGAGGGAGGTGGGGGAGGTACTGGGAGAAGTGGAGTGAGGGAAAACTTTGGTCAGGATGTAATGTGTGAGAGAAGAATGAAAACAATGATTTGGCTGTAAGTCATTTCCTTAATTAGTGGTTGATTGGGAGGGCCCAGCCCATTGTGGGTGGTGGTGACATCCCTGGGCTGGTGGTCCCAGGTTCTATAACAGAGCAAGACACCCTTCCATGGCCTCTGCACACAGCACACCGCGTGGAGTCATCCATTATAGCACGGACAACCAGTAATGGTTCTCGTATTGTTGACTTAACTGCTTTGTTGCCTAAACTTTTTATTATTTTAATTTCTCTCATTTACACTGAAAGGAATAAGAAGTCCAAGATAACATAGATATATATTCGCTGGTTTCATTTGCTCGTGCATTCTCCAAAGTTAAACATTCCATACTGCAGGAAAGCTTCTTCAGAGGGAAGGAAGCTGAGCCGTGAAGAAGACTCTAATACCAGAGAAGCTGCCTGGAAGAAAGAGAAACCATTGGAGCTGCCTGGAAGAGCTTTAGACCAACTGAGGCACCCGGAAAGGACACTTCCAACCTGTTGAGCAGCCCACAGGCTGTGCAGTGTGCTCCAGGTTCCCAGCTCTGTGAGCTGTCACTTGTGTTGGGGTGGACTTTGGTAATGCAGCTAGCTGTCCTTGTGCCCTTTCTGCTCCTCTAATTAACCCCTCACCCATATTCCTGTATAACTCTGATAGAAGTCTTTGGTTCATCAAGGCGGACTTTGGCAGTGTCTGTACTTTGATCTGTTGTGGGCTCCCTCTCTGGGGCAAGTAGACGTGTGTATTGTCTCTCCCCAGGAAAAGTCCTTTCATACAGCTCTTCAATAGGGATGCTGCTGTTTATTCCACCCATGTAAATATTAAGGTTTATTCTGATTTTTTCAATTAATTTTTTATGGTTATTTAGTTATTATTTTTGTGTGTATGTGGATTCATGTGTGTCACAGAACCTGTGTGTGGGGGGTCAGAGAGCAACTTATAGGAATCAATTATTTCCTTCTATCGTGTGGATTCCAGAGATTGACCTCAGTCATCAGCTCTGGCACTTAAATTCCTTTATCCACTGAGACATCTCACCAGTCTTTTTTGTTTTTTTCTGTAGTTTTTGAAGCCTGTCCTAGAGACGAGGCTGGCCTTGAACTCACAGAGATCTGCCTGCCTCTGCCTCCCTACTGCTGGGATTAAAGGCGTGTGCCACCACTGCTGGTCCAGTCCTATTATTATTATTATTATTATTATTTCATTATTGTTATTTTCATTTTGAGATGGGGGTCTCTCTCTTTACTCCTGATTGGCCTAGAACTCAATATGTAGATCTGGCTTGCCTTAGTCTCACAGAGACCTTCTGTCTCTGTTTCCTGGGTGCTGGTGTTGAAGGTGTGGTCCAGCTGCTATTTTGTTTTTTTGGCTTTTTTTTGTAAACTAGACTGTACTTGAACTTGAGATCCTCTTGCCTCAGCTTCCTGAGTGCTGGGATTACAGGCATGTGCCACCAAGTCCAACTTAATCTCATTGTGATGAGCTTTGTGTACCTATTGAGAAAATTGCCCCCACTCTTATCAAAGTCTCCTTCAATCTGGTATTTTGGTGCTTCTCTGTGAGATTAATTTTATTTTTACATTACAACTGTTTTCTAATAAATCCACCGGAGCATGCCTGGTTATTTGGATCTAGTTTATTAGTCGTAGCAGTGCGTGATAGCAATAACAACGGAGTGTTACAGCATTTCCGCCATCAGGAGGAATTAGGATATCATTTCCATCTCACCTGGCAAGGCAGGAATGAAGCTGCAAGAGGCCATTGTCTTGTTTGCGAATGAGGAACAGGTATAGGTGTGAGGAGCCCCACCCATGGCCACTGAACAAATGGGGAGTCTATTCAGTGACAGGGCCTGATTGTTAGCTTAGATGATCTGCCTGCCAGCCTGGGGAAACCCGAAGGACTGGGATACATTCAGAAAAGAAGCCTGGCTCTTTCCTGGTTGTTCCAAGTTAGGGCTAGACCACTTACTTGATAAGCTTTATAAAATGGGCTGGTAAAATTGTTCCTATGTACCCGGAATGGGGACTGTCTACAAATGGGCATCTGGTCTAGAATATAGTCCCAGTTATGTCAAAACTAGAAATCTTTGCTTTGCAACCATGCGAATCGGGTAGTTTAGCTTGCAGCCATGCTTGTCTACCCAGTGATGGCTTGCCGTCATGGAAACAGCTACTCCAGAGAGACCATGGTGTCATCTGTCAGAACTAGGTTATATTCCTTGAAAACAACACATCTCCCCCAGCCCCAAAACTTTACTTGTTTTTATGTGTCGAGTGTTTGCTTGAATGCATGTATGCGCACCATGAATGTGCTTGGTGTCTGTGGAGGTCAGAAGAGGGTGCTGATCCCCATCCCCTGGGACTTAAGTTACAGATGGTTGTCCACTACCAGGTGGGTGGCGTACTAAAGTGAGCCTGGTGAGGCCCTTCCTATATCAAAGATGGGCCCTCCAGTTCCCAGATAGCGGCCCTCTGCCAGCGCTGAACAGATGTTTGGTGTCCACTTGCTCGAGTCCTCTTGTCAATAACATATTCTGCTGTAAGTATTGCATCCAGACAGCAGCATCTTGCAAGGTGAGAAGACTAGAGCTGCAAGCAACACACAGACTTGAGACTTTTGTTAGTGTGCAGGCAGAGGCCATGGACTTGAGACCACATGGCAGGATCTTAAATGTAGTGTTACTTGCTGTCCCGCACACTGCAAACTGCTCATGCGTGTTTCCCAGCTCGACTGTCTCTGGCGCTCCTTTGGATCATCAGGGATCTTGGTTGAATTCCCGGTGTCCAAGGCTAGCCTTCTTCAGAAACTAGGTTTCCTTTCCCTTTCCTGGAGCTTGCTCTGTAGACCAGGATGGCCTCTAACTCACAGAAATCCACCTGTCTGAGTGCTGGGATTGAAGGTGTGAGCCATCACCACCACCCGACTAGAAACTAGGTTTCTCTTCTTAGATTCATCTTGTTTCTGCCACACTTGAGTCAGCATCTGCCTAAATATAGAAACTTATAAGGAAAGGTACCTTTCGTTTCCAGGTACAGCCATTGAGTCCAGACCACAGTGTCGTCTCAGTAGCTCCGAGAGCTTGGGTTATACTTCTGTTTTTCAGACTGTGGGTAGCACTGTCCTAGAATTAACCTTATGACTTGGTTACCTTAACTTCTTCAGTCTCTTCTGGGACTCCTCCCCATGCCTTCTATTTCAGATGGGTCATCTGTCCTTTATCTCCTGTCTGAATTGTGGACCATTAACATGAATGTTGCCAAAGCCTCCTTGCCTGCACGTAACATGTCCTTCTCTGTAACTAGGAGAGAGGCCGATTATGGAATGCAGCCGAAAGGTGTAGGCGGACTTTTCTGTCCTGCCAACCAGCTCCCAAATAAATGACACAGAGGCGTGTTATTATTAAAATTTTCCCAGTAGCTTAGGCTTGTTACTATCTCTTACAACTTAAATTAACCCGTTTCTAATCATCCACGTACAGCCCCAAGGCTCACTCACCTCATCTATGTTCTGCCCATGTTGCTTCTTCTGTGTCTGTCTTTCTTCTCCCCCGCGTCCTCTGTGCCTGAAAGTCCTACTTCGATATTGATCCTCCAGCTTTTTATTAAACCAGGCACAGTGATACATCTTCACACAGTGTAAAGAAATACTCCACAACAGAAAGGTACAAATTTAATATTTATCTAATATTTCTATGAAGACATCTGATCTTTATAGAAAGATGTATTGCAGTGTTCCACACGTGTTACTGGTTATGGCAATAGTGTGTGGTCCAGAGCATCAGTTTCTAGTGAAGGAAACAGGCTGTTTGGAAAATTTGTGCAGATTCACACAGTTGGTGAGCCTATAAACAATGGTAGGTGAACGGTGACACAGCCTCCCGATCAAACCAAAGCATTTTCTTAGTACAGGACCGAAGGTTTGGCTGCGAAGGGGGACACAGGTAATACGTCTTTCCTGCTCTAACGTGAGATATAATCCTGCCGTGCTTTTGTGCCTAGGCTGCTCCGTGGAGCCAAGGGGGAGGTTTTTTTTAAAAATTTTATTTATTTATTAAGGATTTCTGCCTCCTCCCCGCCACTGCCTCCCATTTCCCTCCCCCTCCCCTGATCAAGTCCCCCTCCCTCATCAGCTCCATAGAGGAAACAGGGGGAGGTTTTAAACTTCAAAGAACACTAACCTTCGGCCGCTGCTCAGAGGCTAGTCCAGGTAGAGACGCTGGATTAGCGATATTTGGATTAGCAGACAGTCAGTCTGCCCTGGTTGCCTCTTCTCACCCAAAGGCAGGAGCAGAAAGACACAGCAAACAGGGGCAGAGAGGGCACAGGAGGATGCCACAGCTCTCTAAGAGGCTGTCAGGACTGATTGATTTGAGTTGGGCAAGAGGCATGGAGGAATAGGCAGTTGGGAAAGCACAGTTAGGCTCTACTGTCCTCACTGGGGTTCTTCTTCTGTACCCTGAAAGGTGAAGGGTGGAGGAGGGCGGGTATAAGGTGGAGGCAATGCAGAAATATATTTCAGATGCCATGTAATGAGAATTCCTAGTTGAGCTATATAGTATGAGTTCAGAAATTTGTCTTGCTTATCAAAGGTTAGAACTACAAATTCCTTATTATTATTTTGTTGTTGTTTTGTTTTTTGAGAAAGGGTTTCTCTGTAGCCCTGACTGTCCAGAACTTGCTCTAGACCAGGCCGGCCTTGAACTCAGAAATCCACCTGCCTGCCTCTGTCTCTGAAGTGCTAGGATTAAAGGCATGCATTAGCACACCTAACAGAAATTACGGTTCCTTTTCAACTAACGCATTTAAATTGCATGTTATTTATTTATGTGCCTACATGTGATTTCATCCCCATGTCATGGTATGTGTGTGGCGGGCAAAGGACAAGCTGAAGGAACCAAACCCTCCTCTACCATATGAGCCCCAGGGACTGAACCCAAGGCCCCAGGCTTGGCAAGGAGTACCTTCATGTGTGTGTTTCCTGCCGGTCCTCAAATTCTTTTGAAGTTTTCTAATCTTTCAGAGTGCTAGGCATGTGTATTTGTAATGAAGTAACTAACTAACTAGTCCATATATGTTAACATAGAGTGTATATGCATTTGGTTTGTGTAGTACATAGGGGTGCATGTATGCATGAGGGTGATTGAGGTCACCTTTGCTTGTCATTCCTCAGGACCTGTCTACCTTAGTTTTTCAGACAAGGTCTGAAAATGTGCCACCACACCGAGCTTGCTTGCTTTATTTATTTACTTGGGCATTTTTGACATTTTAGCTCTTATACATGAAGAATACTGTTTCCTTTATTTATTTATTTACTTTATGTGCACATTTGTCTGTGTGAGGTGTCAGATCCCTTGTAACTGAGTCACAGACAGTTGTAAACTACCCTGAGGGGGCTGGGAATTGAACCTGGGTCCTCTGGAAGAGCAGCCAGTTCTCTAGCCCCCCCCCCCAGTTTCTTTCCTTCCCTTCCCTTCCCTTCCCTTCCTTTTCCTTTCATTCCCTTCCCCTTCCTTCCTTTTTTTTTTTTTTATGTGCATTGTTGTTTTGCCATGGGATGTTTCAGGTTTCCTGAAACTGGAGTTACAGACAGTTGTGAGGTGCCATGTGGGTGCTGGGAGTTGAACCTGGGTCTTCTGGAAGAGTAATCAGTGCTCTTAACTGCTGAGTCATCTCTCCAGCCCCCCATTAGTTTCTTTTTAAAAAGCCTGTTCCCTTTACTCTTTTGCCCCACCTTCCACTGAGATTAACGGCAGCTCCAATTCAAGTATCCATAGGCTTTCATTTTACAAGACATATCAAGCATGAAAGGTGAAACATGCGTGCCATATTCCTGGAAAATACCTAGTCTTTGTTTGTTTGTTTGAGACAAGATTTGTCTTTGTAGCCCTGGCTGTCCTGGAGCTCAGTATGTAGATTAGGCAAAACAGACTGTGAACTCACAGAGATCTGCCTGTGTCTGCTTCAAAGCGTTGGGATTAAAGGTGTGCACCACCACACCGAGTATAACACTTAGTCTTCTTAATAAAGATTTAATGTCTAGGAGTCTGGGAATAGATCTACCTCAAGATCCAGCCTTGGTGAAGTGGTACACTTGAACATATACCCAAAGGATTCTACATCCTACCCTAGAGACACTCGCTCAACCATATCCTTTGCTGCTCTGTACACGATAGCTAGAAATTGGAAACAGCCTAGATGTCCATCAACAGATAAGTGGATGATGAAAATGTTCTGTTTATACAATGGGATATTACTCAGTCGATAAAAAATGAAATCAAGAAACTCTCAGGTAAATGGATGGAGCTAGAAAACAAAAATTCTCCTGAGTGAGCTAAGACAGACCCAAAGAAACAAGCATGGTATGTGTTCTCTTTTGTGTGGATGTTAGCTTTGAAGCCGTCAGTAGGTGTGCTACAGAGGATATGCATAGCATGAAGAAGTAACAGGGAGGGAATGGAAGTAGACAATGTTTCTAGTTATGGAGGGGAGTCTGGAATGGGGAGGGGAAGATAAGGAGGGGTATATAAACTTTATTGTACCATACTTGGGTGTGAACTCTGTAGATGACAACATCTTGTTCTGGCTAGCAGAAAAAGTTGCCAACAAACCCAGAATTTTAGTCCCTAGGTAGGAGATCAAACTGACTGTGGGCAACATGCTCTTCATTCATGTCAGTGAATTTAACAATGAATTCTGAATATTTAAAGGGGCCGGACAAGTGGCCTTAAAAAAAAAATAAATGTAGGCTTTATTTCCTCCTTGGAAAACTCCCATCAAAACAAACTGATTAAGCAGCATATGGTCACAATAACAGGTGGCTCTGGAGGTCCCCTGTGGCCGGTTGGCCTGCAGAGCCTGGTCTCCTTAGAGCCCTGGAGCAGAGCTGCGTGGTGCTGGGGCCCAGCAAGGAGGCTGCCGCACACAGGGGAGCAGCGGAGCATGTCTGCAGCTGGCCTGGCCTGCTCTTGACTCACCAGTGAGTAACAAGGAAGTTCAGACAATGCTGAGAACAATGTGGGGGAGAGACCTGTTGGAGGAAGGAAGTGAGATTCAACAGTGCTTTCCCCCAGCTGCTCCCGAGCTCTGCTCTCTGAAGCGTGCCCGAGCTCAGCCAAAGGTGAATTGATTCAGCTACGATGAAGACTGGGTAGGTGCTCTCCCCTCCCCAGACTGGGGCTCCCTTGAACTTGGGAGCAGTACTTCATGCACATGGACTACCATGACCAGCAAGGTTAGAGTTACTAACCCAAGGAGTTGCTGTGCGGCATCTGACTGGGTGCTTCTCACAGCGCATGCCTAGAGCTTGCCCTGGATCCACGCTGCCTTCGCAACTCTGGATCCTCCCGCTTTTAGCCTCTCAGATATTGAGATTGCAGATTTGTACTGTCACGACTCGCCAAAAGTCTTTAAAAATCACCTCCCTTCTGCCAAAAATCACACTTGATTGCCCACAGGTGACCAGGGTTCTTGTCCCCGAGCCACACCCGCTACAGCTAGGTGACCTTGTGGAGATCATCCAATCATAGGTCACGCCTGTGAAACGGTGTTCAGAAAGCTTTCTTTCACAGGTTATAAAAACCAGCTCTGAGGCTGGCAGAGGACACTCAGTTGGTAAAGCTCTCACCTCCTGTAAAGTATGAAGACTGGGTTCAGACCCTAGATGCTGCATAGAAACAGGTGGTGTGGTGGAGTGCTTGCAACCTGCTGGCTGGGGAAACAAAGACAGAGGCCCTTGGGGCTGCCCGGTTAACCAGTCTAGATTAATTGTGAGCTCTGGACCAGAGAAAGGCCTTATTTCAGAGAAGGTGGGTGGGCTTCTGAGGATAATACCTGACGTTGTCCTCTGGCTTCAGATGTGTGCACACACACGCACATGTCCCAGCACACATATGCATTTGCACACACTAGACCATGTAGTCGCACACAAATGTAAACATCCTCATGCATTAAAAAAATGAACTCTAGCACCGGACAGGAATAGGATGGTCAAAATGTAAGGGATCTGCACACTGTCTATACTTGAATGTTTTGCAAACCCAACAGAAAGAATGCATTCAAGCAAAAGCGGTAGATAGAAATCGTTTTGCCATCAGCAGAATCTGTACTTCTGAGCAGGACTCAGCATTGAGCAGGCTCAGATGCTACCTCCCAGGCATGATGACTGATACGTATAGACTGCCCCCACTTAACGTGGTTGGATTTATGACTATACCACTTCACAGTGGTATAAAGACAATTGCATATTCAAAAGGAACTTCAAATATTTTGAATTTTAATCTTCATGGCAGGGGGTTTCGTGATAGCTGTCAGAGACCATGAGGACAACAAGACACTACACTGTACATTGTGTTGCTTGGCTAGGATGTTCTGTAGATGAAGTGGACTCAATGCAAGTCAATTTATGGTATTTTAAAATATTTTATTGGGATAAGAATCTATTATAAATGGTGGGTATCTTTATTCCAAACACTGGGCTCAATGAAGGAAGTCTACTAGGAAATGAGCCACTCACTGCCCAAACTCACTTGAGTGTGAGAAGCTCAGAGAGTAGACGAGCTTGAAGGTGGATGGAACAAGTGGGTCTCCCTCCTTTCTGTGATGTCTTGGCTTGATTTCCCATCTGACTAGCTTTGTCCCCAGTGTGGAGCAAGGTGGCTGGAGCATTCTTGGCATCCTTTTCTTGAACAGCTATTCCCTAGGAAGCCGAGGGAACTTTACTTCTTACTCAGAGGGCAACAAGCATCTTTCCTGGAGTTTCTACCAAACCTCTTCAAGTACTTCTCTCTCAATCTCTTACTTGCATGCACACTCCAAAACTGCAAAGCGGGCAGGAAGTGAGCCAAATTAGGCCCATATTCTGACAAATGAGCGGTAGTAATTGCTAGAGAAAGTGTGTGGCAGTGGTCTGGGAACAGAGCTGACACAAAATTCCTCTTCATAAGTGAGCCTTATTAGGGGAGAGAGCATTGTACCTGTGGGAGCCAGGGTTGGGCCTTAAGGTGGGAGAGCATTAAAGAGGAATAGTACATCATATCAGAGGCAACCCAATGAGACCTTAAAGGGAAAGAGAGGAGCTTCCCTTTTAAACTGGGAGAAGAGCTTTTTTAAGAGAGATACTTAAGGTAAAAGATAGCCACCATGGACAGGATGATTGCAGTGGAGGAGGGACCCAGAGACAAGTCTCCAGAGAAACCACCAAAGAAAGGAAAATGCTGTGGAACAATGGTTTTGTTCCCTGTAAAGATTCATTACTTGTATTGGTTTAATTAAATGCTGATTGGTCAGAAGCCAGACAGGAATTATAGGCAGGCGACAAGGCAGGAAATATAGGCGGAGCGATGAGAACAGGAGAATTCTGGGAAGCAGAAAGGCTCAGTCTGCAGTCATCACCCAGATGCACAGGAAGCAAGATAAGAATGCCTCACTGATAAAAGGTACCAAGCCATGTGGCTAACATAGACAAGAATTATGGGTTAGATGTAAGAGTTAGTTAATAAGAAGCCTGAGCTAATAGGCCAACCAATTTATAATTAATGTAGGCCTCTGTGTATTTCTTTGGGACTGAACGGCTGCGGGACTTGGTGGGACAGAAATCTCTGTCAACAGGAAAGCATTTTGCATCCTTTCGGGAGGTGGTAGGAAGTTCTACACCATGTGATTTGGTTTGGGTCAGCCCACTTGACAATGAGCATCCGGGGGCCAGGTACTGGGTATTACCATAAAGTAGGGACTGTGAAACCACAGCACAGCATGGCTTCTTGACTCTTGTCCCAGAAAGGGGAGGGGGCAGAAGGAGGCGAGGGATGATCTGATTTTTCTTTTCAGCTGTGAGATCCAGCTGTTTAGAGTGATCTGTGTCTTAAAGTGACAAGGCCATGATCTAACAAGAGTAATTGGTAGTGAGGTTCATCTGTCCCAGCTGATTTGCCTCAGTCTTTTCTTCCCCAGTAGGAGTGTAATCTTAGTAAATTAAAGAAGGTCTAGACAAGCTTTGACATGCCCTAGCTAGAGATCTGAGTGTGATTTCCTCTGAGGACCGGATACAGCCACAGGACACGGTTGTCATCGGGATGGCTGTTTGTGAATGGAGGATGCTGTGGGGAAAACCAGCGATGACATGCATGCAGAAAAAGATGCGTAAACACTTGGGGTTGTATCAGAGTGGAGGGCCAGATGTACCATATGCAGACTGAGGGGTGGTGCTTCCCTAGGAATCCACACAATCCGAGCACCAGAGAGACCACTGCATTGAGAAGAGCAGTACTGCCAGGAGGTGGTGGCCATTTAGGAGGCAGAGGCTGGCAGATCTCTGAGTTTGAGGCCAGCTTAGTCTTCTAGTAAAGGAAGAAACATCAGGTATTACTCTATATCTTGCAGAGAAGGAGGTCAAAGATGACACAGGTTGCGTGGCTTTGCTGAAGTCAGCCATCCCATGAATAAGCAGCTAACCCCAGTTCCCGGCTCTCCCAAGCCAGTTCGTCAGTGCTGCAGGTTCCTTTGTGAGCACCAGTGTACTTCACACTACAGCTCCGCCCCACGAACCTCTCCGCTGTGTTTATCCACCTAAGATGCCCAAGCTGGGCCAGGTGGGCTGAAGTCAGACAGAGGGGTCTGCACTATACTAGAACATTCTGCTTTCAGGTGGCATCTGGACTCAATGCTTTGTGGTCTTTGCCACTTAAACCCCTAAGCTTTGCTGGGGCTAATGTCCTACTTGGTTGGACTAGAAGGAACTGCTCTTGTTTTGAATAGTGAGTAGAATGTATGAGGTTCCCTTTGAAATGCCCTGTTCATTCCATTCAGTTTCTATGTTTGTAGATATTTTTTTACGGTCTGTTCTGCACTATATGTTTGCAAGTTGGCTTTGAGGCGGTTGTGCCATTTTGGAAGTGCGATACTGTGCAATTGGTGAATAATGACACGGGTTCTGGGCAGCCACATGGCCTCACACGTGTGCCTCTTCTCAGGGGGCTCAGGTCAATATTTCCAGTGAAACAATTTTGAGACGTTTTATTCAAATCACACCTCCTCCAAAGAATTCCTCCTGGTTTAATGGGAGCTAGGGGAATATAATTAACTCGAATACTGGTTTGGATTGGCCATTTGAGATATTAGAATTTAGGAATTGGGGATATTAAACCGCCTCTGAGGATGTAGATTAGAGCAAGGAAAAGCTTCAAAATAAAACAAGATGCAAGTATTAAATAGTCCACATTTAGGTATATGTGATGAATATTGATTTTATTTCCCTTCATTTGAAGTCTGAACTGTCTCAGGCTGAAGTTTTTCTCTTCAATGGGAAAAGGCAAAATGAGTGTCTAGGAATGAAGGTCTGTGTGTGTGGCCTCTCCTCTGGCATCTGAGTGATGCCTGGGGCCGCAGCAGAAGTGAGGGCAATTATCACACTCGAGAGAGCAGAGGAATGAAGTACACATCACGGGGGATATGAGACCAGAGAACAGAAAGCCTTTCTGCTGTTTGTGTGGTTTAGAGAATCGAACTAGCTTAGCCAATTAAAAAGTTAAAAGCAAAAAGTATTCTGCAAAAGGTCACTTTATGAAAGAATGTTCTGCAAAGGTCCTTTTGCAGATGGTGTCTTCACTTTATGAAAGAATGGTATAAAATTCCCGCCCTCCAAAATTAATTTTTTAATATTTTATACGTTTTAACTATTTTAATTATCATTATTTTCAGTGTGTGTCTGTATGTGGTATGTGCATGCATGCTCATTTGTGTGTATGGATGTGGTATGTGTGTATGTGTTGTGGTGTGGGGGGGTGTACACTTGCCCGTTGTGCACGTATGGAGGCCAAAGGTCAATGTCAGGCATCCTCTATCACTCACCATGTTATTTTAAGACGGGCTCTCACTGGAACGCACCATTCCTGACTGGCTGACAGCAAGTCTCCAGGATCTGTCTGTACAGAGGCACAGCCGTTACACAGCCCTGCCACCACATCCCACCTTTAAATGGGTGCCAGGAATCCAAGCTCCTGTCCTCACTTTACCCACTGAATATCTGTTGCTTTCACCTACTGAACCATCTCCCCAGCTCCTTGGTTCTTAAATTAGCATGCAAGGTAGATTGTTTATACAATTACATTTTCTTATTTACATGTTCCAGTTCATCCCCTTCCCCATGCTCCCTACCTGCTTTTGGCTGGTTCCCTTCCTTAATGCGTTCTGCTTCTGGGTCACCTTTCTTCCATTACCCTCTCCCTCATCACTCCTGAGATCTCTTACATCCCTTACAGGATTGGTGGGAGGGGTCATTTAAAGCCCTTCTTTTGAGAGTGGTGATAGAAAACCTCAGGCTGAAGTTTCTCCTTCCCAAATGACACCCTTTGCAGCTCTTCCTGGGGACATCTCCCTTGGGAGCGCGTATGTGGAGATGTGCAAGAATCCTGGAGTTGACTGGGCTTGATGGAACACAGCTTTAATCCCAGCACTCTAGAAACAGAGGCAGGCAAATCTGAGTTCGAGGCCAGCCTTGTCCACAGAGCAAGTTCTAGGACGGTCAGGGCTACACAGAGAAACCTTCTCTGATCTCCACCCCCCAAAAAAACAAAACAACAACAAGAAGAGCAACAGCAACAAAACCCAACAGCTCCCAAAGGAATCTTGGAGTTGCTTGGTCTTTAGCAATCAACAAAGAGCTGAGTGCTTGCCATAAGATAACCCCTTGTTCATTCCTGCCTTACAGACCGCCTGGAAGTCACGTCCTGGGTAACAAGAAGCTGGCAAAGGAACCAAATGCCCGTTCTGACCCACAGCGCTAGACCGCTTGCTGGATCTAAAGTTTCAACTAGGAAGATAATAGCCCGTTTGTTGAATGTTCTTTTTCTCACTTTTGTGAAACTGACTTTAAATGTGCTCATTGGGGTCAGGCTTCATGGTGGTTTATCAGAAGCAGGGAAAACAGTGATGGGTTATGTTCAAGTCACTCTGTGATGGTGGCTATGGATTCAGGAGAGCACAGGGAGCCAGCAAAATGGTCCCTCAGCTAAGCATCTCACCATCAAGACCAGCAGGGCGGTACAAGATCTGCAGAGGATTCCGAAATCTAAAGCGGAGTCAGAGATTTTCCACCTTAATTTTCCAGGAATTGTAAGAAAGGAATTTGTCAAGAATATATAGAATAGACTCTGGGATGGACGTATAAAAGTTCATTTATTAAATCTGATGTGCGTATATAAAACAAAAATACAGAATAATTGCTGGTGTATCTACACTGTGGGTCTCGTGTCAAGCCTTTGACTGCTCGAGAAGACACTAACTGACGATCCAGAAATCTACTGTAGATGCAGGGAATGAAAACTTAGCTCTGCATGCCCACAGTAGGCCAGGTGCTAGAGAGGGCGTTTATCTACAGTCACCTGTGTCTAATTGCAGCCTCTCACCTGGGGTGGCTCAGTCTTTGAGGATAGTTTCCTTGCCCAACTAATCTTTATTGTCTCCTGTAGCTCTGTCAGCCCTTTCTGTTGCTACTTCCTCTGATGACCCAGAGCCGCAAGTTAAAAGGTCCAGTTGAGTGTCCACGCACTGGGTAGATGTCTGTGCGGGGGGGGGGGGGGGGGGGGGGGGGGGGGGGGGGGCGCGGGGCTGTGAATGTTCCCAGGACAGGAGGGACTTTCTAACCTTGTCTTATGCTTCAGGCAAAGGTGTGCCCTAGGCTAGCAATACCCTGGAGGTATTCCGCCTTTCTTCACTCTTCCTAGTCTTTCCTTTCTGTTCCACATTGACCTGCCCCTGAGGGCAGCAGCTGGGGTGAATTATCAACCGCCTCTTCTAACAGAAGGTCTCTCAACTACGGGGATGCTTGCTGCTGGAGTGTATCATTCTTACCACAGTGTAAGAATGCCCACCGCCAAGTCCCCAGGGCTGACTGACCTTGTCATTGTTGTAAAGAGCCTTGTTGAGTGAAGGGACACCTGGCAGTTCAGAACGTCTCAGCCTGACCCGGTTGCTCAAGGATGATGACAATTGAGATAAAATCCTTGTCTGCAATTCTTTAACTGGGCTGAAGTAGATTCTAGACTCGCTGCCTGAAGCCAGTATAATCTCTGGATGGCTGACAGTGAGCGTGTGGTAGGAAGCCACTGGTCACACATACTCTAAGCATGTGTCCTGGGGTTATCCTTCTGTAGAACTTTCTTTGAGGTCGATTTGGGGCCTTATCATATACTTATTTGTAAATTTAACTTCTTAACTTTTGTGATTTTATTTAAACACACAAATATTAATCATGCTGTCTAACTTTTTTCTTTATAGGAAGACTTCAAACAAATGGAAAACTTAAAAGCTATGTGTTTGTTTACCTATATGTAACCACTTACTAAAACACCTTATTGACACTGCCCTCTATCACACAAAATCATCTGAACTGAAATACTTAAGCTGTGTACTATCAAACCGATACAATAGCCCATTATTTCCAAAGGTATTTGTATGTGTATATGACCATACTTTGTTTTTCTGGTGTAAATACTCATTAGGAAGAGAAAGCCCATGCTAAGTTTGAACCAGCATCTGGCTTGTGCCAAAGTCATTCTCTGTAACTGAATAAACATGGTGATATACCTTTAACTGCTCCAGACCCTCCGTCAAAAGGCTGCCTCACTAGGCCCAGGGCCCAGGAAACCGAAAAGGGAAGCTCCAGTTCCCACACCAAGACGCTGGCCAGCTCCCTACTGAGCCTTGGCACGCTGCCACCCGTCTTGTCCTGTGTGACCTCCGGAACCTGTGAGGTCTGGCGTCTTCTGGGATGGAAGTCATCATCTGTGACTTTGATCAATTTAGTACCACAGTTTCCTGTTGCTCACCTGGTTTTCTATGTGCTGAGGTGCCTTCCAGCAAAGCTCCCATTCCTAAAATATGATTTTGTTGTTTTGTTGTTTGTGAGACAGGAGCCTGCTCTGTAGTCCAGGCTAGTCTGACCTTGAACTTGTGATCCTCCTGTCTAGCTCTTTAAGTGTTAAGATTATAGATAGACTTGTGCCTTCATGCTCAATGCTATGGCTCCCTTTGTATATGGTGTTCTATATTAGACTCTACAGAGGTGCGTTAGAGCTCTTTTCTCTGGATGGCATTGCTTTACCTCACACCTTCCCTTGCCATTCCTGTCTTGGACAGTCAGCCACACAGGACTCTCTAGTCTGAGAAATTAATCTTCCATTTGTTTTCTTGATTCGGAAACACACAAGAGGCAAGAGGGCTTTTGGGGCTTTCGTTGTGACCAAGCGCAGAGGATTGTGGGAGAGATGGGAGAGCACAGATGACCAGCGGTTTGCTGAATTGCTCTGGAGGTGGAAGCTGTGATTTTTATCAGTGCAGGCTGTCTTGCTCCAGCCCAGCCAAGAGGGCCAGAATGCAGAAGGTCAACGCCGGTACTTCCCCAGCAAAAAAAAAAAAAAAAAAAAAAAAAAAAACAAGATCACTTCCTTTCCTCTTTCTGTTGGCGGCTTTCTTTCCTTGATGTTTGACTGATCCCACTCTGATGCCCTCTGGCCTGTTAGGTTATTTTAGGGGCCTGATATTGCCCAGGAGTTCAAAGGGGGGATGTGGCAGGGATGGCCGATTGCCCTCTGCGTAGTTCTCCACAGAAAACTGAAACACTCCAGTGAAGAGGAATCTCTAGAACAAGCGATCTGATGGAGTTTTATGTTTTGCATTTATTCTTAGAAAAAAGGCAGAGAAACTGTACCCACTTTTTAAAATTACAAGTTTAATTGATGTACAATAATTACACAGTTTGTGGAATATAGTGTACTTATATGGTACAAACAAGTTTGATATACATATACATTTATACTAATCAAATTGAGTACTTAGCATTCTTATCTCAAACTCTGGTGGTTTTTTTTTTTTTTTTTTTTGGTTTTGTTTTCTTTTGTTTTGCATTTTTAAGATAGGGTTGCTGGAAACCCAGGCTGGTCTCCAAGTCCTTGTGGCTGAAAATGACCTTGAACTTCTGATCCTCCTGCTGCTGCCTCTAAATTCTGAGGCTGCAGATAGTCAGACCACATCCACTTTTTTTTTTTTTTAAGGAAATGGTGAGAATTGAACCCGTGACTTCCTATATGCTAGACAAGCACTCTACCCAACTGAGCCACATCTCTAATATATTGTTTTGGTTTTGTTTTGTTTTTTGAGACAGGGTTTTTTTTGTAGCTTTGGAGCCTGTCCTGAAACTAGCTCTTGTAGACCAGGTTGGCCTCGAATTCACAGAGATCCGCCTGCCCCTGCCTTCCGAGTGCTGGGATTAAAGCTGTGCGCCACCACAGCCCAGCCCAATATACTTTTTAAATGTCGTTTTGGCTTGGAAGTATTCAGAACTCTCACATCTGACTAAGTCCGCAGTGACTTCTTGTTGGTTTTACTTACTCCGTCGTGTGTCAGGACACAGGAACTTTTCCCTACTGACTAGCAGCTGTATTTGGCTACTTGCTGTGATCCTTTTGCTGTCTTCACTCTCCCCTTTCCAGTCCTAATGGTCTCTGTTTTATTCGCTTCTGCAGAGAGAGCTCCAGTATACAGATGTGAAAACATGTAGCATTTTTCTTTATGTCTGGCTTATTTCACTTAGCACATGATCTTCCAGGCTCATCTCGTTCTTTTTTATATCATGCCATTGTGTATACATACTACCCAGTGGTCTGATTTTCTGCCCCCTGGATACATTCCCAGTAGTAGGATTGCTGGATCATACGTTAAACCTAACTCTCACGTATGGGACGTATCTATAGTGTCTTCCATGACGAATGTACCAATTTCCAGTTCCTACTAGCGGTGTGTGAGAGTGCCCTTTCCACTGCTGCAGCATCCTCAGAATTTCTTATTTTTCACGTTTTGATATTTGCTTTTTTAACTCCAGCGAGATGACGTCTCACTGTAGTTTTGACTCATATTTCCCTGATCTGCAAATTGGCTACTGGCATATCTTCTTTTAAGAAATACCTATTCTGCTGGGCGGCGGTGGTGCACACATTTAATCCCAGCACTCAGAAGGCAGAGGCAGGTGGATCTCTGTGAGTTTGAGGTTAGCCTGGTCTACAGAGCGAGCTCCAGGATAGGCTCCAAAGCTACAGAGAAACCCTATCTCAGAAAAAAAAAAAAAAGACTAACTTTTATGTGTGTGGGTGGTTTGCCTGCATGTATGTATGTGAACCATGTGCACACAGTACCTGGGAGGCCAGAGGTGTGCAGAGTTAACAGGAAGTTGTGAGCCACTGTACGGGTGCGACTGGAGTTACAGACAGGATAGTGGAGCCATGTGGCTGTTTGGGGCTGTATCCGGGTCCTCTGAAAGATCAGTCAGTGCCCCTAACCACTGGGCTGTCTCTCCAGCTCCTACTTTCAGGGTCTTACTTAAAAAGAAAGAGAAGATAAATTGCACATTCCAATATCCTAAAGTGTTCCCTGTGGGTTTTTTCTAGTAGTTTAAGGATATCAGGCCTTATATTTATGTCTTTTACTATTTTGAGTTGGTTTTTGTTTATAGTGAAAGATGGATCTACTTTCAGTGATCTATATATGAATAACTAATTTCTCCTGCACTATTAAAGAAATTAAAGAAATTGTCCTTTCTCTTGCTCATGTTCTTGGTACCTTTTTTGAAAACCCAAATGCTATAAATAATTAATTTGTTTTTTTTTCTGATTTCTCTATTCTTTACCATTGGTTTATGTGCCCATTTTTTTTTATGCCAGTATTATTATGCTGTTATACTGTCTTGGTTACTATAGTTTTATAGTATATTTTGAATATAATTGTCTCTATTGGTTAGGAGAAGTATTTTATATCTGCAGTGTTAAGCCTCATTAAATCTAGTCTGCCCTGCCTTGAAGAGGACATAGCATATAGGGGTATAAATTTCTTCTAGAATGTGCTAGCTAGAAAGATGTCTAAACATACCCATGTGAAGCTTCTAGACTTAGGATCTGTGACCATGGGTCAGGATTCCAATTCTCAGTTATTTGTTATTCAAGGAAAATCTCTGAGGTTTTAATCATCATCATCATCATCATCATCATCATCATCATCATCATCATCTCCTAGGTCTCAAAATATTGCCTAGACTGACCTTGTCTCAATCTCTTGATTACAAACATGCCCTTTCATGACCTGACCTGAGCTTTTAAAACTTTAGCTGCCATTTCCCCCCTCCGCCCTCCCTCCCTCCCTCCCTTCCTTCTTTCCTTTCTTTCTTTTCCCTTGAGACTGGGTTTCTCTGTGTAGCCCTAGCTGTCCTGGAACTCACTCTGTAGACTAGGTTGTCCTGAAACTCAGAGATCTGCCTGCCTCTGCCTCCCCAAGTGTTGGGATTAAAGGCGTGCACCACCATTGACTGGCTTTTATTTAGCATTTTTCAAGTAGGAATAATATTCATTCTCTTCCTACAGAGGAGTTTTGAAGAGTCAACGAGGAGACCGGAGAAATGGCTCATTGGTCCACTAGATGCTTTTCTAGAGGACCCGGGTTTGATTCCCAGCACCCACATGGTAGTAACCCTCTGTAACTGCAGCTCCAGGGGATGCAATGCCTGCTTTTGACCTCTTGGGGCACTCCTTGTACATGGTACACAGACATACATACACATAACATTGAAATGAGATTCAGTGAGGGATTACATATAAAGTCCAAGGGCAAGCACAAGGGCTCTGCAGTTCAGGAGCAACCTTCAGCAGGATGTGGTGACACACATCTGTAATTATAGCACTTGGAGGCAAAGCAGGGAGATCGGGAGTTCAAGACCATTGTCATCCATACAGTTTGAGACTAGAATCTATCCCAATAAAATACAAATAAAAACATGGTAGCTAAATGGTAAGGTTGTTACAGAAACTTCCATGTCACTCGTTCTTTTGCCCATTAGGAATAAAAAGAATGCCTTATTTGTGTGTGTGTGTGTGTGTGTGCTGTGTATGTGTGTGTGAACCTGTGTGCATGTGTGTGCACAAGCCTGGGTGTGTGTGCCATAGTGTACCTGTTGGTTATTGTCAACTTGACACAAGTGGAAGTCACCTGAAAGGAAGGAATCTCAGCTGAGGACTGTCTCCATCAGATTGGCCTGTGGGTATGCTTGTAGGGCGTTTTCTTGATTCACAATTGATGTGGAAGGGCCCGGCCCACTGTGGGCAGTGCCACCCCTGGGTGAATAGGAGAGCAGGCTGAACATGCTGTGGATGCAAGCCAGTAATAAGCAGTTCTTCTACAGCCTCTGCTCCAGCTTCTGCCTCCGGGTTCCCTCCTGCCTTGATTTCTTGTGATGATTAGAGTGTAATTTGTGTTATCCACGGAGACCCTTTCCTCTCCAAGTTGGTTTTGGTCTGTGTTCTATCAGAGCCACAGAAAGGCAAACTAGAACAGAGCACAGCTCCCAGGAGTCAGTTTGGTTCTCTCCTCCCGTGTGAGTCTTGGGACTGAACTCATGTGGTCAGAATTGGTGGCAAATGCCTATACCCACTGATCCATCTGGCCTGTCCCCAGATAGTAGTACCCTTTTCACTGGGCCACTCAGAGGAGTTGATCCATGTAAGTGGCTTGGTGCTAAAATGTGGCACTGTATCTTAAATACATTAGCTGTCACATTTTTGCAGGAGTGGACCCTTGGATGCCATTTTTCGGCTTTTCTTGACTATGTGTCTGTGTCTTCTTAGTTTATCTCATCTACTCCAGTCTTTCTTTCTGTTCCAGAATTTTCCGAATACTTCTCAAAGACATTTGCTATGCCCCGATTGCATGTGACTCTACGCTATGCACTATAATTGTTCTTCTTCTGAAAACGACCTTGGCTTTCTGAGCCTGCTTTTGAACGCATGCACCCCTTGTCAGGGTCACTGTTCTGGGATTGTGGGCCAAGGGTAGGGTGCTTTCTGTTGGCCACAGTCAGCATGGTATTAGGATGCCATTGCCTACTAACTAAAGAGATTGTGGGACATGCCTTGGTTTTGCCAAGCTCCATGTTTAATAGAATGACAGAGTGAGACTAACATATGAACTTAAACTTAATCAGGTTTTTTTTTTTTTTTTTTTTTTTTTTTTGGTTTTTCGAGACAGGGTTTCTCTGTGGCTTTGGAGCCTGTCCTGGAACTAGCTCTGTAGACCAGGCTGGTCTCGAACTCACAGAGATCCGCCTACCTCTGCCTCCCGAGTGCTGGGATTAAAGGCGTGCGCCACCATCGCCCGGCCCCTTAATCAGGTTTTGAAAACTGAAGCTCTGACTTAGGTTCGTGCCATCTGAACATTTATTAAAGTCACCTAAGCATGGACACTGTTAGAGTAGAATGTATAAGGAAGGTCTTAGCATATCAATGCATACAAACAAAATCAGTTTATGTATTTCTTGTGGACATGATTGACAATAGCCCTGGAAAATTTAACTGAATTTCAGCAAATGAATGTTAGGGAAATAGACTTAACTAAAGTTAAAGGAAATCTTTGGAATCGTGAAGCATAAGATCAAAGACATTTAGAATAATTGGATTATTGTTAAGGAGAGAAAAAGATTAAAAAAAAAACCACTGGAAAATGCTTTCTTTGGGCCTACTGAACAGTGATAACAAAAAAGAAAAGCTGGGCGGTGATGGAGCACACCTTTAATCCCAGCCCTCAGGAGGCACAGGCCGGTAGATCTCTCAGTGTTCAAGGCCAGCCTGGTCTAAAGAGTGAGTTCCAGGACAATCAGGGCTAAAAAACAAAAAAATAAAACAAAACAAAAACAAAAACTCTTCCTATCTTGAAAAACCAAACCAAACCAAAACTAAACCAAAAAAGAAAAGTAGTTCACATATGAAGCAGATGAAGAAAATGTATAATTTTGGGAGGTGGAGAAGTAACTGAGGCAGATTCCCAAGCAGCAACCAGCATACAACAAAGTGACAAAGAGTTGGAAGAGTAAGTGTAGTTGCTTTTTAACTCTTTGCTTTTTGGGGGCCCACCACCCAGCTCCCAAATAAATACACAGAGACTTATTTTTATTTATGAATGCCTGGCCATAGCATCTTGTGTTTCTAGCCAGCTTTTTTTTTAACTTAAATTATTCTGTCTACCCTTTGCCTTTGGACTTTTCCTTTTTTAAAAAAATTTCTTATCTCTTTCTCTCCTTCTTACTCCATGGCTTACTGTTTTGCTGGGTGGCTGGCCCCTGACATCCTCTCCTTCTCCTTCTCTTACTCCTCCCCTTTCTCCTATTTATTCTCTACCCACTAGCCCTGCCTATTCTCTCTCCTGCCTAGCTATTGGCTATTCAACTCTTTATTAGGCCAATCTGGTGTTTTAGACAGGCAAAGTAACACAGCTTCACAGAGTTAAACAAATGCAACATAAAAGAATGCAACATATCTGCATCATAAAACAAACATTTCACATCATAAACAAATATAACACATCTTAAGATAATATTCCGTATCAAGGAAGGTCACACTAGATTTGTAAGAAACCATTTTCAGGAGGAGGAAAGGAAGGAGAGAGGGCAGCAGGGAATGTTAACCTTTTGGGTTAGACAAGGCAAAAGCACTGGCACTAATGCTGTCAAAAGAACACACTTCAGGGCTGTGGAAGTAGCTCAGTCAGAGGAGTACATGCCCATCAGGCTCAAAGCCTTGGGCTTCCATCCCTGTACTACATAAACTGGGTATACTGTTTTGCATGCTCATCATCTCAGCTTTTTAGGAGGCGGAAGCAGCAAGATGACAAGTTCAAGGTCATTCTTGGCCACTCAGAGAATTTGAAGCTAGCCCTGGCTAGATGAGACCCTATCTCAAAAAAGAAAACAACCAAGAAAGGAAAATTCAGATGTTTGGTAACGCTGAAACATTTCTCTACTTTAAAAAGAGAGCAGGAAATGAGACAGACATATGTTTGCAGGGAAGGGCCATTGGCATGGTGGGTAATGGAAATGGCTTAAGAGTAATAAAGTGGGTTGGTAGGAGTAGTACACGCCTTTAATCCTAGCCCTCAGGAGGCAGAGGCAGAGGCAGAGGCAGAGGCAGAGGCAGAGGCAGAGGCAGAGGCAGAGGCAGAGGCAGAGGCAGGAGGACCTAAGGCCAATCTGATCGCCAAAGTAAGTTCCAGGACAGCCAGAGCTGTTACACAGAGAAACCCGGCTTTGAAAAACCAAAAGTAAATCAATACATCAAATAATAAATACATAATAAACAGGAGTGGTGTATTTCAAGGTATGGAAATAAAGCAGCCAAAGTGATTTCAAGAATGAGTTTGCGTAGCAACTGCCATATAAATTATGAAAAGAATGTACACCCATCTATGTCCGTAGGTATTAGTTCCCTCATAGAGACGCTAAAGCACATACCAGTATTGAGCAGTTAAATCCTAAGGGTCTCCAGGTAAGACAGTGTTAAAAATGAAGTTTCTGGGTAAAATACCTGCTATTGCTATGGATTAATCCTTTTGTACCCTGTAAAGATTTGTCACTCAAATTGGTTTAATAAAATGCAAATTGGCCAATAGCCAGGTAGGAAGTATAGGCAGGGTGACCAAACTAAGGATTATGGGAAGGAGAAGGGTGGAATCAGAGGAGTCACCAGCAGATGCAGAGAGAGCAGGAGATGAACATGCATGTTAATAAAGATACTGTCACTTGGTAGAGCATAAAAAGGGAATATGGGTTTGCTTAAAATGTAAGAGCTAGTTAGTAATAAGCCTGAGCTATTGACTGAGCATTTATAAGCAATATTAAGCTTCTGAGTGATTATTTGGGAACTGGCGAGCAGGAGAGAAACAGCTGTCTATATGGTATAACTTTAGTGTTTCCCACAGAGCCTTTGGTTAAGGATTGCTCTGGGAAGTAGTGAAACTTTCTGGAGGTAGGGTCTAGAGATGTAGGGTCTTAGGTTGTTGAAGACTTGCTGGTGAATGGAGCCATGTAGGCCTGGTCTTTTCTTCTTTTTTTCCACTTTCCTGGCTTGATTTGCATTTTTTAAAAAATACTACGTGTTTCTACCATGATTCATTGCCACGTGTTCAAAGCTACAGAGTCAAGCAACCACAGACTCAAGCTTGTAAAAGCATGAACCAATGTAAGTCATCTTTCTTTACTGCATATCTGTTGTATTTGTTGCATAATGGAAAGCTCACTGACACATACTCTGTACTTCAATTGGGACTCTGTGATCAGCGTGGTTTCCCGCTCTGCTGAAGGCTTGGACTTACGGTCATGGGGATTTACCTGGCATAGCATACATAGCTTTCAGAGACCATGGCTGTCCAAGATGGTCATGAATGAACGGAGGAACAGTTCCAGTCAGCTCCTGTGCTTGTCCCTCATTCTTGACTGACTCTCTTTTGTGTATTATGTGCTTGCTGTGTCTCACTTACCATTATTGTTCCTTGCTTCGTTTATAACAGGATGTCTCTGAAGGCATAGATTTCAAGAATTATATGATGACTTATCTGTATTACAAAAGGTAGTCAACTTAGGGTGAATTTTGAAATGAATTTTGATTCTTCAATACTCCCACTGACTTTGAATAGTAGCTTAAAAGCCTTACAAGTGGTGTTCATATGCTTGAAATAAAATAAGACTCTTGGAGACTATTGTCTTTTGAGTACGTATTTATACTTAAAGAAAGAAAAATAGACAAAGCTCAAAACTAAAGAATATGTAAATATTTCCCTTCATTTCTTCTTTTGAGAATATTTTTTAAAGCTTTCAATAGAAAAACTTGTTACTATTGTTTTTATCTGTCTTTGTCATTAAAAATGTCCCAGGTCTACTGTCACCCTAAGAAGTGTGAAGGGTATCAGAGATGCTACGACACATTGTGTGGCCTTGGAGGTAAAGATTTTTGGAGGTGGATAGATAGTCAAGATTTTCAATTTCTGCTCTTCTCTTAATTACATAGTAGCCTTGGATATATTTGGATTTTCTTTTTTTCAGTATCTTCAAGTTCTTGTGATCCAATGAATAAGCCTTGGGATATTCTAAGGAGTACTTAGAATTCAGGTGGAGTGCTGGATTCAGCACTGGTTGAACTTCCTCATCCTCTAGAAGAGAGGAGGCGCCCTGAGTTAAATTGTTAAATTGCTTATACACCCCCGTATCTCCCCCCCCCCCCCCCCACACACCATCACCATCACCAGTAAGAAACCAGTAAGAAGGCACAACTCCCAACTCAAGTTTTACCCACTGTCCCAGTTCATTTTCAGGCCATGGATGGAGAATTGTTCTATTTAACCCATATGTTTTAAGGAAACATCTACAGAATGTTCTTGGGACTGCAATTATGTGAGTAGTCACCCCATTGGGTTGAGTAGGATTGGAAACAGTTGCAAACACAAAGAAAGAAGGCAAAATCTGCAATAAGACTCACCTTTTAGCACTAACTCCCAGAAATTAGTGTACTGGCTCTGATCCCATTTGTGTTTGGTGGTCATATGCCAGGCTTGCCTTTGATTTCTGGCTTGTTTTGGTGGGATCTCCAAGGTCACTCATAAGCTTTTAGATCACTTCGTCTGTCTCTCCCAGTTGTAGAATTCTCTCAGCGTCTCGATGCCATGTGAGGTTCAGCTTCATGCATCAAGGGGATTGTTGATTGGAGTTTAACTCACGGAAAACCCTCTAAAGGAACATTAGTAAATAATACTTGCAATAAAGTTTTCTTTGGACAAGTGGATTTGCAGAAGCTATTTTAACTCGTTATAAGAATTTTTTTTTAAAAAAATGTCTTTCTAGAGTTGTGAATATACCCAATTGTTCTGTGAACTTCTGAGAGAAAAATACAATATTCACTGTTTCCCAAACTTATTAGGCCACTGAAATTTTCTTTTACAGAATGCCTTGGGACTCAAGTTTTTTGAGCACTCTTTGGGAAATGCTGGTCCAGGCAGTCTTTCTGTTTATCTTGAACTTTGTCCTTACTTGTTTCCCACGAGGTCTTTACTTTTTATTCCTCCTTTTTCCCAGTCCCTTCTTTCCTCTCTTTCCTCCTTCTCATCTTCTCCCTCCCCTCTTCCTTCCCACCTTTCTTCCATCCCCTCCCTTTTCTTTAGAGAAAACTTAGGAATTCATCTTGGAGTCACTTTGGAGTGAATAGGGCTGGATAAAAATTTTGTTCTTGATACAAAAGACTACACCCATGCTTCTACTGCAGTCAATCTACTGAAGAAAGGAAATTGGTCATCAGCTGAGCAAAATTGATGTGCTTTTTCATTTTTCCCCAAAGCTGGGGGCCCTTACTTATTACACAGTATGACAATAGGGCTTGGCCGCTCCTTCATTTATGCAGCAAATCGTTTCCTAGCTGTATTTGAGTAACTTACCTTTGTTTTTTTCAGAAAGAGTGGGACCTTCTTTAAGGTGGGACCATACTAAATTCTCAATACTATCCCTATTTCCTTTCAAATGTTACTGTTCACAGGGCAGTGGTGACACACGCCTTTAATCCGGTCACTCAGGAGGCAGAGGCAGGGTTGCAGCTCATTGGTGGGGCACTTGTTTAGCAGGAGAAGATTCCAAGTTCTAATATCAGAAAGTACAAACAATATCAGAACGACAAAACAAGGTCTCTCTATATGGGAAGGCACTTTTTATTTTTTTTTTTTACGGAGAGCATGACCCTGAACTTCCACGTTACCGCCGGTACCTGTTGACTTTTATGACTAACTCTACTACCACACATCAAAGAATATTCACTGCTAGAAAGATAATTCATTTATATCTCCCTTTGACTGTTTTATAATTCTTGATCCTAGAGCCTGGCTTATAAGTATTTTCCCTCTAACTCTTAATTCTCATTAATGTATGTAATTTCCTTGATAAAACTTAGTCTTTAAGGGGCTGGAGAGATGACTTAGCAGTTAAGAGTACTGGCTGCTCTTCCAAGAAGACCTGGGTTCAAATCCTAGCACCCACATGGCATCTCACACCTGTCTGTCACTCCAGTCCCAGGGTGTCCAACACCCACATACAGACATACATGTAGGCAAAATACCAATGCACATTAATTCAAAAATTTAAAAATGTAGTCTTTAAAAAAGTAATTTATGTCACAAGGTTTTGTTGAAGATGTGATCTTGATTGTCACATTCTGAATTTTTTTTTAGCTCTTGAGATAAATATTGGTAACCTGCTCTCCAAGACATTTTTCTCCCTTTTGTTCGGACACACATAGAATATTCCTTCAAAGACATGCTGTTATCTTTGGACATGGGGAGACCACGTGTGACATTTCTTGGTCCAACCTCCACGTGATCCCCTGTGTTTTCCCCCTCCTACTTGATTCGTTTGTGGGGAGGTGCTCGGGGCAGAACCTGGGGCCTCTCACTTGGCAGACAAGGACTCTTCTACCCCCCCCCCCCCGAGCTCTGCCCTCAGCCCCCACCTTGAATTTTGTCTACAAATGGGCATGACTTTGATGAGGCTCTGGATCAGAGGGACGGAACCCAGGACAGAAGGAGAACCTGGATTCTTGAATCAGCACAGGGGTGGAGGGAGATGTTCGTTTCAGACTTTATGTGTAGAAGAAATAACCTTCTCTGTTGTCTGGGCCTATTTGCAGCCTTGGTGACGGAACCCTAACTGTTACAGTCCCTAAGATGCATTAGCAAAGTGTCGGGCAGAACGATGGAGCAGAGTGTGTGCACTTTGGAGCACAGCAGAGCCGGAACCATGGCTCTGATATTTATTGCTCGGTGACCTTTGACACGTTTCTTAATTGTCCCTAGTTTCAGCCCAGGTAGCGCCAGTCAAATGACCAAGAAGGCCTAAGCTACTTGGTCCATAGACATTTTGGGGTCATGTGACAAGAGCTGCTTCTGCTTTCCCTTATCTTACTCTTTTCTTTCTCCCTGTCCTCCTTGCCATATTTTCCGCAGTGCTAGAGGTCAGACCCAGAGCCTCCGGGTGTTAGGCAAGCACTTTAGCATTAAGCTGCCGTCCTAACTCTGAACAAGTTTTTCTTCATGAGCTTATTCTCTTGGCAAGTTGGTGTGAACAGAATGAGATTTTCATTCTTCCTTTTGGCCCATCATGGTTAATGGTTTAATAACTAGCTAAGGGTTTCAGCTCCTAAAGGCCCATAGAAGATGAGATGGGAAGTCATTCCTAAGACTGAATCCAGTCTCTCGGAGCTGTGCTGGCATTTTCCGTGGAATAAGGAAAGCGGCACTTGCTAAGTTCCCGGGAAAAAAGAGGTAAAACACATTTTTGAAGAGAAGACTTTGTGTGTGTGTGTGTGTGTTTCTGTTTGTTGGGGTGCCTGGCTTTAGCCACTGCAGTTAGAAGTGAGCAGATCCCGGGAAAAAAGAGGTAAAACACATTTTTGAAGAGAAGACTTTGTGTGTGTGTGTGTTTCTGTTTGTTGGGGTGCCTGGCTTTAGCCACTGCAGTTAGAAGTGAGCAGATCTGCTTGCCCTTGGAGAGCCATGCTGACCGACCTAGACCAAAGCAAGTCAGATTTCCTAGTGCGGACAAGGCCTTGCCCTCCCTTGGTGGCGCCTACCAGAGGGCCTTTTGGCTTTTTCCTTGACTGTCACTCAGAGGGAAGGGGTTGTTTGGTGAGAAACACATTCTCTGTTGGGTCCTTGGGCCTTTTCTCCTTCACCACCATGAACTGGGCTGTGATTTATCCAGAGAGGTTAAGTGTCTCAGCTGGGGAAGGGGAACGAAGTGGTAGGAAATCGGCGTTCTTCTCCGTGGAGGGTGTCTCAGCGAGCTCCAAGCTGTCAACTTTTATGCTCCATCTTGCCTTATAGATATTGATTAGACTGCTTATCCCATTAAAAATACCACAGAAAGATTTTGAATTAGTGTCTATATGTGTATACACACAACTTAAATACACACATATATATTAGTATTTAATTTTTTTCTTTCTGCTGCCTGTCCCGATCCTAAGCTAGACTTGAAGGAAAGTGCTTTCTTGGCCTCAGGCCTGGAGATTATCTAGAAAATTCCAACACTGTTTGCTTTGCCTATCCAGGTACAGTCAGAATACAAGCTGTGTTGGGGGTGCAGCTCTCCCAGCACAGGGGATGAGGGTAGTTAGGTAGGTTTGGGGGAGGTGAAAGATAGGGGATAGGGTGGCAGTAGGAGTGGTGTATTGATCTTGGTTTCTGTTGGTCTCACTTTGCAAAAATAGAGCCGAAACAGAGTTCTCCAGACTATTCTACTTGCATCAGCTTTTAATAAGGAGTAGAGATGTATAGAAAATTAAATTGTCATTTTAAGGCTGTTAAGCAAATGAGCAGATTTTTATTGAAAGGCATGTATCTATTGGGCTAATGTAGCTGTTTTGGTATTATTTGGTTCCATTTGGAATGTCCCAGTGCCGTAGTTTGGTAATGTGCTGCAGAATAAAATTCTTTCTTGTTCTGTTAAAGAATTATTTACTCAAGAAAGGGGTGATGACCCGTTCTATTTCACCATCCAGCTTGCCTGAGTTCCCAGGTTGGAGGGGGGCAGAAGAAATCTTTAGCTACAATAAGGCTTAGAGATGTAAGTGACATGAGAGCCTTTATTAGCACCAGAGCCCCAAGGCAGAAACACTGCTGTCACTGTACTCACAAGTGACTCTTTTTCTGTCCCAAAAAGATAGGTGACTCTCTGACCATGCATGCATGCAGCATTGAGATTGGACAGAAGGTGGACCGGGAACCCTAGTTGATGTGGGAGTGATTTCTTTCTGATCTGTTGCTTTCATTGGTTAATTAATAAAGAAACTGCCTAGGCCCATTTGATAGGCCAATCGTTAGGTGGGTGGAATAAACAAAACAGAATGCTGGGAGAAAGAAAGCTGAGTCAGTGAGTCGCCATGATTCTCCCATTCCAGACAGACGCAGGTTAAGATCTTCCCTGATAAGCCACCTAGTGGGCTACACAGATTATTAGAAATGGGTTAGATCAATATGTAAGAGCTAGCCAATAAGAGGCTGGAACTAATGGGCCAGGCAGTGTTTAAAAGAATACAGTTTCCGTGTAATTATTTCAGGGCATAAGCCATTCGGGCAGCCGGGTGCCGGGGACGCAGCCCCGCTCCCTCAACACCTAGTTTGCTTCTATCCCAGGCTTCTCTGTCCTCCCAAAGACCAAGCGAATAAGAGCCAAAACGTCTTTTGTTTTCAGTTTCTGAATGTATACCTTATACGTGTGGTGTAGTAGTTTGAATGTAATCGGGTCCCCTTTGATCTCATAGGGAGTGGCACTATTAGATTAGGGGGTATGGCTTTGTTTGGGTGGGTACGGCCTTGTTAGAGTAAGTGTCTCAGTGTGGGGATAGACTTGGAGGTTTTTTTATGCTCAGGATACCACCCAGTGTGTCTTCCTGTTGCCTGTAAGATGTAGCACTCCTCACCACTAGTCCAACACCATGTCTGCTGCACGCTGCCGTGCTCCCCGACATGATGATAATGATAATGGACCGAACTTCTGAAACTGTAAGCCAGCCACCCTAATTAAATGTTTTCTTTCCTGGAGTTGCCATGGTCATGGTGTCTCTTCCCAGCACTAGAAACTCTAACTAAGTTGTGTGATACTTATATAGATACCAATGCTATGACCGCTTCCAGATACTTAGTATTCCTTCCAGACCAACTTGGATGGCTTGGTGGTTGACCACTGCAGCCGGTCTTTGCCATTGTTCACTGTATCGATGAACCTGCCCATCAGTTTCTCATACCCAGGAGAAGCATAGCAGTTCAGCTAGGAGAAAGTGAAGCAGGTTGTAACATACAGTTGTATGGTTTGCCATCCTCTGTGAGCAGCCATTGACAGACTGACTCTTTTTTTTTTTTTTCTGACTCTTTTGTCCTGAGGCTACCATGCCACTTCTGGGAGCATCATTTCCTGGTACAATCTAAGGATTGTTTTCAAAGCCCATGCTCCTACTATAGAGTTTCTGGGGACTCTACAGGGTCCTGGGCTCAGCTTCCTGGCAGGTAATTTTTTGGACCTGAACACTGGGACAAGTTCTGGTAACTACAGCTGTTCTGACTCGAGCATGGGCCTGGAAGGCCTCCCAGACACATCTCCTCCCCTTTCCTGGGCTTACACTGGGGAACAGGGCTGCTTCGGGCCATCTGGATTCTTTCAGGTTGAGGGCATCTGCGCAAGGTCCTTCCTAAGCCTGTCTAACTCTGCAGAAATCCCTATGAATAGGGAATCAAAATGCAAACCTTTGCCATGCAGGACAGGAACCGGCCCTGCCACAAACTGCTTCTCTGCAGCCAGCTTGGCATTTCTGCAGGCGTAGTGTTCTGTAGTCTCATGACATTGCCTAATTTGTGTTGTATTTTTAATATCCTTCAAAGTGTCCATCAACGAAAGGGAAACAATGTGTGTCTCGGCAGAATCTTGTTCCCCACTTACAAATCTTTTCACTGGCAGAATTCACATTAATGCTAATGAAGTCTTAATGCTGAAACTGTTCTGCGGTGGGGGGATGCTCTCCCCTGCACTGAAGCCCATTTTCTTCTCATTAGCCCCACCATCTTTATTAATATTAACAGTAATAAGGAGGATTAGACAGGATGGCTTCTGGCAGACCCCAGAATGAATGGGGGCCCAAGGAAGGGAAGATAAATGGCTGGGCGGTTTAGATCTATTTTGATAGTGAATGAACCGCATTCTCCCGGGACCCTCATAAGAGTTGTTTCGTCCTAAATGAGGGATGCCACGAATCACTGCCCTCCACGAGCTGTTCACACTAACGGGGAGAGCACACTGATGGAGCCAGGGTCTAGAGATAAACCTACCCTGGGATGTTTGACAGTTGGTGTCGTGTGTGTATGGGCACACACATTCTCTTGTGTGTGTGTTTGTGTGTGTGTGTATGATGTTCGTGGTCATGCATCTGTGGTCAACAGGTAATTTGATCGGAATTTGTTAATCACCCTGAAATGTTTTGCTGCGGGACTGTATTATTTAATATATATCCATAAATCTGTCATAGTTCTAAGGTCCTAAAGGTGGTCTCACTCACCCTATAAAACATTTTAAAGATAGATACTGTGATGGAAAGAGGGATTGAGCCAGAGGAACATTCTTTCATAGCAGAAGAGAAAATTTCGTGCTGTGGGAAAGTCCATCAAAAGTGGCAAATGACGCATTTCCTACGGACTCCTGTCTTTTTGGAGGTTTCCCCCCTGCCTGTTCAAGCATAGAATGTCACTATGTCAACTCTACCTACTGTTCCCATGTCTAGTTGTTACTCTGGGAGGAGTTAAGACATCTCTAGGTTGTCCCCAGGCAGAAAACAGCAAGGGCATGTGGGGATAGAAGGCTTGGGACACCACACTGTCCCTTGAGGGTTTCTTGGCTTCCTATTGCTCTAAGCAAGGCCCATGCCACAGAGATTTTGGCTGGAGCAGAAGGGAGTCAAGGGTGGTCCGTTTGCTTCAATGACTTGTTCTAGAGTGGTAGCCAGGAATGGTTGCTCACACCACCCCTTCCCCTCAGACAGCACCCTAGGGGCCTCCCCACAACCCTAAGCTGGATGCCACAACACAGGGCCCACATGCCGACTATTCTGTTGCGACATTAGCAGGGTGGCATGCTTAGCAGGAAGCGTTCTGTGCCTTTAGGACCCGTGAGCAGAGCATATTGTCAGGAATAGAAAGGGTGACGGCTCACAGGAAAGCCATGCCTACATAGCTGAATGCAGTCTGGTACCACCCTTGGAGAGAGACGGGACAGTCAAAACAAGCAGGAAGAGGAGGTGACCCCGGGTCGCATCTGGAGCTCTCAGAGGAACCGAGCCTACTTATCTGGAGGAGCACCTGGAGGACTGACTGTATAAAAAGCGTTCACAGGGAAAGGAATTCCCTTCTCTTTGCGATGCTCTGGAAGCCAGAGTGGGACCTCTGCAGAGTCTGCGGAGAAATGCCTTCCAGCTGCCCACCAGTCGCCGTCCTCGGAACATACTTCAGCTTCTCGTGATTTTTGGAAATCATATTGAACTCTGTAGTTTGGCATTGCTCCTTGATGCCCTGCACATTTTAGCTCAGGCTGCTGATGTGGTCCCTGGGACCCTGAATATCTGAACATGTTGTTTAAGGCGACAGGAAAACTTACCAAGATACCAACTCTTCTTGAATTTGTTTGTGAGACAGGGTCTCACATAGCTAAGGGTGGCCTAAAACTTGATGTGTGATTGAGGATGACCTTGAACTTCTGGTCCTCGGCATCCACCTCCCGAGTCCTGGCATTACAGGCCTGTACCTCTGCTTCCAGTGTGTACAGTAGTAGGACTCTGAGCATGCTGGGAAGGTACTCTGCCAGCCGAGCTACACCCCGAGTCCTTCCTTATTTTTTTCTAAACTAGATGGGAAACTGATATTTTTGGTCCCTTTTCCTACTACCTTTTTGGATGCCCCTTTTTCCTTCCCCTGGGCTCCAATATTGGGATACACACCATCCCTTGCCCCTTCAGATTGGCTTAACGTTGGTTAGTGAATGGCATGGAGGTGAGCGCTGGGCTTAGGGTTGAAAGCACTAAAGGGATTCTCAGTTTTATTTAAATTTTAGAATAATTGGCGTTTTATGCTGTTACCTTCCCCCAAAGCCTCAGTTATAATTTTATATTTTACATGTCAAGATGTCCATATATCAAAATGGTCTTACCACAAGGTTGTTCTTGCAGCTAACTGGACATGCTAGTCAAGTATGTTATAAGAGGAAATGAAGCATGATGGGGTGGCTGGACATGGGTATCTGTAATTTTAAAATGTTGTAATTCAGTTAACTCCCAGATGCAGGTCCTTGAACCACACTGGTTCCTGAGACCGTCTGGATTAAAATGCAGAAACATAAAAACAATGAATGGGGTTTTCCCTAAGAATAAATTCAATCCTAAGGAGTTTTCTTAATTTAGTGATAAGGATCTTCGTTTTCTTTTTGTTGCTTTTAAAATTGCCTTGAAATAATGATGACAGTCGATGGCATTTTAAAATGTCAGTGAACAGAATAAATCTGTCTATCTCACCAGTATTTTTTTTTTCTTTTACCAGTATGAGAAACCTCAGGATCTGATTGTTCTGACTCAGGTCTCCTAATCTTGCTTAGCTGCTTTCGAAATCTGTGCCGATCACCTGGGTCCCACAGTTCACAGCCCAGTGGTGTCTCTCAGTGGCCTAAGGCAGGCTGTGGTTCTTCCCAGCTCCAAAGGTCATGTGTTCTGTCTGACACACCATGTTGTGTTATTCAAATGCATTGTCGTGTGGGTGAATGGAAGGACCTGGTGCAGGACAGAAAACCTTCTCCTCTTGTCTTGTGTTTCGCATGATTAGCATTCACTGCTCAGCCTTGGGGAGCTGCAACACTTCTAGGGTCTGTTACCCGAATTGCTCTTGTTCTGGGATCTGTTTTAAGATTCTCTAAAACTGTACCTCCTACAATGAACAGGGAGCTTCTGGAGGCCAGGAGCTGTGACTGACTGCAGCTGATTCAGCTTTGAGCTGTCAGCGCTGGCTCCGCTGCCCAAGAAGAAGAGGTCATTTCAGAAATTAAGGAGTGAGTGATGAATGAATTTCCAAGGTCAGCAAAGTTCTGCCCTCTTGGTCGCCACATGGCTAAGACGTGGGGTGGCTGACAAGGTTTCTTTATGGGCTTGTGTGACTTCCTGAGGAGATAAGAGCAACTGCGTATTTGTCCTAGACAGGATACCGATGACAGAACAAAGAAACAATTCCACCGAATCTAGCTTGAATTTATTGGGGTCGCTGACAGAAACATATGTAACAGGTTACTCACAGGTCACAGGTTGGTCAAAGGTAGCTGTGTCACTGAAAAGGCCACCCTAGCACAGTGGTGACTCACAGAAACTGATCTTTGCACGACTTGTGGGCAGGTTTGTCAGAGAGTTCGCTCTTCCCAGCAAATGTTGCTGTTTCTGGAACCGCGGGGGAAGGGCTTCCTGAATCCTGTAATGGTTGTGAGTTTCCTGAGCCTTGTATGTTTCTTTAGCTTCCTGTGTTTTATGAGTTCCGTACTTTCTTCTGAGAATATTTCGATTCTGAAGGCATTACCGTGCGACAGGGCTTCTCACCTTTTCTTCGTCTTCCCCAGGACCGTGTGTATGAGGGTCAGCAACAGAAGTGGACCAATGTCATATTTTAGGGTTGACTTTTTCATGTATGCTGAAGTTGAAACCATGGTCTTTCTTGGAGCCTTTGTCCTGGCCAGTGCTCCCTGGCCAGTGCAGCTTGCCGTAGGAGGGAGCCCTGCCACCTTGGCACCATCGTGCATGCCCCTGCCTCTGTGAGCTGGCCTCTTACAGCTGCCCACTGCTAAGGTCACTGCATCTTGTCCATCCCTCCCAGAGATTTCAGGGCCTAACTCATGCCTATATAGGCCCTCAGTGTGCATTGGAGGAATAACAGGAGCAGGAAAGAGTAACAGTGGGAAGTGGTGTGCCATGGAAATTTGGTCCTGCATTCGCAACCACATCTACTGCAAGGAAGATTAGAGTTGTTGCTTTGAATTCAGTACTGATCGTCATAGTCTTCCTCTGCCTTGGAGTCACTTGGTGGCCCCCTGGAAGCCGTTTGGACCAGTAGGACAGACTCTCATGAGGCAGACATGACAGGTCCCTTTGTGAAGCAGGCCAGAGAGGCTGTCAGCTTTCATCTTATGTGAACCAGGACAACCTGGAACATTCAAATGCCACTGTCCATCCCCTACCTGCTTCTACATCCTTGTTCACACTCTGAGTCAGATCTTTGGGGGAAGGAACCATTTATACAAGAATGTGTCCAGGGCGCTGATTGCTGCTCTCTTCCTTCAGGCTACTCAGCCAATTTTGAATGTTCTTAATTGATATTTAGGGAGTGTGGTCCTATCTGTCTTTCAGGTGGAGTAGACGGGTTAGTTTTATAAATGGAAAAAAAAAAAAAGGACTTTAAAAAAAAAATCGCATCCACCCTCCTTTTATTCCTTTCTCATCCCTGCAGTCCTTCTTACCTGAACCAGGAGGAATAGATGGGCAATGGACAGAGGGATAATTTGGACCTCAGAGTGACTCAGGACATGGTGGGCCTAGAGGCCCAGCAGGGTGAATGGTAGCCTTGCACACCTGGAGATGCCAAGGTTTGTCACACACTTAGATTCTCTGGCAGAACCTTGAGCCCCCATCCTGAAGGCCACCGTTAGGTCATTTTATGAGGCTTTGGGGCAGCCAGATTAGCAGTCAAAGACTTGGCCTAGACACTGTCATTCAGTTGTGCAAGTGAGTGTCTTCCTCAGGCAAACTTCAGGTCACTTTGTATATGATCTAATAGGAAACCCCAAAATGACCATCAGAGACTCATCCCTTTGGGGAAAAATGAGACCATTTAATTAAAAATCCTATAAACCTAACCATAAATATCATTCTTTATCTTCATTTAGGTGAATTTTAGAGAAAGAAATCATTCTAACTTATCAAAATTCTGCCATTTCTAGAGAAACCTTAAAGAAAATTCTGGATTGAATAAAATATTTACCTCTAGTGATTTATTTGGAAACTCCTGATGAATGAATGCTCATAAATAATTTTTTTCTAATATGAGAATCAGGTTTTGGGAATTTTCAATTCTTTTTGCTCATTCTTTCCAGTTCCAGACTTAAAAGGAAGTGGCCTAGGTTCCCACATCCTTAACACCAAACCCCAAGCTAAAAAATTGAAGGAAAGCTATTGTTTTTATTGTAAAAATAATATACACATAAATAAGAATTTCTAACATAGGAAGATCAGAAGCAGAAAGCAATTTTCTAGCTTTAACTCCCTCAAATAGCCCCGTGAATAGTCACGTGACTAACTTTTCAGGTCTTCCCCTAAATACATGTAACCGTTTAGTTTATTATTTGCAAACATAGGCTAATCTTATGTATTCTGTCTTGTAATTTATGTTTTTTCCTCCTCTGAACAGTGTGCTTTGGTATCTCTTCCATTTCAGCACATCTGCATGTTTTAGTAATGTGGGATATTTCATCTTATTAGAATACACAGTATACATAGCACGTATATAATCTACCTATTTGTATTATATGTGTATATTGCGTGTATTTATGTATTTCCTTATGCACTCTATGATGCTATTATAACCAAATTTTAGGTACAAAAGTATCGTGTGTGGAGATATTTGATGTTCCAGCCATGTCAGAAGCTTCTGAGTAGCTTTTCATAGCTTTTTAGGAGCTTCTGTCTAAAGGTTCGTAGCACTCCGTACACTTAGCACTGCTATTGGGCTTGGATTTGCATTTTGATAGTGTTAAAAAATAGAAAGCCTAGAGCCAGAGTTCCTTGTGCAAAGTAGAGGTATTTTTGTCTTTCTAAAATGGGAAAACAAACCCATAGAGCTCTGTCAAGTAGTGGTTTCCACAAACAAGATGGTAACAATGAGTCATGAATAAAAACAGAATCACAGCCCATTTGACATGCTCCGTGGGGGTCCCACCTCTCTCCTCCCTCCTTCTTCTATGGTAACTACCATGTGCAAGGAGGTCCACTGGTTTGCCAAAAGTGAAAAGTTATCGGTTTGGGAGACAGAGGCAGGCAGATCTCTGTGAGTTCAAGGCCGGCCTGGTCCATAGAGCGAGTTCCAGGACAGGCTCCAAAGCTACACAGAAAAACCTTATTTGGGGGGGGGGGGGAGACCACCTTTCATGGTTATGGTTAAACTGAAAGGTTGCTATCTGCAGTAGTCCACAACATTAATCTCAACATTAAGGAGGCAGAGGAAGGAGGATTTCTGAGCTCAAGACCAGCCTGGTGTGAGTTCTAGACTGGCCAAAGCTACACAGTGAGACTGTCTCAAACAAACAAAACAATTGCAACAACAGCAACAAAACGAAATGGCCCATAACTTCTTACCATACCCTTGCTTTCATGCACTGAGGTGACTGTAACACTGGCCTTGTGGCTATGTCAAGGTCTCTGCCTTTACAATTTCATATAGAAATGTTTGCAGATTTCTAGCCGGGCGGTGGTGGTGAGCACCGTTTATCCCAGCACTCGGGAGGCAGAGGCAGGCAGATCTCTGTGAGTTCAAGGCCAGCCTGGTCTACAGAGCGAGTTCTGGGACAAGCTCCAAAGCTACAGAGAAACCCTGTCTCCGAAAACAAAAACCCAACAAAAAACTATAAGAACAAAACCAAACAAACAACGCCCCCCCCCCCCCAAAAAGAACAAACCCATAGGCTGGGTTGCAGTAGAAAAGCAAAACAAGCAGGAAGCCAGAAGGAATAACTGACGTGAAAATACATCACTTCTGCGACTAGATTGGATGAAAAACAAGTGTTTATTCTTATAATCACTATTTCTCATGAAACACAAATTTTAACATTTTAGTCATGAAACACAAATTTTGACATGAATTCATTTTGGCAAAGTAGAATAGAAATACATAGAAATGATTACATTTAAAAATGAAATCTTTCTTTGTAGCAACCTAATAAAAAAAGCAGAGAATTTATTCTGCTCCTGTGTCCCTCTCAAGCCGCTGAAGGTCAGTGATGCTACTGTGTGTGATTAGCCAAGTGTCTTTTATATGAGCTGCATGCTAATTTGGCTTGCAAGGGTAAACTTGAAGCTTATTGGAGTTAGACCTTGAAATTCATGGGCCCAAAATAAGTCAAGGCGGAGCGGGAGGACTGGAGGAGGGGGAGCTATGGCTGGTGTGTAAAATGATTAAAAATTTTAAAAGAAAAAAAAAATTAGTCAAGTCACATAGGACAAAAGAGAAAAGATAAGCATGTATTTATGTGAGCTTTACAAACATTTGAGTAAGATAAGAAAGGTGTTCTTTCTCTTTTCCTTCCTTCCTTCCTTCTTTTTTTTTTTAAACTAAAGGGCATGAGTTGCAAAGAGAAAAATGACTTGATTATATAAAGTGGTCAGATTTAGACACTGAGAAGTAAATAAGGGTGGTGGGAAGAAGAACTTGGAGAAATTCAGAGTCAGAACCGTGGGGCTTGTATGCTTTAGAAACAGCTGGAGTAGAGACTGTTGCATTCTCCTGGCTGGAGAGAGGAATTGCAAAATTAGCGATAGGTCTTTGGATTTGCGAAGTGGAAATGGTGCCGAAAACTGCCTTCCTCCTTCCCTCCTTATCCCTTCTCTTTTTATCCCTGGGGTTGTCTTTCAGCAAAGCTGCCACCCGCCCCCTTCAGCTCCTGGGCATCAAGATGAAGTAGCTGAAGTGTCTCCCTAATTATGGCCGTCAGTTCCCTGACCTACAGGTGTGGGTCTTGAAAACACAGCTTTGGAAGGAGTCTCATCTTGCTTACTGGAGCAGCCTGAGACCTTAGGGTCATCCACGACTTCATCTCTGAAGACCTTGCAAGGCCCCGGATACCATCCATAAATTTTCCTTAGTATTCCAAGATGGCTTCCCTCCCTACACACCACCGTAGTCTCTCACGGGAGGGAGCTCCATTCAGAAGCTTTTATGCCTTCACAAACGGAAGTTGAGTTGTTTAAATTCTCCTTCTCCCCATATATTATGAGGAGCACTCCTCACACGTCCCTCCTTTCGCTTCATTGTCCCGTTCAAGTTTTAGCCATGAGTGCCTGCCTTAATGCTGGCTTCTGTAACTGTGTCCCGATGCCCAGGAGGCTGAAGGGCGAGGCGCCGATGGCACTGCTGCAGGACAACCGCCGGGGGGGGGACCGAAATCGACAGCCAGGGCGGGGACTCAGACTTCAGATACACAGCTGGTGAGGAGTTGCCAGGTTGTCCAATTCTCTACCCCCTAGGTTTTAAAGTAACCTGTCCTGGAAGTATGCCCGACCCCGTTGCTCCGCATCAATCATCCTAAAAGACAGAGCTATTCAAGATAGCCCCCCCCCCCATTCAGAAGCATTAAATACCAAGTCCAGTATTCCATGGTGCTTGAGTAGTGGATCCTAGTGGGGGTTGGGTATTGTGCCAGCTTTCAAAGATACATAAATACAAGTATGGAGTGAACATTACAGTTGAGTTCTGTAGTCCTGGCCAAGGAGCGATTTGGAGTTAAACAAGAAATAGGTTTTGTTTTTCCTGCTGCTGGTGATAGCAAGTTCCCTGCCTGTCTGTTGGTTAGTGAGAGACAGATGAGGAAGAGGGACAAAAAGGACCACACAGAGCCAGTGAACAGAAGGGAGAATGTAGCAGAGGTAGGCTGAGGTGCCAGGTGAGGGTGACTGAGGTGCCTGGTGAGGGTGGTCAAGGTGTTTACTGGGTGAGGGTGGCTGGGTGAGGGTGGCCGAGATGCCTGGTGAGGGTGGCCGAGGTGCCGGGGGAGGGTGGCCGAGGTGCCGGGGGAGGGTGGCCGGGTGAGGGTGGCTGAGATGCCAGGTGAGGGTGGCTGAGGTAGCTGCCGTGGTTTGGAATGGTCTAAGTGTTCTGGTGTTCGAGGCTTAGTCCTTAGCAGGATGACGGTGAGGTGATATGGCCCTTGACAAGAGGGACCTAGAGGCTGGTGAAGGCTCATCAGGTAAAGCACGTATTGGTTAAGTTGGAGGTCTGAGTTTGAATCCCTAGAACCTAAATAAAAGATACGGATCTGTGGCAGCCTGCTAGGGATCCCACAGTGAGAGACAGAGACGGGGAATTTCTGAAGCAAGCAGGCTAGCCCCACTAACCAAAATGGCAAGCACCAGGCTCATCAAGAAACGCTGCCTGAGAAGTAACTGAAGAAGACACCCGATGTCATCCTTAGGCCTCTACATGCAGGGATACACATGTATGTGAACACATATAGACACATGTACCAGCACCATACACACACACACACACACACACACACACGCGGGACTTAGCAGAAGGTCTTTAGGTAGTGGGGGTGAGGACATCAGCAAGGGTTAAAGTGGCACTTGTGGGACCCTGAGAGACTTTTTTCAAGAACCCCAAATCTATTCCCGAATTGCTCTTCTCCTTCCCTTCTGATGGTGAGATCTCTCCCTTCTCATGTGCCCCTGCCATCTGGGACCCCAGCGCTGAGCCTTTATCATGCCCTTGAACCTCGGTAAGCTACGTGCATTTCCTTCATTTTTCTCCATCCTCTTTGTCTTCATCTATTAATTGCCCTGCCCTGCTTCAGAAATCTCACAGTAGTCTGGCAAACTCGGTAATTCTGGCATTTTCTCTGTGCTGTTGGTGACAGTCCTGGCGGTACTAGCAGCCCATCTCCTGCTGGCACTCGGGGAGCAGATCTCATGCTGCCGAGAGAATGGTGGTGTCATTTCTCTCTAACTCTCCTTTTATTTCTGCTTGTCCTTTTCCTTCTCCCACGAAATGCATTCTGTAGTGAGGAAGAAGTATTTCTTTTTATTCCAGAAAACCCTAGATAGTTCCTCCGGCTGCAGGGCTTGGCTGGGGCAGTGTGTCTGCCTTCTTGCTGTTGGGCAGCTTTCCCTCCAGCTACAAACTCAGGTCTCCTGCAGTTTATCCTATAACTGCACGGACTCCCGTGGCTCACCGGAGCCTCCACGAGCACGGGTTCGTGCTAGCTTGATTCTGGGAGTCCCAGCCCATGGTTTGTGATTCCTGTCCCATACCTCTCTCTCTCTCTCTCTCTCTCTCTCTCTCTCTCTCTCTCTCGGAGACTTTGGGAAATGCACCACCAGGAATTGTTTTACAATGAATCATTGGGTTGATGGGCTCCTCGAAGGAGGAAATCATTTTGAATCTGCTGATTATTTGAAGTACGCATGCCGAACTCGATCAGGCTGTGGACGGATTCCTGTGATCAGACCCATCAACTTTTCGAGCCCAGTTTCCTCATTTGTCAAATGAGAAAGAATTTGACAAATTCATGCATTTAGAACAGCAGTTCTCAGCCTGTGGGTTGTGACTGCTTGCAGGGGTCAAACGACCCTTTCACAGGGGTTGACTAAGAGCATAGGAAAACACAGATATTTATATTGTGATTCATTGTAGTAGCAAAATCACAGTTATGAAGCAGCAATGAGATAATTTTGTGCTGGGGGTCACGACAGCATGAGGAGCTGTACTAAAGGGTTGCAGCATTAGGAAGGTTGAGAACCACTGCTTTAGAATGTAGATAACTTACCTTAGACAGGGCAAGTGCTTAGATCATGATAGCCACTACATTAGCTATTAACACTTTAGAGAGGGGTGATGCCTTGGTCTACTCAGGTAAGCTGGTAGGAAAACAGGTGAATTCAAAGAGTGCTTTTCTGTTTTGCTTTATTTTGTTTTTTTTTTTTTTAAGTGAGCAGAACGGATTCTCTCCTAAGATCACGCAAGATGTTTTGTTTCCCAACGACAAGCATTAATTTTTGAGTAAGCAAGGCCACTCACTGCCTGGCATTGAAAGTAAAACAAACAAAATAGCAAGGGATATGTGGGTCTGATCACAGGAATCTGTCCACAGCCTGATGGAGTTCGGCATGCGTACTTCAAATAATCTGCAGACTCAAAATGATTTCCTCCTACGAGGAGCCCACCCGCCTAATGATTCATTGTAAAACAATTCCCAGTGGTGCATTTTCTAAGTGTTAAGAGCTCAGAAGCACTGTTCTGAGCAGCTCAGGTGCCATTAGACTTAGAGGTGTCACAGAAATTTCATCCTCTCCTTCACTTTATCACAAATACTTATTTTTGTTTAGAATTAATTTACAAAGAACCGAGAGCTCACGTGGCGTGTTTGTGAGAAGAAAGGGAGCAGTCGGTTATCGCAGCACTGCGCATGTCTCGTTATCACAGTACTGCGCACGTCTCGATATCACAGTACTGCGCATGTCTCGATACAAGCCTCTTCACTAGATGCGGGATTTCACAACTTTCGTGATATGCAACAATCATTGGGGTCGAGGTCAAAATGCATGTATTTAAGAGAGAGGTGTTTTAAAGGTGTGCATACTGCTTGGCCCAGAGTTTGCATTTGCAAACACTGGTTCCTTCCGAGCGTTCACTAGCGTTTTAGCTTGATGGGTTAAATGTGTACTATGTTCAGAGACTGATAGTTCCCCTATCCCAGCACTTTGCTGTGCAGTCTTAACATTTCCTTCCATTCGTCCCGTGAGATGGTGAGACAATGTCAGCTGTAGCCAAGCCAGACATGTGGAGTGTCACGTCGGTAGGAGGTCCATGGAGCAGAGAAGACAGAGTGAAATGGGACGCTCCTCACACCGTAGAAGCGTGTTTTGTTCTACCTGCTGACGTGTTGTGGCTCAAATCTGTTGAAAGCGAGAGGCCGCGTCATAGCTTTGTCCTCCCTTTGCTGTGTACTGACTGGCACATCTCCCCGCTACGCCTTGCCATGCAAGAGACTGGCATCCCATTCAGTCTGCCTTTTCTCCCATGTCTTGGGGTGCTCCTGGAGCCCCTGAGACCAAGTCTGTTATGGTGACTTGGTTCTGCTTCAAGGACTGGGGTTTCTGACTTATTTATTTATTTATGTTAAGAGAAAGGTTGATTTTTCAGAGTCAGAATCATACTAAATAGATTTTTGGGAAACCACTGTCTTTGACTTACGGAAGCCACAGCTGTAACTATGCTTAACAAAGAATCATCCTGACCCTTAAGTGGAAAATTGACTGCAGGAGGCTGGGGTCAGAATCAATGTCTAGTAAAATGGCAGATGTGACTGAAGGAGACAGAAGGGGCTGGGTTGCATGGTATTGGCCTGGAGTTGGAGGTTCTTTCTTGTTTGTGGTCCGGAAGTTAAGGAGCATAACAAGGTAACGTAGCGATGGACTTTCGTGCAGGGGATCCTGACCCCTAAGGGCTCTGCTTTGCCTCCTTTCCTTCCATTGATCTAGTTAGAAGCCAATTTCTCCTTTCAGGGCCTTGGACTCCCCTTCAGGAAAAACTGCTTTATTGAGCCTGCTTCTTTAAATGCTAGAGAAAAGATAGAGAAGAGACTGAGCAAATTCTCTCTGCTCTTGACAAAGCCCTGGATTTGACAGTTCTATTATGAATGCTAGAGGCTGAGCGTGATTTATTTTTCTCTCCTTTGACTTATATTACTGTTATTATTTCTATTGAGTTTTTGAGACATGGTTTCACTCTGTAACGGCCTTGGATATCCTGAAACTACCTCTGCAGACCAGGCTGGCCTCGAACTCACAGAGATCCACCTGCCTCTGCCTCCCGAGTCCTGGAATTAGAGCTGTGCGCCACCGCCACCCAGCAGCATTATTGTTTTTTAAGATTTCTTCTTTTTTATGTGTACGTGTGGTTTTTCTAGATGTATGTATGTGCACTATGTAGGTGCCTGGTGCCTGCGGAGATCAGAAAAGGGCATCAGAGTCTCTGGAACTAGAGTTACTGGGGAATTGAACCCTGGCTGTCAGGCTTGGCAGCAAGCACTCTTACCTGCTGGGTCTTCTCACTGGCCCACTCTCAATTCTAATGATTTGTCTCTGCGACGCCCTGACTTCCCTGTTTCTTTTGCCACCCATGTGGGTGTTAGGACCCGAATTCTGGTCCTCAGTAAGAGTAGTACACACTCTTGACCACTGAGCCATCTCTCCAACCCTGCCCTTGACATTCTTGTGTTAACATCCTAATAGTCTCCCCTACAGAACCCCCCATTAACTGTGAAGAAGGGCATTGACAAAGGGATGCAACAGACCAAACGAACCCAGGCTGGTGTGGTGGAGCCCACTGATACTCCCAGCATATAAGATCTTGTATAAGAAAAAGAAAAAGGAAGGAAGGAAGGAAAGAAGGAAAGAAGGAAAGAAGGAAGGAAGGAAAGTGAAAAAGTCTAAAAACATTCAAATCCAACTGGTCAAGCAAACAAAGCCACAGAAGCATAGAGATCCCTTTTGCTATTGACTGGACATTATTTTCTGTAAGATTTTTAATTCTTTGAAATTCACTAAAGCTACAGACTCAGGTATGAATTGTTTACATAAATTTCCCATGCATAGTTCAAAAGTAGATATTCTGCAGTTTGGGTGATTAAGTTAGGTGTCGTTAACTACTGGTGTGAGTTGCAGCTTTCATATCTTTATTGATTTTACGACCACGTTGAGAAACATTAAGTGTATTAAAATCTCCCACAATGATTATTCTTTTCTTTTCTTTTGATTCTGTCTCTTTTGCTTTATGTATTTTGAATTTATAACATGTAGGTTATAGAGGCTGCATCTTCTTGGTAAATATTTTTTGTATTCTGTCTGCCATAATGTCTCACTCCCTGCCATGGGTATACAGTCATTTGTTCGATGTATCTTTTCTGCCTTTGCACTTTGAAAGAGTAGCTTCTTCGAATTTTAGGTGTGCTGTCAATGAGCAGAATATAGTTAGGTTGTCCTTTGATTTCTGCCTTTTGATTGGGAATTTAATTGATTTGTATTCAGTGTGATATAGGCATATCAGGAGTCAGATACATCAGCGTTTTCTTTCAATGTACTTCACCTTTTCTTTCTTTTCTTTTCCTTTCTTTTCTTCTTTCTGATTTGTCTTTGTTTACATAAGCTTTAACAGCCATGTGCTTCAGTCCTCTACAGTTATTCAGCTGTGTTGCACGAGTTCTAATTGTATTAATAATTAATAGTAAAAATCTTGAAACAGTTATTAGGGGGGTGAAAGCTGGAAGATCAGAAGAGCAGAACAGCCAGCCACTAGAGAGTTTACCTCTATGATTCTCAGCCCCCAAAGAGAGCAAGCTCCTCTCTCCACCCCGCCTCTTCACTTCCTCTCTCTGCCCAACCATATCACTTCCTGTTGGTCTGTACCGACCTCCAGATCTCTATGGTTAGCTAATGGTTCGCTCCTCTCTCTGATCTGTAGGCAAGCTTTGTTTGTAGAGCACAAACAAAATAGCACCACCCAGCTAGTCTTTCACAATAGCTTAGTCTTACCTCAGACACTGAACCAAGCGTTCTCAGCATTTTAAATCCAGCCTACATAATCGTACCCCTTCCTAGATACAGTGGACGTGATAGCACCGTGACGTCCTCTCCTTCAGTTCCCACTTCTTAGCTCTTTTCCTACTGCTGTGCATTTGAATTCTACCTGTGTCTGCAGCCTTGTGAGATTATGTTATGTGCTGGTATGTGCGTTACCATATCTGTATCTCTTTAGAGTCACCATGGACCACCATCCACCATTTCATCATTCTTTCCAGGTTCCCACACCACCACAGGGTTTCTCTGTGTAGCCCTGGCTGTCCTGGAACTCGCTCTGTTGTCCAGGCTGGCCTCAGACTCAGAAATCTATCTGCCTGTCTCTGTCGTCCGAGTGCTGGGAAGAAAGACGTATTTGAGCTTTTGTCTAAGCTTGCCTTTCTTTTGTCTAAGAAAACTTTTTACTATGTAATTTGAGTTGGTATGTTGCTGCAATTTCCTGTGTTTTGACTGCAAATATCTTTTCTTAACCTTTACTTTTGAGGAACTTGTTTTTTCTGAATGTAGTATTCTAGATTGTTATTTACTAGATTGCCATTTATTTTCTTTACATACTTCAAAAATATTTTTTTTTTTGGTGTCTTCTGGAATTCACTGTTCCTCCTAAGAAAGAAGGTCTAAGTATCTGCTCCTTCAGTACCCAGAGCCCAGCTGCCTTTTAGATGTATCTTTGGTTCTAGGCGGCCTTACTGCAAAGATGGGGTTTTCTTTGATGCGTTCCTCCTTGCCTGGTGCTTGTAGTATGTTCTCAGCCAGCAGGTTGCTGTGCTTTATTACTTTGGGGCAATTCTTAGCTGGCCCTCTCCTATGTTCTCACTTACATCAGGACGGTTTCTTATATCATCCCCCTGTTTATCCTTCTTATTACGTTTTCTTTTTTTTTAAAAAATATGTATTTATTTATTATGTACACAATATTCTGTCTGTCTGCAATCCAGAAGAGGGCACCAGACCTCATTACAGATGGTTGTGAGCCACCATGTGGTTGCTGGGAATTGAACTCAGGACCTTTGGAAGAGCAGGCAATGCTCTTAACCACTGAGCCATCTCTCCAGCCCCTTATTATGTTTTCTATCATTTCTGTCTTTCCTTCCTTCTTTCTCCCTCTCCCTGCGGCTTGTCCACGCTAATATACTCTCATTCACAAATTCTCTTTAGAGGTGAATGCACTCAGAACAGTTTCCAGTTCTAGAATTCTCACTTGTTCCTTTAAGATAAAAACAGCATTGTTCTCAGCCCCTAGCCACCGTTCTGCACCTGTTTCTATTGAAAACATACCAATGAATGTAAAAATGGCCCTGAAGGTCCAGCCTTGGGAAACACTAAGTATAGATTTTTTTGAATTTGATCTTTATCATTGTCATCCTTCTGGTCCAGTTTTCGTCATTACCCCTGGGATTCATGAGAACTCATTTCTCCTCAGCTGCCTGGCTATTTGTGTATTTATGTGTATTAAATGTAAACATATTGCTCTTTTAATCAATTTCAGTCCACAGCTCAGTGTGATTTACAGTGTGGTACAACCACGACCCACCCACACAAGTTAAAACTGTCTCTTTTTTCATTTATTTATTTATTTATTTATTTATTTTTTATTTTTTTTATTGAGAAAAGGAGAAAAAAAAAACAAGATTCCACCTCCTCCCAGCCTCCCATTTCCCTCCCCCTCCTCCCACCCTTCTCCCCCTCCCCCCACTCCTTCCCCCCTCCCTCTCCAGTCCAAAGAGCAGTCAGGGTTTTCTGCCCTATGGTAAGACCTAGGACCTCCCCCTTCCGTCCATATCTAGGAAGGTGAACACCCAAACTGGCTAGGCTCCCACAAAGCCATCACATTACGTAGGATCAAACCCCCGTGCCATTGTCCTTTGCATCTCATCAGCCCTCATTGCTGGTGGGAATGCAACCTTGTGCAACCACTATGGAAGTCAGTGTTTCGGTTTCTCAGGAAATTCGGGATCAACCTACCCCCTGGACCCAGCAATACCACTCTTGGGAATATACCCAAGAGATGCCCTATCATATGACAAAAGCATTTGTTCAACTATGTTCATAGCAGTATTATTTGTAATAGCCAGAACCTGGAAACAACCTAGATGCCCTTCAATGGAAGAATGGATGAAGAAAATATGGAATATCTACACATTAGAGTACTACGCTGCGGTAAAAAACAATGACTTCTCAAAACTGTCTCTTTACTTAGCCGCGACCCTCTGTCCCCCTTCCTCAACCCTAGGTGAACCGTGATTTGTTTTCTGCCTGTTCTGAATAAGGACTTTAAGGAAAGACATACAGAATTTGCTGCTTTCTGCCTGACTTGTATCACATAGTGTGTTAAAGGCCCTTCGGTGTTAACGTGTATCAGAACTTCATCTCTCACAGGGATCCAATACCCCAGTGTATTTCCACTCTCCTGTGTTATCCCTTCTTCTGTTAGCAGATAGCTGGGTAGTGCCCTTCTTTCAGCTACGGGCAGCAGTGCCATTATGAACAGTGGGGTATAGGTATGTGTTTGAATCGCTGTTTTTATTTTGGGAATGTATAGAGGAGCGGATTGATTGAATCATATAGCGATTCTATATTAAAGTACTTTGGGGACAGGAAGATCATTTTCGCAGTGTTCAGTTTTATTTTTCTATTAGCACTGTAGGGGATTCTGCGTCATTGCGGATGCTTGGTACCACCCCCCTCCCCCACCCCACAGAGCCAGCTTTGTTGGTGCAATGTTATATCTCGCTGTGGTTGCTACTTACATTTCTTTTCATGTGTCTGTTATTTCTATATCATCTTTGGAGGGATGTCTATTCAAGTTTATTTTATCTTTTGGTAGGCAGTTGGCTGTTGAAGGGTGAGAGTTATTTTTATATTCTGGATATAGAATCTTCTTAAATTTATTATTTGCAAACATCTATGGGTTGTCTTTTCATGTTGCTGATGGTGTTCTTTGATGAGTAGAAGTTTTGCATTTTTGTTAGGTACAATTTATATTTTTTTTGTTGCCTGTGTTTCTTTAAGAATCGTTGCCAAATCCAAGCTAATATATTCATATTTGCTTTTTACGTAGAACTGTGTTGTGCGATAATTTAATATGATGTCTTATTTTTGGTTCAGATAGTTCTGGTGGCCTTTTAATTTGTTTTCATGGTTTTTTGAAATTGTATACTAGAAATAGGATAAAACTAGATTTTTAGAAAGGCGATCTGACTGGCGAATTAAACTCGTTGTCATGATATACTCTCTGTTCCCTTTGGGAACCCAGATCCTGTTTAGCAATGCACAGTGCCATCCTGATAGCATCTAGAATTCTATTCCTGGATCATTATGAATATAGTTTTGATATTTTAACCAATTCATTGATTATTCACTTAAAACATTTACTGTGGTGTGTACTTCTCTGACTTGTGTTGTCTCTGGATTTTCTCCTGGACTTGCTTTTTTTCTTGCTAAGAATATTCTTTCCAAGATATTTTCAGAGACAGGCTCTCGCTCTTTCTCTCTTTTTCAAATCAAACTTCTACATCCTCTTGTTGCTGAGACTATTTCTGTAAATATCCTTCCTTCTTCCTTCCTTTCACTCTCCTTCCCTCCCTTCTTCCCTCCCTCCCTCCTTTCCTTCCTATCTCTTTTTTAAGACAAGATCTTACTATGTAGCCCAGGTTGGCCTCAAACTCTCGATCTTCCTGCTTGAACTTCCAGAGAGCTAGGAGGATAGGTACCTGGCGTCAAGTTCAGAACCTCCACCTCCCTTTCATTTACAAATGACAGCTTGACCGGATATGAGATCCTGGACATAAGTTTTCTCCCTTTGACTCTGTAAGCACAGTTTCCTCACGTCTTCTCAGGGCTGCTGGTGAGGGAATTTTTCGTCATTTTGCTTCTTTTTGTCCTCTTCAGAATCAACTTGACTCTCTGTAAGTCGTTAGAATTGTCTTTTAGCCTTCATTCACCTCAAACTTTTACCAAAATGTGTCCAGGTATTTTTTTTATTAATCAACCTAGAAGTACTACTTGAGAAATTTCGTTAGGGTTATTATACATTTACTTCAGTTTTGGAAACTGTTAGTATTCTTCTCCTTGGCTATTTTACCCTCCCATCTCAGCTCGTTTTAAGAACTCCTGCACTCTACCACTGAGCTCCAGCCCAGCACTTGTTAGAGGCCCCCTCTGCATGAGCATTGTGTATTCTACTCGTACCTAAGTTTACTGAACAACTTTCATGTCTTCATCACTTCTGAAGTCTGCTTGGAGCACACGCTATTGTACTTAACATTCTGGCTCAGTATATTTTTTTCCCTTGACTGCTATTCAATCCCTTTACTGAGCTCTTTCATAAATTACTTTCCTTTCTAGTGTAATGATTGATCATATGTGGGCTAGGCTGGGTTATAGTACCTGGTCCAACCCTGGTCTAGATACTGTTGTGAAAGTGTTTTTATAGATGTGTGCCTTACTTGCCTCAGTTGCCTTTCAGAAAAGGAGATTCACTTTAGAAATGTGAGCGTCCAGAGCATGGTGGTGCCCACCTTTGATGCCAGCATGTGGATCTTTAAGGATTCAAGGCCAGCCTGGTCTACACAACAAGTTCCAGGCCAGCCTGTCACCCCCTTCCCCCAGTGTGGATATTCATTCAGGCAAAAACTTTGGGAACAAAACCCGAGCTTTTCCAGAGGAAGAATTTTGTCTTAAGACTGGAACAGAAATTCTTCCTGAGTTCTCAGCCTAAGCTGTGAACTTTGAACTCCAACCCAGACTATGAACTTTGAACTCAAGCCCCAGTTTCATCTCTTGTTGGAATTTACAACCTTCTAGTGATTAGATTTTGGACTTACCTTCAAGTAAGTTTGATGCAAACTCTTAAACCTGTCTCCTCATCTATACACACACACACACACACACACACACACACGAGAGAGAGAGAGAGAGAGAGAGACAAACATAAACACGAGAGACACATACATACACAGAGACACACATATACACACAAGAGAGAGACACAGACAGACATGAGAAAGAGAGGAAGGGGGAGAGAGGTCACATACAGTCTATCACACCACACACACACACACACACACACACACACACACACACACACAGAGAGAGAGTGGAAATGGAGGAGACAGAGGCTGAGATAGACAGAGAATTAGCCCCTCATGTCCTCATGCTCTGAGCATAGATTTAACCAAATGCAGATGAAAAATATTGGAAGGAAAAGCTTACGCATCTTTGTTGAACATATAACAGGTTTTCTGCTTTTTCATTCCTGAAATAGAACAGAAGAACAACTAGTTACATAGCCTTGGCTTCCTTTTTTTTTTTTTTTATTAATTTAAGAATTGTTATGCAACATAATGTGCTTTTGGTGCTAGAGGAATTGCTTAGTGCTTAGGAACGCTTGCTGCGCTTCCAAGGAAGAGCCATCCATCATCCAGATCAGGCCGAATAACCGTGGACCACCACACTCCTCGAAACCGTGAGCTACAGAAATCATTCCTTCCTCACGTGGCTCTCTCCATTATTTGATCACAGTGTGAGGAAGGTGAGGAACATGTGCCTTCCCAAAGTGTTTTTCTCGCGTCAGCGATCCAGTCAGCTCTTGCTTAGGAAGCGCGGGCCAGAGTGAGGCTGTTTCTGCTCAGACGAGAAGGTCTGAGAAGGTCTGACCGTGTGCCTTGTACAATAACATCTGGGCCGGTTCTGATGCAGGCAGCATCCTGGGGAACTGCCCGGGGAAGCCCTAACTCTGCGGGGTAAACTGATGCCTAGGGCACAGAAACACAGCTAACTCCCGGATGCAGCACTGCAGCTGCAGGCAGAACCTGGAGTGGGAGGCTTTAGAGCAGGTATCTCCCGTTCTCCCATGCCTGTCCTCTGACTGCTTTTCAGGGCCCTAACAACATCGGTGACAATCAACCAATACTTACAAAAACATACTTTATACAGGGCTATGTGCTAAGTGCTTCTTTTTAGGTTATTTATTTAAGACACCCAAACTGGGAAATAGTCGTGGTGATTATTTTAGACAGATGTCTGATCTGAGAACTAGAGACTGGTGGGTGGAAAGTTGGTCTGTCTGACTCGGGGCCTTGCACTTAACGACTCGCCCCACAGCTCGTGTAACTGGAGCGTTCTTTTGAGAGTGGGCTGCCTGTGATAGGCCGCCCCAGGTCGACCATGGGAAGATGTCCTTTGCTCTCTTATGAACTGCTTGCTTAACGGGCTGTCAGCAGCAGCAACAGAAACTTCTGGTTCTAGGAAAATCATGGAGAGCCACACTCAACAGGTTGTCTTTCTCCTGCTGCGACTGTTGGCAGTTTGTTCCAGGCCTTCTGTTTCATTTTCCCATGGCCGTGAACTTAGATACAAAAGCAGGATAGATGTTTAGCCATGGGGAGATGCCCCAGGTCTGGCAGTGAAATGGCCAAATGGTGCTGCCATAGGAGAAAACGCAGCCACACCTGGAACCTTGGCAATCCTGTTTCAGATCTGCTTTCCCCGAGCCTTTGGGATGGGGGAGGGTGAAAGCCCTGCTTAGGCTTTTCTTCGGCTGTTTGATGTTTTTTTCATCCGTGTCTGATGGTCCTGAGGCTGAGTTTTCAGTCTGTTTTACATATTTGTGCTTTTTCTTTCTGAAGGGGGAAGAAAGCTTATCTTCTGCTAAGCACCTTTGCAATTCTCCTAAGTCTGACCATGCTTACAGAGAAATGGAATCGTGAATGTTTTATTTATATCAACCTTCCTATGCAGAATCCTTTGGATATTTTGAGGACCTGTCAATACCATTCATTTTCTCTTTGCACCATAAAGTTTATTTAGCCCAAACTAGGTGGGTGCATTTTCCAAGGGTGGGTGGGGCTGTGGGGGTTCGTGGGGTAGTGTGACAAACAGTTGCTACTAATGCAACTCCCCCTGGAACTTAAAAGACTCTTGTTTTAGGATAGTGCATACACAGAAAGAGAGAAAAGAGAAATAAATAAGTTCCACCATATCACTTAAAAAGACCCAGGCCTTAAAAAAAAAACACAAAAAAACAAAAACAAAAGTATGCTTTGCCTTGCAGTGGGGTTGGAATGTATTTTATGCATCATTTATCCTGAGAAACATACTTTCCACCCTTTCTTTCATTAATTCAAGTGACCTAAGGAGGGAAAGAGGCTCAAACGACAGCCTCTTAAGTCTTCTTTTCCACAGAAATCATAATCTTCTCTTATAAACTGGGCCCCCGACTCCTTGACTTTTCTCATTCCTGAACGAAGCTGATAGATGCCGAGTATGGAGGTGGGACAGGCTTGTTTGGCTTACAGTTTGGGGGCACACAGTCCACTGTGGTGGGGAGAACATGGCAGCAAGAACATGAAGTGGTTGGTCTCTGGTCAGAAAGCAGGGAAAGATGGATGCCTTCTTTTTTCTTACAATTCAGCTTAGGATCCTGCTGCCTAAATCTAGGGTAGGTAGGTCTCTCTTCTCTGTCAAACTTCTTGGGAGGTTCCGTCAAAGGTCTGCCCAGAACTGTGTTTCTTGGGTAACTACAAATCTCATCAAGTTGACAAGCCAAATGAACTGTCTAGACCCAATCTTTTAAAACTCTGAAACCATCTTAGAATGGTCAAGATGGTAACATCTGGACCACAGGTACGGTGCTGGGTGACGCAACTTTTTGTAACTTAATTCCTGACGTACGTCTTGAGGACTACTTGCCTAAGAGGAAAAGCATGTGGGGTCCACGAGGTGATTTTTCCCCCCAGTTACAGGGCTCCAAGAGTTCCTGTTTGAACATGGTCTACAAGTTAAGCTGGCCAATCTCCCCATCTACAGCTCACAGACTCCAAGGAGAGCCCTCGGTGGGAACAGAGTACCAACACCCTGGCACGAGGCTGCACGTGCCTGGATGTGAATAAAGCAGCATTTCAGGGGAAGCATTATGACTGAGCTTTCTGCTTTCTTATTCCGTTTCCATGGTGAGTCTTTTCTAAAGGCTGGGATAACTGCACACACAGGGGAGTGGTATGTTGGATGAGTGTGCATTTACCAAGCACCTTCTTTGCAGGCACCTCATTTGAGTCTCACAAAAGTCAAAAGGAATAAGTGAGGATTTATTGTTCTTCCTTTACCGAGGGTAAGCGAGGCCTGAAGAAGCCAAGTGGCCTGATCATGACGCTTCGGTAAGATTAGAGCTACCTCAGCTGTGGTCTGGTGACTCCGCTGTGGTTTTTAGAGGTTGGGCGCAAGTATGTCATCACAGGTTCAACAGTCGCCCACTTCCTGGGGCCCTGCTTAATCAGCCGAGTTCTTAGTGAGAGTGGTAGCCACCACGAACATTTAGAAAGTCACGGGGGCCTGCAGCTTCAATCCATTATATGAGTGAGATGGGGGCCTGGGATGCTAGATAGTCTTATCCATGTACAATATTACCACAGCAGCAACAATATATATATATATATATATATATATATATATATATATATATAGAGAGAGAGAGAGAGAGAGAGAGAGAGAGAGAGAGCAAGGCCAGGGAGACAGCTCAGTGGTTAAAGGGACCTGCCTCCAAGCCTGACAACATGAGCCTTGTCTTAGGAACCCACATGGTGGAGGGAGAGAACCAGTTCTCAAAAGTTGTAATCTGCCTTTCATACTCACTCCATGTGTGTGTGTGTGCGAGAGAGAGAGAGAGAGAGAGAGAGAGAGAATAAATGTAATATAAAATCCAAAAAGTGAAAGATTGTTCTATAAAATGAATTCTCTTGTCCAAATTTTCAGTCACACCCTGTTGGAAAAACATAGAACAACTTCTTTTCCTTTTTAAAAATAGACTCAGAAGGCTGGGGAAGTACACACAGGAGGGCTGGGAGAGCACACACTGGCAGTCTAGAACACACACTGCAGGGCTGGGAGAGCACACACTGGCAGTCTAGAACACACACTGCAGGGCTGGGAGAACACACACTGCAGGGCTGGGAGAACACACACTGCAGGGCTGGGAGAAGACACACTGCAGGGCCGGGAGAGCACATACTGCAGGGCCGGGAGAACACACACTGCAGGGCTGGGAGAACACACACTGCAGGGCTGGGAGAGCACACTGCAGGGCTGGGAGAGCACACACTGCAGGGCTGGGAGAACACACTGCAGGGCTGGAAGAGCACACACTGCAGGGCTGGGAGAACACACTGCAGGGCTGGAAGAGCACACACTGCAGGGCTGGGAGAACACACACTGCAGGGCTGGGAGAACACACACTGCAGGGCTGGGAGAACACACACTGCAGGGCTGGGAGAACACACTGCAGGGCTTGGAGAACACACACTGCAGGGCTGGGAGAACACACACTGCAGGGCTGGGAGAACACACACTGCAGGGCTGGGAGAACACACTGCAGGGCTGGGAGAACACACACTGCAGGGCTGGGAGAACACACACTGCAGGGCTGGGAGAACACACACTGCAGGGCTGGGAGAACACACACTGCAGGGCTGGAAGAGCACACACTGCAGGGCTGGGAGAACACACACTGCAGGGCTGGGAGAACACACACTGCAGGGCTGGGAGAACACACACTGCAGGGCTGGGAGAACACACTGCAGGGCTTGGAGAACACACACTGCAGGGCTGGGAGAACACACACTGCAGGGCTGGGAGAACACACACTGCAGGGCTGGGAGAACACACTGCAGGGCTGGGAGAACACACACTGCAGGGCTGGGAGAACACACACTGCAGGGCTGGGAGAACACACTGCAGGGTTGGGAGAACACACACTGCAGGGCTGGGAGAACACACACTGCAGGGCTGGGAGAACACACACTGCAGGGCTGGGAGAACACACACTGCAGGACTGGGAGAACACACTGCAGGGCTGGAAGAGCACACACTGCAGGGCTAGGAGAACACACACTGCAGGGCTGGGAGAACACACATTGCAGGGTTGGGAGCACACACTACAGGATTGGGAGAACACACGTTGGAGTTTGTACTTCTGGCTACATCTGAGCTAGGAAAGGTTTCCTCTGCTAACACAAACCTCTGAACATGATGAACCCAGCTTTGGTCCCAGCTCTCCTGAAAGCCCTAGTGAGAAAGGCTCAGACTTCTCTGTGTTCTAAAATCCCCACCCGAAGCCACACAGAAGTGAGCACGTGGCTCATGCTGTGACTTCAGGAACCAGCCTTTGAAATCGGGTCCCTTTGAACTGGAATGACAGCTGACTGTGAACCAATATGTGGGTGCTGGAAACCAAACACAGGGCCCTTGCAAGAGCAACAAGCGCTATTAGCAGCTGAGCCATCTTTCCCTTAGTGTCTTTTCGTGGACGGCTCCTTCTGTCATTGTCTCAAAGCTCTTTGCTCATTGTTGTGTATTTTGTCTGCTGTCATGTAAACCCTAGAGGGATTAGCTGGTAAGGGCTTAGCAGGCACACATACTTAGGGGCTTTAGTTTGAGGAGGAGAAACAATTAGAGGCTCTGGAAATGGAAGCAGAGCTCATGGCCATTGTTTCTATGCGCAGGTGCTGTGCCAAATTCTCTTCTTTGAGAAGAGAGAGAGAATTAAGGAAGTTTAGGAGTATGTCTAAAGCAAAGATCCTGAGTGGGAAAAGATCTTTCTGAGCTTCATTGAAGTTCCTTGATGTTTGTAGGAGGTTCTGGGTCAAGAAGAAAGATCCAAGTTCGGTGGATTTAAAAAAAGGAAACAAAAACAAAACGTAAACAAAAAGAGATAAGGAAGGAGAGAGAAGACGTATTAGGACAATTACCCTTGATCCTTTGCTTTTCTACTGTCTTACAGCACCCACCCATCCGTAGGCATAAAGTCAAGCAGGGGGAGAAGGTGCCATGTGGAGCTGAAACGCCTGAGACAGTTGAGATTTGCCTGTCAGTTCTCTCTCTCTCTCTCTCTCTCTCTCTCTCTCTCTCTCTCTCTCTTACACACACACACACACACACACACACACTCCATGTACAACCATGCACACATACACACCATATACCACCATATTCTCTCTCTCTCTCTCTCTCTCTCTCTCTCTCTCTCTCACACACACACACACACACACACATACACACACCCCACTCAGATAGCATCTCCATGGCCCCTCTGTGCTAGCACGTAGCATCTCTGTGCTAGGTGGTCTTTCTTTTAAGTGGTCCATGCTAGGGAGTAGCATCTCTTGTTGGTCTGACCTGATCAATGGATTTGAAGGGCTGTTATCCACAGGCTTACATATGCCACATGCCTACGTGTTCCCAGTCTCCTCTTTTAAGGTTACGGGTGATGCTTTCTGGCATGTAGCAGTAAGTTCTCAGCTTGTGCCCCGTGGCTTGTGCGGGGCAGATGTTGCCGTTTTCTTTATACAGAAGATGCAGTCATCTTGCCCCTGCCTTTCTGCTATCCATGGAGCCAAATGTTCCTTTGCAAAATGGAGTCCGCGTGGGCGAGGCAGCTCTGAAAGCTAGTGTTTCGTACAATATGGACTAAGTTAGAGCAGGGCAGTGACTGTTCAGTGCTGTGCTTGAGAGGGCAAAACCGATTCTACACGAATCACCGTTCAAACAGCAGCCTACTTGGATTCGCAAGAATAAGAAAGGGGCAGAACACCCTATAGCAGACTGATGAAGAGGAGGAGGAGGGAAGGAAAACACTGGGCGTGACCCTTGGATTAGTGACAAACTATTAACACCCCGCGCCTGGAAGCTCTGGAATGATGGGCTCCACCAGACCCGTGTTAATTCTAACAATGTGAGGTGGCCGTTCCAGGAATGTGTTTTTTTTAAAAAAAAAATCTTTCCTGGAAAACTCTACTTTCTTTAAAAAAAAAAAAAAATTAAAAACAATAGTGAGGCTTTGTGAAGGTGTTCAAGGTTGTGTGACTCCTTGGCACGGAGTTCCTCTTGGGCACCAGGCCAGGCTTGCTGTGCGGGCCCCAAGTCAGCTCAGGGAAGAGAGAAGAGAGGGAAAGGCCAAACCGATCTTCGCTGCTTTCCAGCTTCCTCTCCTCTCTTGAACAAGGACGTGACGGTCCATGTCGGGGGTCCCACTGCTGGCATTAAGAACACACGTAAAGGGCTTTGCGCTCGCTAAAGAAACCCTGTTTTTAAAGACCATTTCCTTATCGTGTGTCAGGTTTGAGTCTGTCCTTTCGCAATCAGGCAGCAATGCCAAGGGTCATCTGGGACTGATTAGCCGGGTTTACTAGAGGCCATCTCTCGCCCTGCTCTCGGTCCCCGATGACTAATCTCCAAAGGAAACTAGAAAATGGACTAGAGAACACCAACACCCCAGTGGCCCTCCTGCCCGCAGGCATCAGGCTAGGTGCTGCGGACATCTCTTCGCTTGTTCCTTTAGCGCCCTGCAAGGAAAGGGTTCATATCAGCATATCCAGAACAAACAGGCTCAGAAAGGCAGAGTCATTTTCGGAACCAAGATGTCAATTAGGGTTTCCCGAATTGTACTTCCTACTCAGACATGCCCTTGTCCCGGCATGACTTTTGGAACACTTTGCCAAACTGGCCCTCCCACTTGGGAGCTGCTAGTGAATGAACAAGTGTGATAAGTCTTGCAGGTTTCCTTACTATTGCGAAGGGTGGCCATTGCTGCTCGGAGTAGAATCTTATCTAAAGGAGTCCTGGCAGAGTTCAGCCTGGGGTGGAGACAGACTTGCCTGCATCAACCCTGTGAAGCTCAGATCTTCTGTCTAGTAATTGGCAGTGAATCTTCCAGACTTCATATCGTACGGATGGGTGGGTGGCGTGAGACAGTAGGGTAATTGTCCTAATACACCTTCCCTCTCCTGAAATATAGTTCCACCTGAAATGTCGTTTGTCTGTCTGTATGTCTATGTTCATCTAGAATGGGAGCAAAGCCCTCCCTCACTGGTTTTGTGACTTGGAAGGTTGCTTCTGTGGTTAAGATCTGCACTCGGTTTTCCTAAAAGCCAGCTCTTGGGTGTCCAGCCACCTATGGGGGACTGTGTCTGCCTTCAGTGAAACCTCTCTTCGGAGCTTTGTGGCTTTTAACCTTTGTGTAGTTATTGTTATGTGCACATGCGCACGCGCGCGCGCGCACACACACACACACACACACACACACACTGTATGAATGGCAGTGTGTGATTTGAGAGCTATTACTAGTGATTAAGATAGGAATAAAAGAACCTGAGAGGGTCTTTTGCCATGTTACCAAGGGAAAATGGGATTCCTTGGTAAAATGCAGCTAACAAAATCAAAGTCGCTTGTGAATTTATTAGTCAGTAATCTCTGATCTTGTGCAAAACCACAAATGTGCCCCTCAGTGATTCTGACACAGCACACCCACACCGATTCTAGAGACTTTGCTTGGTAACATTGACTCCATTTTGAGCTCCCCCTTTTTCCACAAAGAACTCATGAGTCAGGTAGCTGGCTGATAGTCACTTTGACAACAGACACATGGCCACACTGACAATTGAATAGAAATAAGCAAACAAGATCATTAATATCTAGGATCTGCTCCCCCCAACCCCCCAAACTGTTGTTGGAAGCTGAGATAACACACTTATTTTAAGGCCAAGAAATACATTCAAGATGACGGAGTCAGGTGTACCTTAGCAGTTCCTGGATAGGTGAATTGTCTGTTAACCTACTAAGTACAATGCTAAGATGCTTGCTCATGAGCAAACTGTGTACCAGGCTTTATCTCCCCCTTCCTCTGGGAGGTAAAACCCTGATGCTTCCTGTGATCAAGTAAGAGGTGACCATCTCTACTCGAGGACCCAAAAGAATCTTGTCTTGTCCCTATCACTTCCTCTCATTTCTGCTGTGCCCATGTCATAACATGCCACCACCGAGTGTCACTGGGACCGTAAGTCTCAATGACTTCAGACTGTCACTTTCAATACATCTATTGGTGGCTACTCTGCAAGCATTCACTCTAAAGCAGTGGTTCTCAGTCTTCTTAACACTGCGTTCCTTTAATACAGTTCCTCATGTTGGGGTGACCCCCCCCCCAAACCATACAGTTACTTTCGCTGCTGCTTCATAACTGTTATTTTGCTACTGTTCTGAATCATAATGTGAATATCTGTGTTTTTTAGGCAACCCCCGTGAAAGGGTTGCTTGACGCCCTCCCCTAAGGGGTCACAACTCACAAATTGGGAAATGTTGCTTTACAGGCTTGCACGTAATTCTTACAAGAATCTAGTGGCGAGCGTAGATACAATTTTTATAGTCCTCAGTTCATGGATGAGGGCCCAGAAGGGCTAAGGGAGGCGCAGTTTCCTTCTGTGGAGATCATGCCAGCCCTTGTCTCTTCACAGGACAAATCCAGCAATCATTTGCATTCTGGGTACATTTCCCACAGTTCTCAGAAGGGGTTTTTTGGGGGCTATGATCAGTGTGCAGCCTGTGTGAGGGCCAGAAGCATAGTTTAGTATTCTCGACCTCATTGCTCTTGTGGGGGTTTCCAGAATGTACTCTTAGTGGCCACATTGGCCATGCACTGCTTCCATACGACCCAGTGTTTCTTGGCTCTTGCTCTGCACCAGGCTTGGGAAGTGTTAGCTCGCTATCGTCTACATGGGATTCTGTTATAGAGATGAATACTTTGCACTGATATGAATCTTGGTTTATTGACACAAATTTAAGGTCAATTTTGTTATATGTATATTTCTGCTCTTCATTAAGGTATTGTGTTTGTGAAGTTCATTTAAAAATGTAATGTGTAATTAAGAAATATAGATTAATAGATAGTCATCTATTAATCAAATCTATGGTCTATAGTCAAGCTTGTAGTAGTTAGATATTCTTGATGTACAGAGATACATTTCAGATAGAAAGGTATTCTTCAAACCTTTCAAAGATTAAAAGATTATGGCATTTAAAATGTTTTAAAAACTTAGACTTTTTTTTTTTTTTTTTTTGAGACAGGGTTTCTCTGTGGCTTTGGAACCTGTCCTGGAACTAGCTCTTGTAGACCAGGCTGGTCTCGAACTCACAGAGATCCGCCTGCCTCTGCCTCCCGAGTGCTAGGATTAAAGGCGTGCGCCACCATCGCCCGGCTATCTTAGACTTTTCTTGACAGTAAGACATGACTTCTTCTGGCAGCAGCAATTACTTCAGAGAGGTTGATGGGCATTGAAGAAACTTGTTATGGAATTTACCTTCACTGTGACAAGACTAGCCATTTGGGCAAGAAACTGCTCTTGCCTGGACTACTTTGATGGTATGCTATATAAATTAGACATGCAGGACCCACAGAAAAATGACTGCTGAACTTGCCTAAAGAAGGTGAGACAATCCTTCGGAGTTCCTGCTTCAGGAAAGAGTCTGCCAGACATTGTGCAGGACACAAAAGAAAGTGACAAACTGCCAATAGAGGCAAAACAGTCTTTGAAATTTCCTGCTTCATGGAAAAGTCTTCTGGATACTATGGGCCTGTAGGCTGAAGATGGACGCCCAACATGACAGAAGAACTTTGGGTGACGTCCAGGTAGTGAGATGTATCTGTCAATTCTAGAGTTTTGGAAGTTACTACAATGTACTTTCTGCTTATTTAGGTAATATTATACTCCTTCTGGAGTCTTTGATGGAGTTGAACAAAGATAGTTACAATTATAAAAGATAGATTGGATATAAAACTTTAGACTCACAAAGATAGGATAGATGATAGAGTATTTTCCTTAATTTGCCAAATGTAAAGGGACTGAATATTGTAACAATAATTCTTGCTTGATAACTGTCTTGTTATGTGCAATTTTACTATGTTAAAGTTAAGACCTTCCTTTTTCTTTAGACAGGAAAGGGGAGGTGATGTGGGATTCCCTTCTGTATGCTGTGAATATGTTTTATTACCATTGGTTAATAAAGGAAGCTGCTCTGGGCCCACAGCAGTGCAGAATAGAGCAAAGTGGGAATTTCAAGCAGAGACAAAGGAAAAAAGAGGACGGAGTCAGAGAGACACCATGTAGCCACTGAAGGAGACAGATACTGGACGGAACTTTACTGAGGCGATACTGTGAAGGGCAGGAAGGATTCAGTAGGAGCTCCAACACGCTGCCTGGCTCAGCTGCCAGCAGAATCAAGGAAGCAGAGTCCTGGCTGGCCCTGAGATGTGCTGAGCTTAGCTGCCCAATTCCTGAGTCTAGGCTGAGGCTGGAGACAGGGCCCACCTGCAGTATCATGTGCCCATGGCTCCAGGGCTCGTCGGGTGTGTGAGGAAGCCTCACAGAGTGGCCTTCCACAGAAGAAGGCCCCGTCCTACATCTGGTGGGGCAAGAGCTGGCAGGACACATTCCCCTTGGGGAGGGGAGTGAGGTATCTGGGGCATAGGTGGGGAATGTTGCCAAGTCAGCAAGAGGGAAGCATGAGTTGAAGGGAGAGGGACAGAGAGAGACAAAGGAGTCTCTGGCTCTGGCCACCAGCTTCTTAGAAGCTCAGCAGAGGGCCTTTTTAGCCTTCGTTCTTGTACGTCTGTCACTTAAAAGGGTACATTATGGGAAACAGGTAATACACAGGAAGTTCACGAGAAGCCCCACATAGCACAGGTAGGTTCCCCAAACTGAGGCAATCTTTGAGCAGTGAACTGAAGAGTCATCATGAGCAGATGAAGCAGAATCCCACAGTGTCTGCCTAACATCTTCCAGGTCCTGGGTGTGAACCCCCCCAGCAACGAAGAAGAAAAATAATCAAGAATCTCTTACATACTTGAAGTTCTAGACCTACTTGGAATTTTTTCTCCTTGTTTTATCCTTCACTTATTTCTAATGTATAATAAAAGCATACACATCACCAATATTTGTATTGCTTTTCTGACTATAAAATAATGCTTACTTTAGAAAATTTGAAATGTATGTACAAAGTCACAGGAAAAATTGTCTATAAATTCATCGCATCTGTAACTCTTCTACATTGAGATCTCTAGGATTGTCCTTAGGGGTGTGTGTGTGTGCATGTGTGTGTGTTGTTTATATGTGCATGTTGTGTTTTGTGTGTATATATAGTTATCTAATGTATTTTGTAAAAGAGATCATGCAGTGTGCGCTTGTTGCTTATGTTTTTGAATGTTGCTGGCATGCTCCTGGGCCGTCATTTTAAATAACTGCTTGTAACTTCTCTGCATGGGCCTACCACCATTTCGTGGCTTTGTATATGTGATGGTGTGTGTACACGTGAGCCTGTTAGAGGACAGCCTCAGGAGTCATCCTCAAGATCACTGAACCCCTTCTTTAAGACAGGCTTCTCACTGACTGAGACCTCCCGCACCAGGCTAGACGGACCACTGTCAGGATCCCCCTGTGCCTGCACCTATAGTGATGGATTAATAGGTGCTCCAGCTTTTACCTGAGGACTGAAGTTCTTATGCTGTCTTGACAAGCTCCCGCTCACTGAGCCATCTCCTCGGCCCCTGAATCACAACCTTCTGAATAAATTCTCTGTTGCCAGGCAGACCGTTTTCCTTTCTGTGTTGCTGTAAGCAGACCTGTTTTGGACTACCTCACAGAAAACTTTCCCACCACCTGGTTTGAAATAGGTGCAAAACTTCAATTTGGGCTCTTCTAAATTCAGATTAAATCTAGGAAGGAATTTTGATTTGTATCTGGACTTTCAGTTCCTTAATAGGGGCCAAAGGTTGGACCTTGGAGTCAACAAAGTCCTGTGGCTGATTCCAAAGTTAACCTGGTTTTAATGTCAATTAGTAGGAACTGTGTCCAGGTCACCTTTGGAGAGCCATGCAAGGTACAATGGAGGCTCCTCCACAGGAGTTGTTTAGAATGATGTAGGGTTCTTCAGAGGATACCCCAAGGCATTTCTGTGTTCGTAAAATGAAATTTGTGTTTTTGGGACCACAGAAAATGAAGAAACAAGGTTTTTATTTTGTTTTTCCCACAGTCAGAGTGGGTCAAAACACTGAAGAAGGCAGGCTGGCAACTGACTGGGTTTAAACACAATGGAATCCTATGAAGGAAATTTAGAGGTCCCTCCTTAGGGACTGAGGCTTCATTCTGCCCATCCATGTTGGGTGCTTGGCTTCAATCTTCGAGATTACTTCCTGGTGACATATGACAGCCAAAGCCCTAGCCATTACATCTTTATTTCAAATAGGACTCATCTGAACTTAGCATCCTGTGTTTGACTGATAAACTGCTTAAATATCAACATATTTATGAACAGGTGGGCAAATAGTACTACCCTTGGCTTCGCTGCTTAGCATCCAACCTCCCATGATGGAATAATTAATTGAATACCCAGCAGACCCTTGTATGACATCACTCAGCTTTCACTAAGGGTGATGTTCTGCATGTCTAACTCCATCCTCAATCTCAGGTAGTATGGAAGAGACAAACAAATGGTCTCTCCTCCCAGGTGAGCGAGCCTTTACAGAGACTTTCCCAGAAGCACACCCTTCTCAGCTTCTCGCAGGCTGGGTAATGTAGTTCCGTAGTTATCAGGCTTCGGCCCGCCACGAACATAATAATAGTGTGAAGCCCAGAATTATCATGGAATAAGCAACGAAGGAGAGGTGCTAAATAAGAAAAGAGCTGCTCATAACCAGGTCAGCAACGTTTACTGTGGCTGCAGAAGAGAAGATCCAGTCTAAATCAAAACATTTAGGGATATTTGCCCATTGCAATTTTTCCTTCTCTCCCCACGTGGTGTGGGGCAGGAGAAGGGCTGGGTTGGAAGGGGAGGGGTTGTGTAGCTGCAGTGCTTCCTCTGCAATAAGAAAGAAGGAGCTATTATTTCTAGTTGCCAGGGAAAGGCACGGTGCTGAAGGGAACAGCCTGAGAAAACACCGCCTAAACTGGGTGTGGTGGCCACACCTGCAATCCCAGCACGCAGGAGGAGGCGGCAAGAGGACCTTAAGGTCCAGACGGTGCTTTATTTAGAGAGACATTGAAACAAACAAGGTTGGTAGAATGCCTGCCTATCATATATAAGGTCCCCACATTTAATCCCCAGCACTGACGGAAAAACAAAAAGCCAAACACAAAGCAAAGCACCTCTCCAAACCCAACCCATCAAAGGAAGGAAAAAGAAAACAGAAAGAAAGAAAAAAAGAAACGAAAAACCTTCAAATAAAAGGGAATTCTTCTTTTAAACAAAAATAAAAGTCCACCCACTGCCCGAGATGGTAGGAGTATAATGGGAAGGCAATTTGATAGTATTTAGCAAAACAGAAAATTCGCCCACCATTTGACCCAACAAATCTACTTCCTGGACTCTATTCTAAGAACTTGCCCTTTGCCCGTGTGAATGTGCACACACAACGATGCTGATTGTCCTGCAGGCCTTAAAGGGGGCAAACTGGAAACCACAGGGGCATCCATCAATAGGGGATTTGTTACTCCCCGTTTTGGCATGTCCATTCTGAAACAGGCTTATTGAATCGGTACAGGGAAGTCTACAAACCATCTGGAGAATCGGCAAGCTATACAGCAATGGGAAAGCAGAGAGAGGGAGAGAGAGAGAGAGAGAGAGAGAGAGAGAGAGATGGGGCTTTGGAACGAGGGTGCCTGCAGCTATGCCGGTGGGGAAGAGCAGGGCAGGACCTGCTCTGGCAGCTGTGGGAGGGAGTGGGAAGGGTGTTGAAGGGACTCTTCAGCCTCCTTCTCCGTGTTGCTTAACTCTTTCAACCAGAATGTGTTCATGAATTATTTATGCAATTAAAAAACTCCTGTTGACAAACCTGTAGCGTCTGCCGGAGCTGGCGGCTGGAGAGAGGACTCTTCCAGGAGCGGCAGATGAAAGATTGTTGCATTTTCAGCACGGTTTAAAAATAATGTGCTAAAATGAGTGCAAATAACTTTTAATACTTGCATCAAGAACGCTGCCAAAGCTCAGCTACTTCTTGTGGTACGGCAGCTCCGTTCTGGGCACCAGATTACCTATTAACTTGTTTAATTCTCACGACGGCATTGGCATCAATGCTGCTGTGATTTTTATTTAATCGATTAAGGAAACTGAGGCACAGGGAGGCGGATAGGTTATCCAAGGTAACACAGACACTCAGAGGGAGAATGGGAAGGGAGCGCCGTCAGGGCGGATGCCCTGGCTCAGCCTGGTGCAGAGACACGTCCCTTGGACCGGCGTCTCAAAGACAGCACAGAGCTCCCCGGTTCCTCCTTAGCCACGGTCCAGAGCGGAAGTGACAGCAGGGGTCGATGCAAACCTTGAATCAACTGCCGCTACCCTGACCCCGACTCCCTTTCTAACTCCCCATTGGTCCAATGGGAGCTACTCTATGGCTTCTTTTTGGTTCTTGCTTCCTCCTGAGTGAAGGGCAGCCGCCCGGGGACAGAGAGGTTTTTGTTCCATTCCTGGTAATTGTCACAGACCTTCTCTCCTGAGCACGCTCAGTACGTGTTTATGGAAAGAATGGTCTAGAAGGAAGTTGAGGAAGGGCTGCTTGGGGAGGACTATGGACCTCTGTGGACAGCTGTGTGATAGTTGGTGGCAGAGAAGGAGGTTAAAGAGGGTGGACAGGACCTCCTCAGAAAACGTACTGAATGAACGTCTGTAGGCTGGCCCTGCCTACCTCTTAGCTTTGCCTGGATGAGTGACAGAGGACTATTGAGTTCCAAGTCTCTGCCTGAGAGCACCTGGAGATGTCTGTTCTGCTTAGTCTGGTCCAGGACAGGAGTTTCCTGGTGAGGCATACTGGCAGGACACCGGGATAGACAGTGGGCTCCCCTGGGTCTTGCCTTGGTCCCTGTAATTCCTCTGCAGGGGCATCCTTTTTAACAAGGGACTTCAAAGACCGTACGCAGCTTCAGGCCACTATACACCTCCTTAGCGTGGCCTTCTCTAACTGTCCAATGTCCCCCACACTGGCCCTTGAGACTCATGCTCCTTTCCATGAAAGTTCCTCAAATCTGCCTTTGCTCAGCACCGTGTTAGTGGTGCGCTCTGTTTGAGAGCTGTCCCTGTGTCTTCTCCCTCAAACTTTGATCCTCATGAGGACCCGGTTAGAAAGGAAGGGGGCTGTCCATGCAGGAATTGCCCTGCACCCATTTGAGAAGCATTACTTTGTTGCTGAGTGGCCTCAGCCCCTCCCAGGGATGACATAGGCCCCACCCTGACGATGACAAGTGTGACTCCTTTCTTTGGCTAAAGGAATGGCATTGGGAAGTGACAGGCTCTTAAGGAGAAACTCCCAGAACAGCTATGGTTCTGCATTTTGTCCTTGCTGATGCAGATAGGGGGTGTGTCTGTCTGTCTGTTCCACGGGTCTGACGGTCTTTAGTCACAAAGAGCACATTACCAGGGGAGTCAGTGAATTGCTTGTGACTCAAAGGCACTAAGATGTGAGGGTTGTAAGTCTGTAAAACCATCACGCACTTCCATATCTAACCTCTAGCCTAGTCCTGGGGAGAGCGTGCGTGCACCATTCCAATGTGCAAGGTTCTCTTTCCTACAGCCTGGCCCAGGGGGGCTGCATGCTCCGTGTCTGCATTGAGATCACAGTAAACAGGGCAAAAGGTGAGCTAATTAAAAGGGAATTTTATTCTTGCATCATTAGGGAAACATTTTTAAAAGATTAAAAGAGATCTAAGTATAACTCTGAATTGAATTCCCTCTGGCCTCCCTCTCCGTGTGTGTTTGCTCGCAGCTCCCCCAAGCCTGACACCAATTTTCTTACATTTTCCTTGCATCAGAAAGTATCCCCCACTACCCCCTGCCCTTCCATCCCACCAAAACAATTTTCCCCCATTAAAAAAAAAAGGCTTGGATAGGAATAGTGGTGTTACACATCTGTAATCTCAGAGTTAGGTGTCTGAGGCAGGAGGATTGAGTTCTTAACCAAACAATGCTACATAGTGAGATCCTGCCTCAACTAACAGACAGACAGACATCATGGAAAGAGCTTGTCATGAAGCTCTATGTCCCCTCTTTAGGCTACATGGGTAGAGAGACTGCCTCTATCATGAGCTCTTGGAATCCCAACACTTGCACATTATAGCTCAGACAGGGTGACCAGTTCAGCTCCAACCCTAGACAACAGCAATCACCATTCCTTGAAGAGTAGGAGGAAAGAAAACGGATTGGTGAAATTCTCTTTGATGGGCAGGAGGAAGGACAGAAACTGTGCCACCTCAGGTTAATATTTGCCCAGGAACATTGATCACGACAAGCTCGCATTGGAAAAAAAAATCTATGCTTAACCTTTAGATAGAATTACCTTATTTTTCTTTAATGAAACCCTATTAAATAATGAAATCCCCACTTTATAGGGCAACACTGTGAAATAAGGAACTTGGCAAGCGACACAAACTGAGGCTTGGATATGAACTTTTGTCCACGTGTTGGCTCCAAGTCCACGTGGTTACCACAAGTTCATTTGTGTGTGTGTGACTGGGGTCAGACCACTCTCCCTTATAAGACCTTCATTGGCTTCCTGGATCCCGGAGATACTTTTCTAGACCCTAACCATGTGCAGGAAGCCCTTCATGTCTGCCCCTTGACCATTCGCATAGCTGTATACTCTGTCACTTGCTCTGTTATCTTTTTAAGGCATCTCCCTCAGGATTCCAGACCTGAAGGAGGGCACCTTTACAAGAGAGAATTAAAAGCACAAAATGAAAGTGACGGGGTGTGGTGGGGGCCGGGGGAAGCAGGGGCTGATTCTCGGGCACTTAGCAGCGGGAGGTCAGGGCCAGCGTTTCTTCATTGGGAAAGTGAGCGTGAACCTTGTGCCAGAAAGAACCTTGGCTCCGATCTCAATGCATTTCTCTTCACTTAGCTTTTCTTCCATTTAGCCCTCTAGAGTGCGATTAGCCCAAGCAAGGGTACAGATCACACCAGCAACCAGCATTCTCGGAAGTCAGAAAGGGAAACCCAAACTGCCTAGCGTTTGACATGAAGGACAGCAAAAGGCGCAGGTTTAATTTGACCCCACTGATTGGGCTGGGTTAATTGTTTTTGCCTGCCACTTGCCATTTTATTAATTTTCTTTACTTGCGATAAGTAATGACTAATCAGTTGGTTTTCCCTCCGAGGCTATTGAATTAAAGTCAGGAGCTTAGGTGAAGCAAGGGTGCTTTGTTCGGGTTGTGAAATACTGTATAGGAGCATGTTTATACTAAAAAATGTCTATACTCTCTAAAATCCAGATGAAACTGTACTATCCTGTATTTTAAGTTGCCAACTTTACCAGCTCCATTTGAATTATGTACTGACTGGCCTTGAACTCACCAAAAATATATCTTATTCTGGATTTTCTTTTAATTTAACGTTTGCATATATTACAAAGAGTCATTTTGGGAAGAGAAATTTTCAGTTGGGTAAGGAAACAAAATTATACCTTAGATGCTTTAAGGATATAAAGGGCACAGTGCTTCCCACTTAATCCCAGCACTCAGGAGGCAGAGGCAGGCAGATGTCTGTGAGTTCGAGGCCAGCCTAGTCTATTTGGTGAGTGTTAGGAAATCTGGGCCATACAAGGGAGACTGTTCCTCAATCTCCCACTTCAGAACAGGTTATAAATGTCTATTTGTTAATTGAAGATGTAAACTGAATTCAGATTTCTACATATCTGGCTGTATTTTAGGTATGGTGTGCTTATGTATGGTCTATATACTCATTGTTTAAACTGTTTGTTTTTAAATATCAACTCCTGCTTACCTTCCCTCATGATGTTTTGTTTTATCTGTTATCTATCTATCTATCATCTATGTACATATGTATCTATCTATCTATTATCTATCTATCTATCTATCTATCTATCTATCTATCTGCCTATCTATCTCTCATGTTTTATGGCTCCCACTGTCCAGTTTAAAAGTGTATTGCTGTCTGCGTGCAGGGTGTCTCTATTTCATGGCATTTACATGTCAGAAGTGTACATTGTCTACTTACTAAGTCCCTGCATTTCATGATATTTGAGGGCTCTTACAATGAGAAGACCAGGTTGTGAAATCCATGAGATTCTTTCTTGATCTCATTGGCCCCTAGTCTAAGAGTCTCACCAAGGACTTTGATAACCACAGAGACTGTTATTAAATACTCACTGTTTTGTGCCAATCATATCTGTTTTGTCTGGTGCATTATTTTCTACAATCCCCTGGATCTTGTGTAAAATCATTACAAGTTGGACATTTATAATCTAATCATCAGAGATTCTGAGTGCTCTAAAGGCTAGAACTTTTCAAGTACTGGTTTGATGTCTTAGATGAAAGATTCTATCCTGGACCTGCGTGACAAACCACGGTATCAATGTTGTATAAGGTGTAAATGAAGCTTCAGATTTTGACTTGAATAAGATGACTCATTACACATATGTGAAAGTTAAATTTAAAAAAATGCAAAATAAGATGTACTTTTGGTGAGTTCAAGGCCAGTTGGAGCAACATAGTGAGACCCCGCCTTAAAAAAAGTTTTTCCAACACCAAACATTTAAGAATCAGGGATACAGTTCGCAACTCTATCCATGGCACAGAGGAGGAAGTAAAGACCCAGTGAGATGGTCTATGTTTCATGTAGGTTATCACAGTCAGTGCATGAAGACGAGACTCAAAGCCAGGTCTGACATTCCTGTGATTCTTGCCCACATCAGAGTGTTTTCCGGCAGAGGGCAGGTGGGGGGGTCGTTGTGAGCCTTGTCAAGGGTAGAGGGGTCCGCAGAGTCCAAGAGGAGAACACCTGGGAAGTTTCCTTTCCCCAGAAGCAACAGACGACATGGGAGATGGGTGTCTGTGTCTTCTCATAGGCGAGGGGCCGTTGATCTAAAGCCCTTGAATTTGATGTGTAACAGGAATGGAAGGACAGATTTAGGGATCTATGATTTACCCCATTGCTGTATAAGATCATGTGATGATTGCGTAAAGATTGTACAGTCATATACAAATTCCTGGTTTGTATTTAGAGGTTCAGTTCTCTCTCTAGTTCTGTGGTTCAGGATGGAGTTTGGGCCGGCTTGCCTGCGCCTCACCATAGCTGCGCTGGAGTGCCCAGGCGAATCCGTGTGGAGCAACCTGGATAGGACCATGAGACCATGCGTCTCAAATGTCTGTTTCCTCTAGGTTTGAACAAAGCAAGATACATAGTAACTACCAAATGCTGAGAAATTACAGTAAGTGAGGATGGGGAAGGGTTTCGGGGGCATCCTAGGCTCGTGAGAACAGCCAGCCAAACCCCTAATCATGGTTGGAGTTTTTTTCTAGAAATAGAAGTCGGTGTAGCCATTGCCTTTGATCCTCAGGGTCTCCGTTTTGGCTGAGGGGTTGGTGGTGGCGACAGCAGACAGTACACTCTTGTGTACGGTGAAGGATTTACTGTGTTCTCCCAGCGAAGCCCGAGTCCGGGGTTCCTAGCGTGTGAATGAACCTCTCTGTGTCGCTGCTTTGCACCTCTGATACTGGAGATTAGAGTCGCACTGTAAGCCTGTAAAAAGCCTTTGAGGGAAACCCTTAATGAGGAGCTGATCTGCTTAAATTCAAGTCTAATTACTTTTACGGCAACGTTTCTGTTTTGGATGCTTCCTATGAAAATGGTTCCTTTGATGCCATTGATGTAAGAGTAGCCCCTTCCATCTCAATAGAAAAAAAAAAAGCACCCACCACGTGGCCTGAACCATAGGCCCCAGTGAGAAGCCAACGGTTCTCTTATGCTTGAGAGTTGGCTGGATTTCAAAGGCCACCAGCAAGGAACAACTTGGATCTCATGTTGACAAGCCCTTGAAAATATCTCTATTTTCCCTCGGCTCTCCAGTCTATTCACGGGGAGTGACCGCCAAGCTGAAGCCGTGAACCTTTCAGCACAGCGCCCCGTGAGTCGGAAAGAAACTGGAGAGGTTATAGTGGTCATTTTAGCCACACAGCCACATGTCATTCCCAAGTTCAGTATTTCATGGAAACCCCTTGGAATGGTCTATGATTAACAAGTGACATTTGCTGGCATAATTCAAAGGGAGGTATTTTTCACGTTGCTCCCCCATCATGGTGTGAAAAGATGATCGCCTTCCTTGTATATCTAAGGTTTCTGTGCCAAAAGCTCCAAATAAATGTAGTTGCATTTTTATCATTCCCTGAACAATGTAGTATAACAGCTTGTATAGCATTGTGTTACATTAAGTATTATAAGATGTTTAGAGATGGATTAATGTGTATGGAAGGATATGTGTGTAGACTATGTGCAAATACTGTCATTTTATATAAGGGGCTTACTATCCTTGGTGGATAAGGATGAGGCTGGGTGAGCCCTGGAGCCAATCTCTTAACATTCAACTATATTTAAAGTATCTCAAGTTAGTATAGGAGAAATTTGGTCTTAATTTGTCTTTATGAACATTCAGTAAAATATAGTTTTATTTGTAATGCAAATAGCACTTTTTGGGGGGCCATAGACATCGACACAAAAATGGGGGAAAAATTCATCAAATTAGAACTTAGCAGATATTTATTAATTTATCTGGCTGTGCTCACTTGAGGCATGTTATGAAAAATGTAAACCTGTAGAACCTTTGGAAAAAATAAAATATGACGCTCAGTCACAGGGTGAGTAAGGACGCAAGGGCCAAAGGCCAAGGGGGAGAGAGGGTAGGCAAACCATGGATGAATCCTACACCACAGCCTGCTCTCCCCAAGGCCTTTGGAAGGGCAAGGGGGAGTTACCCCAACCCACCTTCACTTTGGGGATGCGATCAGATCCTCACATCTGACCACACGCTGAGCACCAGGAAAGAGTTTGTGTTTTTGTGACTGCTAAGCAATCACCGAGTAAATTTGACTCCCCGTTTCTTCCACACACAAGAAGCCTTCTCTGGGGTACTAGGTGCTCTGTAGCACCTGCATGCTGTAGGGTCCCCTGAAAGCGACGATTAATTACAAGCGAGGATTCTTTGGGGCCAGGCTTACGCTTGCAGTTCTATTAATCACAAGTCTGTGTCCAAAAATTCTTGAAGTCCAATTCTTTTCGATGCCTCTTTCTGGGCTAGTCTGTGTCGTGAGCACGGTCCGTTGAGCGCTCTCATTGGTACTAGCGAGCTTTGTTTGTGTTGCATGAAGAGAAGTGAGAGAAGGACCAAGAAGATCCTTGAACCTTAAAAGCCCAAGAGTTGGAACCTCTGAACTAGTTTGGCATTAGAATCGCAGCAGCCAAATTCTAATGCTGGCACCATTAGCGGCTCACTCTGTGACTGAGGTAGGTGACACACTCTTTCTAAGCCTTACGTTCCTCACATATACAATAAAGATAATGATAAATCTTATATCGTAAAGGACATGTGCATAGGACAAATGTAAAGATTAAGGGAAAATCTGTACAAAGTGCTTGGGGTGTTGCTATCCTTTGGTACGCATGAGCTACTAAGAGAAACATGAAAAGCTGGAGATTAAAGCTTAAGGTGTCTCAAAGACCATCTTTGACTATGTTATATAAAACGAATGTGATAGAAAGTATGCCTGAACTCCCGTGAGAGAGATTTAGATCATCATTAGAATAGCATGATTCTCTGGATGATTAGACACTTGGATAGAATCTTGCCTTCCTTTTGGTTTCTTATAGTTTTCTTCTTGCTCTTAACTTTTTTTGTTGTTGAATAATAATAGAGTAGCAACCAAAACAAAGCTTTCAAAAACATGGACCGATTACCTCCCAGAAGCCCCCTTTCTTCAAGAAAGAGAGCTGAATTTTTTTTGGGGGGGGGAATGATGACAGGGGTTTAAGTCTCAATATGAAATTTGGAGGAAAAATTACTGAAAGCATAAAATGCCAGGTGAGGAGTATTTCCTATGGAGGGATAAGTGTCCTGGGGCTGTATCTTTGGGCCTGTTAATTATAGCCTGACTTCTAAGCTCTGGACTCTCCTATGCTTTTTGCTGAATTGGGAGAATGCTAGCCCAGCTGCCTGGTTGCCAAACCCCTGGGGCCGTGGGAGACACAGCTCCACCTGGGAAAGTGTGGGTGATTGATGTGGTCACACCTTCTCTTTGTGTGCTCTGATGAAGCGGCCAGGTGCATGCTGGGTGTGCATCCCATCACAGGATGAGCAGAGCACTGTGTAGGGGACATTCGTTTGGGTGATAACAGGGCCCCCTCAGTTGGGCCTTGGTTATCTGTTGTGCTGGTTCCTGTAGGCCAGCACAGAGAAGCAGGTGTGAGGGAGGCTGTGTGGGAAGAATGTTGCTCTGTAAAGAGCTGCGTGGTGAAACTATTCCATGATCAGTGGCCTTCCATATAAAGATACTGGCAACATGCTGGCAGTGACTGGGCTCTTAGCTGCCACATTGCTGGGTTTTTGTTATTGTCTCAGCCAGGTGTTTCCAAATTGGGGCTTTCATCAGGGTCCCCTGGAGGGCTTCTTCCTTCTTATGTCTCTCTCTCTGTGGTATGAGGGCATGTGAGCACACATGAGCACATGTATGTGTATATACACTTCCTTGATCATTCTCCACTGTGATTGGAAGGTTTCTTAAAACAGATTTTAGGGAATCCACATGCAGACTTTCTGATTTAGTGGAGTAAGACCTCATACTTTATTCCTTCCCTTTCTTTTCCTTTCTTTCTTCCTTCCTTCCTTCCTTCCTTCCTTCCCTTCCCTTCCCTTCCCTTCCTACCGTCCACCTCTCCTTCATTCCTTCCTTCCTTCCCTTCCCACCCTTCACTCCTCCTCTCCTTTCTTTCTTTCTTTCTTTCTTTCTTCGTTTCTTTCTTCCCTTCTTTCTTTCTATGTACACATTTAAGACAAAGTCCCCTACTGTACCACAAGGGCTAACATAGGTTGCCAGAGAGCCACTCCATTGAAGGTCTTCTTGTTTCTCCCTCCCTAGTGTTGAGGTTACAGGCATGGCCATTATGCTGATTTTTTTAATGTGGCTTCTGGAGATTGACCTCAAGTCCTCTTCGGAGAAAGCAGCATCTCATACCTACAGTTACTATGTAGATAACTCAGAGACTCTACCTGTGTCTAGAAAGGATGAGGTGGTCCAAGATGCCATCAGTAAAGACTTTGCTGACTGAGCCATCCCCTCAGCCTGAGATTCTCACTTCTGGCTAGTTTACAGGTGACGTTTTTATTGCAGGTCCAGCCTACGTTTGAGGATACTCTAAATCTCACTCAAGTATCTACCGTCATTGGGTATTCTCAAGCTAAGAAGACGCTGGACCTGGTAAGCAAGTCAGGAGACCAAGCACTGTGAAGTTTCCCAGATAGATAGAGTCAGGCTGGAGAACTACAACCCAAGGTAAGAATCTGATCTGAATTTAGGGCAGAAAAGATGGTAGTTGTTATCAGCTCATTTTATTTATTTATTTTTTTCAGTTGTTTATATCTCAAGGGTTTTTTGTTTTTATTATTTTTTTCCTATACTTTACATACTGTCCACAGTTTCCCCTCTCCTCCCTTCCCCTCCCCTCTTCTATCCTTCCCCCATCCACTCCTCTGTCTCCATTCAGAAAGGGGCAGGCCTCCCATGGTAGCCAAGAAAGCATGGCACATCAAGCTGTAGCTCGTTTTTATTATGACTGCCCTCTGGTGTGCTGTAGACAAGGTTATGTCTCTGCGTTTTGCGATTTGGAGAGCTTTCCCCTCGGTTTCTGGGAAAGAGCTTGCATTAAGAAGGTACAATGACACCGATCTGTACTTTTCCTACCCTCCTGCTACACCGAGAATAGACGTCATTGGGAAGAAGATGTTTGCGTCGTATCCACTAAATACCGAGCATGGTGGTATTTGCATGTAACACTTCATGTGATTGTTAAAATCCATGCCTTCTGTATTATCTTCATTTCATAGACAAGGAAGCTGAGGTGCCGATTTATTAGGAAGCCTACCTAGAACCACAAAGTGTTTAGAAGCCTCAAACTTTAGGATAGTTTGACTTACAATTTTAGTTCTTTATGATGTTCCAAAAACAACAGACCTTCAGTAGAAATTTGTGATGCTGGGTGGTGGCCATGAGCCTCAGGCCCCAGTGGACCCATCATGAGGGAAAGAGAAACACTGACTCTCCAATGTTCCATGTGATGAAGCAGGGACATTTGGTGGATTAATTATGCCAAATGCATTTGCTACTTAATGATATTTTAAACTCGTTATGAATCTACTGGAGTATAAGTCCATCATTAAATAGGGGAGTGTAATTTGCAGAGGCAACACATTTATCATTCTTATCCCAAACTGGTGTTCTCTTGATTTACCATTGGAAATCCAGAGACCTTTATAAAAACATGGACTTTTAAAAATGAAATATTACTTCTTGATTTAAAAGCAAGGCTATATATCAGGTCCAGAATTTTAGCCATGAATGTGTGGGAGTTGTAGGAAGACTGCCAAGAACAGGTAGAGACATCAGCATCAATCTGATGGAATTTTTAAGCCTTTCTACTGCCCACTTCAGTGATTGTTTCAGGTAAAAGCTCAGAAAACCTAAAATACAATGCAGATGGTAACTCTTACACATAGAGAACTAAAAAGGTATCTTTTTTTATAATAAGTTTTTTATTTTAATGAGCTATACATTTTCTCCCACTCCCCTTTCTTTCCTCCCCTCTCCTCTTCCACCCTTCTTCTGCCCCCGATGCTCCTAATTTACTCAGGAGATCTTGTCTTTTTCTCCTTCCTAAGTAGATCCATGTATGCTTCTCTTATGGTCCTCTTTGTTGTCTGTGTTCTCTAAGGTTTTGCACTGTAGGCTTGTTATCATTTGCTTTATGTCTAATATCCACTTATGAGTGAGTACATATTATATTTGTTTTTCTGGGTCTGATTTACCTCACTCAGTATGGTTTCTTCTAGTTCTGTCCATTTGCTTTGGATTTTAATATGTCATTACTTTTTATTGTTGAATAATGCTCCATTGTATAAATGTACCACATTTTCCTTATCCATTCTTTGATTGAATGGAATCTAGGTTGTTTTCAGGTTCTGGCTATTAAGAATAATGCTGCTATGAACACATTTGGACAAATGTCCTTGAGGTATAATTGAGCATCTTTCAGGTATATGCCAGTGATATTGCTGGATCTTGATGTATATTGGTTTCTAATTTTCTGAGCTGCCATACTGATTTCCAAATTGGCTATTCAAGTTTGCACTCCCACCAGCAATGAAGGAGTGTTCCCCTTACTTCACATCCTCTCCAGCATAAATTATCATCAGTGTTTTTGATCTTGTGCATTCTGACATGTGTAAGATAGTATTTCAGAGTTGTTTTGATTTGCATTTCCCCAATGGCTAAGGAAGTTGAGCATTCCTTAAGCATCTTTCCACCATTTGAGATTCCTCTGTTGAGAGTTTCCTGTTTAGATGCAAAAAGCTGCAACATTATATAGTAATTGCTCAACCATTTTTTCACAAGCAACTTATCAGAAGAAGCTGCTTTTGGCCAATGGCTTAACAGAACATAGCCAGGATGAAAAAGCTATATAGAGAGTATAGGCAGAATTAAGGAGAAGTCATATAGTTGTGACAGGAGACAGATGCCTCTGCCGGAGCCTGCTGAAATTTTGCTGGTAGGCCATGACCTCGTAGTGATGCACAGATTAATGGAGATGGGTTAGTTTAGGATATAAGAGCTAGATAGAAATATGCTTAAACTATTGGTCAAGTAGTCTTGCAAATAATATAGTTTCTGTGCGATTATTTTGGGTCTGAGTGGCTGGGAACAAAAGAGCAGCCTCTGGCAACAGATTGGTGCACCAATGTGGGGCCAGCTAAATCCACATAAAACCTGAAAGAGCTTATAAAAAAATACCAGACAAAAAATAAAAAAAAAAAACAAACAATGAACAAACAAACAAAAAGCCCAGAGTTTAGCGTAGCTTCTTGCTCTGTTTGCTGGCGGCATGCAGAGACATGGCTCCTTTAAGAGTGGTACTATAAAACTGCATGGCTTCTTTAAAAACGACAGCTTCCTGGTTCACCATCACAAATGGCTCTTATGAAGCTTTTAAATGGCGCTTGTGAGCAGAGTGCTACAACTTGCTTAATGGCAACATAGACCTGATATGTGCCTGAAAATGGGGCAATGTGCATGGCTCTCAGAGGCAGCAAACATGGCTCTGCCCAGTAGGCTTTTGCTGTAGCTAACTCCCTTCTGTTACATCGTTGGGAATTAATTCTCACAGTTCAGAACTGTTTCCCCCTAGCTACATGTGAAAACAGTTTCTCACTGCCAGATCTCCATTCTTCTCTCCTAGGTAAACACAGAGATCTGCCTTACTGCAATTATCTTTATCAGAAGGCATTTGGTCAGTGCTTAGGGTAAAGGAAAGAGAATTCCATTTAAGATGTTCACAGATCTCAAAGGACATAGAATTACACCTGCCCAAGTGGCTGCTCTGGTTTACCCCACTTAAAAGATTCTTAACTTTTTAAGCCCACTTTCATATCAGTTTACTGATTATTTTAATTCAGGAAATTTATGACTTGCACTTTACTCTCAAGGACAGCAGAAGAGATAATTAATTGCTACCAGCGAAAGACTTCTTTCCCGCTGGTGCTACAGACTCCCAATCAGCTACCAACCAGAACTGCTGATAACAGCTATAGCCTGGAACTGATTAATTTAGAGGCCTGGCTCTCCCCCTTGTCTTTACCACTTAGGTGTGTACTTCAGACCTGTAGGCCTGTAGAAATTCCAGTGTCTGGTGTATGTGCTATCTGACCAAGAGCCATGGCTTCTCTTTGACTATTTACATAGGTTGCTTGATTACCTGATTCTATACATGCTGGGAGAGCAAAAAAGCAGCTTGCTGAAAATAAACATTTTTAGCTCTTTCATCTACCACCTAAAAATATGGTATAGTGTACTAACCTTCCCCTCTAGAATTCCATGATGATTCTCTGATTTCCTTTAGGTCTGTTGTCTCCCTTTTCATTCTGATTTTGTTAATTTTGATGTACTCTCTCTGCTTTTTGCTTAATTTGGATAAAAGTTTGTCTATTCTGTTGATTTCTTGAAGAAGTAACTGTTCTTCTCATTGATTATTTACATTGTTTTCTTTGTTTCTAATTTGTTGATTTCAGCTCTCAATTTGATTATTTCCTGCTACTTAGCCCTGCTGGGTGAGTTTGTTTCTTTTTGTTCTAGAGCTTTCAGGTGTTCTGTTAATTCACTAGTGCGGGGGGTTTTTCCCAGCTTCTTTATGTAGGCATTTAGTGTTACTAACTTCCCACTTACCACTGCTTTCATTGTGTCCCATAAGTTTGGGTACGTTTTTCTTTCTTTCTTTCTTGATCCAATGGATTCAGTTGAGCATTGTTCAATTTCCATGGGTTTGTGGGCTTTCTGCAATTAGTGTTGTTGTTGAATTCTGACTTTAAGCCATGATGATTTGATAAAACACAGGAGGTTTTTTCCAATATTTTGTATCTGTTGAGATTTGCTTTGTTACCGGGTATGTGGTCAGTTTTAAAGAAGGATCCATGAGGTGCTGAGAAGAAGGTATAGTCTTTTATGTTTGAGTGAAAAGTTCTATGGATGTTTGTTAAGCTCATTTAAGTCATAATATCTGTTAGTTCCTTTATTTTGATGGATTTTTCCTGTGATGAATATGAAATGACTTTCTTCATCTCTTTTGACTAATTTTAGTTTGAAGTCTATTTTGTAGATATTAGGATTAGGATTAGGTCCATTTGTTTGGAAAATCTTTTCCTAACTCTTTCCTCTGCGGTCATGTCTGTCTTTGTAGTTGAAGTGTGTTTCTTGCATGCAGCAGAAGAATGATTTCTGCTTTTGTGTCCAATCTATTAGCCTGTGTCTTCTTATAGGCAAATTTAGTCCATTGATATTAAGGGATATTAATGACCAGTGATTGCTAGTTCCTATTAAATTTGTTTTTGTTGGTGGTGGTATTGTGTGTGCATTTCTCTTCTTTGGGATTTGCTGGTGTGGGATTATCTATTAACTCTGTTTTTGTGGGTGTAGCTAACTTCTTTAGGTTGGAATTTTCCTTCTAGTACTTTCTGTAGGGCTGAATTTGTGGAAAGACATTGCATAAATCTGATTTTGTCATAGAATAATTTGTTTTCTCTGACTATGGTGATTGAAAGTTTTGCTGGGTGTAGTCATCTGGGCTGTCATTCTTGGTCTCTTAGTGTCTGCATAATGCCTGACCAGGCTTGTCTGGCTTTAATTGTTTTCATTGAGAAGTCAAGTGTAGTCCTGATAGGTCTGTCTTTATATGTTACTTTATATTTTCCTTTGCAGATCTTAATATTTGTTCTTTATTCTGTATGTTTAGTATTCTGATTATTATGTGGTGATGGGACTTTTTCTTTTTGGTCCAATCTATTTGGTGTTCTGTAAGCTTCTTGTATTTTCGTGGGCATGTCCTTCTTTAGGTTGGGGAAGTTTTCTTCTATGATTTTGTTGAATATATTTTATGTGCCTTTGAGCTGGACTTCTCTTTCTTCAATTTCCATCATTCTTAGCTTCAGTTGGTGTCCCAGATTTCCTGTTTATTTTGTGTTAAGAATTTGTTGGACTTAACATTTTCTTTGACAGATATATCTATTTCCTCTAATGTATTTTCAACACCTGATATGAGAGTCTCTCTTCCATCTTTTATATCCTGTTGTTTATGCTTGCTTCTATAGCTGCTGATAATTTGCCCAGATTTTCCATTTCCAGTTTTCCCTCACTTGGTGTTTTCTTTATTGCTTTCATTTCATTTCAGTTATCAAGTCTTGAACCATTTCTTCCACCTGTTTGACTGTTTTCTCTTGGTTTTCTTTAAGGGATTTGATGATTTCTCCCAATTTTTTTGTATGTCTTTTCCTCCATTTTTAAAAGGGAATTTTTCATTTTCTCTTTAAGGGCCTTAATTATCTTTATAAAGTCATTTTGAATTTAGTTTTCTTCTTCTTAATCTGTGTTGGGATGTTCAGGTCTTGCTGTTGTAGAACCACTTTCTGGTGGTGCTGGATTGCTCGTTATGTTGTTGAGTGTATTCTTACCTTGTTGCCTCCTCATCTCTTCCTCCAATCGGAACAAATGTGGACTGTGTTTTTTTCAGAGTTGTGCCTTTTCTTCCAATTGGTGTAGTTGGGGGGGCTGTGGCTCCGTTGAACGCTGCTTCAGGTATAAGCAGGGCAAAGCCTTCTGTAATCGTTCCTCCAGGTGCCTACGGGCCCAAGGCTCAGATGGTCACTCCTCCAGTTGTAGTCAGGGTTGAGGCTGAGGCCCCGGTGGCCAGACAATCTCTGGAGGATTCTGCTGTTGCTGTGGCCCACTACACTGCTGAGGCTTCCTCTCCCCGCAGCCAGAAGTTGCCTTGTTAACGTTTAGAAAATTTTAGCTCCTTGCTGTCACCATCACTGTCATGGCCACCGTCACTCTTTCCTCCATGCTGTTGCTGTGTGTGTCTGAGGGAGGGTGACATTAGGAATTAGGTTGACACCAGAAGCGGTTGGGTAGACTCAAAGAGGGAGAATACATTGCACAGAGAAAACCTCATTATGTCAAGGAAATTTCCTGAAAATTCCCAAAATGCAATTTAGAGAGCAAATATGACTTTGTGGGAAAGACAAAGGAGAGAGATTAGGGCATTAATGGGGTAGGAGAATTAGGAAAGGAATAGAGAAAAAAGTGGGGAATCTGTGCGAAATACGTGGTGAATCCTCGTTTTCAGTCCAGAAGGTAATTTGAAAATCGGGTTCATCTTTGCTGAGATAGAAACTGCCTCAAGGGGAAACCACTCTTCTCTGTTGGGGAAATCCTGCTGGGATAGTACTTGCTGTTTTAGCTAAGTAGTCCTTGGGAACAATAAACTTCAGGGAAAACTTAGTGGAGAAGAGGATTCTGATAGGCCATCATGGTCGATGGAAGGTAGCGAGCAGGAGGCAGATGAGTGCAGCCGTGTAAGTTTCTTTCGAATTGATTTCCACACCACCGAAGGAGGAAACACCTTATGGAAGGCTGGACTTCTTGTGGGAGGTTAAAGGGAGCCAAAGATTGACAATTGCCAGCTGTCACAAAGCGGAGAAGGTAAACAGCTGGCCAGATGTTTGGGAGAAGACCTGTGCGACAACCGGAATATGTGCCAGTCATCAAGACGGATGGCTAAACAGCAGCCAGCTGGGGCAGTTGAACTCGTAGGCTCTCTGTGCCATGTTGCCAATGTGTGGTACACCGAGTGACTCGCATGACGAAACCCCAAGTGATTCTTGCTTCCGCAGTGCTAATTAGGATTTCGGTGACAAAGCAAAAGAGGTGAAAGGGGGATCTCGCCGGCACTGGCTGCAGCCTAAGCTTGGTGTTCCAAGCTGTGACTGATGAATAGTGGCTGGAGGGTGCAGCCACCGGGAGAACATCCTGTTCCTGTCACTCTGGGAGCTGGAGGCATTAGCAGCCTAGTGATGTGGACTTGGCTTACCTCTCCCGTAAGTCTGGCCTTTCCAGCCCAGTTCAGCGTCCTGGGACTTTGCTACGCGGCTTCTTGGCACTATCCACAGACCTCTGAGTCCCTAACAGCCTCCCATTTTACTACTATGACAAGAGAGTTAACTATGTGAGTTGTTTGTGTTTGTGTTTTTTTTTTTTTTCCAGCCAGTAGCAAGTAACCCTGGGTCATGTGCTTCTCTGTCTGTCTGTCCCTCAGGGAAGTTGCTGGGAGAGCAACTAGCCGCTGCTCTGGCACCTACTGTGTGCCCAAGACACTTCTTGGGTCAATGTCTGCCATCGGTCCTGTGATGGCAGGCCCTGTAAGGACCTGTTCAGCCACCATCTTTGACTCCCGTTGAATAAAGTTCCTTCTCTTATCCCAAATTCTGAACTCAGTCACTGTTTAAATGTGGATAAACTTGAAAGAGAAATAAAAATGAGCTTGCCAGTTAAAAAACAAAGACAAAACGAAACCAAAAACCCCCCAAAACTTCAGCTCTCAGAAATCAGAGTAGCAGGCACTTGGTGGCTCTGGTAACCGCCTAGCCAGTGTGCTTCTAGGATCGGCATTGACAGTGGAAGAAAGATAGTGAGGCTATGCTGGATGCTGGATGCTGATTGCTGGATGGAGAAGGGAAGCAGGGAGTGGGTCTGAGTAGCAGGAGGAAGAGAGAGGCAATCCCTGGAGTCAAAGGAAGCCAGTGTCCCTTAGAGCTAGGTCAGGACAGGGTGACCGGTTGGCAGTTGACTGTGTAGGGCCCTGGAACGTTGGTAGAGAATTGGTTGGGGTGGGAACCCCTCTGTTCCTGGGAATCCAAAAATAGCAGCAGAGAACAGGTGCTCAGGGAGTTGCCCCCATATTAAGATGGCCATGGAAACATGTTGAAATAAAACTGAGTCCTTGGTTAGCAGTTTTTGCAGAATGATTGATTAGAAAACACAGCTTAGTAGAAATTACAACTCAGAGACCAGCGCCTTGATTGAAAGGGTGATAGATCTCTCTCTCTTTCTTTCTCTGTTTTTTTTTCTCTCTATCTCTGATGTTTTCTTCCTCCTCTTTCTTCTGGTTCTTTCTTTCCCTTTTTCTTTCCAGCTGAAAAAGGCTTGTCCTCTGACATCATTCCTTTGGCTCCGGGCACCGTTCAGTCTTATATAACGATGTCACCTCAAACATATAGCCAGTGACGGGGCAGGAGCTCCTGCTGTCCCTTTTCTTCTGCTGCTCCCAGCAGCTGCTCTCCTTGTTTGCTTTCCATGCCCCTAAGGCGCCAGCAATGAAAACTGGGGTCTTTTGCAATGAGATGGGATCCCTATTCGTCGTAGAGTTTTCAGGTTGTCCGCCTCGGAGTGTTGGAGGAGGCACAGAAGTAAGAGCTTATGAAAAAGCTTCCTCTGTATTTCACATTTTCTCAGCTGTAGGTTGGGGAAGTAAACAAGCACACCCAGAGCATCAATTCTGGACAATAAGGCATCTTTATGAATAGCCGTGCTATAGTTCTAGCAGAATGTGCTAGGGACACTAAGAGGCATCAAGCACTTTGTGAGTTGAGAGGAGGAGCAATTTACTGTGCACGTTGAATTGTACAAAAGTACAAATTGTACCAAGAGAAGATAAATAATCCACTCTCTTCATAGTAATGTAATAAATAAAATATTATTGACATGCCTGCCAAGGCTGCTAATACCGTTTGGGTGTTTCGAGAAAGTCTGGTGTATAAATAACCACGGGCCGGTAGAACCACAGGATTTAGAGCGTTAGTGCTGCAAGTCAGCTTGGACAGCATCCAAGGCAGCCTCCTCAGTTTGTAAATTTATAAACAGATGTCCAAATAGGTTAAGTCAATTGCTCAAGATCACAGCACCAGCCAAAGCAGAGGCAAAGGCCAAGCCTCTTACACACTGTCCCCAAAGTCCTTCTCACACTGGTGCTGTGACGTCAGCTGTGTCGTCCCTCTACATAAACAATGTGTTCTAAAACCTACTCCTTCCAACTGGGAGTTCCAACTCCTCTCAGAAGGCGCTTGGAGCATCTCTGGAACCTTCCCAGGTCTTCTCACCATGTCAACCATGTGAGACTTTTCTGAGAATTTAGGTGACCCAGAGAAAGGAGAACAGGACGGCAAGCAGGGGTATATATCTTTTGTGCTTATGTTCAAAAAAGAGCTAAAGATGTTTCTCTAATAGAAGAATATACTTACCAGAGGTGGTGGGGAAGAGGAGGGGAGGGAGATGGGCCGCGTGGGTCGGTGGATGCAGTGTTATGTGTACTCAGGAGGGGTTTGTTGGGTTCTGCTGCATAACAGAATGACTGTAGATACTCCAGGTGATATATATTTCAAAAATGTTGTTACAATAAAGACATGATAAGCATTTGAAGTGATAGAAACGCTAATTACTTGATTATCATTACACAGTGTGTACAGGCATCAGCATATTTCAGTATACCCCCTATATGTGTCAACAAAAAACAAAGCTAGCCGGGCGGTGGTGGCGCACGCCTTTAATACCAGCACTAGGGAGGCAGAGGCAGGCGGATCTCTGTGAGTTCGAGGCCAGCCTGCTCTACAAGAGCTGGTTCCAGGGCAGGCTCCAAAGCTACAGGTATACCCTGTCTCAGAAAAAAAAAAAAACGAACAAACAAACAAAACCAAAAACCAAAACAAACAAAAAAAAAAAACAAAGCTAAAAGAAAGTCGTAAGAAAGAAACCATCAAGGGGTCTCAAAGTAAATATCTAACTACTTTGGCCTGTCTCTTCCAACCTGTCTAGCTTTCCTGAAGTGAGCCCAGCCCATGCTCTCTCCCCTTGGAGAGCTCCCAAACTTAGCCCTTGCGTCCAGACCCAAGGAGAAGCCAGCACTGACTTTACTTTTTCTTCAGTGGGGCTGTTTGTTGGTCTCCCCATCTGTCACCCAGTCTTCTCTTTCCATCCATCTTCCTTCTTTCTCAGCCACTCCTCAGACTCTCAAAGACTGCCCAGGTTCCCTCTTGCCATAGTTTTACTTCTTTTAGCTTCATTTCTCATCCTGGCTCTCATAGCCAACGTGTATGGTGGCCGTGACGCCGCATATTGACTTCTTATTTGAGTTTCAAACCAAGTTTTTACTTATCTATCTCTTTTGTGTATTGTGTGTGTCTCCACATGGGCACACCTTTGCACGTGCATGGAGGAGCCAGAAGATCGGATGTCATTTCCTAGCAATACCACGTGCCTGATTTTTACTGACCTGGCACTTGCTTTTTACGATGGGCTGGTCAGTGAGTGCCAAGGATTGGCCTGTCTCTGCCTCCTCAGCACCGGAAGAACAAGTGCGGGGTACCATTCCCGACGCTTCTGCGGGGATTCTGAGGATCTGAGCTCACGTCTTTACGCCTGCAAGCCAAATACTTCACCAACGGAGCTGTCTTCCTGAGTTCTTCACGCGGCTTCTGGCTCTGGCTGGCCACCTACCCCAGCTCATTCGCTGCTCTGAAAGGCTCTGCCTGCTGCCTCTGAATAGCTCACACTGCACTGCAGCTCCCTTGGATAGACGCTGGCTTATTGATTTGGTCTAGAGTATCCCGTGGATCAATTGTATTAGACCAGGGTTATTTGCACAAAGCACAGCTGCTCACAATTTTCCTTAAAATCGGATTTATAAAAGGAGTAACTAAACGTGGCTTCTCGAGTACACACGCACTGATGGTAGTAAACAACCCCTTCCATGACACCAGCAGTGATTTCAGTGTCCTCTGATCCCCAGGCTCTTTGGTTATGAAGCTTAGGCAGTACTTCTGCTATGCCTTGGGTTACAGAGAAGCCTTCTCTCCCTTCCCTGGCCCTGGAACCCACCCTGAGTGGTTCAGCCAGACTCAATCCATTGGCTTGTGCCGAGAAAGCCTGGCATAACAAGGTGATTTGTACAAAGCCTGGGTTTAACGAATCTGGCAAACTTTTAGTGTTCCTTTGACAGGTGGCCTACTTAGAAATGTAAGGCCTTATAGTTCACAGAAAGCATTTCTCCCTAAAATCAGACTCGCCACCTCTATCATTACCCCCAGGACCTCTACATGGGGTATTTTGTATACTTCATCTTAGGCAAAACTAGCAACCTTTTAAGGCAGATTGTCATTCCCCTTGAACAGCTGAAAAGAGGAACCTCGGGGAGATTATGCAAGTTCTCTGAGGCCACAGGACTAGTAAGCAGACCTGGATTCCCAGGCCCAGAGGTGCCTAGTGCCACCTCCAGTATCAGCTGACACTGGCAGAGGTGACGAAACCAATGTCCCAACCTCTTCTCCAGCCAGAAGCATTTCATTTCCAAGTGCGCGTAAGTGCCTTTGTCCTTGGTTTGCCAGTGGTGTTACCACATAGCGGGTGGCTCTTTCCCTCCCTCCTCCAGATTTTCCTTCCAAAATAAATCATTAGTTGCCCTTACTCTGAAGCTATGTCGTAGCCTCTGACCCCTGGCCTCAGAGTCACCATTAAAATGGCTTTTGGAGTCATTCTCTGGGACACTAGCTAGGGTCCAGGCTCCTGTAGGCTAATCACACTTGCTAATTTCCTTGCTTGCAGTTCTTTTGAGAGGATGGATGGCCCTAGGCTCTGCCTTGCTACACTCAGGGACTCAGCCCCTCTCCCTGTTCTGACAGCTCAGCTTGCCCTTTGCAGTAATCCTGGCTCAGAAATGTTTGCACCCAAAGCACCTTTGGCTGTTATCTGCCTTCCCCTGTTCGGTTCACCCTGACTTCTCTGTTTTCTTTTCTCTGGTTCCTTTGCAGCTCCCACTTGCCAGTGAGCAGTTTCTCCCTGGAAGAACTGCCACGAGACCCATCTGATGCTCGTTTCTTTCTGTCCCATGCGAAGCAGCTGTCACACCTTGCCACTTATATGTCCGTTCATTATCTAACCTCTTCAAAAAGCACAGCCTTGGAGGTCTAAAGATTTTCCTTCTTTCCCTTACTCATGCACAGATTACCTTAACTGCGTTCCAGGAAAGTGTGACGTTAGTCACTACGGATGAGAATACCTTGACTTGTAATCAGCTACAGCCCATGGTCGACACTAGGTTCTCTCTTGGTGTTATATGTTCAATGGTTGGACATATAATGTCATGTGACCGCTATTGTAAGTGTGCACAAAAACGTTTCACCCAAATCCTCATGTCTTAGGAATTTTTAAAGCCCAGAGAAAAGGTGTTGTAGCATAAAATAGCTACAGTACAATTTTACTATTGTTGAAGCGCAAATCTGATGGAGAACCAGGAGAAGATGGTCAGATACTTTTCAGTGCGGGCTGTAGACGTTTGGGGAATCCAGCGAGACATTTGTATTTGGTGTGCTTCCAGGGGATTGGAGAGAACGCTGCCAGGAATGTGGGGCAGAGGGGAAACTGGCTGTGAATGCCTAGGCGCATTTGAGCGAATTGACAGTGGTGTGTTGGAGTGGTTAAGAACTGAACACAGCAGGCCTAAGGACTAGACTTAAACTTTGACTTGTAACGTCATCTTGGCCAGGTTAGGACACCCTGTAAGCCTTGGTGTCTTCAGCTGCGGTCTGGGGAAGACAGTACTTATTTGGGGGGATGCTGTAAGGGTAGGTGGGTGACACACGCCATTTTTCTTGCATCTGGCTTCTAGTTTGTGGATCTGGATATTAGCAGGGCATGATGAGATGGAGAGGTGGCTGGCAGATATAGGGCCCATGTGTCACCAAAGTTGAGGGTTTTAGCACCTTGAAACTATATTAAGGACTCTAGTCTCTAGTACGATGCCTTCCAGTCTTTAAGGTGTATAAGAATTATAGTAGAATTTCTAGAATGCAGATTTATCAGTACTTCTATATTTTCTCTGTCTGGTGACTTGCCTTGGGGCTCAGGGTTGTTAAGGAACATAGTGCAAGTGATCCAGACGATGGTTTAACCATTGGATGATGATGAGTTCTGGATCTATCTCTGTAAAAGAAACACAGGTTTTTGGATGCAGAAAGAGCTTGAGGGCTTTCTTAAGGTGAAGCTAACCCAAACTCTGGGCAGGTGTCCTGACTTTCAACTTGAGCTCTTTCTCCTGCACCTACACAAGATCCATTCAACGCCCAGCGAAAGCTGAACCTGACCTCTGCCTGCTGGGCTGGAAGGTCAGGCGTGTGTGAGGCTCACGTGACATGACAGACAGATTTCCTTCTGCCCCTGCCCCATAAAGACTTCATGGATAAGAGGAAGCATGCTCACGTGCTTCCAGGTCCGGCAGTCTGACCTGTGGCGATGACTGAGCATTTATCTCCAGGAAGGGACGCCAGGCATCCCTTATGGAGATGGTCTTTTGCCAAATAAAGTGAAACAGCACATAGTAGGCCTCATTGAGTTCCTCATCGTGTGGAGTAGGGCACTCTTCTCTGTTTGCGGCCTGCCCGTCCACTCCTGAATCCTACAGTTACAGCTAACACTCTGTTTCGTTGCTCTGCTGGGGAACACTTCACCTTCGGGCTGCCAAGGCAGTTCCCTTGAGCGACTTCACTTGTTTGAGGTGTCAGCAGGTTTACTAAGGGAGCCCTAAAGTCCCAATTCTTTCTGTAAAAGAATCCCGAAGACATTAATGGAGGTGGTGTCTAAGGCAGGTAAGTAAACAGTCTGGCATATTCCGGATTAGGAGTCCTTGCCCTGGTTTCGACTGTATTCCCAAATCCCCTAAACTAGCCAGTCTGTCTTAATGCTTAATTTAAAAAGTCTGGAGTACTTGAGTACCCCATATCTCTCTTTCTGAGTTGTGGGCTCCTCTTACCCCACCGTTATTTGATAGAAACTTGACTGGATGTTCTCTCTCCACCCTCTACTAAGTGTGTTGTAGAGGTAAGTCAACACCCCAGACTAAGGTGCACTGGGAGCTGTAGGAGAAGCAGTTGCCTCTGCCCCACGTGGTAGGAACAGCTCATCCACCAATAAACACTAAGAGCCCCGAACGTTGAGGAACCATCAACGCTGAGCTTGGGGAAGACACAGGCCTTTGCTGGGAATCTGTCGCCATGACTGGCCTCCGGATGCTGGAGGCGTTGCAGAAACGATCCATCTAGATTCGCTATGCCAACTGAAACAACTGTCTCTACAGTTCTCTCGAGGGATGTGAGACAGCAGGAGGCCTGACGTGCTGGAGAATTTTCTACTCTCCATTAGCTTTGACAGCTACAGCACTGTCCCAGATGTGAAGCCACCCCACACTGCACTTCCAGCTGCCATTTCTTTATTGCTAGCAGGCCAAAGTCACTAGAAGCGGCCATTTAGGGAGCGTGGGCTCTGTGCCAGGTGTTTTCAATGCTCCATCTCAAATCACAACCAGCTGAGGAGATGTTCCCTTCACTCCTCATTTTGCATACACAGGCTGAATGATTGACCTAGGACAAATGAACAGCTGGGGTCCACACCCAGCTTGGCAAGCGCGCCAAGAGGTGGGGTTCCTGCAGCCGGGATCCCACGTTAAGTTGCCACCCCTGGATAATAGGTCATTCTGCTGAATGACAAGGATGTTGCTTGGTAACCTAAACCAACTGAAGAGCAGGAACTGTGGCTTGACAGACGAGTCAGACTAAATTGGTTCTAATCCCGAGCATCTGCAGTTCTGGCCGTCCCCAGAACTCCTGGAACTACTTAGAGGAAGACGGTCAGAGGAATAAGAGCTCCAAAAAGAGGTAAACTATATGTTGACAAGTGTTTGCCTGCAGGCATAGGCAGGCTTTAAATCCCACTTACCTCATGGTTTCTGGTATTCCTGCTGCCACTGTCTGAGGTCTGAACCCAGCTCTGATCTCCATTGCCTACAGACAGGCCAGAAGGAGCCATGCTTGGAGGTTGATCCCAAAGGCCAGGCACTTGGGGCAAGAACAGATTGACTCTTGATGATCTGCCAAGTCTGATCTTTTTTTTTTACATTTAACATCATCTTGACGGTTGGTTACTGTTTTGATCCATAGCTTTAGATATGATTTCGGAACTAGCCATCAGCGTGTTTTAATAGCCAGATGTCTTTGGACACTCCTTGCCACTCATGTATGAGTTAAGGAGCAAACAGGAGTAGAACATTAGCTCCAACCTTGAAATGGTTTGATCACTGAGAAAACATACAAGCTTCAAACAAGCAGATCTTTAAATCTCATCAAACCCAGAAATTAATTTGGTAGAGAAATTGCATTTTGAAAACCAAGGTAATAATTATAGCATGTCGCCAGGTTTGGGAATCTTTTTTCCCTTCTATGTGAGTGTGTGTGTGCATATGTGTATGTGTGTATGTGTGTGTGTTGCATTGCAGGCATGCGTGTATGTATTTCTCTGTGTGTATGCATGCATGTATGCGTGTGTGTGTCTTTGTGTGTATAGACTCGAGGTTGACAGTGGGTGTCTTTGTGTGTATAGGCTCGAGGTTGACAGTGGGTATCTTTGTGTGTATAGGCTCGAGGTTGACAGTGGGTGTCTTTGTTGATCCTTCACTTGTTTTTTGAGGCAGGCTGTCTCACTGATCCCAAAGATTGTCAGCTTTAGCAGTTTTAGGTATCCCTGTCTCTACCTCTTGACTATTGGGACTACAAGTGGCAGCCATGCATGTCTGGCTCTTTTTTTTTCTTTCAAGATAGGGTTTCTCTGTGTGTCTTTGGTTGTCCTGGAACTCACTCTGTAGACCAGGCTGGCCTCGAACTCACAGAGATCCACCTGCTTCTGCCTCCTCAGTGCTGCGATCAAAGGCATGTGCCATCACGCCCGGCACAGGCCTGGCTTTTTATGTGGGTCCTAGATGTCAACTCCAGTCCCCAGGGTGTGTGACAAACACTCTATCCACCAAGCCTTCTCCCTAGCCCAAGGTTTGTGACATCTCAACCGAACATCTTAGGCAAATGATGGAATTCTCCATTTTCACTCACCAGCTTTCAGAAGACTTCCCATCTTTGAAATAAAAAAAATGTATTAATCACAATAAGCTCCCAGAGTCAACAGCAAACAGCATCATATTTTAGTGGAAACCCTGTCCCCTGCAGGCCTTGGAGAGAAGAGGTGGTATTTTCATAACCATGATATCTATTGTAAAGGTTGAAAGTCAAGGCAATGAAATGGTTGGGGATGAAGGTGAATCACTGTGCATCTCAGGAGCTTCATTCCTCATCTACAGGATGAGGGGCTTGCTTTGTTCCAGTTCCTACTTCCCTGCTGCCCCCAAAATTCTGTGGTTAGCATCCCTACCACTTTCTAGAAGATTCTTGTATGTCCAGTGTTGTAAATCAGGGTATCAAATATTTGTTGAACATGTGCCGTTTGTTCAGGATCTGAAATCCTTTGACAAACTGGATCCGGGAAGGGAAAAATACTGATAATCAATAGACGAAGCCCAGTGATGAAGAGTGTCAGAATGTTTAATAATGTCTAGTGTCTGCTTACTTGTTTGGAGCCTTTTCATGTGGTCTGAAGTACAGGTTACAGTGAGACACCTGACGGAGGGAGAGAGCATCAGATATGACCGACTGGATGGTAACTGAGCTACTAGGTCCCCAGGATGACACATATTGCTAGGTGACAGAGAGCACTGATGCACCAGGGGCTAATCTGCCGCGAAAACGCTGCTTCAGGAAAAAAAAAATGTGTGCCCAGACAGGAAGTTCTGGTGATTTGACTGATAGCAGCAGCTGGAGCTCCTGTAACTGCCCAGCTAGGAAGTGGGAGAAGAAAGTTGTGTGTTCTGTGGGGAGCGATGGTGTGAACTGGTAGCGTCAGACTACACTGGCTTTCCGAAAGCTGTTGAGTGGATCCACCACAGGCAGAGCTCACTCGTGGGGTGTGCCAGGGCAGCAGATGCCCCTCAGCATAGCGCTCCTTTCTGCAGTGGCGCCAGGTGTGGGGGAGGGGTGTGGGAATAGCTTTGAGAAGTCCTGTAATTGCTAGAGGTGGCCCAGCGAGAGAGAAGGCAGCAGCCTACAGCGCCAGCAACACTGCTTTTAAATCAGAATCCTGTAATCTGCTGCGTACAGATTGGGGCTCTCTAGTTTGGGATGGGATAGAGTAGTTGGCAGAACCCAGGAACTACTCTGGTGGCTGGGATGGCTAATCTTGGTTCTGAACTTGGTTGGACCTGAAACCAAGTAAATTGCAGGTCTCTGGGCCTTTCTGTGAGGGATTTTCTTGATCAGATCATTTGAAGTGATAACCCTAAATGTGAGCAGTAACTTCGGTGTTACGCAAGCTAAAGGACCACGGCAGACAGAAACTGCTCTTCTGCTTGTCTTCACTCTTACTGACGAGCTCCCCTGTCCTGCGGCTGCTCCCTTCCTCTGCTGAGAACAGAACTACTTTCTTTGGGCCTCCGATGTAGGCTGAAGACCAGCAGCTCTGTGGGAATTCTTTATGCTTCCAGTGCCAGAATGGGGCTGCTGAGACATCCAGCCTCCTGGGGTGAGCAGTTACCAGATTCTCAGCATCTCTGGTGTGAGGCAGCATTGTTGAACTACCATGACCATATTGTGTAAGCCAACATGGCAAATGCTCATCACACACACACACACACACACACACACACACACACACACGCTATAGTTTCTTCAGAGAACCCTGAGTCAAAGTATCGTTAGTTACTCTTTTGGCAGAGTAGAGTTAGGCCAAGGTTTGATGCTCAGCAGTGGCTTTGTTGTGGTGATTGGGTGTTTGCTGGATAATGTGGGCAGGATTCCTGGTACAAACAACTCTGGGAGATAGTACATTTGCCATGCCACACCATTGCCCTCAGCCCGTGACTTCGTCACTGTCTCGGGGTGGTGTGGCGTGAGGAACAAGGTGGTTTGATCTCATAGCGATACCCAGTGTCACAGATCACTTCCTGTTACCTTCGGGATCAAGACGAAAGAATCCTCAGCTCCTTCTCCAGCACCACATCTACCTGCACACTGCCTTCCTTCCCGCCATGATGACAGTTAAATATTTTCCTTTATAAGAGTTTCGTAGTCATGGTGTCTCCTTACAGCAATAGCAACCCTAAGTAAGATGGGAAAATCTCATTTAGTCCTTGTTATAACTCCCTGGCATTGCTATTATCCATAACTCAGAGAGGAGGAAGTAGAGACTTTGAAGTTCAAGGGTCTTGTCTAAACTGTTAAACTGGAGAGATGGTAGAGAAACCCCAAGAAATGTTTTCTGAAGTCACCTCCAAGAGATGTCTCCAGGAATACTCTAGACTACAGTTTAGGCCTGGAAACCACTGGAATCTTCCCTGGTACCAAGACAGCTAGTATCCAGGGAGGCAAACCTGGCTGGGTGTCTGAGGAAGAAGTGGGCATGAATCTTGGCTATTGTGATAGGATCCCCAGTCCTCTGGTGCTGTGGAACAGTGTACAGAGACGTCTAGGAAGGCCTCTGTTTGATCTCTGTCTCCTGAGAAACCTCTTGAAAGAGTTCAATCAATGGTCCTGCAGCAACAAAACCCATCATAAAACATGGGTCTGCGTGGATGGGTAGGAAATCCAACACAACTGAATTTTTAAAATGTATAAAGAGTAAACCCTGGTCACAACTCCATCTGTCCTCTTGATAGAAATTGCTTTCTGTCCTTTGCCACTTAGAGAGCCCTGTCTTTACTTTCTGAAATGAAGACAAAGTGGTATTTGGCATAGGCCCTAGACAAACATTTCTTAAATTAGTAGAAAAGAAGGAAGCAAAGTTGACATGAGGTCTTCCTTCTGTTCTTGGATTAGGACCTATACCTTGATCCCTTTGGGGGTGCTCTTCTCACTCAAAGAGTGGGACTTTTAAAAGAGTTGACTGAGACTTGGGGTGATCTTCTAGTAGTCAAGTATTGCTTAAGTCTGCAGTGGGCTGGTTCATCCACACAGCAGAAATCTGCAAAGAAGCCAGGGGAAACCACGTCAGGAGTAGCAGAGCCTTCTTCCTCGGCATTTTTTTTTCTTTGACAGATGTCACAGATAGAGTTTCCCTCTTGGGATATAGAACCCAATAAAAACCTATGGCCTGACATACCAGCAGCCCCCCAGAGCCGCAGACACATGCTTAGAATTCCATAGTCTGTTGTTGGGGCTGTCAGAGAAAGCCCCAAGCAAGAAAGCCAGACACTGGGCATTTTTGAACTGATTCTGGGTATTAAGAGAGCTTTAAGTGGGGAAGGGTGTGGGCCGATAGCAGTCAGCGAAGTTCGGATGACTCGAGAGAGTGGCCATAGGAAGGAGTAGTCACAGCCCACACGATTTGGAGATGTGCCCTAGGCAGACTGAAGTGCTGCCTGGTATATGCTGCTATTCTGTGCAGAATAAAATATTCTTGAAAACTTGTGGCAGACGAGTTTCTTCAAGTCTTGTGATAGAAATGTGTAGCGTCTTTAGCCACAGCATCTTATCCTCGTGTTCTGCCAGGCAACCAAGAACAATGGCAAAAGCCTATGTTGTTTGGGGGGCGGGGGGATGTCTTTTGAATCCTCCAAAGCCTTTTATAAGATTAATTCATTTGCCGAGTTATTTTCATGGGGAAAGAGACATTTCACTTTGTTTGGCAGTGGGAACTTTACAGTGCTCGGCAGATAACACTTATTCAACGAGTATTTATTAAATGAAAAAATAAAATCAACATTAAAAGACTCGTTAGCTCCTTCCTATGCCTGATATTAATATTAAAGTCTCTATCCCCAATGCTATTGTTTGCAGAGTCCTTAGAAAATCCCATTCTAATTTGGCCTTTCTCTTCTTTTCTATCTAGAAATTAAAGTTAAAAAAATATGGGGTGTTTTTTTTTTGTTGTTGTTGTTGTTTATTTTTTGAGACAGGGTTTTGCTGTGTAGTCATCCTGGCCTTGAACTTGCCATGTAGCCCAGACAGTTCTCAAACTCACGATACTCACCTTGCCCCAGCCTCCTAGGTGCTGGGATTGCAAGCATGTGCTGCTGTGCCCAGCAGGGACTGTGCATTGTTTTCTGCGTTTGATCCGATTCCTGGCACCCATCAGATGCTCAATGAGTAGAGCAACTATGCAATTGGTACTCAAATTGGGACCCTGTGAGGATACAGGGATGCTGACTAGTTGAGGACAGATAGCCCCATGGAACCAGACCCTGGGCCCTGGTCGGTAAATGCTTGGGGAATGAACAAGAGTAAGCGAGTTTACAGAGCCCACAGAGGCCGGCTACCCTGATGCTTTTCCTTATCTGGAGATTAAGAACCGCTCTCTGGGAATTCCACCCTCTGTGCTCAGTTCTATTCGACTAGACATACACAATACGTCCAGATTGCCTTTCTTTCATGTGGCATTTAATATTTGAATTCTCTGGCTGCCGTTCCTCTGCCGAGTTTTATCTTTTGCAGCCTAAACATTCCCTTTCTTTAGCGTTCTATTTGCCTTCGAGGTTTGCTGGCTCCGCATCGTTCTGGATGAGGGTGGACTGGGGCGGTGGTCGGTATAACAAGGCTGGCTTAGCTACTACAAGTGTTGGCTTCCCTTGTCAGCCTCGATGGCCTCTGAAACTAATTGTGACCACCATGAACATACACTTTGCTCTTCGTGCAGCCGTGGTCCGGTGGCCTGATTCTTGTCCGTGTACTCTAACATATTTCCAACATGCAGCTCCCCAAAATTGGCCTCACCTTCCCCGTAGGTCATGTAAAAATGCTCATTTTGTTTTTATTATTTGTTTTTCCTTTGCTCCAAAGAGGAAGTGATAGCCGATAAGGGTTTATGGCTGCAGACGCAGAACCTACCTCCTTACTTCCCAGGAGACCGGAGCCCAGGGCTTTCTTAGAACATCTGGAGAGGAATTCTCCTAGCTGGCTTGCATGCCTCCTTTGATGCGTGTGTTGTGTTGGCCATTGTTGGTGCAACACCATTGCCTTGTCTGCCACATTCTTCTTCACACCTTTGCTGGCTTATTTTTTACTATCTTTTATTTGTATCTTTATTTGATCTCAAAGAATGCAGAGAACTTGTTCTGTTGTTTGTTTTGTGCATGTGCGCGCGCGTTTGTGTGTGTGTGTGTGTGGTGTGAGTGGGGGGGGGGGCTGGGGAGACTCTGTTAAGGACTCTAAGCTGCTCTGGTGTTAAGGACACCAAAGGTTGAGTTTTCCATTTGCGTTTTCTCATGGACCTTCCCACAGGCTCCCCTGGGCTGAAATCCCAGCCATCCACTCATAGACAGATCTATCAGTCGCTTCAACAAATAACCGAGAGACAACAAATTTTTAGCCTCCTGCTCGCCTAGTGAGAAGGGCTCCATATAGATGTACAACATTATTATAAAATTGCTAGAATGCCCTGCAGAGGGAACTGACCTTTTTCAAGTTAAGCCATATTATACCCTTGAGCTACGTGTTCCATAAATTCTAGAGCAAAAGTTAAAGGCCTCTTAAAGGTTAATAATCACTACTGCAAAGGGATTTTTTTTTTCTGACTAGGATGCTGCTTTTTACCAGCTTCTAATATCAGGTTAGTGGAACAAATCATATATTTAGAAAAAAAATTAGGGAGTAACTAAAACAGCATCCGATTTTTAATTCCAAAGCATACATAACTCCTTTCTCTGCCTGCTAGCTAGCAGTGGGAGCCTGGGCAAGACATGTCATCTCCTTAGTTCCTGTGTTCTCGTGTGTAAAAGAAGGTTTAGCGGCATTGCCTTGAACATCCTACTGTCCTAGGATTCTGCAACTTAACCTGAATGCTAAGCAGCCATTGTGGTGTTGGGTTTATAGTGCAAGTGGCTGCAATGGTTTGCTGTGATTGTGTGGGTCTTGGGAGGTAGGGAATAAGGAGATCCAGCCGCCATCTCTCCCAGATTCTGCAGTCGCTCCGTTTCCATAGCCTTGTTAGCTGGACAAGTAGGTACTAAGCTGCCGCAGTTTCGAGCCCAAAAGGCTGTGGACGGTGGCGATGAGGCATAGGTGTGACATTGGGTGCATTACTTAACTCGTGAAGCTTCATATGTTAAATGTGAGCAATAAAAGAATGTGAGGAGCCCCTGCAGAAGGGAAGTATGATGGAAATAGGTGTTGTGGCTTTTGGCGCATAGACGTGGTCAGTCGATGCTGGTTGCTGTCATTGCTTTAATAGCGACTCCGTGGGCTCAGTAGAGTCGACCTCTAAGGTCCCGTTCAGTTCTAACTGGCTCTCACTCTATGATTTTGTTTAAAAAAAAAGATTGTGGTCAATGACCTCCAGCATGTTTGGTTAACTGGAGCTTGGGAAATTAGGCCAAAGTTCACATGCGAGCTCAAAGCCTGCGATGATTAAAAACTGCGATTCTAGGGTTATGTAACACACGCCTTTTTGTTCAGTACACTTCTTGGAAATGTTTCTATTTTTCATTCTTTTCTGGGATCTGGGGGGGGGGGCAGAGGTATTTTACGATGCCCCTTCTGAGGTGTTGGAACTGCTAACCTCCCGGAGAGGCACTGCCCGAGGAGGAGGACGCTTCCTTTACAGGACTGGACATGATCCCAGAAGAAAGAAGGCAGCTTCTGATGCTGGCAGAAAGCAACGCCTCAGGCCTGGCTGCCTAAGGGACGTCACAGCACGGTGCTGAGGCCCCCAGCCCGAGGATTGGGACTGGATCGCTTCTGAGAGGCCACGCTGAAGCCTGAAGCCGTGTGGATGGGTGGTGTCTGGGTGCCTGGCGTCTGGCAGCGCTGGGATATTAGTGTGGGCTTTCGACACTTTCTCTTTTGCCAGCGTTGTGCTTCTGATGGGAACGCACCACAGGGCTGGGGCAGGAAGGTGAAAGACAGCTAACGTGGAGGACAGCTACGATTGCGCTAAGAGGGCACCTCGGTTAAAGTCATCACTGTTTCCCACAGCATGTCTAAAATTTAAAAGTAAATTTAAAACAATGGGAAACAGTGAATTGTTGAGAAAAAGTACACACGAATTCGAATGCCTTCTATACTTAAACAATAGATTCAGCAGTTCAGATTCATTTGTCTACAAACTGTATCTAAAGCACATTGGAAGCTAATAGACCTGGAGCTCCTTAACCCGGGTGGACTAGGTTCCAAGATCCCAATGGAAGCCTGAAACCTGGAAGAATGCTTAATCTCAAAGATACTGCATGACTGTCTATGCATCTATACCCTTGATCAGGTTTAATTTATAAGTTAGGCAAGAAGGTTAGTAATAATTAAGATTAATAAATACGATTAATACTAATTAATATTAATTAGTAAATACTATATTTCTCATGAATTGTGTGTTATTTTGAAATTTTTTACATACATCCTGGAATGGCTATATAACCAATGAACACACATACTACTTTACACTCTTAGCCTTTCTAGGGGGTGGGGTGGGGTGGTGGTGGAAACAGAACCCTTAACAATTTTAAATACACGTTATATTGTATTGAGTGTGCGTATGTATAAGCATTGCATTGTACTGTGATACTCTTAGATTGATTCTTTTTATATGAACGTTTCGACCATTTGTCCAGTATCTCCTCCGTCTCTTCCCCAGCCCTTGGTAACCACCGTTCTACTCACTGCCTTCTTGTGTAGTTCAGCCATGAACTCTGCAGTGTGCACTTGCCTGGTGCTGGCCTTCCGGTGCACACTGACCTCTGGCACACCAGCTCCTTTCCGTCTTCACGGCATCCCAGTCTGTCAGCACCATGTCTGTTCCCGGTCCGCTTAGCCATTCCTGACGTCATACCTTACCCCGGGGTGTGCACGTTGTTGTGTCTCTTGGGTGACACCCACATATGTCTGATCTCTCTAAATCTTCTAGGATATTGCTCTAGAATCATAAAAGGTTTGTACAGTACAAGATGTGCCATGGAGAAACACTGAGCCGGGGATAGAGGCCCAAGTACAGACTTCCTGTTGGCTAGGTAAATCGATTATCACTGTAAGTCCTTTGAGTTCTGTTTCTTTGTCTGCAAAATGGGAATAACAATAACACTTGCGTGGCCTCCCTTCAGAGACACGCTAACAGTAGTGATGTCAGGCACGAATGTTCTGTGTTTTGATTTATATTGAGCTTTGGTAAAATGTCTGTTCAAATATTTTATTTTTTTCTCGTTGAAAGTGACTGGATAAGAGCATGGGGAGAGAGGTGGGCAGGGACCAGTAACAGGCGGTCAAACACAAGTCTTTCTCTCTCTCTTTGATTGATTTTTGCTCCCTCTTCCTGGAGCATGGAGCTGGGGCTGAGAGTTCCAGTTTCCCATTGTGCCATGGTCTTTGGGTGACCAGTTTCCGTGCAGCAGCATCCTCCCCCCCACCCGCAGCAAGAGGACAAAAACCAAAACAAACAAAAAACTCTTATTGTCTAGGGAATGTGAAAGGATCAGACATTTTGTGCCATGAATCACGGTTAAGATCAAATATGAGAACAAGAATTATCATTCCTTTTGCTTAAGGATTTACGATATCGTCACCTCTCATAGTAATGTTTTAAATCTAAATATCAAAATATATCAATTTATACACTTAAATTCATCCAGTTTTTTGTATGTAAATTATAAATCACTGAAGTTATGAAAAGGGGGAATATTAGAATAAATGTCTATCAATGTAAAGAAAATCAAAACAAAACCCAAGAAAAACAAAGAGGGTTCAAAGGCTCCAGTGAGGTAATGCTTAAAAGACTGCCTGTATATCTGGGCTTTGCTTTTGAATGTTTGCCATTACTGTTATCTCTCAGCATGGAGACAAGGGAAATTTCCAGTAAGGGAATGAGGCAGATGCTAGGGGCTTCAGACTTAAGTTTTCCCACTCCACCCAGTGGAAAGCGCCAAGTTAAGATTGTAACACACCTCCCTAGGCAAAGGTCTTTCATAATCTAGCACATCATAACCCAGTTTTCCTTTAGGGCTTGACCGTGTTCTAGCCCCTCACTGTGGCCCTCACTCCAGAATACCTTGTGAGCGTGTGCCAGATTGGCCTAACGTCTGGGGGTGTTCCCTGTGCAGTTGCGCGCAGGGATTTCCTGGGAGGACCTTGGAAAGGGCGAAAGATTGGACCTAGGAGTGTCTGGTGATTCTCACTCACTAGATCTGTGTGTAAGGGCCTCCAGGGAAAGGGTCCCTGAGGTGACCACCCACCCTACCCCTGTGGCATGTTATCTTCCCCTCCCCCTCCTCTCTTGCCTGCAGTTCAATTAACAGTGGCAAGCAGTCAAACATAATACTGACATTCAAATGGTGGTTGGTTTTTTTCCCTCAAAGGGTTTCCATGGAAACCTTCGTTTTCTTACCAACTCTCATAGACAGCATAAGAAATGTGTAAGGCAGGATGATTTTACCTACAACTTTAAAAAAAAAAAACAATTATAAATACAATGTATGGTCATTTAAGACTATTTCCAGGAACGAGTATGGAAAACTATCAAGAAAAAAAAATCATCTGAAATTCAGTCTTCAGCTATGATCAATGCTCTGTCCTTCTAATGCAGATAGAGTATATTCATTAATTTGATTTTTAAGTCACACTGAGCACAAGCTGTACCAATATTTTGCAACTTGTTTTTCTTCCACTTAAAACAGAGTAGTCAGCTCTTCGTATCCTTAACTATGCTTTGAGAACAATATTTTTAAAGGGCTATTTCCTAGTCCATTGCATGGGAACACATGATTTATTTACTAATTTCCTATGGTTTGACAGCTTATTTCTAAGTTTTTGGTATGACATATAACTGTAGCCTTTCCGGAGTAGCTGGAAGGCTTGTGTGCTTTTGGAGGGCCTATAACTTCATACAACAGCTTTGGCTTAGAGCATGTTGGGCAGTGACTGCAGCACTTAATACCTGAGTTCCCTGGGAGTCGGCAGCTCTCCTCCCAGGGGTTCAACAAGAGAAAGTTAAGCTAATATTCACAGTGACAGTGCTGGTCTTTATGGGGACTAGTATAAACATCAGCCAACAGCCAAACGCACAGATGAACCATAGTGTGTTGGGGCAGCAGAACGCCACGGAACAATGAGAATTAACTGCCTTCCGTGACATGCTTCTACATGGGTGATTCACACAGCGTCATATGGAGGGAGAAAAGCCAGGCACAAAGAACATAAAACAGAACCGAGCACCATTGATTCATTGTGTTGGAAGACAGTGGTTTCTCATATAAGAGAAGGCAAAGGGTGCTCTGGGTTTTTAACTTCTTATTTTAATTTATTCTTTATTTTTAACTGAAAAATTAAAAAAAATATTCTTTGACAGTTTTATACGTATATACAATGTGTCTTGATCATATCTGTCTCCCATCCCTCCTCTGCCCCTCAGACTTCCCTAATATGCGCCCCTCCACCTTTGTGTTCTCTTCATTGCTATAACCCACTAAGTCCAGTTAGTCTTGTCTGCATGAGCGTAATTACCTATCAGCGGCCACAGCCTGGAAGGAAGATGTCTCTCTTGTCCATAAACATTCATCAATTGCCTGTAGTTCCTCTGTGATGGGAGCCCCTCCTCAGTCCATGCTGGGATGATGACTGGCTTGTTCTGGACTGGTTTGATCTTGTATAGGTCTCTTACAGGTAACCACAGCTTCTCGAAGTTCATGAGGACAACAGCTATGTTGTGTTGAGATGACAGGATTCCAAAGCACTCTTCCCCATTCTCTGGCTTTTGTGTTCTTCTGTCCCCTTCTTCATGTTCCCTGAGACCTGTAGGGGTTGATGCAGATGTTTTGTTTAGAGCTAAGGCCTCAACATTCACTGGCAAGTTACCAGTCTCTGCACCCACTGCTGCCCCCTGTGAAAACCAGCATCTCTGAGCCAGACCAAGAGCAGCAGTTACCCGACATCAGTATTTAATAAACAGTTTTAACAACATAGCCATTTAGCCAAAACAACCATAATGGGTCTCTCCTAGGGCTGAAAACCTCTTCAGCCACGGACTTCTTCTGGCTGGTTTTTCCCAGATATCAGTTCCCTATTGTGGAGCAGGCTTCAACTCCAATCAGAAAACAGTTGGGTATCTCCATTAGAGTGCACAGCCCTAGTGCAACAGTGGTGCATTTGAGATTTTAGCCTTTCTCTGGTGCTGTGGGGTGAATCTAGGGCCTCGTGCATGCTAGAAGAGTTCTCTACTAATGAGCTCCGGCTCTGGGCTGGGTGGACGATTAATCTGCATGTAATCCTCATCAGGGAAACTCACTGAGCTGTAGATGTATTAGGTTGTGTTTTGTTTTTGAGACGGTCTCATTGTGCGGCCCACACTGGCCTCGAACTGACGATTATCTTGCTCCAGCTTCCTGAATACTGAGATTGCAGATGTGCACCACCCTGGCCAGCAGAGCTGTGTAATCTTACGACCTGGATGCTCGAGAACCATTACGGGATGAATTGTGTCCTCCCCAAATATACCACTTGAAGCCCTAACTCCTGATGTCTTTGGATGTAACTGTTTCGGGGGAACCTCCACTGTGGCCCCACCTCTCTCTCTCTCCAGACTCCATCTTCAGAAAGCCCACAAAGCAGTGTCTCCTCCCGCTGAGATGCCTGGGACCACACCGACAGGGTATTTAAGACTCGGTCCATAGACCCGCCACATGATTTCTCTCCTGCCTCCCCTGAGAGTCTCACCCGGGAGTTGCTTTGCTCTGTTTATTAAACCTGGTTTTATTAATTCATCCAGGTTTGGCTTATTGTGTTATCAAAAATACCCCGTAACCGGAATTTTCAAAATACTTATCAGAAGCTGTGTGTGGACATAAGACTCTGAAAGAGAAATGGGTTATTAGGGTGGGTGAGCCTTAGTCTTTATAAGGATTGGCATCCAATAAGAAGGAATCAGGACACAGACATACACTACAGAAAGATGACATCATGAGAACACAATAAGTCATAGAAGGTGTCAGACACAAGTGAAGAAGAGGGAACTTGAAGAACCCTAACCTGACAAACCCGGACATGGATTTCTAACTTCCAGAATGTGAGAGAGTAACTGTTACCTTTTAAGACAGCCGGTCTGTGGTACATGGTTGTGGCAATCCCAGCAAACTAACAAGAACTGAACTGGCTATTCCTTTCAATATGACACTTGTAGTGAGCACGACTTGACCCAAGTTGGTAGTCTTGTTTCCAAACCTACTTTTCTATTTTTCCACAAGAGATTGGCATCAGTACTACGAGGCATCAAGAGTGTCGCTTCTGTGGGCCAACTATTGTTCTGAAGAGGAAATGTGTGGCCCCCTTTCACAGTCAGTCAAAGCACGCCTTTCTTTGCTGGCTCGTGTGTGCTGTGTTGACAGCTGTTGCTGTCGAAGAGAGAAATTTGCTGGAACCCCGAAACCTGAACTTTTTAGCGGGTGGTGGTGTTTATTAAATAACCGACACTGGTCATGAGAGGTCTTGCTAGTCTTCGACACATCCAAAGACGCAACTGTGTGGGAAGACCGCGTAGGTCCTCGCTATTTCATACGGGGAAGATTCCTGTTATAGATACTAGGAGTCTCGTGTTAGAAGCGACACGGTTTGTGATACATTTCACTTGTCGACGTGGTACAGTTTGTCCAAGGTCACAGCCACAGAATTGTCAAGAAACTGAAACAGATGAAGCATCACTTGAAATGGAAGCATCGGCCAGTGTCACTCACAGAGGCTGCCCCTTAGACCTGTCTTACCGCCAAACCATTCAGAATCTTCTAATTTCCTTTTCTGTTTCATCTTATACATAAAACTCAAACTTTTTTTTTGCTAAGTTGCAAAGAATAACAATGAATATATCTCCAGGGCTTTAAGAATATGATCTTAGAAAAATTCCATCCTTTTGAAAATAGGAAGGCAATTAAAATTCCTCGACAAGCCAGGCATGGTGGCTCATTCCTTTATCCCAGCCGTTGGGAGGCATAGGCAGACAAATTCCCGAGTTTGAGGCTAGCCTGGTCTACAAATGAGTTCCAAGATAGCTAGGGCTACATAGAGACTCTGTCTTGAAAAACAAAACAAATAAACAAAGAAACATTCCTTAACAAATCACAAGTCTTCTAAATGTTTGGGTGTGTGTGTGTGTATAGCCTACATCTGCCTATGTAAAAACACCTGGAATGTATTGCTATGAGTGTTTCTTAGCAGAAGATGGGAGAGCAGTTCCTTTTTTTTTTTTCTGAAAAAATAAAAACAAAGCCCAAATCAAGCGATTTTTGAGTTACTATGATTTTGATGTTCCAATGAGACTCGACACAAGGCTTGGAAGAGGGAGTGAAAAGCCCGGAAGACTTCTGCCGCTCTGCAGGAGCGCATTTCTGATGGCGGCTTCTCTGTCGGTTGGTTTACAGTGGCGGAAGGTGTCTCCTCTGGCGTCGCTTGTAAAGTTAGCTCTGCCCCGCACTGAGGACCACTGAACCAAGTGGATGACTTATGCAGAGACGCACACAGCTCCTGCAAGGAGTGGTGCACAGGTTCATACCACCTCACGCCTTTGGCCAAGGTTGGCATTGTCTGGGAGCTTCCTGTCTGGAATCACATTCGCTAATGGCTTTTAGGAAGTTAATACGTGAATAGATAAAAACACATTTTCCCCCTTTACTGGCTTTATCAACTAATGTGTCTTGTGATGTTTTAATGAGGGATTTGTTAAGGGTCTTAAATATCTTAAAAAAAAAAACCCAAACCACTTAAAATCATTAAATCTTAAAATAAAGATATATTAGATACGGATCCTATCCAGATTTAGTGATTAGTAAGATGTGGGCGTATTTGTTTCAATTAGCTTTCCTTTTTCCTTTATTGGTAATGAGGTGAACATCCTCATTTTGAAACGCCTTTAAGTCCTATATTCCCAGCGATTAGGATAAGCTTCAGACGATCACTAGGAACTGGAATTGGTGTAAACACTAGGATCGAATCTTTGTTCAATCCTTCTTTAGTTTCCCTTTATAGTTTTCTTCCCCCGATACATGCCTGTGTAAGTTCAGTGTCACAGATGAGTTTAATTACTTAAAGCGTCTGGATATTCAACTAACATCTCTGCCCTCGCTCATGCTGTTCTGCCTACCTGAGCACCTCCCACCACAGTGCCACGCAGAGGAAGTTCTGCTCAGTGACCAGACCCTGGGTACCAGCTCATCTCCCATCTAGAGGATGGGTAGACTGTATTTCTCAGCCCCCATGCCCCAGTCACCGCCTCTGGGTCTTGTCCATAGACATCTAACACGTTGATTATCCCCTTTCCCTCCTCTGTACAGAACCTCAAAGCAAATGCCGGAGCAGCTGAGCTGTATAAGCTAGAGGCTGAAGATGGGCAGAGTCTTGTCCCCAATATTGAAGAACAGAGCTTCTCCCCCATGATTCAGAACTTTTCATAGTTCAAAGTCATTATTGGGTCTAGCTACTAATACATGGTGCCTTTTTCTTATGATAGCTGGCATTGTCTTAAAAAAAAAATAACTGTCCTTCAGGCCTGGCTTAGAGTCACCCCTGTCTCTATCACCATACTTCTTTTATATTTCATCTTTTATTATTTAAAGCAAAATTTAAGTTTAAATATATTTTGACCATCTTCTTCCCTTCCCTTAAGTTCTTCCAGATCCTCTCCTCTTCCCTACCCACTCAACGTTAAGTTCTTTCTCAAAACAAAACAAAATAAAAAAAAAAAAACCAAACAACAAAATGCCAAAACCTGGAAAACAAAATATAGTATCTTCCAAAAAGAAAAAACTCAAAAACCCCACCAAACTATAACCAAATAAAAAGTGCACACACACACACACACACACACACACACACTCACCCCTGTGTAGCCTGTTATTTGTTAGTCAGCTACTCCTGAATATGAGATCCGCCCTGGAGTGGTTGATATGTGTCAGTCCTTTGGAGAAACTGATTTTCTTCCTCCCAGAAGGTATAAGGTATATATATAAGTGAGAATTCAGTTGTTAACTTTTACCCTAGTGGCTAGGTTTACATTTATTCTTTCATTCATTTAAAAAAATAGCAAAATAAAATATAATAAGATAAAACAAAAACTATCATAGTAAAGTTGAACAAAATAGGCCAAAGGAGGGGAAAGAGCCCACGGGAGCGCACAAGAGTCAGAGATCCCGTTTTTCGACCCTTGGGACCCTCATACAACACTGAACTGGAAGGCATAGCATATGCACAGAGGACCTGCGGCAGACCAGTGGAGGCCATGTGCTTGCTGTTTCCATCTTTGTGAGTCCTATGAGCTTTGCTCATCTTGACTTAGAAGGCCTTGTTCTCTTGGTGTCCTTTATCCCCTCTTCCTTCCTCCTCTTCCGTGCGTTTCCTGAGCTCTGAGGGGAGGGATTTGAAGGAGACCTCCCATTCAGGGCTGAGTGTTCCAAGGTCTCTCACTCTGCATAATGCCTGACTGTGGACTCTATACAATCGTACTTCTTTGTTCCCTTAATTACAAAAATTTTTCTCCATCTTTCATTACATGGTGTGATGATTAATATTAATTATTCATTTCATGAAATTTAGCATCACCTAGGAGATAGATACTAGATGTGTTTACGAGAGTATTTCTAGAGAGGTTTGCCTGAGCCAAAATAGGCCTCTCCCCTTTCAAGTTGCTTTTGTCAAGAATTTTATCCCAGCCCCTGGGAAAGTAACAAATGCAGATGGTATCATGGGTTAAGTTCTGTCTTCCCGCCCCCGATATTCATACTCCGATGTCCCAACTCCCATCGCTTTGAAATACAAATACATTCATAAATAAAGTCTTCAAAGTGGTGATGAAGTTCAAGCGAAATCCCTAGGGTGGGGCCTTAACCCAAAATGACCTGTGTCCTCGCAAGGAAGGTAAGAGATGACAGGGGAGCACTCACAGAGGAAAGCCCATGCGAAAACAGAGAGAAAGCAGCTAGCTGCAAGCCACGGACAAGCCTTAGGACAAGACACACCAGGTGCTGCTCAAAGTCCCGCTTTCTAGTCAGCGCTCTTTGACCATTGCAGAAGTATCTGCTCTTCGGCACAGAAACTTTGCCCTGTCTCCTGACCTCCACTCATAGGCTCCTTTCTGGCTTGATCATCCGCCTCATTTGCCTCCAAAGCACCACTCACATTCTACACTATTCTCTTGCTGCTGTGCTGTGAGTGGCTGATGGGGTCTCTGGCTGTGCACAGGTGCACACAGGTTCAACGCACTGGAAACTGCCAGGCCTTTTTCTACTCCTCAAGGCAATTTCCTTCCTCTGAACGGCCTACTGAACTGTATTTTTGGTGACAGATAGGCAGCTGGGACTTCATGCGCAGATATTTTTGTGTGTGCTTGTGACTCTTAAACCACCCAACCTCTTGGGCTCCACTGCAGGATGTAGCGACAGCGAGCCTGCCCCCTCCTGCCTGCCCCCTCCTTGCCAACTTTGTTCCTGGTTCAGGTTTGCCTAAATGTGCCTTGTGCATAGGAAAACACAAGCTTTTCCACTTGTCATCCAGATGTTTCCAGATATTGTTATGTTTGTGAGTTGGGAACATCTGGATGTCTGGCTGACCCTGACTCTGCATTGCATTTTTGTTTGTTTGTTTTTATCCTGAGTTGTTGACTCATGACAGTTAAGAGCATCCTGAGACTAGGTTAAATAATGTTGCCGTTCCCTTCCACCCGTCCGTCCGTCTGTCAGTCCATCCACCCACCCATCCATCCACCCATCCTTTATCTATTTGGCCAATATTTACTGAAAATCTCCAGTGATTAAAAACTATACTGAAACGTGGGAGTCCAACATAAGCTTCCAGTCTAGAGGATACAGAGAAAATAAACATTGCAATAGGAGGAGAGGTGTGGAACCTCACCGAGGGCTGAGAGTTAACTAAAATGTCCCCCACTTCCTAGGATGTCTATATGAAGACCCAGAGAAGAGTGGACGGAAAAGGACAACGAGAGAGTTCACTAGACCGGGGGAGAATGGCTGTGCAGTTGCTCTTCATAGGAGTCAGTTCAGAAAGGATGGGTCAGTTGCAGAAATGAGATAGAAGGCAGCACCCTGAGCCTGAGTGTGAGGGTAGGCTGTCTATGTGCTGCAGAGGCCCAGAACCTGGTACTGGGTGGAAGGCGAAGATTTGGGGATCACTGCATAGCACATGTACTCAATGGGCAGATCTGCAGGGATCCTCAAAGCTGGTTAGGATGAGCAGGCAGCCAGCAGTATGGCTGCTAAAGGAACAGTGGGATTCAAGAACAAGGTTATCGCTGACAGCGTGCAAGGGGCTGAAAAACAAGATCCTGGCTGAAGAACGGAGCCTGCTCAGCAAGCTGGGGAAGGTCAGTGGCTTGGTGAGACAGGAGGTTTCCTGGTGGTTCAAGTCTGGAAAAGGGGTGGCGGAGTGAGCAGAAGGTGAGGCGAGAACACCAAAACCTTGCCGAAGTGCATTGGCTGTGATGGTGGGATAGACACTGACCTAGAGCCCAAGACCGGCTGTATGGGAGCATCTGTTAAGATGGAAGTGAAGGTAGCATATTCAAGTGTGCTTACACTGTCGTGCCAAAACATTCCATTACCGGGGCTTGGTTGGGTTTCCAAGGAGGGCAATGAAAAGTGGGGCCCACTCTGATGGGACGTGGCAGCCGCGACTGACCTCTAGACCAGATCGTGAGAGTAGAATTGCGCCTCTTCAATGTGCTGCCTGTGACCTTCAGGAAGGACTGAACCTTTCTAAGCCTTGCTGTCTTTGTCCACAGCACAGCGATAGAACCTATCTCACTGAACTGTTTAAAAGCCAAATGGAGAGCCGGGCGATGGTGGCGCACGCCTTTAATCCCAGCACTAGGGAGGCAGAGGCAGACGGATCTCTGTGAGTTCAAGACCAGCCTGGTCTACAGAGCTAGTTTCAGGACAGGCTCCAAAGCCACAGAGAAACCCTGTCTCGAAAAGCCAAAAATAAATAAACAAACAAACAAACAAATAAATAAAAATAAAAAAGCCAAATGGAGTGATTTGCCTAAAGTGACAGCTCTGTGTCTGTCAATTACTGACGTGTGGCCTTCCTATCATACTGTAGGAGGATGGCTATAGTGCTTTGGTGGTCTGTCAAGAGTGCAAATGTCCCCTTCCACCCTGAACGGGTGAAGACTCACTCCCTTCTGCTCTGATAGAGACTCTCTCCCTGAACACCGTGCCCCATACAGCCCCTGCTGATCTCTGTTCTCTAGACCGTATCACCACGTGGAGAGCCGACAGCATAGACCAGCAGCAGGGCACACCTACAGGAAACCCAGCTTGTCTGAGCTGGTGACTCAGGAAACCGCAGCTGTGTGACTTTGGGCAAGCACAGCCCCCCTTTCTCTGAAGGCAGAGCTGTGGTCTGGGGGCCATCAACGGAGCTGCTGGGGCACGGCATTCAACATCTGAGATTCTTCAGTTTGAACATCACTGCCATATCTTTTGTGCTCCAAGAGAGTGTGTGGAGGGGGGAAGGCAATGCCTCACTTTCCACAGCAGAGACTATGGTTTGCTTCCTACCTCCATTGGGCGCGGTTGTCCTCCAGTGGGCGTGGCTGTACTCCAGTGGGCGTGGCTGTCCTCCAGTGGGCATGGCTGTTTTCCAGTGGACTTTTCCCCCTTTGGAATTTGTGAAAGGTGATTTGAACGAAGGTGAGCCTTTAAGCAGGGAACTGAGCCCTCACTGAATGAAGAAACTAACTGAAAACCTTACTTAAAAGCTGAACTTCATCCAGTTACAAAATGGGGACTTCTGTCAATCGCAGGTGGCTCATTCTTCAAACTTGGTTCAAACTTGGCCAATGTCAAGATGTAACTGGTCAGTGGAACCCCATTTCTGTATTCTATTCCTTCTGTCCTTCTGTCCACAAATGCAGCCGGACTCCCTTGCAGCTCAGGACCTCTTGGAATCTTCTAAGAGTTAGTGAGTGCTGATTGTAAAGACACAAGCTCTCCAGAAACAATCTGGTCATCATTTTGACTTTCAACATCTCAGGTCAAGATGCAGGTATGTATGTAAGAGAGAACTCTGTAGTAGCTGGCAACCAGAGGGGAGACTGAGGCGCAAGGCCCCGCAGACAGTCTCTGCCTGGTCACCTCAGGCCTCTTGGCCGAGTGTTCCTTTCCAGTCTTTTTCCCACAAGACATGGGAGTTTAGCAACCCATCTCCCTCCTTCCCTCTCCATGAATGTGACTTACGTGTTCACCCAAGATAATCTGCATTGCTGCTGGGGTGGGGTGGGAGGAAGAGTCCTTCATAGATACTGAAGACTTAGCAAGACAGAAATGTATCTCCACCCTCACAGGGTTTATCAAAACGAGGGCAGATAGATAATAAGCTTATTGAACAAAGAAGAGAATTAAACCTCTGTAGGAAACATTTTCTCAATAGAACATCTCTAGATTTGAATAAAATCCAGCTTCACAGACTATGTATCTTTCAGTAACTATACATGAAAGTGTATATTTTGACTGAAAAACTCAACGCAATACTTAAACAAAATGACTTCTAGAAATAATCTTGAGTTGCATTTACGTACAATAATAGGAAGTCTGATTCAGGCAGGTTCTGAAAAGAAAGGCTTGCGCCTGGGCTGCCTGCACTGTTCGCATCAGGCTAGGAAAAGAGCGACAGCACATAGACCTGACTTTGTGGGACTTTAAGAAAACCCAACACTCGGGCGATGGTGGTGCACGCCTTTAATTCCAGCACTAGGGAGGCAGAGGCAGGCACATCTCTGTGAGTTCGAGACCAGCCTGGTCTACAGAGCTAGTTCCAGGACAGGCTCCAAAGCCGCAGAGAAACCCTGTCTCGAAAAACTAAAAAAAAAAAAAGAAAAAGAAAAAAAAGAAAACCCAACAATATCACTTTTGGGTATATATCCAAAGGATGTGCAACCGTATCACAGGACATGTGCTCATCTATGTTCATAGCAGCATTGTTTGTCATAGCCAGAACCTGGAAACAACCTAAATGCCCCTCAACCAAAGAATGGATAAGGAAAATGTGGTACATTTACACAAATGGTACATTTACACAACAGAAAAAAAATAACAACATCTTGAATCTTGCAGGAAGATGGGTGGAGCTAGAAAACATTGTTTTGAGTGAGGTAACCCAGACCCAGATAGACAATTATCACATGTACTCACTCATAAGTGGTTTTTAAACATAAAGCAAAGAAAACCAGCCCACAAACCACAATCCCAGAGAACCTAGACAACAATGAAGACTCTAAGAAAGACATACATGGATCTAATCTGCGTGGGAAATAGAAAAAGACAAGATCTCCTGAGTAAATTGGGAGCATGGAAACCTTGGGAGAGGGTTGAAGGGGAGGGGAGCAGAGAAAAATGTAGAGCTCAATAAAAATCAATTTAAAAATGTATATAAAAGAAAAAGCAAAAATAAAATAAATAAATAAAATAAAAAAACTGTATTAAATAAAAAAGAAGCAATGCTGTAAGCGCTGTGCACTCTGATGATACAGTTTATCATGTATATAGAGATATAAGGTTGTTGACTGTATTGTTCCATTAAGAAGTTGATAAGAAGGCTTGGATTGATGTGACCAACATTATAACTTTTCCCAGAAGTCAGAGGAATCAGCCTCTTGTCTATGAACACTTTTACACAGACAGATGACTTTCAGCGTCTGTGTCTGATGGTAAGAATGCCAGAGAAGAGTTAGAGAATGCGGGGCTCTGATCGTGTGCTGTCCCAACAACGTCTGGAGGCTCTGAATGCAGCCTCCTCCTTCCCAGGGATGACGGATTCCTTTTGTGGGGGAGGGGTAGTGTAGAAAAATGGTTCTTGAGTCAAAGACGTTTAGGGGGGAAGCTGTGGCTCTGTCTTGATGATCACTGCTACTGTAAAATAGCTTTTGAGCAAGAACTGTAAAGTGATTCCCCCATAAAGTTCAGTCAAGTTTTTTTGCCTGATGAGGAGGCCCAAGTCTATGAGGCTTTTTTTTTTTTCTTTGAATGGTAACTATGGAATTGTAGGAAGTGTTCCACAAAGGATTTCCTTTGGTCATTGTTGTTTTTTTCTTTCAGTTAAAAAAAAAAAAGTGTTTGGTGCTGAACAAGAATCCTTCTCTTTGAGTTCAGCAATGCAGAGTTTAAAAGGCCAGGGCCGGATCTAGGTCACAGCCGTGGTTTCCTCTTTGCATTGGACCTAATGCTTCATAGCCCATCTCTTTAAATATTGGGAACAGAACTCTGCATTCCTTCCGGCTTTTTCATTCTTGGTTATGTGAGCAAACAATGTTTCCCTCGGATCGGCACAAGGGACATTTTACTCAGTGCAGCAACCACAGCTCAAAATTATCTTTATAGGGTAGTCTGAGTCACCTAGTCCCAGGGGCAGCCTAGGGAGGCCCTGTGGGCCCAGGGTCTGGCTGTCTGGAGGAGGTGTCTTCAAAAGTCACCAGGGGATAGAAACCACGGGAGGGACTGATCTACACAGACCATTACAATTTGAGGAAGTGGCTCACGGGATTATGGTAGTCTGCAAATCCCACAGGATAGACCACCAGGATGAACGCCCAAGCAGAGCAGATACTGAGGGCAGGTAGAAGGCCCAGGGCTGTGGGATCCCCTCTTTGTAACAATCTTTGTTCCATTTAAGGTCTCAACTGCTGTATGAAGCCTGCCAGCATGAGGGAGTACTGTCTCTTTGACTCAGAGTGAACCTATTCCAGTTGGGAAGTGCAGTCTTAAACCTCTGTCACAGAAGCGTCTGAAGTCTCAGAGGAACTGAGTAGCTATGATCTAACAAACCTGACATAAATTGCCCAGCACTGGAGGTGTGAGAATCACAGACACATACACATCCTGACACAGACTCACAGACACACATATACACACGTGCACACAGACACAAATACGCATGCACAGATACACACACATTATATCCATAGGCATATACACACATTCACAGTCACACAGACATATAGACATAGACACACACAGAACAGGTACATCGAGACACACAGACATACAGAGACACAAACACACACATGCAGACACACAAAGACAGACAGACAGATATACACACACACACACACACACACACACACACACACACGGAATCCTGTCCATGGAAGGAAAGGAAAAGCAAGCTTTGGATAAAGACATTCTCTCCTTCCTTTATGCCCTGGGAAACAATAGGGAAAGTCCATGGTCCCTGGGAGTACATGACTCACTAGGAGAGACCCAGGCTGGAGACCTTTCAGATGCCGATGTTTGCCAGCTTCAGACTTCCTGAATTCCTGTGTTTGTGTAGGGACAGGAAGGGACCGTTAAATACTGGGTGCAGATGAAAAGTCCACACACACACACACACACACACACACACACACACACACAGAGGGGGCCATGAGACAACATGTCAAGGTGAACTCCTGGCTTGCTGTGTGACTGGAAAGGTTACTTAACTCCTCTGTGCTCAGTCCTTTTATCTGGAAAACAAGAAACAGGAAACCTATACTTAGTAGGCAGCGAGCACTAAATGCGGTAGTAAGTAGGTAAGACACCTACTTACAAGGTTGCCTGATGCCTAAGTCCTGCGAATATGTAATATTATAGCATTACCATCAGTACAGTGCATTTCAACTGTGCATATGCACACATCGCACGTGGTTATTAATCTACAGAAGACAACACGGACTTATGGCAAACGATTAAATTAAAGAAGTTAAAAACAAGAATACTATATCAAACCCTATGAAGGTACCATGCAGAGCCCATGTCGGATACTGCCTAAAAGAGTATCTTCAGTATGGTGGTGGTGCACGCCTTTAATCCTGGCACTTGGGCAGGGAACAGAGACAGGCAGATCTCTGTGGGTTCCAGGCCAGCCTGGTCTACCATGTGAGTACCAGGACAGACGAGGCTACACAGAGAAACCTTGTCTCAAAAAACAAAACCAAAATACATACATACATACAGACAGACAGACATAAATAAATAAATAAATAAACAAAATACTTATTTTCTGTGGTACTTCGCTGATGGAACTTCATTGGATAAAATCTATATTATGTCTACTTTAAGTTAAATCAAGGCATTTCAATGTGTTAGAGAAGATGCTGGCCCAACATTGCAGTCAGTTAAACATAATGGGTTAGTGAAGATGAGCCGCATCAGGATGCCTTCTGCTTGGGAGAGGAATAGGCGGACTTTACCCCCCAATGCTCACAGGAGGCAAGCTTGCCTCCTGGGCCACCTGAGGCTCAGGTGCACGTCAGCCTGCTGGAATGAGAGCCTTTGCTCAGTAATGAGAGCTGCTCGGCCTGTGTGAGATCGGCTCCCTCTCCCTGATAAATGGCTTCACAGATGCTGCCAGCTTCATGCTCAATTAATCTCAGTTGAATTGATCAGCCAGTTATAAAGAAAACCATTAGCAATAAAGCAAAACTTCCCGAAGAGCTTTTCTAGAAGGAGGGCAGGAAGTGAATTGGTTTTTTATAAAGAAATTAACATGATGAACTGTGTTTGAAGAGGAAGGAGTAGCAGCCTGCTATCTGCTGGGCGGACTTCACATCAAGCGGGAGGGCAACACAGCCATCTCTTTCTCACCTACTCATCTTATAAAGTTTAGCCTATGCTAGATTTGACTTTAAGCTAAGAACCTTTAGCTACCCGGGAGCACGTTAAGGTAGGGATATTAATTTGTCTGTGATTTCAGCAATCATTTATTAATCGCTGGTGTGTGTGAGCACATGACGCGTGTTTGTTCACCTTTGCCATGGCGCACAATAGAAGTCAGAGGACGACTATGGAGTTGGTTCTCCCTTTCCGGTATTACATGGGTTTGGGGATCTGACTAAACTGTTTCACTAATCCACTGTTATTTTGTGGGTAAAGGAAAGGAAAACAAGTTAAGGAGTTGAACCCGTATTTGCTAAAGGCTGAGCGGAGCCTGAAGTGCGGTCCTGCCTTTGCTCTTTGTGTTCTGTGCTGCATGTCCTTCAGGATCTCAGTCCTGACCTTTACCCCCATCCAGTTCAGGTGCTCTTTGCAAAATCTTACACTGTTTGTATATTGTTTGAAAATATAACTTCGGTAGAGCTCATTTATGTTAGAATAGAAGAAGCATAGTAGGCAGTACTGAAGGAACAATACAGGAGTAGGATTGTTTTTACTTCTTCACCTACAGCCATGCTTCCGAACACCGTGTCTGTCCCTCTTGATTTCGCTCTTTCAGGGCACCCTTTCCTTTCAAGCATCAATAAACCCACAGGAGACATGATATTTTCTATCGTTTATACTCAATAGCGAAGTGTAAATGTCTTTCCATTTGTATAGACTAATTTCCACAACCCCATATTTGAGTTCTTGAAAAGTGCTCCACCATATGGGTATGCTACACTTTACTCAGCTACTTCTTTCTTTTGGACAACTGTTCCCAAGTTTAAAAATGAGAAATAGAACGACTGTGTAAATAACTGATAAATATATAGAATAATACGAATGTTCCCAACATATATTTGTTTTAAAACATCATGTTGAGCCGGGCGGTGGTGGCGCACGCCTTTAATCCCAGCACTCGGGAGGCAGAGGCAGGCGGATCTCTGTGAGTTCGAGGCCAGCCTGGTCTACAAGAGCTAGTTCCAGGACAGGAACCAAAAGCTACGGAGAAACCCTGTCTCGAAAAATAAAAAAAAAAAAAATAAAAATAAAAAAAAATAAAAAAAAAAACATCATGTTGCACATTAAAAATGTACTTAATTTTTACTTGACAAAAATAAAAATAAAGAGAACTTGGGCTGCGATAAATACCTCATAGCTTAACTTGTAGGCATATTAAAATATTTTAATTAATTAGATTATTGTTAGTATGAGTGTATAGTTATTATTAGTTTCATTCAAAGTGTTTATTTAAAAAGCACTACCATATTTATTCTTTACTCATCTATTAAGGGAAGTGATCAAATCATTGGGCTAATATAACTATGTAGTTAGTTCTAAATTTCCCATTAATATGAATCTTGACTTCATTAAAAATTTTATGAATTCAACATGGAAACTGTTATGAATACCTTCCTAATTTTTTAGATAATGATAACATAAAGATAGATACAAGGGCTCCTCTCCATTCTCATCATCTTCTCTGTAGCTTCCACTCAGGATGCCAGGGGTTAGTGGTTCCAGTACAAGGGCATCAGTTTCTGTGTCCATGTGTACTTCAGGTTTGGGATGACACTGCACTTCCAGACAAGTTTTCTGTCCTTGGTCATAGGCATTCATTGACCTTTATTCTACCTGGCTTTTCCATCTTCTCAAACTTCCTCTCTAAATCTGTTTGCACACTGAGATTTAGCTGTCTGAGACTCCACAGACACGGGGAAACCTTTTGCAGTAAGAAATTAAACTACGACCAAAGACTAGCTGAGCTACAAGGTATTAACCTTCCTGGACACCTTGTCCCTCTCTGTGGTGCAATATAGACCCTTGTCCCCTTGTCCCTGTCTTTGATTGCCAGTGGATAAGAAAATCTCCCCTCCAGGATAAAGGGTGTTTCTTGCTTCCAAATCTCTTTCCAGAGAGATTTGGTGGAAGTCCCTTATGGGTGACAGCTAATCTCTGTACTCACAGACCTATAGTGTTGACATATGCTTAGGGGAGACTGAGGCAGGAGAATATCTGTTAGCTAGGACTAAAGAGTGAGTCTAAGACTATCTTGAATCACCTACTGAGAACCTCTTTGAGAAAAAAAGATTCCTTTTCCATCCCGGGTTCAATAGCTGTGATTCAGGTGTTTTCAGGGCCTTGCTGAGACTTGGATTTTTCCTCTAAAAGTGCGTTTGGTCAGTCATGACTTAGAATCTAGGATCCACAGTGTACCTAGGAATGACTTAGGATCCAGGATCCATAGTGTGTATAGTAATGACTTAGAATCCAGGACCTGAGATAGGATATGAGGTAGAACCCATGACACTGACCACAGTTAAAACCCAAGACTCTTCAATGCCATGAACATTGAATAGATTCTGACACATCTAAAATGGGTGCTAATTATACCTTGATTCTTTATTTTAAAAATTAAAGAAGCTTGTTTCTTTATAAAAAGGATACTACTTAAGTTTGAATAAAATAAAAGTGAAAAATTCTGAATCTAAAAAAATGAGTCTATGCCTACAGTAATTATAAGTAATTGGCCTTGATTAAGACTTAATTTGACTGTAGGCTTCATGGAAGGTCAGACCAGAAGTAAACAAGACATTACACCATGCTTCACACTGGAGGAGGCAGATCTGACTGGTCCCAGGGAGGATATTTACAGGGTGGTACCAAGCCACTGTAACAGGCATGTGGACAGAAGCCTGAGCCTTGATGCTCAGTAACTACCTATACCATTGTATCATAATATGTATATTATGTGCTATTATATATATATATATATATATATATATAGTCTCTCTGGCCCAAGGAAAACACTAGCTACTGAAACAAATTGCATCTACTCCGGAGCTCAGAGTCCAGATGAGCCTTATCAGCTGAGACCTCCGCGGAGGAGATGTGTGTTCCAGCGACATCACACCATGAAGGTAATTTGTTACATGCTATGACTATGATAATAATGGACAGAAAGAGCAGACCTCCATGAACAAACATGGAAAGATGCCTGTAATAAGTGAGAAAGTTTAAAAAGAGCAATAGAGCTGAGCACAAGGGTGTTCATGCGTAATCTTAGCACTCAGGCTAAGGCAGGAGGGTTTCTGGGATTGTTGCGGCCAGCCTAGGCTATATAATAAATACTAAGTCAGCCAGGGACATGTAGAAAGACCCTGTCTCAAAGGGGAAATAAAAGTATAATAAGAATAATATAAATTCTGGTTTTTGTTGACTAATACAAACGTCTAGTCTGATTTTGTTGAAATAAAGATGTACATTATGCTTGCGCATAGGAACATGGAAAACATAGAATTCACATCTTTTAAAGTCAGAACTTAAAAAGCACACCCATTAGTTAAAGTGGTACTTTTTGTGTGTGTGTGTGCACACCAAAGGCTGTTTTTTGGTCCTCTTGTAAGTGGTGGCCCTATGTTAGGCCACCTATGACATCTCACTTGGTACAAATGTAAAGATGTCACAAGTCACAGAAATACATCCACCCTGGACCGTGGATGGGACTGAGGCAGTGGACAGGAGGGACACTGGCCTGGCAGGTCAGATTCACACTGAGAGTTTTAGATTGACTGACAGTTCACACATCGTCCATTTCGAAGCTGTGTGAGAGCTCAAAGAGGCTGGTTTCATTTGGTTAGGAATACAGGCACGAATCAGCTATTCCAGGCAAGGCAAGCGGATGGTCGCAGTCCTTGTGGAGCTGTCCAAAGGTGGCTTGCCATCGTTTGTGGGTTTGCATAACTCATCTTCATTGAGAGCTCCTGCGGTCTCCCAGCACAAATGCAAATCTCCAGGTTGGTCAACCTCTGGCAGTCTCTTCTGTGTGTGTTTCCCCCTTCGAGGATTTTATAATGAAATTTTTTTCTCAGGGAAGTAGCATTACGAAGATATAAATCTCTCAAGCCTTATTAGGTGCTTGGCTTGTGTCCAATCACCTAGTCAATGAGCAAAAAGATAGTCATGGCTCATATCTCAGACAGTTGCTGGGAGCCTTAACTGAGATCATGCATTCAGAATGATGTTGTAGTCTGGGGCCAGGGCAAACACCTGCACAATTTTTTGTTATCACTTGAAATATCATTGTAATTATTGCCTACTGGTAAATATTGATAAGACAGAGCTCTTGTTTCTTGAATCCTGGAAGTGGGAATGGGGCAAATGTGTAAGGTAGTGTAAGATACGTGGTGATAAAAGTATTTCTGAAAGAAGAAAGTATTGACAATAGAATTTTTTGAAAAATGTACCCTATATGCTTGTATACACCAAGACTACACACAGGACTAGTTGTGCCCAAAGGTGGAAGGGATTGGGGGGGGGGGCACAGGAATCCTAGGGCTGAATCTTTGATTACCTTAAACAGTAGCAAGAAGCATTAGTCTTGTCTCCCAGGAAGAAACTTTTGTGTTTTGATTTCTGTTCTCACGTTATGCTAAGAGAATATCTTTTCCTTGAAAGAAATCTAGTACATAGATAATTGCATTTTATGACAGTAGACATGATACTTATTACAGTTATTTTTAAGATAGTTTATCATAGTCAGGCTACTTTTAGAGCTCGGAGCCTAAAGTTAGGTTCTGGTTTTACTCTCACAGGGAATGTGACTTCAAGGAACTAAGGTCGCCTTCTTTCGTAGCCTTCTTGGTTCAGGAAGCAATTAGCTAGATTTCTTTCAAGGACTTCACCTGAGAGGGAAACGATTGACTCAATATAAATCACCCTCATAGAGCTTGGCATAATGAATACCTCCTACGTGCCAACGAAGCTGGGTAACTGGGTAGTGTTGACCCTCCATCACTCACCAGCGATTACACCAAGATGTTTGAGCACAAGAAGGAAAACATATATTGCCATATGTCCTTGACCAATAGATAACCACCAGAAAAATCAATAAAAATTCTTTTTTTTTTTTTTTTGCCCACCAGCCTGCCTCTATTTTCATCACAGTTTTATCTAACTGTACCCTCTGGCTCCAGTTGGCATCAGCCAGCTCGTGTTAAATTCCCAGTGGAGTCTTGCCTGTCTTCTGACGACATGGCTTGGTTTCGTGTCTACTGCCATGTTTTTCAACTTGCGGGGAGCGATCTATAGGCTCCAGTGAAGGAAGGGTCAGTGCTTTTGGCAAACACAGGCTTCAAATTGCTGAAAGGTGGTCCAGGCGACTGTTATTTTAATCTGCATCAGAATTGCTGCACCCAGGAATTCCAGCCAGCCAGTGGAGAAAATAGTATATCGGCCAGCTAGCCTGGTGGCTTCCAAATCGTTGATTTTGAAGTCAACTAAAAGCAAATACTGGGATTTGGTGCTGTCAGATTTACATCTGAGGTGATCTAGGGATATACATACTGAGGGCGCTTTACAGGGCCAGATTTTTTTTTGCCCTTGGTAACAATCTCCCTATGTCCTTGTTTGCCGTTTGTGTAACTGTGTCATACCCACTAATTTTAGCTGATTGAGTCTAGTTACTGAGACTTCTTGGTCTGGAGACATTCTGGCCTTGTGGTCTGTCTGGAGCTTAGGGACAAAATTGGTTTAAGTACGTTTTTGATGAGTGACTAAATAAGGACCCAGAGCTCACTTATCTTTTGTCTCCTTGAGGAGCTTCCTGTTTCAGCCATCTTTCTCCAGTGTCTTTGACTGCAGCTCCTTCCCTTCAAATGTCTACAAACTCTCTTCCATTGGCTTTTCCTTGGATGGCTCTAGAACATTTCATAGTGTTGGGTGGTTAATGCTGTGATTGTCACCCTCAAATTTCTCCCCTATATGATGCGATAGAGGGTTTTTGTTGTTTGTTTGTTTGTTTGTTTTTTTGGTCACTGTCTTCCACTGTCATGGGCTGTTTCATTTCCTTTTGATTCAATGTCGTAAATGAAGTTATTTGCGTGGGAGGTGTGTATTGTGTTGCGTTTAATTGTGTGTTTTTGATTAGCCAACCTTAAAACGGCTTTTATTTTGCCTTTCAAACATGGTTTTGAGGTAAGCGAGTTAAAATGCTGGGCTGTACGGTGTCAGGAGAGTATCTGGCACAGCACATAGGCAAGTAGGGGTACTTAACGACTGTTGGCTTTTCAGAGATTCCAGGGTTCTCAGCTGTCGAAAGGCAGTTAGGATGGGGTAGAGCCAAGCTGACAGGATGCTCATTCTTGCCCTGTGAGCTTGCTGTCGAGAGGCCCTCAGGCGAGATGCAACATGACTCTGCAGATGTACAATAGGCGTAGTAACAGCATGTTCTCCATAAAGCTGTCATGAAGATCAAAAGGGAAAACAGATAACAGTACTTTCAACCACGTGTGGCACGTCAGACAACTCAATGTATACATCGCTGTCAACATGACTTGTGTGACAGGTACTGTGTCAAGTGATTTCTCTGCAACTAGTTCAGCTCATCACTGGAAAAAAAAACTGATCTGTTTACTTTTGTGTCTGAGAAAGATAATTTGGGGGAAAATTACTGTTTTTACTAAACTTTATTTTTAAAACCATTTCTTTGAAACTAACATTTCACCCACCCTGTGGATAGAAACGCTGAGTTCCTCTGTTTCAAGTTAGTGTTTTCTCAGTTCACCGGCCCCCTCCGGTCATATTTAGAAGACACCACCTCTCTGGCATCTTTATCACCCTTTCTTCTTTCTAGCTTGCTTTTGGCTCGTGTGGCTTTTGATACAATTTCTGTTTCTCCATCCAATCCACTCTATGTACCACTTTCTAAAGTAGTTTCCTTTATAGAGTTCAAAATAAAGTGCCAACTCTCTGGCTTGAAACTTAAGATCTTTTGGTCTTGACCGTTTGGATCCTTCTCTTCTTGGTTTCCTTTGTTGGTTATTTCTTTTCACCTGTTCCAACCCTTTGTTTTCACACTGATATTTATTCTTTTCCTCTCTTGGCGAAGCTGTTTATTAATTCACATGGCAGCCTCTCAGTAAAAGGTTGAAGCATTGTTTTTAAGGGGATGCTTGGACAAGTCCTATACCCAGTCTGTAGCAGTCTATAGCCCTCTTGCTTTTCCTCAGAGATTATCACCTTGGTTAGCACAGGTATGCTTTCCAGCATTTCTATGTTCACCTATGAACCTCTAAAATGTGTGTGGGGGTGCCTTGTTATTTTGTGTGGGTGTCTATGACGCAAATAGCATCAACTGGACTTATCATTCTGCAATGTGTTTCTCTCCCTGCAACCATCTGTCCTAGCGATCTGCCCATCAACACGCATCCTAAATATCACTACTAATTCTCCAGACTTTGCAAGATCTTATTTATGGGCGGTGGTCTCCTCGGCTCGCCCGGTCACCCAGCCTAGATGTAACTGTGCAGCTATAGACAGCCTTATAAAGTTGAGGCTTCAGTTCCACTGTCTTTAAAATGGAGATAGTTATGTTCTGCCCTTCTTATAAAACTGTGTGGCAAAACAAAGCAATGTATGTGAGGGAACTTATATAGTTGTTTACATAAGAGGTCCTTGTAGTGTGGAAATGCAAGATGTTGCTATTTAATTGTGTGACTTCTTAGAGTTTAAATGGTATAAAAGTTAAAGTTAATGAATAAATTAATAATTAGACCAAATACTTGGGCTATGGCTTTGCTTTCTCAAAGCTGCTGTGTCAGTTATTTTTATTTTCTCCTTATAATAGCAAAATTGGCCTTGGAATGAAGTGGTATAGATCTAACTTGCACTTCATTTTTAAATTGGAAGTAGCAGGAACTTAAGCATTTATTAGACCGTGCGTGTATGGTCTACCATTCGTCCCTATTATGAGAACTTTCAGATATCCATAACACTGAAAGAATCTACTGGGATACCTGTAAACATACGTGGAGCTGACATTCATGCTTTGTTGTGTTTGTTTTTATCATAAACCTGTCTGTCGATCCATCTTCTCACTCATTTATTCATTTATATATAATTTCTGGTGGTATATTCTAATGTAACCCGCAAATATTAGTAAAGTCTCTGGGCTGGAGAGATGGTTCAGCTTTTTAAGTCAAGACTCCGAACGAAAAAATCCAATTGAATTTCCCCAAATAATACGTATCAATTAATCAGACTTTAGTGTCTGCCTATAGTATTTTTTCCTTGAAAATGGGGTTCAATTTAACATTGCAAAAATCTTGACATATTACTGTATTTTTGCATGCTTTTCTTTTACTGAAGTGGTGAAACCTTCTTTTCAAACCTTTCATGTTAAAAAGCCTGAAACAGAGCTTTCTTGGATGAGAGGGACACGGGGGTCTGCAGTTTTTGCTCCCTGAGGTGGTCTCCAAGGCCCTTCCTGGACGGCTGCAGTGCCATGAACTATTCATATTGGATCAATTCACTAACCTCATGAACCTTGGTGTGGTCATCTATGAAGCAGGTTTTATTTATTTATTTATTTATTTATTTTGGTTTTTCGAGACAGGGTTTCTCTGTGGCTTTGGAGCCTGTCCTGGAACTAGCTCTGTAGACCAGGCTGGTCTCGAACTCACAGAGATCCGCCTGCCTCTGCCTCCCGATGAAGCAGGTTTTATATGGAGCTCCTTGCTAGCCATTTGCTTTTCTTTTGACATGGTGCCGAAACCCTTTGGAGACATTTTCCTTCCCAGCCCCACAACAGAAAGCCTTCTTTTGTTTTAATGCATTCAGCACCAGAAGCTACATTTGAGATTGCGATATCAATGCCTGAAGTGAAAATCACAGTTAGAGGGGCTGTTTGTGAAGTGGAAGAAAAGTGGAAAAACAAGAATCCGACCTCAGTAGAGAGCAAAGTACCGTAGCCTGGGATACTTGTATAGCTACTCTGCCCATCTTCCAGGACTAAAAGTATCTCAAGAAATGTCTGTATTCTGTCAGGAATAATCTGCTTAGTACCTTCCAGGGCATGATGCTTTTGTGTGTGGGAGGGGTCAGAGCCTTCACTCTAGGGCAAGAGGGCTCTATCCAGTGGGCTGCACCAAGCAGCTGACTGCACAGAGGGTGGACTCTTGAGTGGGAGCCTGACAAGGTGGGGTCAGAATCCTATGAGCCAGGTGAATGTGATGGAGGATAAAGGCTCGCATTATAGCAAGACCATGATTAGTCATCACCATCCCAGGACAGTGAATCCGGAAAAGGAGGGAAAAAGTGGGACTGTCTTGGGGGTTAGGCTGTGAAGCAGAAAGGACAGAATGGGCCCAAGCCTGGGGTATGGAGGGTATCAGGTGCTCAGAGGAAATCCGGACTACGCAAGAAATGTTACATGGTGTCTAGCTCAGCTTTGTGCCCTTAGCCTAAAGAAGTAAATGGTAGATGGCAACTCAGCAAATGTTGATGAAAGGAAGGGGGAATGGGGAGAAAAAAGGGGAGTATGGGTGGAAGAGTTTAACCGGAGTTGCAGAAGGTCTGGGCATGGGTCTGGTATTATTGCTGTGAAGTTGTCATAGAGAGCTTAAATATAACTTCTTTATCAACGACTATTATTTTAAACATATTTTGAGCAGAATTTACACTTTGTAAAGGGAGGGGAAGGCATTGCATGCAGATCTGAACAAACCTATACCCACCCACACTTCCATACAATGGGTTTTTTTTTTTTACAATGTATTGTGTTCTAACAATTTTCGTTCCATTTTTTGTGCCCCTTCCTAAAATACTGGTTTGTAACCCACAAGCCTAAAAATTTCTAGGTCCAATCTCTTTGATCCTTTCTAGGACAGTAATTATTTTTGCAATGATCTCTTTCCAGAATTCTCTGTCTGGTATGTTCTCTCCCTCCCTCTCTGTCTCCTAAGTGGGAATTAGTAGCTTTTGAGGAACATCTAACTCATCCAGTCTCCTAGGAAGCGATCACAAGTCCTGCTCTTGTTGTGACAGCACTACACAGTGCCCCTTTACACAGCAGTTGCCTCAAGAGCGTCGCTGGTCCTTAGCTGTCCCTCCTTCCTCTCAGCCGCCCCTTGCTTACCTCCTGCACCTTCCTTTACCTTCAAGGCGACAGCCTTTCACCATTTTCCTTCAGAGGAAAGGTTTCTTTCATTGTCTCTTGACTGCACAAATGCCAAACCAGTTACTTCCTCCTCCTCCTCTTGCTCATCTTTATTCCTTCCACTTTTGACTGGATATTTTTGATCTGTGCTTCCTTAATAAGGACCCTTTTCTTCATCTATCTTATGCATGAATGCATTTATTTATTTAATCCGCCTTTTAAATTTGGCATAAGTATGATTAATGAGTAAATACAAACCCAGATGCTTAAATGGAGAAAAAAAATAACATATAATTCCTGCTCTCAAACATTTTGAAGAGCAGCAAAAGGCTTGGATTGAACACTGAGTTGTCCAGGGCTTGAAAGAATAAGGTCACTGGATTATGACAAGCGGATCAGAGGTAAAACTTTGGAGCTCTGCAGACCTGGATTTAAATCTTGGCTCTATCTGTTTCTCATCATCTGTGTTGGTGTATATATCTTAAGTATCAGTCTTTCTTTAGTGAAATGGTCATTTTGGTATTTGTGGTATGTGATAGTTTATCCTGACTGTAAACCTGATTGGCTTGAGAGGTGCCTGAGAGATGGTAAAGCATATCTCTGCACACGTCTGTGAGGATTAACCAAGTGGGGTAGGTAGGACCCACCCTGAACTACATCACCTATGTGTAGGGGGAAAGGCGCTTGTTCATTCCGGCCACCCAGAACCAAAATAACTACACAGAAACTATATTAATTAAATCACCGCTTGGCCCATTAGCTTTAGCTTCTTATTGGCTAACCCTTATATTAATTTAACTCATTTTTATTAATCTGTATATCACCACATGGCTGTAGCTTACGGGGTAAAGTTCCCAGCGTCTATCTCCAGCGGCTCCATGGCTTCTCTCTAACTCCACCTTCCTCCTCCCATGCTATAGGCCAAGCCAGTTTTTTTATTCATTAACCAATAAAAGCAATACATAGACAGAAGGGCCTCCCACACCGCCTATGGACAGAGGATGTAGACGGGATAAAATGGGTAGAAGGAGAGAGTCTACGCACATAGACATTCTTTCTGCTTCCTGGCAACTGTGGTATGAACGGCCCTGCTTCACCATCTTCCCTTAGCTGTCCTGGATGGGCTGAAACATCTGGAACTCGGGGTCAAAATCAACTCTTCTCTTCTATAAGTCGTTTCACCCAGATGTTCATCTGACTGAAGCAGTGTTGTGACAGTCATGCTATCTCATTTGATCCCACAAGGTCCTGCATGGCATGTACTGTCATTGCCTCAACAGATGAGGGAAACTGAGGCTCTCAGATAAGACCTCAGATGTTCTCACTTGAGAACCTGTGATTCTGGATACAAAACTACCTTACTTCTCTGAGCCTTAAAGAATTTGGGGTCTAAGCCTAGCGGTGGTGGCACATACCTTTAATCCCAGCATTCGGGAGGCAGAGGCAGGCGGATCTTTGTGAGTTTGAGGCCAGCCTGTTCTACAAGAGCTAGTTCTAGGACAGGCACCAAAGCTACAGAGAAACCTTGTCTCGAAAAAAACAAACAAACAAACAAAAAAAAATAGAATTTGGGGTCTAGTTCTTAATATCACAGACTAGAGCCTAGTTTTAGGAATTATTTGTAGAAGTTATCACACTCAGCAGATTTATTGCTAGTCTAGAATGTCGCCATGCCAGCTTCTTGCTCAAGAGATGAGACTGGGTATCCACATAATCCATTCTCCATGCAGACAATGAGGACATTAACAGATCATAATTGCCATCGAGACCGGGGACCTGCTCTGTGCTGTGAAGCGTATGCACATGGGCTTCTGGTACCTTACAACAGTGTCAACTAAATGTTATTAGTCAAATGTCCCGATGGGATGACTGTGTATGGGTAGATGGTAGAAACACCCTTTAGCTGCTTCTGCTGCAAGTATTATCATTAATAGTTGGAGTAGCAGCAGTAATGATCATAAAGAATATGAGAAAATAGACATGAATTCTGGTCTGTTTGGTTCCAGGGAGATTTTCACCATGAAACCTAACAAAAAGTCTGGGCTCTGAGCAGCTTTATACAGAGACTAGTTTATCTGGGGAGTATTTCATTTGATCTATGCTGCTTCCATTCCAGAGAACTCTAGTTCTTGCTGCTACTCCAAGCACACAAGGACTGAGTGGACTGTCACTTTCTCTACAGTGGTTGAATCCAGATGTTTCCTTCTGTGATGACACACCTCTGTAACATGCCCGAGACCTTAGAACAACTGACGCCTTGCTGATGCAGGAACAAAGATCTTATCCATAAAAGACCTGGTCCATAGTTCCAGGATCTGGATCAGTCCCTAAATGTACTGACCTGAATTTTTGGCTTTTGCAGTTTTGCTTCTTGGTAACTGTTCTTGCTAACTGAAGTATGTCAACCAGAATGTGGGTTTTGTGCATAAAAGGCAGAGAATAGTGAAACTTGGGGCTCCATCATTTGGGCAAGTTCCCTGGGCAGTTACTGCCTGGCAATTCAGTCTTTCTAGTCATCTTTATGAATAGCAGAGAGGAGGTGGAGAAGCATTCCTGTAGGAAGGAGTGAAGTTAAGAAAGAATCCCTCTACAGTCACCACCTCTCAGGGATTCCATCCTGTTTGTCAGTGGAATCATCTATTCATTAGGTTAGAGGCATCATGATTTAATTGTGTCTGGGAACACAAGATCTTTGTTCCTGCTTTGGCAATTGTTGGGGCCTATGTGCCGGGTTCCAAGGTCAGAATGGTGCCATCAGCAAGGCGTCAGTTGTTCTAAGGTCTCGGGGCATGTTACAGAGGTGTCATCAACATCATCATCATCATCATCATCATCATCATCATCATCATCATCATCATCATCACTACCAACCCCACACACCTAGAGATATGCTTCATTAATCCTGTGAGTCTCAATTCAATCAAGTTGACAGTCAAAGCCAACTAACGTCTGGATTGCTCATGAGCCTTAAACCATAGGTAAAAGGGACAACTGGAGCAGGAAACCGACCAATCACGGAGCTCCCTGACTCTGAATCCAGAGCCAGCAAAAGAAACACACCCTGCACCTGAGACCTGAGCTAGGGAAAGAAACATCTTTATCCCTGAACCCAGGACTAAAGAAACATGCCCTGACTCAGAAACTCGTATCAAAGAAACACACTTTGTCCCTAGACTCGGAGCCAGTGAAAGAATATGCCCTGGAGGAAAGGTGTCCTGACTGGAGGGAAGCAAGTCTACCTGAAGTTGGGGTGCGATGGAGGATGGTTTCCCCGCAGAATATAACAACCCTGCCCTTCTCCTGGAAAACCTCTACAGCTGAACTCTGATCTGTTCCCTTAAAGGAACGTCTTAGCAGAGCTATTCGCTTCTTCTCTGGCCCAAGATATTACTTCTTTTGCTAATACTCTGCTAAAGGGGAAGCCTCTGCAGAAATATAGCAATCTCCTCCTGCTCCCGCGAAAAGTGAAAAGCTTCTACTTTTTTTCTGTTCTGCCATGCTTAGGCCCCCTAAAGGAGTGTCTCAGCAAGGTTTTTTAGCTCACTCCCCTAAGGGATGTCCCAGCCAGTTCTTCTATTCTGCACCCACAAAAGAAGATCATCACCCAAGACTCTTTTGAGAAAGAGATTTATTTGGGAAGGAGAGTGTGTGTATGTGTGTGTGTGTTGGGGGGCGTGTTTGGGGAACTTTTCAAGTCAAGATTTCTCTGTGTAGTACTGCCTGTCCAGAACTCACTCTGTAGACCAGGCTGGCCTTGAACTCAGAGACTCGTCTACCTCTGCCACCCTGGCTTATCTTTTGTTGTTTTGAGACAAGGTCTTGCTATGTAGCCCTTACTGGAACTCTTGGACCTTCTGCTTCAGCCTGCCCAGTGATGGGACTGTGTCTACCACTGTACTTGGTTGGCTCCTTTATAATTTTCTTGGTATGTATTTTACCTCTCATTGCTGGGTATGTGTATGGTACAGAGAAACATGCGTCAGATGATCTCCAGTGAGCTTTTTGGACCATGTGTGCTAGGCTGAGTCTTGTACTGCAGAATGTTAGGGAGTGGTGTGGCCCGGGACTATCACGAGTGGACCAGCTCGTGTCAGCCTTCCCTAATTCACGAGACTGGGGACTTAACTTGATGCCGTTTCTGCCTCTCAATCTGTGGAACTCACTTTGGAAAGCTTGTAAGCGAGATTGGAAATGATAAGAGGGCCCTTTAGGAGAACGAAAAGGTATCTGGGTTGCGTGGGAAGGGGACCAGCTGCTTCCAGAGCTCCTCATGGCCAAGTGTTCACGGAATGCCAGGTGCTTCTGGAAGTGGGGAGCAGTTTCAGCTCCGCTGTGCTAGAACACTTCCAGGGAGTTGCCAAACATCTCTTGTGACTTTCTTGGGTTGGAGAGATGAGTCAGGAGTTGAGAGTATTTGCTGCTTTTCCGGAGGCCCTGAGTTCCATTCCCAGCACCCACTGAAGCCAGTGGTCCCCTTAGGCAGATTTCACAGGTTATCCAGGGGACGAACAGCACCCTATGACAGGGACACTTACAGCAGGTTCTGGGAAGAAGTCCAGACAGACAGACAGGAGGGTCAGCTTGTGTAGGGAGTCTTTTTCCTAGACCAGAGACCATGAGTGCAGACACCAGAGAAGGCACAGCTTTCCACAGGTCAGAACACACCTGCACTTGGGAGCCTGGGATGCATCCAACTTCTGCTAGCTAAGGACAGCAAGACAGCCTAATGCAGACCTCACCTGGATACAGAGGTCAAAGCCTCCCTCTGGGGAGAGGAAAAAAATCTCAACCAGGGAAAGAGTAACTCCATTCTCACCGTCCACACTGGACAGTCATAGACAGCCTTGGTCTGCACTTTGAACGTCTCTGCCTAGCGAACTGTTCTTCATTTTGCTCTCTTTCTGCTCAAATGTCACCTCCTCATGGCAATACAATACTCCTGGCTCTGAAGCCTGGTGTTTTCCTTCCTGCCCCTGGTGCCAAGTGAAGAGTTAAATGAGTACTTGTTGCCTGCCTGTCCACCAGACAACGAACCCAGCGAGGGCAGGGCTGCCCCTTTCTTGCTCTTCTCTTGGACACCCACCAAGGGAGCAGCAGTGTCTAGCGGAAGGATGAATCAGTGAACTGCGCCCAAGGCCTTCAGGACTTCCATTAGAAGGCTGTCTTGTCCACAAGTTCAAAACCTCTTGGCGCATATTTTCCCTAGACTCTTAATCTCAATGAAAAGAAAAGGGTTGTAGAGATGAAAAAAATGATAAGGGAATATTTAAAAAGCAGCTTGGCATCCCCCATGCCACTTGGGACCAGCTACATGGCAGACATGAAACGCACTCTTGAACAGGGTCAGCTGATGAGGACAGAGGGAGTCATCAAGCTCCGAGCTCTGCAAAGTCACCCTCGGGCACACACACGCTGCCTCCAGCCCAGGATCCTGCCAGTGTAACCGTGTGCAGGTGGAGGTGACGGTAACGATGCAGGTGACCCCGCCATTGCATCTGCAAGGAGTGATCTCCTTGATAAGTCAGCAGAGTGTGTCAAAATGAATACAGAAATCAGGTCGGCGAGGAGCAGTTACTGTGCTCTGAGAGCTCTTTGTTTCTCTCTCTGGCGTGTGGGTGCACAGCCTTTGATGTTAGGATTTTGGCTCATTAATAACTAATTTACATTTCCCAGACAGCAAATTGTGATCTGACACAAATTTATAAAAGAATTCCAAATGGTGAAACTCTTTTTATACAATGGGTCCTTTGTGGGCTTTTCTCCCTCTCCCTCCCTCTCTCTCTTTTTCTTTCTCTTTCTAACTTAAGGAGTTTGTGATTAAAATTTTAATGCAATCGTTGAAATCTCCCGGGCTACTTGAAAATAAAAGTACCATCTTATTTCTTCCTTCTCAGAGATCATGACAACTGGCTGCTCCTCGGTAGATGCTGTAAATTTTAAAACCGCTTTTTCCTCTGCCCTGCACCTCAGATAAAATAGGATGTCCTCAGGGAGCCATTGGAGGACCCAGTAAAGCTGCTGGAGGCAGCGACTTCCTTCAGTGGCTTTGGGCGCTTCTCGGCAGGGTACCGGATCAGATTTCATTTCGAATAACATTGTCTCATCAACTCTGGGGACTCCCAGGGCTGACGATCACTGCTCCAGATGCCTAAAGCTCCAATCCCAGTTATTCTACAAGCACAGATGGACAGGCCAGCCAGGGCTACTGATCCTGTTAGTGAAATTCGTGGAAGGCCAGTTGCTCCTTGGTGGGTTTTGATAGCTAGTTTTAACGATCAGTTTAGTATAGTCTAGGATTACCTGGGAAAAGAGTCTTAATGAGGAAATGTCTAGATTTGGTTGGCTGTGGGCATATGTCTGTAGGAGATTGACTTAATGGCAGTGATTAATGGAAGAAAATCCACCCCACTGTGGGCAGCACCAATTCCCTAGGCAGGGGTTCTTGAATAGTGTAAGAGAGGAGAAAGCAAAGAGGCAAGGCAGGACCTGTGAGTTTTTTCTCCTTCCTCTCTTAACTGTTGGTGATGTTTTAACTTCCTCCTGTCTTGGCATTCACTAAACAATGGGATGTAACCTGGGATTGTGAACCAAATAAGCCTTTTCTTCTCCAAGTTGCTTTTTTATCATGACAACAGAAGTAAAGTCTGGGTTTTCTATACTGTAGTTGGTGTTTCTTTGGGGCATATGGGGGCCAAGAGGACTCTCTCTCTCTCTCTCTCTCTCTCTCTCTCTCTCTCTCCTCTCCTCTCCCCGACCCCAGCTCCCCAATCATTTGTCTTTAAGAAAAACTTTGTCTCCTAGTGTGGTTAACTCACGGCTCAGTGGGGGGAGGCAGGGCTAGCCTTGCTCCCCTTTGTGCTAGGGTAAGAAAATGCCACGTGCACGCCCAGCCACCTGGAAATACCTTTCCTGAATGACAAAAGGAGGTCTGTGTGGGGGACAGAAAGGAGGCAGACTAGAAAAGTGGATCGGTCAGCTGGCTGTAGGCAGGGCCGTGGGGAAGAGCTACAGAACAAGATGGGGTGCTAGCTCTCTGGTGGTGTCACTTCTGGCAAAGGACTTGGTTCTACCGAGTTACCCTTTGCTTGAAGGAGTCTAGGCAGCAGCCATAGACTTGTGCCGCGGAAGCAGCCAGGATGGAAGGTCTAAGGTGGCACCACTTGAGGTCAGACTGTAAACGGTCCCGTAGCAGGAGCTCAATTGACAGCACCCAGGGAAGCAAGGAGCCGCTGGTTCCCTATGTTATCATCATAATAACAGAAAGAATGCATTAGGAATTCCAGGCAAGAGTCCCACCTGGATACCGTCCCAGATTCGGATTCATCTGTGCGTGCCTTTGGAAATAAGCCTTTCACAAGGAGGCTTTCTCTCTCTTTCTCTCTAATTTCTTTGTTACCATTGAAGGAATCTTGCTCCCAGCTTTGGTTGTAAAAAGCTAAAAACCAGAGAGCCCACTTCAGTGGGTGTAGTTCTGTGGAGAGCTAAGAAGGGATCATTGCCTTTGACGTGGTCTTTAATTCCATTGTGCCCAGAGTGTCTACCTTCCAAAACCACCAAGAGACCTAGTCCAATGCAAAATCAAAGAGTCTTTTTAGTTATGAGTTTACTCGGGTCCACTGTCCGACTGACACAGAGGGTGGAGTAGGAGAGACCTCGAGGGGCAGTGGGGCAGGGCATACACTGTAGGAGGAGTAAGAGTTGCATCTGGGGGATTGCTAGTTGCGTAGTAACACCTCAGGATTGCTGCACCTCCGGGCAGGGTGGGGGGAACCTGTTCTGAGCTGTTTGGCCAGCAGCACTGAGGGAAGGTTGCTGTACCTGGAGCCAATGGGGGTGGGGTGGGGGGCGAATACTGCATTCCACCATTATCAGTAAAGCACCTTCAGGGCCCACCAGCTAACTTCTGATTGCTTCCTTACCACTTGGAGGTTACCTGGCAGTTTCTTCCCAGTAATTAGGACAAGGTTGGGCGAGGTCGGGGACTCAGCACATCCTGCTAAGACAGGGGCCTACATCTTGCTGGGTCTTTTTTGCTGCCTGTTAAGGCTGCCAAAGTGGGAGCAGGGGAGGGGGCTGGGGTGAGGTCCTCAGTCCTTCAGTTCAAACAAACTTATTCCAGGAGGGGCAGGGGTCACACCCGGGCCTTTTCTGTGGCTTGGGCATGTGGGCTGGGGAACAGAGAGAGGACTGGATTGTCTCATTCTTCCTTTCTGGTCTACCTGACTCTAAGTGATGTTTGGAGTCCATCTCCTGTGATGAAGTGTCAGGGGCTGATTGTGGTGTCTGCAGACCATTTTGAAAGCCACAGGGATGAAGGAACATTTTGGACATTTAGGAATGAATGCTACTGTCATGTTTAGTAGTTTTATTCTTTTGGGTCTTGAATAGCTTGTGAAACACGTGTGTGTGTGTGTGTGTGTGTGTGTGTGTGTGTGTGTGTGAGAGAGAGAGAGAGAGAGAGAGAGAGAGAGAGAGAAGAATGCGTGTGAGTGTGAATGTGTATGTGCACAAATGTGTATTTATTCGTGGAATCCAGTTGTCAACCTTGGTTGTCATTCTTCAAGAATCATCCACCTGATTCTTTGAGACAGGATCTCCTACTGGGACCTAGTTCCTGCCTGTCAGGCTAGGCTGACTGTTTTAATTGAAAACCTCATGCCTTTGGCCATTTCACTGGCTGCAGCTCCATCTTTTAAGCCTTAGAGAGTGGCCTTGTGGGAGAGGTGATCCAAGTAAGGACCCAGGAGGGGTTATGTAATGATAGGAGCCAATAACGGCAAGGGAAAACCTTTATCTGTGCACATCTACTTTGTCCTTGACGAGTGATCTCAACTTCCAGAAGAACTTGGACCATGGGAAGGCTTTGGGATGGTATCTGTGAAGAACATACATAGCAACTGTGACTTGTCCAATATGCTCACACAGCATGGTTAGTAAAATCTGTCTATCATCTATATCTATCTATCTATCTATCTATCTATCTATCTATCTATCTATCTATCCATCCATCCATCCATCCATCTATCTATCTATCCATCCATCAATCCTTCTATCCTTCTATCTATCTATCTATCTATCTATCTATCTATCTATCTATCTTTCCGTCTATCTACCAATCTATCTATCTATGGTAGTGATGGAAAAATTCCCTGGGTGACAACTAAAATCATCACGTTTGTTGAGTTACATCAAGTAACTGGTATGTCCAGGCCTAAATAGAATATGTCTTGCTGTGTGGATCATATAGTTAGTGCTGGGGAGTTTGTACCTGGCACACGGCTTCAGAGGGATCTTTTGCCAGACTTCTGCCTAGTTTCGTAAATCTGCTGAGGGTCAAGGCTGACTCTCAGGTCTTGGTACTTCCAGGATGCTTATGGACTGTTTAACCTGGTATAGGTGGAGCCAAGTAGAGAATTCTTGTATGTGCTCTTTGATACCGCGGGGCTGTGGCAGGCTAGAATTTCCAGTCACAGTTTGCATTGCTTTGTCAATGTAACTTGACAACGTTTTTAACTGCATGCAACTTCATGACTTGGGCATGTGATGCACATGTGTCGTGCGTGTTAACATCAGTTTTGTACCTACCTGGGTTCCCGGTGTTCTGCTCAGTGACTGGGCATAGCTCTATGCACACACAGGAGGTCGTGAGCTAGTTCCCATGTGATGATCAAGCTCATCTATGACTTCAAGTTGGTTCCCTCATCATCACATCCTTATCTCTTCTTTTTCCAATGTGAAGTTCAGGTAGATAACTGGGCCATCCTTTCATTTGGTGCTTTTAAAACAAATCGGCCTAACCATTAATAAATGCAGCATTTTGTTGGGTGTAGTGGGTCTTACCTTTTACTACACGATGATGGGCACTTCTGTGGAATGGTGATTGCTTGTTTCTCCTGAATCCTGGAGGCCTGTGTGAGAGGTACTGGAGCTCACCTTTATCCAGCCTTTGCCTAGAACGGTAATTCGGTAAAGCAGACTCAAACAATGTATAGTAGAATAGCTCTGATTCTGAGAGAAGGCTTCTGAGGTAGTTTAGAAGGTATTTATAATGATTCCTGAGTAGATATGCTTCTCCATGCAACCATTCTGGTAGATATTCCTGAGTAGCTCATGTATGGTGAGGAACAGATTGGACTGATGGAAAAATGCCTAGCTGGGAGTCACAAGGCTCTGGATTTGGAAGACAATATGGTGTAAGAGTGTGGGCTTCAGACCCAGATACCAAGAAACAAATCTCAGTTCATCAACCACATGACTGGACCAGCTTTGGTTTTCTCGCCTTTGGGATGAGGCTAGTGGCTGCCCCACAGCGTGGCTGTAGAGGTTAAATGAGGTCATAGAGATTCTGATGCTTTCTAGATTGGTGTCTGGTATCCCTAGTCCCAGCCCATCTTCTGAATTTCAGCCCTCCGTTCTCACCAGATGGCTGTGTGTCCTTTCTGCCCACTGTGCTTCACGCCGCAGTTATCTTCTCTACCAGTCCCTCTCAAACTGTCCCGCTCCTCCCACACGTTTGCTTTAGTGATGGGTTTCGTCATTCTCCTTTGTCCAAGCCAGATGCCTGCTGTCACTCTCACCCGTCTCTCCATCTTCCAACCTGGAATGGCCCACGCATTACCTACTCCTTTGAATTCAGCTCTCCCAGATGGTACCATTCTCTAGTTCATCTATTCCATCGATGGCCACCTCCTCGTTCCAGTTTTTCATTTCTTGTCCAGGTTACAGGGTAATGAACCATTTTAAAATTTATGCTACCACCAGGGTAAATCACCGTCTGTTGAAGAGTTATTGAGAACCCTCAACATTCCTCCATATATTCCCAGGGGATATTCTTTGATCTGTAAAAACCGAATCCTCATGTACAGAGTCCCTTGGTTCTTCTATGTGCTTCTCTTCAGCTCGCCCCCAAAGGAAACACTTCATGTTATACCAGAGAGCCAGGTTCTGACTTCTGCTTAGAAGTATCTCTAGCCAGGCGGTGGTGGCGCACGTCTTTAATCCCAGCACTTGGGAGGCAGAGGCAGGCGAATCTCTGTGAGTTCGAGACCAGTCTGGTCTACAAAAGCTAGATCCAGGACAGGCTCCAAAACCACAGAGAAACCCTGTCTCAAAAAACAAAAAACAAAAAACAAAACAAAAAAAAAAAGAAGTATCTCTACTCTTCTTTAGATACTTCCTCACTGCCTGTGGACTCTTAGCTACCACTTAGGAGGCACCTGCAGTGTCATGGAAGAGCTTTCAGAATCTTCCAGCCTGAGTTAGACAGAGCCCTCCTCTCTGGACTACCATGTCATAGACTTAAGTACTTAGGGTCTTTGTTTTCTTCTGGTCTGCATGCCCTCGAGGTTAGGGACTGCTTTGACCAGCTTGCCTACATCAGATGCTAGTACAGTGCCAAGCAGAGATGAACTAGATGGACATCTAGCATGTCTTTATGGAATGAGTGACCAGAAAATATAGAAAGTAACCAGACGATATGATAAAGAATCTGGTGTGTGGGAGGAACTCCTTCAAAAGTTCCTTACTTTGACCTTGTCACTAAATAGCTAGCCTACTTGGGTAAGGTCCATTGTTCTCTTGGTCTCCATTTTTTTTCTTATAAGTGATATTCATAGATAATTTGATAAGAAAATATATACACAAAGCTTCAAATAAATGTAAATCTGTAATAGAAGGAACTAAAATAAACAAATAGTGATTAATAATAAAATGGTATATATTCAGTAAGTAAGTAAACAAAAGTATGTAATGAAGAGGCCAGAAGCTTGCACCACCTTAAAGGGTGTCAGTCTGGTCTTCAGAGCAGCATGACAGAATCATGTTTGTGTGTTTGCTTTAAATTTCTCACTTTGGAATAATGGCTAAATGAAAAAGTTTAATTTCCAAAAATTATCTTGACCATAATACTCTTCCCTGACCCCTGACTTACAGAATGGTGCTAATGACTCCCTCTTTCCTTGGGAGGAACCATGGCAGATGAAGGGCCGAAGAAATTTAAGATCCAGAGGTTGGGGAGGAATAGAAAGGCACAGTGTCTTCTGACATGGCAGGACCACAGACCCAGGCACTGACTGATGGCAGCTGTGATTGCCTGTACAAGACCCAAACAAGATCGACTCAGTCACCATTTTCACTTGTAAGGCTGGGGCTTAGGAACCCTACCTCAAGCTGAGAACTCTTGACAAGTGATGGCTTATGGGGAGGGTTAGTCAGTTTTCTTTAAGGGTGTGGCCCTTGGTAGGTCAGCCACATGCCAGCAAATGGACCCACACCCATGAATATGGCTAGCACTAATTGGACTCAGTGGTTTATAAAAAGAAGCAAAAAAGTGAACATGAAGTTGGAAGGGGATGGTGAGTGGACCTAGGAGAAATTGGGGGTGAATATTATGAAATACATTGTATGCATGTATGAAATGTTTAAAGAATTAATAAAACTGTTAATAAAAATATTATAAATTAATGAAAATATTATAGCTAAAAGAGAATGGTGTTAGTGAGACCCCTGCATAGACCCCTCTAAGTCTCTATTGGTAAGCTTAGTTGCAATCCCCAAAATTTTTAGCATAGCTACTAACTTTATAAGACATGCATTATCAGTGCCAGGGAACTGATGGAGGGGGAGGGTCACTGGTGTTGGTACTCCAAGGGGAGTCATAGTGCTCACAGAGCCTAGCATTGAATATCTGCTCTTTAACAAGCACCTCACTCATTGTATTTGGTTTCATTGAATACAGTGATCTGTTGGGCTATAAAATTTTCAGTTTTTCAGATGGAGAGACTCGGGCATAGGAAGTGACATGTTTGGCAGAAGGTGACAGAGAAGATGTAGTGGGTCTTGTTTTCTCTCCCACTGTCTGTGTTCTTCCTACTCTACCTCCATATTTTTACAGGAACTCTGGTGCTGGCGAGTAGAAAAACTAAAGAGAATGCCACATTCCTGGCAAGATAGGCTGATATAGCAAGATGGCATTTATGATCTTATAATCTCAGTTAAGTTTGTACACACAAGTTTATTAATTATCACAGTTTGTCTCTGACAGTCTTTTTGGCTCATGAGTGAATAATACAGTCATCTTATGAAGTATAATCAAACCTCAGGGACCTTTGCAGGGACTCACCAGCAGGCAAAGCAGTATTTGTGCATTGTAATGATTTAATGTAAATTACAGTCTCACATTCTCATTTAAGATAAAAGGACATTTAATGGAACTTCAGTATTTTTCTCATTTTTTGCTGTGATCAGTTGTGATGATTCAGTCTTGATAGTGATGGGTCACTGAAACATGGTCATCTCTCTTCTGCACTTGTGCTACCCTCAGGGTAAAGCTGTTCAGGGCAGATAATAAAGACTGAAGCATTTTGTAGTAGTAAGGCTGCTTGTTCATTTCCCGGCCACCCAGACTCCTGAAATAATCACATAGAAACTATATTATTTAAATCATTGCTTGACCTATTAGTTCTAGCTTCTTATTGGCTAACTCTTACATTTTATTTTAACCCATCTCCGTTAATCTGTGCATCACCATGAGGTCGTGGCCTACCAGCAAAGTTTCAGCGCATCTGTCTCCCGCAGCAGCTCCATGGCTTCTCTCTGACTCTGCCTCCTTTCTCCCAGCATTCAGTTTAGTTTTCCCCACCTAGCTCTATTCTGCTCTGCACAGGCCCAAGACAGTTTCTTTATTAACAATGGTATTCACCGCATACAGAGGGGAATCTCATATCAGTATTTCAAATCCTCTTGTGTTCAGGCTCTGTTACTTAGGCTGGAGGGAAAGTGGCCGAAGGGCAACACTACACCATCATTTTACAATTTTGTAAGCTAACCTCCAAAGGCCAAATACCTGGATTCACTGATTGTTTTATCTTCTTGCCACACTGAGGTGTAAAATCACATTTTCATTCCCTTCTGCTTTCTTTCTCTTTTTCTCACCTTTCATCCTTCCTTTTCTCATTCTCTCACTTTCTTTCTATCAGTTCAGCTAAGCCCCATGTGTCAATGCTACTTTATGGCTCAAATCCTTCTACTCCTGCTGTGTTTGTGTTGCTGCTGAGTCTGTCCCATCTACACTGCATTTTCCCTATTTTCTAATATAGAACTGACTTGTCAAAAAGCCATGACTGCTATTCTAGAAGGAAGCAAAGACAAACATACAGCTATATCTGCTGTATGCCAAGTCTATCATCTATCTATCTATCTATCTATCTATCTATCTATCTATCTATATCTGTTTGTTATTAGATTGAAGAACCCTGTAGGTATAGAAGAGTGGTAGAACAAATCTGATTGTACTTGGCACCTTATGCAATGTTTCCCCCAAATTCAGGTGCTACCATCACTGCACGAATGAGCCAGGCTGTCCTCAGCTGAAGACGTCTGCAGACTCAAAGAGTGCTATCTGCTGAGCACTGAATACACAAGAATTCATTGTGATTTTAGGCATGCAAAAAATCAGATACTTGCTGGAAGATGCTTCAGCTTGGAGCTGAAAGGCTTCAAAGGTTTATAATCCCATCCCCAGGCTTGGAAGTACTTTGGTGGTGTGATGATAAGAAGCAGCCTGGCTTGGCATGGGGTGCCACATCCTTTCAGGGTTTGCATTTCCAACTGCAGAGCAAACACAGCCCCTGGTGCTCTGACTTTACGCAGGTTATCTTTGCATTCAGAGAGAACTTTATTTCCACCAGACAGACCGCACTGGTTCAGTTTGTTCTGTATTCAGGAAACTTCTCTCTCTCTCTCCCTCTCTCTCTTTAGAATCACAATGACTTTTACCACTGTTTTTTGCTGTTGTGAAATTGAATTCTAAGAAGTGTATTAGCATAATGAGACATTGTGGTTGAAGTTATCGAGAGTTAACTTCATAGTTCTTTAACCTTTCTGTCTTCTGCCATAGATGAACTGGAAGAAGGGTTTCCTGCTTTGCCTTTCACTAGCTAATCCCTTAGACAGAGTCTCTCACTGAACTTAGAACTAGGCTGATGAGCAAGCCCTAGGATTGTTCATGTCCCACACTCCCACCCACCTGAGGTTCACACCTTGGGATGGGGTTACAGGATGTATGACTGCATCCAACTTTTTACATGGATGATGGGGATTTGAACTCAGGTCTTTACATTTGCAGGGAACATTCTTTCTGGCATAGGAGGCAAGTTTGGCTTTCACCATGTAATCATGGCAAGCCTTTTTTTTTTAATTTATTTGACCAATGAAATATGTCTATAAAATAGGAAATCAGACTTCAGAAAAAGAGTAAACACTGACCTTTGCGATCCTTGTGGGAGAGTTAATGCATTATTCAGGAATGATGATGTCATCAAAGTATACAAACAGGTACTGGTTCTTAGCTAAATTCTTTCTCAGAAACTTCCCCAGGGAAGCTTGTTTAATAAAGCACATCTTCTACCTTTTCCTTCTATGAACATCTTTGCTATAGGGAAAACACCCTCACCGGGGATAAAAAGAACTTTGTAGGAAATACTTTATAACCCAATACTGATCACTGAGTGTAAGCAACACAATAAACAAGAAGCTATTTGAGTGTTAAAGTTTGCAAACTTATATACAAGCAATATTATCAGTTACATGTTTTGCTTTGTTCTCTCAATCAGATGTGTAGTTACCGAGAGCCAGTTCTTTCTGTGTTCCGCCTTCACAGTTTGGGAACAATCTAGAAGAAACGCCAAGTTTTAGGGGAAGCTGGGAGCTTGCCCCAGTGGCCCTACTTACTGTCTCCTCTCCCCTCTGTGTTCTTGGCATGAGCAGTGGATTTCTGCTGGCATCTCCTCCTCCAAAGAAAACAAGAAACCAACTTACCAATCCGGTTTTTATTTTACCAGAGGGAAGAAAGCTTTGTTACTTTTGCCTCATATTCCCAGAAGAGAAACTAAATACAATCAATGCACAAATTTAGGAATTAAGTAGTTTGCTAGTTTCTTCTTTTTTACATGCTTGTGTTCTGAAGAACCAGTGACCTAGTTTAGAAACCAAATAGTTATTCTTAATAAGAACAAAATAGAACTCAAAGGAGTTAAGCGCTGGTAAGCGACTTGAATTCAGTGAACATTTCTGTTCAGTTGCCATCTTATTTCCAGGGCCAGACTCCTTCTAGAGCCCTTGTCTCCTCAGTTCTAGATCTATGTGCCTTTATTAAAGATTGTTATTGTGTGTGAGATGTGTGTGCAGACGTCGTAGCGCGTGTGTGGAAATCGGAGGGCAACTGTGTGGAGTTGATTCTCTCAGCTTTTACGTGGATTCCAGGGATTGAAGTCTGCTCTTTAGGCTTGCACAGGGAAAATGATTTTACTGTCACACGGTGCCCGTTAACTCTGTGGAAGTGAGTTTTGTCCAGGTACACACAGCTCTATGCTTGCTTGATCTAAGAGGTAGGTGATACCCAAGTTGCACACTGAGATGGCTCCTCACTGAACTGCTGAGATAGTGTCTTGAAGCGCCTTGCTAATGTCACTGGGCTCTGACAATTGTTACATACCTGTGGAGTGCTAAAAGCAAAGGTAAGCAGAAGCTTGAGCAGTTCCAGACAGAGTGAGGTGACCATGTGATTCACACGGCTGTCCCTTTATTAACTCTAAATGCACCTTTAACAAAGGTTGGGTCTTCTAAATCTGACTTGCCCCTGTCAAGACAAGCATGTTCATGGGAAATTTGGATCAATGTGGGGAATAATACTAGAGTTGTATTTCCCCCTTTAAGGAGCCTGTGAGCCACATGCTATAAGACTGCTACAAGTTTTCAAAATTCAATGATAGCCCATGACAGAAACACACAGAAGCTTTTAAATTGAAATTTTATCCTTTTTCATTGGAAAAACACCCCTTCTCTTCTTTGTCATGGTGGACTCTTCCTTGTTCTGGACACAGTCTGGGGTGACCTCCAGCTGTGACGACTTCTTGGGTGCTCCAACATAACTGTCCTCCCTCTGACTCTGTGCGTGGAGAATTCTGATAGAGCGTAAAGCACAGAAGTGCAGAGAGAGTGAGGTCTCATGGGAAGGAGGGAGAGGGAGAATGTCTAGAGCACCATATCTCTTACTTGGATATTAGCCGATTCTTTGGTATCTCTCCTTCTCATCCCTCGTCTTTGAGCGAATAAAATGAAAGAATTTCTGTTTTTCTTAAGAGAGTTAAAATGAATTTTCTTCTGGCTCTAACCCAAACAATCCTGACAAATTAAAAATTAAAAATTCTGTTAGTGGCTACCATGCTTCCTCTGCATGCAGGGGAGAGTTTCCATAAGAACCTGCTGTTGGGGAAGGCTTAGCTAGCTCTTATATCCTAAACTAGCCCATCTCCGTTAATTAGTGTATTGCCACGTGGCTGTGGCTTAACGGGTAAAGTTCCCTCCAGCATCCGGTGTCTGTCTCCAGCGGGGCTACATGGCTTCTCACTGACTCTACCTACTTTCTCCCAGCATTCAGTTTAGTTTTCCCTCCTAGCTCTGTTCTGCCCTACCACAAGCCAATGCAGCTTCTTTATCCATTTACCAATCAAAGCAACACATATACAGAAGGACTTCCCACACCAACCTGCCCTGAGCTGTGTAAGATTTTCAAGTTGTCAGTGTCCCATGTTAGTCATATTTTCATCACTGTAAGATATTTGAGCTATAAACAATCCTTAAAGAAGGAAGGTTTGTTTTTAGACCTGGTTTCAGAGATTTCAACCCATTGTCAATGTGCTGGGACATCATGACAGGGGCCTGTAGTACACTTCTGCTTACTCGTAGCAGGTAGGAATCAAAGTGACAGATACATAGGAGACAACATGCCTATCAAAGGGATGCTCCCTGACCTAACTTCCTTTGGAGAGACCCCATCTTCCTGAGGGTCCATCATCCCACAACAGTTTCTACATTGGGATCAAGTACTCAATACATGAGACTTTGGGGGTACACTGAGGTCTATCTAAATGAATATGCCCTGGGCAGTGGACCCCAGATATAGACTTGCCTAGAATATTAGAACTTTGATTTACTTACATCGACATTGATTCATGTGGCAGAATTGGGATAGGCAGTTTGATAACTAGCTTGATTCCTGTCTTATATTGACCATGAAGGCACAAAAAGCATAAACCACCTTAGATTTTTAAATATAAATTATCAACAAGATGGCTCCCCTTCCTCTAGTGCGTCTGCTGATACAGAGGGGATTGTGTCAGGGCCTTTATTTATGTTTCTTGGTATTTGATTTAATTCTGATCTTTAAAAAAATCCTTTCGGTGTTTTAGAATGTAATTGACTCTGTAGTGTCTCCACTAAAGTAACTTCTGTTTTCTTTTAATTAACAAACAACAAAGTGGAAAATCATTAATTTTTAAATGTACATGGTCAGGGTGTGCTTTTAAAGAAACCACTGAGGTGTGGTCAATATCCATTTAGGAACTTCCAGAAGGAAGTGTTTGGCTAGGCCATGGTCTGTCTCATGTGGACCACAGTTCCCTTTCATGACCACCAGAACACTGTTCACTGTGGCGGTTGGTACTTCCTCCATCCTCCAGGGTCCAAGGAGGACATTAATGTTCTCGGATCATTTCTTCAGTGCTTTCCATGGTAATTTTGGGTGTGCCCAAAGGCTTCTACTCATTCGAAGCTACATAACATTCTCTGTATGCCTCCGAATCTCCCCAGGCCTTCCGCTTCTTCTCATTTGAATCACATTATCCTTGATGCAGAAGATGGGAGCAAAATAAAAATGTAGTTATTAACTTCCTGTGATACTCACATGACTAAAACCCTCTTTGGTTTATCATTTTCCCCCATGGATGATAAAGGAGACAGAATGGATAGTCTACTTCGCTTTTCTATTGCTGTAATAAACACCATGACCAGAAGCAGCGTGGGAGAGGAAAGGGGTTATTTGACTTACATTTCTAAGTCATGGTCCGTCACTGAGGGAAGTCTGGCAGGAACTGAAGCAGGAACCAGGGGGCGGAAACTGAGGCAGAAATGCACAAATGCAGTTTACTGGTTTGCTCCCAGACTCACAGTCACTTACCTATGTGGCTGAAGCCCACCTGACTAGGGATGGCACCGCCCACAGTGGACTGGGCCTTCCCACAGCAATGAACAACCACAGACATCCCCACAGGCCAATGTGGCAGAGGCAGTTCTTTAACTGAGGTTCTTCACTCTCTCCAAGCATGTCAAGGTGACAATAGAACTAACTAGGACCATGGGAAGGGCCATGGCACAGGTAAGATGGTTGTGAACAATAGTCCCAAACCTGCTGTTGATACAGAGTAACCCCTGGGGATGAGCTGTTGGTGGATGCTGCTTGTTCATTTTCCCCAGCTATCCAGACCCAAAATAACCACACAGAAACTGTATTAATTAAAACACTGCTTGGCCAATCACTTAAGCGTATTGCTAGCTAGCCCTGATATCTTAAATTAACCCATTTCTATTAATCTGTATATTCCACATGGTTATGGCCACTGGTAAGGTTCCATCCAGCATCTGGCATCTGTCTCCTGTGGCAGCTGCATGGCTTCTCCCTGACTCCGCCTTCTTTCCTCCTCTGCTAAGCCACTGGCCAAAACAGCTTTATTCACTAACCAATAAAAGCAACACATACACAGAAGGACTTTCCCATACCACATAGCAAATATTTTGGCAATGTTCAGCAAATGCTGTCTCTGCAAAGGTTTCTAGTGCTGCTTCCTCCACCAGAGAAGAAGAGCAAAGCTTCATCTACAGAGAAAGAGTACCACAAAATCCTAGAACCCGAGGGCTTCATGGCAGGAATTCCTGAGTGAGTTCCTGGATATCACAGGAGTGTAAGGGAGACATAGGAACTGAAATTTAAGGAGACCAGTAGTTAGCAACAGGCCATTGCACCCTTAAACAGTGACAAATGGCGGAGAGGGCCTGTTACACAAGCTAGCTTGAGCAGACAGCAGATTCTGTAAGCTGGGTTGAGCACCAGTGGGAGATGGCCTTGAGAGGCAGACTGAGGAGGCAGACATCCTTCTTGCAGAACTGCTGGGGAGCAGAGAAAGACAAGGTGAACTTGGCCTCTTAGGAGGATTAATTTCCACTGAGTTTTCTTTCAGAAGCCGATGCTTTTCAATTCTTCCTTTGTGTTGTTTTTCAGACATAAAACTTGAAGGAGTCCTTTTTGCATCAAAGGCGGGCCTTGCCCGGGAGGCCTCGCTCACCAGCTTTTCCCTACTGTCCCCTGCACGGCATCTGCTGCTGGAACTTTTGACATTTTGCTCTTCCTTGATTCTGGATTTTAATGCCAACAAATTAATGTGTAAGATGTCGGCAGAAAATGACTTTCACAGGGCAGAGTGACCTTGTGTTTTGGTCGGGAGGAGAGGAGAGCGGCAGACGCGCTAATTGCTGAATGATAATCAACCTTTCTATGATCCTCTGAGGCTCTCAGAGGAATCAAAACAAAATGAAATTAGAGCGGTAATATCAAGCAGCCAGCTTCGCAGGGGCACAACAGGTGGCGACGAAAGCCAAGCCTCAGCTTCCCTGAAAGGGTGGGAGACTGGATATGACTTCTGAACCGAAGGGTTTGTTGGTGGCTTTTTATTGGTTTTTACTCTTATCGTAGCAGTTTATGAAAACAGACATTTCTATGGGACACACATATGTGCAGGTATACACTCATGAACACAGGTGCATAAGTGCATGCACACACATGTATAAACATACACACTCATGTCCATGAATGCAAACATGCACAGATACATAATAAACTCGTTTTTGTGTGTGGGGGGGTAATTCCCCCCTTCTCTTACTTCCCTCTAAACCATCCCCTGTTCTCCTCATTATTCTCTTTTGCATTAAGGACTTCTTTTTCTCTATGTGTGTGTGTATTCCTAGAAACAGTAATATAACTTCCTCGGTCCATGCCATGTTATCTATATGTATATATTTTCAGGGGTGATCTTTCGGTACTGCATAAGCAATTGCTGTGCTCTTCCCTGGGGAAGACTATGTCTTCTGCTCCCACCACTTCCTTAGTTGCCTGTGGTTTTTCACCTAGGGTTGAGACCTGGACAAGTGAGCTTCCCCACTTCCACGTTAGCTTGTCTGTTGATGGTGTCTTCATTCAGGTTGTATCTAGGTAGCCGTATTAGTGAGGCTTTATGGGTGTAGCTTGCGACATTGCTAGGGCACACAATCTCTGTCATTTGCAATCTTTCTACACTTTCTTCTGATATGCTTTCTGAGTTATCGGTGCAGGAGATGTGTTGTAGATGTATCAGTTGGGAGTGGACTCCATAGCCCTGCATTCTGATCAGTTCTGGTTTTCTGTGACGGCCTCCATCTGTTACAAAGAGAGGTTTCCTTGATGGGGGTGAGAACTACATCTATCATGTTATAAGGACCCACCAGAGATGACCATCAGGCACAGCTTGTGGTCAATTGAAAGTCTTTATTATAACCAGCTGAGCCTACGCTCAGATAATTAGTACCTAAGGATAGTGTCAAGTGTTTAGGGTAAAGGCTTTTTAAAGGCAAGAACTACATCCTGGTATCTTGCTTGGCAGCTGCAGGGCTGAGTTTTGTGCAAGCAAGCAGTTTAACATAAGCTAAGACAAGTTAGCTGGGGCATCTTGACCTCTGGTTTCTAAATAGAGTTGGGTAATTTCCCATGGAATCCTCCATCAAGGAGATCAAATTCTAGTTAAACCTAAAATGGACCAAGCAAGAGTACAATATGGAAAACCCTCTGCGCTTTCTCGTCCTGCCATGGTTCGTGGATATAAATAATTAGAATGTAGTTAGGGATGATGCTGATTTATGTAGGCTGTCCTCCTCCATATCCATGACTTCACTAGCCCTGAAGTTGTCCAGGTTTCCAGTACCAGGCGTGATCTCCTTCTTGTCTTGAGTTCAGTTAGGGAGCTGTTGGTTAATGTCAAGGTATGTATGCCGCTACTTCACCCTGAGGATTATTGCACCATGGTGGTCATAGATGCCATACCTAGGTAGGCTATTGGCTAGTTCTCTCCTTTGGAAGCTTTCATGGCTCATTGTGGTACCATTAATGCTTGTCCTCAGGGAGGAGGTTCTCAAGTTAGATATAGCTTGGGTTGTTTATGTCCCATGCCCAATGTGTACGGTGTCTTCAGCAATAGGAACTTTCCTTCCACGTCTGGGGAGGCCACCAAGGGCAATAGCAACAGTCTACAATGTTTTGGGAGTTTCTTTAGCAACCTTGACCAACAACTCAAAAGAGAGCTTCCATAGGTGTTAGGCACAACCTCAAACTCACTTTTGCAAGGAAAAAGAAAAAACCTACTCCCTTTTGCTTGATGATTAATGCGAATATAGATAAAAAGGCAGCTGGAGTATAGCTCATTTTTCTGGATACTGGGGATACTGGAGTATTGTTGCCCTCAACAGCACTCACTAGGCTATTACCCGTTATCTTTTAACCATTATTATTATTTTAAGGCAGGATCCTTCCATGCCACCAAAGCTGGTCTGGAACTTGTTCTTTTGCCTCAGCCTTCTAGATATTTCTCTTCTTAGGCTAAAACTCTCTAGTGACCTTTCCTGATATGGAGCACAGGGAGTGACAGAAAGATAACAAACAGACTCACAGTATTTCTTTAATGAGCATAAAGGGCGCCAAGGATGTGTCTTGTGTACCCTCAATTTCCTCTGCCTCCATAGTGAAGAGGGTCTCCCGTGGTCTGGAGCTCATTGCCCTCCTCATTTCCATACTTTCATTAGTCCTTGTGTGCCACCTTAATTAGTAAGACAGGAGTTCTCTCTGCTCCTCAAAGGGTGGCCACTGTCACCTACCTTGAAGTTTTCATCAAGGTGAATGCTCTTCGTGACCCTCACCTTCACTAATCTCTGCTGTCTTAGTCAGTGTTCTATTGCTGCGAAGAGAAGCCATGACCATGTCAACTGTTATAAAAGAAAGCACCTAATTGGGACTTGCTTACAGGTTCAGTTTAGTTCATTATCCTCACTGTGGGGGACATCATGACAGTCATACACGGTGGGAGAGAAGGAGCCAAGAGTTCTACAACCTGATCAGCAGGCAACAGGAGAGAGAAAGAGCACTGGGCCTCACTTGAGCATCTAAAAACTCAAAGTCCACCGCCAGTGACACAATTCCTCCAAAAGGGCCACACCTCTTAGTCCCTCGCAAGTAGCCACACTCCCTAATGACCTTGTGTTTAAGTAGAGGAGCCTATGTGGGACATTCCTATTCAATCCACCGCAAGCAAATGCTTTCTTCTTTCTGAGGCTCCTGGGGCACCCATTTACCACCCCCATTCTCATTCCCTATTTTATTTTTCTGACTGACACATGTCTATTACACAGTGTTTTGCTTGTTAAATATTCTTTTTCAACCACAAGTGCATATCTACCAGTATTATATCCCTATTCTTAATTTCCTTCCACATACATTTCTGTGTTCATCTCCACAGGGATTGAAAGTGTCTTCAGAGGCATATTTCTTCTATATGTAGCATGACTCCACTTCTTACAACAAATGGTCTCCTTTGAACTGAGTTTCTGTGACTGTATCTCGAATAGAAACAGTCGGGTTTCAGGGAGAAACAAGTTCCCTAATTCTAAGTGTATATTGAAATCCGAGACTCTGGGTATTATTTCTCACCCCTCAGTTGCTTATTATTTGGGGCAAATTATTGGGAACATTTCTTTTTCTTTCTTTCTTTCTTTCTTTTTTTCCCCGAGACAGGGTTTCTCTGTGTAGTCTTGACTGTCCTGGAACTTGCTCTGTAGACCAGGCTGACCAGAGCTCAGAGATCTGCCTGCTGCCTCTGCCTCCCAAGTACTAGGATTAAAGGTGTGCGCCACCACCGTGCGGTTATTGGGAGTATTTCTATGCCATGATTTCTCCACTTGAGATTGACACCTGGTTGGGTATTGAGTTCTCACTACTTCCTGCTCTTCCATCTCTGCTTCTCGTGGATTTATGTGAGTTCAAGGTCAGCCTGATCTGCAAAGGGAGTTCCAACACAGATTCCAAAGCTACAAAGAAACCCTATCTCAAAAAAAAAAAAAAATTGTGTCTAGGTAGAGTCCATAGCCTAGTGTACGAGAGACCTCACTGATGAACTATTTTGCCTGGCGCTTGAGGCTTTGAAAGTGTCTGACAAAGGTGTTCGGGCCCGATTCAAGACAGTTTTCATTTACACGCAGTTTAAAAGCACATTCGGAATGATCCCCGCCTTTTAAAAGTGTCTGTTATTATTCTATGGTGTGTAGCAGTGTAGAAAGAACGACATGGTTAATATAATAATACGATCTTCAGTCATTTTTATGAGACATTTGCGTCCTTTTATGCAACACCTAATTGACAGTTGGCCCTCCAGTCCTCTCCAATGGAAGCGCCTATTAAATGGAATTTATGGCCACTGCTTTCTGAGTCAGTTAAATGATATGAGATGAAAATCTCCTTTAAACGATGCTCAACGGAATCTTTCTCTGGTTGGAAGAATCGCGCACGTTTCAGGAAGGAGCTATTTATTGTGCAATTGAGAAGGCAGGACTAGGACCTATTGCGTGGGTCCACGTGCGGTACATCCGAGCACTCCTTTTAGGAGTGGGTGCTCTGCTTTGATGAAATGCGCAGATCCCAGCCTGACTGTTGCTCTTCTCAAGTGTGGCAAAGGGCTGACAGAGACATACTCGTTCTGGAGGCGGGGGACGCATCTGTTCCTCCTATGCGTGATCTCTGGTGCATGCTGGCTTCCTCAGCTGATAGCCCTTACTTCCTGTCCTTCTCCTGCAGGGTCAGCTCCAGTGAGAAAGTGCTCCTGGCTTGTTTATGGATCGTCTAGCCCTTGGTAAGCACTTGGCAAGTCTTCGCTGGATGAATTAATGAACCAATACACTGATTGCCTTGGCCTTATGCTTACTGTGATTTTGATATAATTTTTTTTTACCATCTGAAACCTGTTAAATATTTAGTTTACAAATCAGTGCATTCATAATGAAGCCCAAGAATAGATGCTCATTTATTTTCAGTAAATGAAGGAGTTATTGTAGGCTAAACACTGCCCTTTTCTGCAGCTGATTACTGGTGAACGTTGTTAGGTAACCATGTCTTGGCAGCCACCCTGATCCTACCTTGAGGTTGCTAGCAGATCCAGCCTTAGGCAAATGCAGAGCTGAATGCATTCTTATTTTTTTTAATTTTTAATTTTTATTTATTTTTATTTTTTTATTTTTTATTTTTTGTTTTTTTCAAGACAGGGTTTCTCTGTGGCTTTGGAGCCTGTCCTGGAACTAGCTCTGTAGACCAGGCTGGTCTCGAACTCACAGAGATCCGCCTGCCTCTACCTCCCGAGTGCTAAGATTAAAGGCGTGTGCCACTATCGCCCGGCCTGAATGCATTCTCGTGCTCTCTGATCTGTTCATCAGTAATAGATGAGGGAAATGCAAGACTGATTGTTCCTTCTCTGTATCGCTTTTTTTGACATCATCTTTTTCTGTCTTCTTACAGAAGTGAGCAATGTATGGATATTTCTGTCACTTGTTTCTCTCTGAAACCTAAAACCAAGTCTCTGGATTCATGAAAAAGAGCCTGGGATAGTTTATCCGAATTCCTGGTTAAGCTCTTTGTCCAACGCATTCAAAGTTACTGAATTCATTTGATCCACTTGATTTCAGCTTGAGGTCTTTTGTCTTAGAAATATTGTGGACAATGAACTAGAACATTGCATGTGCCTAAGACTGGTCTTCAAAATCTGTGAAGGAACTAGAGAGGCCTTCCAGAGAACTCATGCTAGTAGCAAGACAGACGAAGAGGGCTACATGTAGCTGCAATGTTCTTTCTGTATCTTTCTTTTCCTCCTTCATTTTGTACTTGTAAGTAAAAGCAGATTGCAAGGCTGTATCATGAGGAAAGTGTGAAAGGGGTCAGGGTAAGAACCCAAGAGGAGAAGGAATATCTGAGTTCAGTTCCTTCACAGAGGTGAATTTATATTCTACATAATCCTAGGTGGAGCTTGGATTGTAACACGCACTGGTAATGAGCTATTAGGAAAAGGAAATGTCCAAGGTGATCAGTATCTCTGCAACAAAAGAAAGGGTTAAATGGGCTATAAGGCATGGTCAAAGAGATGTGGGTAAAACTTTGTTGTCATGTGGGGATTATGGTGAAAAAATGTTTTAAGACGAAGGATGAGAGATTAGATAAAGTGATAGGTGGGCTTAATACTCGATATGAGAAAATGGCTTTATGGGCTATTCTTACACTGTGTGAAGTTGTATAATGTGATTGGTTTAATAAAGAGCTGGATGCCCAATAGCTAGGCAGGAGAGGTTGGGCAGAACTTCCAGGCAGAGAGAGAGGAACTCAGGGTTAGAATCTAGGCACGCAAGAGATGCCGGCAAGATGGGAGCAAGTCGGTTGTACAGAATGGAAGAGAGGTAAAAAGTCACGTGGCAGAACATAGATTAATAGAAACAGGTTCATTGGACTTATAGGAACTAGTTGGGAACAAGCCTAAGCTCAGGCCAAACTTCATAATTAATAATACATCCCTGTGTCTTTATTTGGGGGCTGGCGGTCCCACAAGAAAGACTTACTAAAAAGCGATAAATGAGCTGTGATATAAAGTTATGGTTTACCAGTCAGTGATTTTTCTTAGGCAGAAGATTGGGATCTGATGAGAGCTCAACAGGTTTAAATCCTATGACCTAAAGTTACCATCCTTGACTTTCCTGTCTCCTGAACGCTGGAAAACAGAGGCCAGTGCCCCATGGTGAAGGAAGGGTAACCTATACCAGACAATGTGCTTAAATCTGAAATTCTTCAAATTATTTTGGAAGTCAAGAGTGATTGTGCCTTCTTCAACCATGCTATCTTAGCCAGTCCCTGCATGGTTCCTGATTCTGGCTTCAGATCCTAATGATTCAAAGCATAGGGACTAATGCTCAAACTGTCATGGTACCAACAGTAACAATGGCCCACATTACTGAGCATTGTGCCCCAAGCACTGTCTTAGGCATTTAAAGAATATCGTCCCACTCAAACTCACAGTTCTGGGTGAAAGATCATGCTATTATTGACCCTCCTCACTCAAAATGCCATGTCCTCCAATATCCTGCTTTTATAATTGAGGGACATGAGGGGTTTTTCTTTGTTTGCTTGTTTTTGTTTCTTTTTTTGCAAAGTTTAGTGGTTTATCAAGGCCTTTGTAATGTGACAGAACTGGATTCAAACCAAAGAAATTCTTTCAATTAGCAGAACCAGGAGGCTGTCTTCCTGCAGCTTCACTCTCGACCACTTGTAAAAATGGCTTCCCGACAGGACATCTTCAAAATCAGATACTTCCATTTTCCTTTAGTTACAATAATACCTCTGGGCAGAAGCAAATATAAATGGGTGGTCTCTAGTTATCTGAGTGACCTTAATCACAAGTCTTAAACTTCCTGGGAGGTAAAGGGAGGAGGAGACTAGTTGAGATTAATAGATTCTCAGTTCCAGCCAATGTTTGAGTGGCTGCAGACGCCTTCTCCCAAATATGGATGCTGAAAAGCCCGTAGAGCCCAGCTCACACAGGATGGCGAAGGGTCCAGATGCTGGAGATTTTTACAAAGCCTCCAAGGTATTCTGGTGGGCAGCCAAGGACACACCCCCAGGTAGCTGGTCAGTCCTTAAGGAAGGCATGCATCTTCCTCTGCCTCCTCAGACTTCCTCATGTAAACATTCACATGACATACATATGCGACTCTAAGGATTTCCAGTATTGTTTTCCTGGTGGCTTTGTTCTAGTCGTGGCACTCAAGTGGGACTCTGTGGTCTGAGATAGTAGCTATAAAGCCACGTCTCAGCCGAGCATTAAACAAACAAGCAAACAAAAAAAACCTGGACTTTACAGGTGAAAAGTACAGACGTGGCAAAGATGCACTTTTAAAAACGAAAGAAAGAAAGAAGAAAGAAAGAAAGGAAGAAAGAAAGAAGAAAGAAAGAAGAAAGAAAGAAAGATAGATAGATAGATAGATAGATAGATAGAAAGAAAAGAAGCTGCTTCTGCAGAATTTCCCAGGAGCCCGAAGCAGCCGTGGTACTCTGTGTGCTGAGATAACCTGGAGTTAGGAAATGGACTAAAGGCCAGCAGGATCCGCCTCAATCTGGCTGAGAAAGTGCAGTCGCTGGATGTCTGAGCTATTACGCAGGGATTTGAACGCTGAGTGCAAGTGCAGCACGGAATTATTTCAACAGTGAGTTTGAGTGTCAAGTGTCCTGCTGGGTCTCTGGGATCTGATCCTCCTGTGGGGGAATGTGGCAGCTGTCGGAGCCCCAACGAGCCCCGAGCCCCGCTGCATGGAGGTGCCAGTGCGGCCAGTTAAAACTTGCGCGGGGGTTTTGTAGCTGGCCTTTTCCCCACAAACACTACCAGGACGCCTTTATTTCAAATGATGCAGCTGTAAGAATGTGTGAGCTCAAGCCGTCCAGATGGAGGTCAGCCTGGTTGGATTCCCTTTTGATCCCCACCTTCTCTCACTTCGGCTCCTGAACTGCTGAACCCAGGGCTGTTTGCCTTTCCGTGGCTGGATGACATCAGCAGGGAGGCAGTTCCCCAGGCCAAGGGAGCCAAGTCCTCAGACACCAACTCGGAAGTAGGACAAGTACATTTTGTTTCTGCGATTCAACCCAGAGAACTGCTTGGTCCCTGAGGCCTGTGCCAAAAGTGTTTGCGCAACCTCGGCAGCGGTACCCAAAATGCAGTGCAAGACTTGGCCAGAGATCTCATTCCACTGTGGAATGAAGTGGAATGAGGTTGTGGCATGAAGTCCGTGGCAGGGCTAGTGTCGGTGGCCTTGTCTATTGAAGTGTGGGCTCAAACTTCAGGAAAGGTTAGGGTGCTGGAAGTCATGGTACTAGGCCTTTGGCTAGGCTCGTCATGGCCCATTGCCTCAGCATATAGCCTAGCCAAGGCACGCAGCCTCAGGGAGCATTGAGGTGGAGCTGGCCAGGGCACGGTGCCATCTTGTTTTGGCCAGGAGCATGTTCCTAGGAGGGAGTGGGGGAGTTGGGGAGGAGAAAAGCTACCAATTTGGCTGTTGCTCCTGAACATTTGCTTTGCATTCTTACATCTTTGTTAAAGTCCCTATATCCCAGGCAATGGGACAAGAATACATGCACTCTACACACGTGAATGCATGTGTACACAGAGAGACCCAAAATATCTTAGCAGATAAAACCAGCTATTGTATATGTGTCTATATGTGTATATTCTTCTTAGGAGAAATCAAGGACTATATAAATATGTGCACATGTAAGCGACCAACATTTGATTGCAAATACTAAGGTCTTTTAAAAGCTAAATGCAATAATACACTTGTATATTTTGTAGGGCCATACAGGCCGTGGTAAATTCCACATGTCTCACTCATCTGATGAGCCTCCCCACTCTGTGGAGCATGTGTTAGCTTCTGCTCTAATTTAATGCTTCAGGAAATCAGGGAGGTAACTTGTTTAAGGTTTCATATCGTCATATTAAATCCCAGGATCAATATTAAAAAGCACAGGCCATCCTAATCCACGCTCCTTACCATACTGACCCCCAGATCTTCATCGTAAAATCACCAGACTTAGAGCCCACTCATCTACTTGTAGAACTTAGATCAGCTCTCAGTGTCTTCCAGAGCAGTCACGAGACCAACAGCAACATCTGCTTCACCTGGAACTTTTGAGAAAATACAGAATCTCTCTTTCTTTCTTTCTTCCTTCCTTTCTTTCTTTCTTTCTTTCTTTCTTTCCTTTTTTTGTCGTTGTAGGGCCCCGGTCTACCCTTGTTCCTGGGGTGCATCTTGAGGACAGTTTCTGGTCAGCTAACTAAAGCATTCTGTTTGTTCCTGTGCTCCCCCTGCCCCGCCTGGCGATTAGCTGTAGGGCATTGACTCCATCGTTGGTGTGGTAATTTCCCACCTGCCTGGGCCGAAATCCTTGTGCAGCAGCTAGGTATATAAGGATTTCCCCAAGGTTGAATAAATGGTATTCGGCTGATCTCCTTCGAATGACCCAGGTCTCTTTGTGTGTTCTTTCAATCTCCAGGCCCTTGCCCAACTCGCATACGGTACAGTGGCATGCGAACTGTACCAAGGGTGTAACACAAAATCGGGTGTTACAGGTCGTTGGTTTTATGTTGAGGTCTTGTTGGACTTGAGTCTTGTGCATGGTGATAGGTATGGATCTTTTTGCATTCCTTTTTATTGTTTTTTTTTTTTTGAGCTGTACAATTTTCTCCACTCCCCTTTCTTCCTTCCCCCACCTTCTACCCTCTCCTGTGGCCCTTATACTCCCAATTTACTCAGGGGATTCTGTCTTTTTCTCCTTCCTATGTAGATCCATGTTTGTCTCTCTTAGGGTCCTCTTTGTTCTCTAAGTTCTCTGAGGTGGTGTACTGTAGGCTGGTTTTTCTTTGCTTTATGTCTAAAAGCCACTTATGAGTGAGTACATTTTATATTTGTCTTTCTGGGTCTGGGTCCCTCAATCCATCTCTGGCCCTTTGACTCATAATCTGTGCTTTGGTAGCCTCATCTGTGTGATTAAAAAATTTGGGATGGGGAGGAGGATGAGATTAGGATCACACTCTCTTGTCTGCCATCCTCATTAGCTCCTGAACATAGAAATCACGGAATCGAAGGAACAAAGATAAAGGAGAAGAAGGAAGAGGAAGCAGGAGGAACAACAGCAGCAACCGCAGCCAGCTCCTTTTAGGATCTCATACCCACAATTCTGCTAGGAGCCAAATATAGCAGATTGTGCCTTCAAAACTTTCCTGGTAACCTTACTGCATCCAGGGTCAGGAATTGTTGGGGTAGACTGACTTGGCAGGTGCTTTCCATCTTTGCTGAGTCTGTGAACTCATCCACGGGGAACAGTCTACACATGTGTTATCCCACCTCACGGCCGATGGGTATGTCAGCACTCAGAGAACATTTGGCTGTATTGATTCTAAACATTCCTATTGTGCAGAGACCTGACTTTTAAGAAGCCCCTGTGAGTGGGCCATTTGCTCTGTGTGGTAACAGTCCATAGTAAAATTGAGTCCCTTTCTCTTCTGGGAAAGAGTCAGAGTTTTAAGAGAGCCACCGGCTCCCATAGCTAACTGAGGAGAAGGGAAGAACTTTATGGTGTGCTAGGAGTGTTTCAAGGCTTTGGAATCCTCAAGGTTAGGAAAAATTAATGGCCCAGAACATTTGCAACTCAGGAGAAGTCCTTGAGGGTGCCTCAGGATGGACAGAATGGCCAGCCTCTCTGAACATGCCACCTGGAGCACCAACAACAATGTCCAGGTCCCAGGAATGACCTGGCCATCTGGCGAGGCACCGAGGGCTCTGAGGACATATTGTGTTTATTGCACCTCTTCTGATTTTTTTTTTTCTTTTCGAGAGGCAAAACTCCAAACAACCTCTATGTTTTCCTGTCTCCAGAGTCCCGCTGTCCGATTTGGAACCTTGCTTACTCTGCCGTGGAGCCATCTGTTTGAGATATCAAGACAAAATTCACCAGGGAATGCTTCTGTCTAGGTCAGGACAGGACAGCTGTGTGGCTCAGGCCACAGAGCCAGCCCACGCAGGCGCTTGTAACTTTAGATGGCCCGTATCCAGTGGGACCCACTTATTTACTGGCTTTGCAAAGCAGTCCAGAGACAGATGGGATTTCTTGTGGAGCCCTGCCCTGCCACCGAGAGGCAAGCCTGGGCATTTGTATTGTCACCTGACAGCTAAGCTTGTCAGGCCTTGCACTGGACATGTGAGGGACACGTGCTCAGTCTGGGTGCTACGCACAAGAGAACGGGCAGCTGTTGCCCTTCCTGGCTGCCCAGCTTGTGCCTGGTCACGTCCCGCTCTGCTAACTGCCTTTTCCCTCTCCTCTGCTTTGGTATCATGGCTTGAGAGCTGCATGGCTAATTATTTTCTTTTCCTCTCCCAAAGCTTCTTGGGTTGTTCTCTTCACTTCCCTTTCATCTCTTCCTGGCCCACATACAGGGTCCGATAGCTAATTCTCCTCTCTCTCCCCATAGCTAATTCTCCTCTCTCTCCCCATAGCTAATTCTCCTCTCTCTCCCCATAGCTAATTCTCCTCTCTCACCCCCAAGCAGGATCCTAGGGTAGTGGATAGTAATGTGGGGATGGCTTCTCTTAAGTTTGGGGCTGGAGATCAAGTCCATTCTGGGTTCTTGGCACCTGAAGTAATCCATGTTCACTCTCTGCAAGTGATTGATTGGTGTTGCAGGGACTACTAGCTGTCCCGTGACTACCACGAGACAAACCAGGGTTGTGACAATCTACCTAACAAAGAGGCTGAGGTGGGGGAGAGCTGGTGTCTTCCTGCAGATCAGTGAACAGCTAGATATGCTTAATATGGTCGAGGGGGCTCTCCATTCTTTTATAGCTTCGGATTCTCCAGAACATTTATTTTCATTTTTAATGTTTTGAATGAACTAACTTTTAGTTTTATTTTTCAAGCACTGACTAATCTATAGGCTTCAGTGATATTTTAAAACATGTATATGTGTATATATATTACACAATGAAAAATTTCACGTAATTTCACATCATTGCTTCAAATACTGATCAGTGAATATCCCCATCCTCGCCCCCTCCCAGCACCCTGATTAACTAACGCAGAGTAAGTAGGTATAAGCATGTTTTACAAGACAGGGTTAGGTTAACAAGTCTTGTCTTTCCTCTCTCCTTACATAAGCAGTGTCTTTAAAAAAAAAACATGTGTTTGATGTATGTACATGTATGTATATTCACGTGTGTGTGTGGTAGCTGTGAGAACTGAAGCTGGCATTGTCTTCCTTGATTGCTTTCCACTTTGTTTATTGAGACAGCATCTCAATAAAGCCTGAGTTCACCAATACTGACTAGCCTAGACAGCTTGCTCCAGGATCTCATGTCTCTGCCTCCCGTGAATGCTAAGATCGCAGGCAACCACTGCCTGGTTTTTACGTGGGCTTGGGGGATACAAACTGTGGTCTTCACACTTTGCTGGCAAGTGTTTTATCCATTGATCCACGGAGCAAACTCCACCCCTGCCCCCAATTCTTTGAGACAAGGTTTTGTGTGTCCCAGGGTGGCCTATGTTTCTCTATATAGCCGCCAATGGCCTTGAACTTTGGATTTTCCTGTGTCCTTACCAGGGATGAACCACAGTGCCCACTTTTATGAGGTACATTTACATACTAGGAAAGCAACTGAGCTATATCCCCAGACTGCTGGGTTTTAAGAAATATCAAACTGGCAAATCCTCTCTTCCAAGATGCTGGGCATGTTATTGCCCAAGTTCCCAGAATCCCTGTAAAAGAGAAGAAAGAGGGTGATCTCACATCTGTGGAGCCAGGAGAGGGAAGCCAGCAAGAGGGAAAGTGTTAGGGAAAAAAAAAAACCAACGCAATTTCCCTGCTCCCTTGAATTCAGTGGCTTATTAACTGCTAACTAAGCCTTGCCCTCTCGTTGTCCCAGAGGGGCTGGCTGTACCGAGCAAGGTGGAAGAAGCAGGCTCATTTGTAATTACACATTAGCACCGCTGAAGTGCTGTTCACACACACCCTCTCCTCACCGAGGCTCTCTGTGCGGCCAGTCCCTGTGCCCCAGGGCCAAACTTTCCATTGTTTATTCAATTATGTCGCGTCCCTAGCTAATCGCTTTTACATTTGCCTAATTCTTCTACAGTGAACTGCCTCTGGAACGGGGACCATTTGCATATCTGTGTCTTAATTACCTACCCTCTGCCTGAGAAGAGGGTAGGAGCCGCTGCCTTTCTCCGCCCTTCTCACTGCCCAGCTGCCGGACTGCTGCAGGCTGGGAGGGGAGGAGCTGAGGCTCTGCCCTGCTTGGAGATTGTGGAGTTCCTGCATCTGCTGACTTTCAGGGGCAGCTGCCTGTTAAATCCAAGCATCCCCTGTGTGTCCTTTCCTGTAGAAGCCACTTTCATTCTTGGCCCAAGAGTGTGTAGCTCAGTGGTATAGCACGTGCCTAGTGTGTGTGGTGAGGCCTTGAGTGTGATCCACACCACAGAAAAAAAATGAAAGAAAACAAAACCCCAATCCAACCTAATGCAAACCAAACAACAATAAAACCAAGCAACAACAGAACCCTAAGCAAACCGAAACCAGCTAAAGCCCAAACCAAAGCCAATTTTCTCCCCTCAAAACCAAAGTCAACAGAAAAACAAAAGAATGTGTCCCCTTCAGCCAGGTCTCCAACCATGGCAATATACAGGGAAGGGAAAAAACACTCATTTTTCTGTAAATATTTACTTAGAAGATTTAAATTAATAAACTAGTGTGTGTGAACGGAGGAGCATGCACGCCACAGTGCGCGCCTGGATGTCAGAGGACAACTTTGCGGGAATCTGTTCTCAGCTCCCACGGCTCCTTGTCTTTCTTGCTTCCAGCTCGACACAGGCTTTTGGCCAGTGGTCCTGTCTCTGCCTCCCATGCTGTCTTAAGAGTGCTGGGGCCACAGGTACTCACTACTGCATCCAGCTTTTTTTAAAAACTGTTTTTATTGGGCTATATATTTTTTTCTGCTCCCCTTCTTTCCTCTCTCCTCCCTTTCTATCCTCTTCCATGGTCCCCATGCTCCCAGTTTACTCAGGAGATCTTGTCTTTTCTACTTCCCATAGATTAGATCCATGTATGTCTCTCTTAGGGCCCTCATTGTTGTCTAGGGTCTCTGTGGTTGTGAATTGTAGGCTTGTTTTTCTTTGCTTTATGTCTAAAAGTCACTTATGAGTGAGTACATATAATATTTGTCTTTTGAGGTCTTGGTTACCTCATTCAATATGATGTTTTCTAGATCTATCCATTTGCCTGAAAATTTCAAGATGTCATTTTTTTTTTCTGTGTGTAGTACTTCATTGTGTAAATGTACCACATACATTTTTTTGAGACAGGGTCTTATATAGCCCAGGTTGCCCCCAAACTCAAAATACAGCTGAAGACGACCTTGAACTTCTGATTCTTCTGCCTGTACCCCTTTAATACTGAGATCATAGGCGTGGACTATCTTGGTTAGTTTTTGTAATTGCCTGAACCCAGGACTTCTTGAATGCTAGCAAACACTCTACCACCTTTCCCTGGATGAACTTTGGGCGTCTGGCTTCCCAACACACTACTTTGTCTTCTTTGTTCCTGGCTCATCCCATCATTTTTGCTAAGGCTTCCAGGTAGATGGAGGCTGTTGAGGAAAGTTAAAGAATTCAGAAAATGAATTTTTAGCTGGCCATGGCTTAGTAGATGAGCATGGAACGTTCCTCAGGTATTTTTTCATTATATAAATGTTGGGAAAATTCAGGATTCTTTGCATGCTTACTGTTAGCCCCTCGGGAGCCATAGCAGAGTGTATCGTGAGCTCTTGTCTATGGGAGTGGTCTCACTGCGTGTTTTAGTTGATTTTTTTATTTTGTTTGGTTTTTACAAATTTTTGGGTAACTTTGCTTCTCTGTACTTTGTGGGTTTAGCTTCTGTTTTTCAAAACTCAAATTCACTATATTATATCCACAGCTTTACTTTTTATCCTACCTAATTTTTATCCCATCAAATATTGCTGCTGTAATTTGAATTGACTACTATCTCCGTTTCCCCTGTCGGGATACGATAAGCATCTCAAATGTGAAATTCGCTGAATAGAACTTATCATTTTCAACAAACTGTGCTCTCTAGTTTACACTTTTCTCTCAGATGGCAATGAAATGGCTCACTCAGCTCCTCAAGTTAGATACGATTATCTATCTCATCAAGTTTCTTCTTGTGTATTTGGCAGATACCCCAAACTGATTCTGATCATTCTTACAACCTGTCTAGACAGTGGCTACAGCCTCCACACTGTTCTCTCCTTGACCTGTAATCTCTGAAATAACTTTGACCATGCTCTCCTGAAATCATGTTTTTAATAAACAGACACAGCCATCTCTTGCTTCAAGTTTCCTCTTGACCCTCATTTAAATTGGGTTTAAATTCTTCATAAAAGTTGCAAGATTTGTTCGAATTAAACAAGTTGGATTGAATCCCAATCCAATTGCTCAGTCTGAATTTCAGTTGACTTTTACCCAGGCCTTCACAATCAAGCCATAAAGCCATTAGCACTCCTCAGATCTCACACAGCCACACATGGCTCCAGGTTCGCATACTTCCTCTGCCTAGGATGCCCTTTTCCCCATTTCTTAACCCATCTGTCATTCAAGCCTGCTTGAAGACCCCAACGCTTTAGATTTATTTTTCAACTCCTCAATCAAGATTAGCTATTCTGTCTCTTACACCGTTCATCTTGCCCATAGTTTTCTTACAGTGGGGATGTTTGTAATTTTCAGATTTGTGGTGTAGGTGGGGAGATCTTGATGACATATGAGTTGTTCACCTTGGGATCTCCAAGGTCTATACAATGCAGATTCCTATCACTTTTGTCTAAGTACCAATCTTAGCAGTGATGATAACTAATTCAAATCCTTTGAGAATATTGGAGAGGGAGGCAGTGAGAGGAAATAGAGGCAGATACCAGTATATGAAAGAAAAGGTCTTTTAGATGCTATGGGCCTATAGGCTAAAGGTGAATGCCCCAATGATATAGAAGAACATTGGGTAACTGTCCATGTAGGGAGATGTCTCCATCAATTCTAGAATTTTGGAAGTTGCTTACAATGTACTTCCTGTTTACTTAGGTAATATAATATCCTTCTGGAGTCTTGGATGGAGTTGAAGAATATGTAGTTATAATTATAGTTTTTCTTAGTTATGATAAAAGATAAGGTAGATATAAATATTGTAACTATAATTCTTGCTTGATACCTGTTTTGTTGTATGTAATTTTACTATGTTAAAGTTAAAGCCTTCCTTTTTGTTTAAACTGAAAAGGGGAAATGGTATGAGAGATCCTTCTATGTGTTGCTTTTATTGGTTAATGAATAAAGAACCTGGCTTGGCCTATAGCAAGGTAGAACTTAGTTAGGCAGGGAAAACTAAACTGAATGCTGGAAGAAAGGAGAGGGAGTCAGAGAGAAGCTATGTATCCCCACCAGAGACAGATTCTATAACTTTACCTAGTAAGCCACAGCCTCATGGCAATACACAGATTAATGGAAATGGGTTAAATTAATATGCAAGAGTTAGCCAATAAGAAGCTAGAGCTAATGGGCCAAACAGTGATTTAATGAATACAGTTTCTGTGTGGTTATTTTGGGTCTGAGCTGCCAGGCAGCCAGGAAGCAAACAAGTGGCTTCCTACAACAAGCTACCATTTACTAAGGATATACTCTGTTAAACAACATTAAATTTGCCACATCTTTTTAAAAAAGATGCGTCTTGTTTTTGTATATGTGTGCATATCTGTGTGAGTGTCTGCCACATACCTGCAGGTCACCAAGGAAGCCGGAAGGTGGCCTTGGATGCCCTAGAGCTGGAGTTACCGGGAGCTGTGAACTGCCTCAGATGGGTGCTGGGAATGAAACTCGGGTACCCCGAATGAGGGGCAAATGTTCTTTAGTACTGAGCCATTTCTCTAGCCCCAAATGAACATTTCATTAAAGGCGACTATGAGTGAATCAAGACCTATCATCAGAAAAAGCCCGGAACTTATTTTAAATTACCTCGTGCCCATCTGAAAAAGTCAAATTATTGTTTAAGCCCCTCAGACATTACACCACTAATCCCTTTCTAATGATCTCATCCTAAGAAATAGCATCAGCAGGGGGACTGTTGAGCCTCCCCTCTCCGTAACGACATAATGAGCAGATTTGGGTATTTACATAATAACTTCAGATGATTTCAGAGCATTTTAGACAAAATATACAGCCACTTAGATGGATGCCAGGGCAGCCATCTCGGCACTCGTGGGAATTAAATGGAGACGGAAGTGGAAAGAGCAAAAGTCCGGGAGTGTTTGGGTGTGTCCCACTTGGCTTAGGTTCTTACATGCCCTTGGTTTGCAGCGAGATGTCATGGTTAGGGAACTGGGTTCATAGAAAACCCAAGCACTGAAGCTTTGAGTGAAATATAAAAAGAAATTGGTTGGTGTTAAAAGCGACTAGGTTCCAGAAACGGTTTTGAAAATGGCTAGTAATTGTCATTTTTGCGGGGGAGACCATTGAGCCTAATTTGACACGACTTGCGATGTTGTTCATTTCAGGTGCATGTGCTGCCTACCTTTAGTGTTTTACTTCTGTGACTTTTCTTTAACCTTCACGAATTGAACGCTAGGGTTACTTTTACCTGAAGACATTTGCACCCAAGCTTGTTATGGTCTTTGCTCCTCTTTATTCTTGGGAATTATTTTCTTGCCTTTGTCTCTGCAGCCCCTCTTTGTAAGGTTCTTCCCTGAATGTCTGTTGGAATTGTAACAATGGCTCTTGGGCTCTTCCTGTTTAAAAGTGTGTTAATGTCACTCACTCTTCAAAGAGAGCTCTGCTGGGCTTAGAATGGTTTTGCCTCCCTTGTTGCTGTTGAGCCCGCTGTAGGCCGCCCTTCTGCTGATATTTGTCCTGCTCTCCCTTGTGCCTCTTCTTTGACTTTGGTTATTCTGTAGACTCACTGTGAAGTGTCCCTGTGAATGTGACCTTCATGGACTTCTTGAGTCACAATATAACTGTCACACATCAACTCCAGGCAAGTTTCATTCCTTGTCTGAATATTTTGCTTTGTTTTACCTACCTGCATCTGCCACTTAAAATTTTATGATCATATTTCTCTGAGAGTTCTACTGAAGTCTATACCTTTTTATTTACATTTTGCACGTTAGAGTGAAGTTCAGCCATAATCCTTTTAATATGATAATATATAAATATAATAAATGTAGCTATTTCACAACACACACACGCACACACACACACAGCACACACACACACACACGCACACACATACACACACACACCCAGAGCTAAGGACAAAGTAACCTACTCCAGTCTCTTTCTCAGGTATACTTTATTTTGTGTTTTTGTTTGTTTTTTTAAGCCTAAGTGTTAAGGAGTATTTTCCATCTCTGTCCGCACAGCCCACAACTAGGGTTTTATATACAGGATGAAAGATGAAATGCTTTCAACAAGGCAAAAGGACTGTCTATTTTGAAATTACTCCCTTTGCCTGGAATGTGCTGACATCTTCACAGACTTAGCAGCAAAAAGCCCACCAAGCTTTTGGAATTCTGTAGAAGAAAATACCTATTGTAAGTCTTCTCTTCAAACTCGAAGACGCTGACCTAACCTTTCCTTCTTAAATCTGTCATTTTATAATATAAAAAGCCCTCAGGATGGGCAACAAGCTCACCAACTCTGAGGTTATCAGCAGAAAACTAGAGCCTGCGCATATGTCTCCGCCTATATTTGTGTGTCTCTGTGTGCACATGAGCCAGAGAGGAGGGAGATCTGTGGGCAGAGTGGGATGTGGGACACGGACGGCTGCCTCAGTGGAGGGGAGATTGGGAACACCCTCCGCCTTGGAGAGATAAAGCCTGCCCAGGGTCATCTCTGCAGAACAGGCAGGGATGGATAACTAATCTCCCATCTACTTCCTTGTGTTCCTGTGGGGGTCCCCATTATGTGTGGGCTAATGATCTGGAGGAGGGCGTTTCTAATCCACTAATGACTTGGAGTTACATTAACTTTGAGGCTTAGATCATCAACATGAAACGAAAAAAAAAAAAAAAGATGTACATTGTGTGAAATTTCTATGGCAGCTGTGACACGTTACCGCCGTATAAGGCTTAACACAGCCTGATGGGAGTTTGTTAGGCTAATGACAGGGGACAGGGCAGACTGCAGCCCTTTGCCTTGTCCCTTCCAGCAACCAGGATCGTGCCCAAAGTTGGCTGTTTCAGGAGAACTGGAGAGAAATTAACAGGGAGGTGTCAAACTCGCCCCCTTCCACCCAGTGCTGTTCCCTCTCTTGACTATCTACTGCTGGGGAAACTTCTCTCATTGGAAAGACACTTATAATTCCCCAGGAGGCACAAGTCAAGGCATGGTTTCCACCTCATGTTCTTCAACCTCAGCCACATCTATAGCTTTCTTCTACCAAGTAAGGTGAAAGATGTGTTTATAAGATTAAGGGATTAGAACAGTGATTCTCTAGCAGAGAAGCAGAGATACCCCCAACTGTTCATTAGAAGCTCCTGGTATAAGTGCCCTTCTGGACTTGGTCCAGAGATCCCATTTTGGAGAACAGGTGCCAGAGTACTTGCTTATGAGCCTATGAATTAACATTCATTGTTTTTAGTTCAAAATCAAAAGTCAGATAAATTATTTCTCTGTGTGAGGGTGTGTCCAGGGAGGAGATATTAAAAGAGGCGAGTACATGGCCTTATGGTTAGAGGAAACCAGGAGATTCCCTGAGAATAATTGACAAGTCATGTTTGTGAAAGAGTCTTAAAGCATACTCAAGGGGTCTAATGAGGAACAAGGGAATAAGTATTACTTCATTTTGATCAGATACAAAAGTGAAAACTATTAAGACTGGGACTATGGGAAGGGGAAGAATATTCCTTAAAGAACCCTAGTTCTAAGCTCCAGGATCTGTCACCGTATCACCTCTGACTTTGGGGGAATGTGGCAGATAATATTATAACTTCTATGTCAAGAGAGAGACTTGGAAGATGCAATGAAGGATTTTGAGAAGTGGTTGGGGAAACTGCCCCCAACCACCAGTGTGAGTTGAAAGAGGGGGGCAGAAGCATGCAGAGTCCAGGAGATAGCACCAGACACACAGGGCCAGTGGTGCTGGCCTTCGACACAGAGTGGGAGGCAGGAATAGGAATGTGGGCAGCCTCTAAGAACTGGAAAGGCCAAAAAGTGGAGAGTGCCCAGGAGCCTCCAAAAATGAAGCCTTACCAATGTCCCATTTGGATTTTCCCTCAGAGTGACCCAGTCATGGACATCTAAATTCTTCAATGCAACATAATAAAACACTTTTTCAGACAGATTCGTTTTTGTCTGTTTTTTTGTTTGTTTGTTTGTTTTATGAGACAAGGAATTTCTGAGTAGCCCTGGTTGTCTTGGAACTTGCTCTATAGACCAGGCTGGCCTCAAACTCACAGAGATCCCCCTGCCTCTACCTCCCAAGTACTGAGATTAAAGGTGTGCGCCACTGCCTGGCCTAGACAGATTCTGACTATGTAGCCCTGGCTTGCCTGGAACTTGCTGTGTAGACCAGGCTAGCCTCAAAGCCATAGAGATTGGCTTGCTTCTGTCTCCCAGGTGCTTGGAGTAAAGGTATGCACCATCATATCCAGAAAGTTTGTGCTGTTCTAAGGTAATAGGTTTGTGGTAATGTGTTGTGGGATTAGCAGGTTTGGATGCAGGACAGATGTGGTTTTGAGAGTTTGTGTCTTGTGATGAAACCTCATGCTGAATGACTGACTCCTTATATTACAACTTAAAGAATGAAAGAATAAATGAATGTATAAGCAGTGGGACAATTGTCTCATCCTAGAACATTTAAGATGATGACAGTTCTTTGCTGTCCTAAAGCATTTCCCTCCTCCATGAGCTTCTTTTGATTAAGGAACAGATACCCACAGAACACACAAACACTCATAGTCTCCCTAAACACACGTGTATATACAGGCACATAAACAACCCCTAACTTCTAAAGAACAGACAAGTTCTCCCTGCCTCTCTGCCTTCTTAAATTCAGTCTGGGTTGAGGAAACAAAACACTTTGCATCTGGGGGCCGTCGTGGTCCTGGTGGGATGGTCTGGTGGGAGCTGATGTTACAGCCCAGACTGGGAAGTGTTCTAAAAGCAGGTGACTCCTGGTTCAGGCTAATTAAGCCTCTTCTGCCTGGACGGAATGTTCTGGTCTGCGGCAGTGGTTGTGTAACTGTTTAAACTGTACACCTTTGCTCCAGGGAGCTAGCACGATGCCCTCCGTTCTGCTGGTTTTCTGTGAAGTATGCCGTAGGGTAGCTGTGCAGCCTCAACTGAACAAGAGTCTCACAAGTTCAGTTTTGCCGTGAAATTTCGGGGTTTGTGACCATCAAAGGGGTGAAATTTGGAGGCAGGCAAGTGGGTGGAAACAGCTAGTGGTACCACTCAGAAAAAAAGGAAGTTCTTTCTTCTCCTTCTGGGGTTGCTTTCCTATATATATGCTGTCTAGTGAGCTGGGGACAGGAACCTTACGGAGCAGAAACTGAAAAGGGAGAGTGGGAAGGTCACAGGAGAAATACTGATGGAGGAGTTTTACCCCCAGAGCTAGTGTGAGAAGGGGAGAAGCTGACTATACTGTATACCATTTTATTAGATGCTCCTTAGTCATGAACTGGGCCTAATCATGAGCCTACCCAGCTCGACTGGGATCCTCTGCAGGGCAGGAGAAACAAGAATCCTCCACTGTTTCAGCATTGGCTGGGACTAAGATTTTCATGACCTCCCGGCTTTAGAATGACATTGCAATGCTTCTCATCTTAGATTGTTTAGCCTATAGCTTGCCTAAGGTGACAGAATTCCCTAAAAGAGAATGATGTTTTCATTTGGGACAAGTTGTTTGTCTGTGATTTTCACCTGTAACGTGGGGATAATAACGTAATGCACAAAACATTGTCTTGTGAGGGCTTAGCAAATTGTACATGCAAAGCGCACAGGGTATTGCTAACCCCATAGTACACGTTCTATAAAAAGCTACTCTCGTTATTGGCAATACTCATGAACTAAGAATATATGTCGGAAATAAGGCTAAATACTCCGGGACAAAAATGACTACACAGAATCCTGCCCAGTGCACTGCTGCAGCTTCTCACAGGGAAAGACCCAGAAACAAGCAAGAATAAAGTTAAGAATCTCTGAGGCTGTGGATCCACGATGGAGCAGTTGTCTAGCCTGGGCAAGGCTCAGTATTTAATTCTACTGCCCAGAAGGAAGCCAAAACCAAAGCTATGAATGCTGCTAAGACTGAGCAGAGTAGAGAAGGTTGCTCGCTGGACCTGGGAAGGTTTGGTTCATAAGGAAGTGGTTCCCTATCCTCTGAGTTCAGTGTGGAGCAATGGAGGGTAAGTAGGTGTTCAAGAGACTGATGGGTAGGAAGGATATTTCAGAGAGAATTGCATCCATTTTCTTTTTGGTCTGTTGCACACTCTCACAGAGGAGACTGATTACAAAGTCTGACACACAGATGTGGGGTGTCTGGTAGACCTAAGTAGACTGTTTGTACACCTTAGCTGTGACCTCGCTTTGGTTCATACAGACGTAGGGTATCTGTAGACCTAAGTAGACTGTTTGCACACCTCAGCTGTGACCTCGCTTTGGTTCGCAGAAAGTGGACAAATAGAGACCTGGGCATGCTTAACAGAGAGGATAGCATTTACAAAAATCATTCAATGTCTGCAATCACCCGGTTTGCCAATCACCCGGTTTGCCGGGAAAACAGGGAGACTCAGCATCCCAGCCCCGCCTCTCCTAGCTGTCACATCTCTGCCAGTCCCTGACTTTACCTGCAGCAGTGCCAGAGGCAGGACAAGAAGGGAGCCCCAAGACAAAGAGCTCTACTGCAGATGTGGGGGGAATAAGGCCCAACACTTGCTCTGTTTTGGTTCCTCCCTGCCTCTGACCTTCCTTTTCCTTCCTTTGGTGAAAACTACTGATTTTAGGTAGGTAGCACATGAAACATCAATTAGGGTGGAGCTCTATGTCTCTATGGTGTCTTCTTGATGGGCGGGGGCACCTAAGTCCGTTTTGCACTTAGTAGGTACTCCACAAATACTAGTTGAACTAAGAAGTGTTGTCTGACCTGAATAGAGGCTCTTCTTGGGATTTATTTGGATTGTAAGTTATATGAAGGTAGAGCCCAGGCTGGGTCTGCTATTAGGATATTCTTGGAGCTAGGAACTGGTCAGGACACACTAAATGTACTTAATTCACCTATACCCAAGCTTTGGTATCTTCTTTCTCCTATTTCTAATGAGTAGCTAGCTGGTGGTGAACACGTTGTGCTTACTCTGTATACGAAGCTCAAATGGACGTGATGAGTGAGTGGATGGGTAGATTAATGCTTGAATAGACACATCACCAGATGAGCGAATGAGTAGGTGGATGGGTAGGTGGGTTGACAGATGGGTCATTGGATGGATGGGTGGGGAGATGAATGGGCAGATGGGCCTGTGAATGAATGATGGCTGAATGAATGAACGTCCATATGTTTGCATTAATGCATTGGATAATTACCCATGCACTGCTTTTCCGGGGATGTTTTCAGCTGTCATAATATTCCCACAGCTGACTTTATCTGCGAAGTGTGCATCATACACGAAAGCTAAACACGCAGCTGCAGGTGTGTCCTTCTTATTTCCTAACGCGATGAGGAGACGCTTGCGAGGAGAGGGGGCTAGGTGAGGACTATATCCTTCCAGGTGTATAATGAGATTCCTTGAAACTACCCCGGGTACCCGATCGTGTTTAATCCTCACAGCAATTTGACGAAACAAGTGTTCTTATTACCACCAAATTGCAAGCACTTACTGAAGTGGAATCACTTGCTCGGGAAATTGCCGAGTGAGGACTTGAACCGAGACTGTACTAATTAGAAGCCCTGGCCCTTGCCTAATATACAGAGCCAAGAGATATTAGTGTATAGTTGACCAGGAGGCCTCAGAAATGGGAGTGGCTGTGTTTGAACCCAGTGAGGCCACTAATCTCTTGCGCTGGGAAATCACTTAATTTGCCTTCTCAGTTTACTCTTTATTTTAATGGAGGTAATCAGATCTTCATAGCAGGGCTCCAGTGAAAAATCATGGCTATGGAGAGGAAGCTTTGAGGTAAAGATCTGGAGGGAGGACTATAGAGTGCTACCAAGCAGGAACAAAGAGCTCCATCTTGTTCTGTCTCAGTGAGCTGTCTTGTAATGTTCTGAGTTTTTGTAGAATATTCATCTTTATCACCAGAGACTCCTAACTGGTCAAGGTCCTGAGTATAAGCGACCATGAGTGCTCAGTTGTAGTAATAGGAGCAGCGGGGCTGCGTCCCCAGCGCCCCGGCCGCCTGCTAGCTTATGCCCCGAAATAACAACACACAAATTGTATTCTTTTAAATACTGCTTGGCCCATTATATCTAGCCTCTTCTTGGCTAACTCTTGCACCTGGACTAGCCCATTTCTAATAATCTGTGTAGCCCACGAGGTGGCTTACCAGGGAGATTTTGGCCTATGTCCATCCTAGGTCGGAGCTTCATCACATGTGCCTCAGAGAGCAGAGCTATCGCATGTGTCCGGGAGAGGGGAGCATGGCGTCTCTGAGCTCACTTCCTCTTCCTCCCAGCATTCTGTTCTGTTTACTCCACCCACCTATGTTCTAACCTATTAGGGCAAGCAGTTTCTTTATTTAATTAACCAATGACCTTCCTCCATCACTCAGTAGTATAGGACATCTATACTATGCCTTCTAAGGCTCGGGGAATATCACAGGAGAGGGGGCAGTAAGAAGGAGCTAAAAGACGCGATGGACACTGTGAGATGTTCTCCTGGACACAGCTTACCTGTTGTGCTCATGAACTGTAGTACCTGTGGTTGCATGCGTGAGACTTGCACTTGATTGGGCCTATCGGCATTCCATCCTAGACGTGGGTGTGGCTCATGTGGCCTCACCTCCATCCCAGGGTGCTACTGGAAGTTAATGGTTTCTGGGAAAGGAGGAGTAATTTCCTTCAGTGTCGTATCTACTGTTAGATTGCCCATATTGCATTAAATAGTCCTCTGCCACCCGAGGCCATGCAGTTAACCCTATTGAACTCAGTGGGTCTCTCTCACACACACAGAAAAGCCAAGAAGGCCTGAAAGGATGACTCAGTGGTTAGGTGCACCTACTGCTCTTACAGAGGAACCAAGATCAGCTCTAAGGACCTGTGTTGGGTGTTTCAAAACTACTTGACATTCTAACTCCAGGGTTTGACATTGTTGACCCCTGAGGGCACCTTCAGTCACATGAACACACACACACACACACACACACACATACACACACTTAAAAATTTTAAGAGATGAATCTTTAAAGACATGAAAATAGGAAAGAAAATTATTGGGAAGAAGGGTTTTAGCAGGAGTAGAAAGGTCTAAGAAAGGGCGATAGGATGGTGGTGAATATGACCAAAATATATTACATGCATGCATGAGATTATCAAAGAATAAATGTATTTTAAAAATCAAACCAGCATCCACTTAATGAATTCTGGAGAGGAAGTGGAACTCAGTAAATAATTTCCACATTTAATTTTTGCTTGCTTATTAAACAGTGTTTTTAGCACTATATTATTCTAAAAGAAAACTGCTGCTATGAATTGATAATGGTGGCATTTAAATACTCCTGGGACGTCAGAAAAGAAAGCACGTCGTTGCCATGGACAGGATGTGGGAAAAGAGTATCTCTCTCAACTCTCAACTCATGGGTCTTTTCTTCCCAGGTGGGGTGTCTTGGTGTGACTTTTTAAAACCCTTCATTTTAACTGACACATAGAAGCCGTGTGTGTTTATGTCCCCATCTCTCTTCTGTCCCAGGCAAGTGCTACTGTGCATTCATATGTGTTCTTTCATTTGTCCTTTTGTTTTTCAACTACTTACGGGGCATTAGCTGGGTACCTGGTACTGTCCCAGCAGTGAGACATACTGGATATAGCCCTACCTCCTAGAGAGACTCAGGGAAGAAACCACACTGCTAAGTGATTCAGTCATGGGAGGGGGAAAAGGTAAAAGAAATGAGGAAAAGCATCAGGACATGGAGACAAGCCAGGAACTTGTCTAGGTAGGTTGCAAGCAAGTGGTTGCCTCGGGAGTGGATTTAAGGTGAAATCTGAGCACCAACCCGGAGTAAATGAGGCTTTTTGTGGCTGAGATCTGTGCTCTGTGGGACACCGTGTGGGGTGAAGAGCAAAGCCAGATCCCATGGGCCAAGGCCATGGACAAACATAACTTATAGTTTCAGGGAAGAGCTCCAGGTGCTGCGGACAGAGAGAGAGGCGGCAGAGCGCATCCCTGGACAGGTCCTGGGGAAGCTGAACCGCCTTGAGAGCAGGATAATACAGGGAAAGCAGCTATAGGGAGGGCGAGGTGAAGATATCTCCTGTGGAGGCCAAGATTGTGGAAGAAGAGTCCGATTGACAAAGCAGAAGTAGTATTTAAAATCTGGAGGTTGGTGGGAGTCTGGTAGAAAGGGCCTTGAACGGTGAGGTTACAATAGAGAGACTCCATACGGCAGGAGAAGGCTGAACGTGGGGTGGATGGGAGGGCAAGAGCCACATCAGGAACTGACATAGAATATTTGGGGACCCGAGTTAGAGAGACAGGCAGACGAGAAGGCCTTAAAGATAGGTGGTCGGTGACCTGAGTGGTAGGTTACAGACAATGGTCAGAAAAAAAAAATTACTTTGCTCCATGAAGCCATGACTGTAATTTTCTTCCAATAATGAGTTACTCAGCCAACTGCCACAACTTCCGGGCTTCGCACCCCACACCTGTAGTGTTTTGTGAAGAACCAAGCATCCAAAGGTCCCAGTGGATCGGTTTTGAGTTTCCAGATATCCAGTTATGACCCGTTACTTGTGTTCTGTAGCATTTATAAACTTTCATCGTCCCCAAATTAAACAGTGAGTGACATTTAGGTGAAGTTCGGATATCTTGTCACCTCTCCTCACGTCCCTTCTTGACATAGAGCTTGGGAGAGCCCACTCTGACTGTATGTGATTTGTCTTTTAGGGAAATGTCTTTTCAAGTCTTTTGTCCGTTTGATTTGGCTGCATTTTTTGTTTTTTTTTTTTTGGTGAGGAGGTGGAGGAGTTGCTCACATACTCCAGACTGAAATTTCTAGTCAGATATTTGTTAAGAGGGCTCTCTTTCAGTTTGCATCTTAGATCCCAGGAGCCTGTGAGGGGCAGGAGAAAGATGCTGAAGTTTCAAGGAGGTTGTATTTGAAAGGCCAGAATGCACCTTTTTGAGACTGTTTAGTTTAAATGCCCACCCTGTCGCTCTGTCTTGGTGTCTCTGGTCTCCCTCTGTTTTATCTTTCTCTCTCCTCTATGTCTGGTGTATGTGTGTGTATACACATGTATATGTGCGGGTATACACGTGTGTATGGGGTGCACTCTCCTGTGCAAACATGTGGAGACCAGAGGTTGACACCTGGTGTCTTCAATTGTTTCTCTTCCTTATGTTTTGAAACAGGGTCTCTCACTGAACTTGAAGCTTGCTGTTTTGGCTAGTCTGGCTGGCAGCAAGCCACAGGAGGGACCTGTTTCCACCCCTCAGGTTATAGACTTGTGCCAGCCCTGGGGTTACAGGCTTGTGCCACCACACTCAGGTTTTACTTGAATGCTAGAAATCTGAATTCGGGACCCTTTGCCTTTGCAGCAAGTGTTTTACCCACTGAGCCCTCTTGTCAGCCCAGGTTTCTGCATTTAAGAGGACAGTACCCTGACTGTAATCAAGACTTAAGCATCTGGGCCATAATTGCACTCTACTGTCCACACTTTAGGGTGTGGCCAGATACTGAAGTTTGTAAATATTCTATGCCATCCTGTTAAGAACGTGACAGAATCTATCATAAAGTTGTTTATTGGAATAATTTTCAGCAGATAGATTTCTTTAGTGCCCCTTCCTTGTACACACGCGTCCGCAAAAGGAACCACAGATCCACTTGGCCATTTTAACCTTCTTTAAAGGTTTGCTGTTGTTGGTGGGGGAAGACAGCAAAGACTCACTTTCTCCCATCGCCCCCTTTGCTGAAAATGACATGGAAGACTGGAGAAAGTGCTGGTAAATGGTAGAAGAGAAGCTGGGCATCTGCGAATGTAGTTACTGATCCTGGAGGACCGACTCATTGACCCAAATACCTACGACAACAAGAGCCACCTCTCATCCTGACCCAACCCAGCACCAGAAGCTCTCTCACAATCTCCTGCACCAGAAGAAGACGCCATCCTTGAGCATCTAGTCCCAGTGAGGCTCCTGTGTACGTCAGAGGGGCTTGTGACCATGGGCCCCCTTAAGACCAGCATCTGAGAGCAGGGCCCTGGCTCACACTGTCAGTACTGAGCTGCCTTGAAGCCTGGCTCCTCGGCCTTTGGCTAGATTGTGAGAACACAGAACAAAGAGCTATTTGTATCTAGAGCATGAGTTCAGTTGAAAGCTTTTGTATGGGCTTTTTGTCTCTGAATCCTCGTGGCAACCTGGGCACACTCCCAGATGCGAGGGACCTGTTGTCCAGATGTTCCTCTGGACAACCCTCAGAACTGGGTGGACCTAGAGAAGGCCCCACACAGAAACATTTGTCAGTTTCCAGTCACCTGTTGAATAGAACTGGTGACTCTCTCCTGTGCAGGTCTGTGAGCCAGGACAGTTTTAGGAAAGAAAGAGGTGGGAAGGAGAGAGAGAGAAGAGAAGAGAAGAGAAGAGAAGAGAAGAGAAGAGAGGAATAAAAGAAGAGACAGAGACAGAGAGAAAGGAAGGAAGGAAGACAGAGAAAGGAAGGATGGAAAGGAAGGAGAGAGAGAGAGAAAGAAAAAAGAAAGGAGGGAATAAAGGGAGAGACAGAGAGAAAGGAAGGAAGGAAGACAGAAAGGAAGGATGGAAAGGAAGGAGAGGGAGAGGGAGAGGGAGAGACAGAGAGAGAGAGAGAGAGAGAGAGAGAGAGAGAGAGAACAATTTGCGAAGGATTCGGTGAAAGCCTGGCAAACCCACGTGGTATGTTCTCTGAGCATCTCTACTTTTGCGGTGGTGATTCTTCTGGATGGAGCACAAGTCCTTGGTTGCTTTGACGAAACATTTTATATGAAGGTGCCCTGGCAGACAAGTAGACTGCCCCTCACTTTAGTGAAAGCAAAACTATTAACTAGTAGTTTTTTACTTTAGCCCCCTGTACTCCCTTGAAAAAAATAAAAGAACTTTCTCCCCGAGGGAATGGAGAGTTTATTGTGACTAAATTCAAGAGATGTGCCTCATTGCTCGTCAAGGGTCTAGTTCAAAGCTTCTCACACAGTAGAGACACAGTTCGTGTTGGTTCCCTCCTTACATTTCCCCCTGTTTGAGTTACTGACAAAGAGTCTGGGCTTCGTCTCAGGACTGGCTCTTGAATTGAACAGAGCCACAGAGTCGGAGGAATCCGCAGTGGAGTGGTCTGGTTTTGGAAGACATGGCCCCCTGCATGACTATCTCTCTATGTGAGTCACATTTGTGGAGACCTGTTTGTGGCATGAGTATAGAAACTGGAGGATGAACTCAGCTCCTGTGTGTCGGAGGCAGACTCTGTTTCTGACTTTAGGTATACCTAAGTCAAGTGATGGTGTGTCCTTTAAACCAGGTGCTGCCCGATCTGCAGTGGCCTTGGAGTCTCCTGGGGCCTATGACAAACCATTCCATGTGGATAGCTTGTCTCTGACCTGAAATATTTGGAACAGAGTCCCCTATGTCAAGAAATGTCATGTGCAGGCCAAGTAGCTGATGACTGTGCACACTGACAGGGAAAAGTTAGGCCTGAGACTGGGAATAAAATGGACTACCATGTCCTCTTGTCACGACAGAGCATGGCTGTTCGTTCAATGGCCCAGGTGTCAAATGCTCAGTGACATTCGTTTCTTCCACACATGCCAGACGATGCTCCCTAGCCTGTGTTTTAGGAATTAGGAAAGATGCAAGAAAGAGCTCTTGACCCAAGAAACGGGCGAAAGCAAAGAGACAAGTATAGATTAGCTATGAGGCATGGAACTAAACGGTGGGATAATGTGTTCTGAACCCACAGTGCAATAAACCGGACAAGTCATGGCATACCTAGAGCGATGAGCACTACCCACCTTTGATTGAGTACTTCCCATGCCCTGGTTTTTGTCTGACACTTACTATATAAGCTTATTACAGCTGTCCTCTGAGGTAAGACTGGGGACTTTGGTTGTTGAGAGATTCTGTGCAACGCTGGCCAGTTTATAACCAGAAGAACTGAAATGCCATGCCCACGCCTTCCTGATAGCACGCAGTCTCTCTGGCAAGGAACTCTGCCACACACGGAACAACTACTACCTGTGAAGCTCACTTAATTGAATGCTCTTAACATTTCCAAGAGAGCCAGAACACAGGCAGGAGGATCTATGAGCGCTCATTGGTCTCGCATGCATTGTCTGGATCCCACTGCTCCATCAATTAGCCGGAACCTGCATGGTGAGCAGGTATAGGGGGGATTGGCTTCTGCAGCTTTCTTTCGGCTCGCCAGGGCTTGTCTCCTCTAGCCTAGTCAGTTTACCAGAGTGTTCCCATGCAAGAGACCACTTTGTCGTGAGCATCGTCATCCGCCTCTGTTGATAGCTGATGTTGCAGAGGTGGCCATTGTATCAGTTCAGCGCTAGATGAACGGTGGGTGTGTACATTGTCAGCCAACTTCAGAAAGAGTCCTATTGCAGACTCCTGGGAGGCAAGGTCGCGGTTGGGGAAAGCAGCTGGCTGCTTGAGCAGGAACTGGGGCTTCTCAGCACTTCACACTCCATTTACCAGCCCTCTGAGTCACCCAGCACACGCCCTTCTTCACTTCCTTTCCTAAAAACAGGGGTAGTTTGTGCCGCAAGAAGCATGGGTACTCCAGCATTGGCCACAATTCATGGGCAGTCCTGGACACTTGGACACGAAACAAGATTGACTATGACAACGCCTTAATCAGAACAGCGTTTGAGTGCTACAAATCACTTTTTGGTGTCAATGGCCGGTTTCTTATTCCTTCTTTTCTTCTTCTTCTTCTTCTTTTTTTTTCATTCTGTTCCTTTGACTAGGTCTACCAAAAACAGGAAGTCAAATGTATAAATGTTCTTCCTGTGAATCAACGTAAAAGCCACTCTCTTCTGATCCCAAGTTGCTCTCCAGGGCTGCGTGTTTCAAGCTCCCGTGAGAAGGGAGTGCTGCATGCTGGGCCCTGGGATGCAGAACTGGGAGGTGGGCCTGCTCCTAACTTCCCTAGAGAGCTAAGTCTTGGAGACCTTCCCCTCACAGTGAACCGCAGTGGCAAAGAGAGAACCTCACTCTAGGGCACCCTAAATCAGATGGCAAGAGGTGCTGACCAGCAGGTGATGCTTTGCACCCTTTAGCGGTAGCTGAGCGGAACAGCAGCCCTTGGCCTTCTGAAGAGCAAGTGGGAAAGGCGTTCCTAGGGGTGGGATTGAGGGTGGGCCCACTTCCACACCTTGTGCCCAATCAGAAGCACATGGACATAGGTCACTCGGCCTCTCTAGTTCACTGACTCACAGGTTGTGAACTTTCAGTTGGTGATGTACACCCCAGTTTTCACCAGTGAGTCATGCGTATGGAGGAAAATGGGGTTCCAAATGGTTTCATGATGCCACTGGGGTACACAGAGAGACACTTCTCTGAGTGTTCAAGGGACAGTCGCTTGCCAACCAAGAGTCACTATGCACCCACTTGGTAAGACCTCCCTAGTGTGACTTCTGGAGCCCGCATATGCCTGGTTCTCCACAGGGAAGAGCAAGGATGAGTGAGTCTGTGTGTGCAAAGAAGCTTGACAGGCTGGGGAGAAATCCCCTCCAGAAGGAGAAGGTAGTCTATCACGATCCTATCCCCCAACATGGCTCATGGACGCTGAGAACTCCCTGCCCTGGCAGCCGTGCCCAAACCTGCCTCGCAGCCCGGTCACTCTCAGGATACCATTGTCTACCAGGAGGCTGGGCTCACTTCAGGCTGAGTGGTTCCTTCATGGACATAGTTCTTTTTCTTGTGTACGCGTTAGACTTCCTCTCTGCAACTCTCCAGCTTATGCACCAGATCTCCTCAGCATTGACCGCTCTCACGCTCCGAGCCTGCTCCCGTGGGTGACTTGCGAAGACCGTTGTTGTTTCGTTGTTGCCCTGGTCGTCCTCGGCTGTATTTATCTCTTCATGTTTTCATCCAGATTGTATTTGAGGGCCTCCTGCATACCACTCGCGGTGATCTGAGTTGGAGACGCAGGAAGAAAATCTATACTTCGTATCCTTCTGCAGCTTTAAGTTCAGGATGGGCGGCCTTAAATCAATCTACGCCACCAATGCATATGACCCAATGGCGAGTATGAGTCAAAGTCATTAGCTCCCGCTGCAGGGAATTCCACTTGCCTAAACAGCTTGCTTTGTTTCCCACCAGATCTGCTAGTTATGCTGAGCCCGGCTCTCCCTTCCTCTAAGTCTCTGTTCCCCCTCCCTATGCGGCCATGATGGCCTTCTCCTCTTCCCCTTGCTCTTCGGAGGCTGGGAGTGGCTGTCGTGTCCCATTATCCCCATTAAGATCAGACCTGACCTTGCGCCAATCTCTCCGAGGTTCTGGATTATTTCACTGTCTCAACGTTCTTATTGGGGTTAATGAAGGGACTCTAGCCGGCACGGAAAACATGGTTCTGTCAGGCCTTGCCCTTCCCCCATTTCCTCTGCCTTGCTACAAACAGATTACATTCCTAAGGTTAGCCCACCAGGGGAACGGCCACTTCCTCCCCCTGAGGCTGACTACCAGTGTCCAGCTACCAGAGTATTGAAGTGCAGCAATTCAAAGCCCCCTTTGGCTCACCTACTTAAGAGGCCCAATTAAAATTAAATATCTCCTCCTAATGCAGGATTTTCCCTTTTCCCTTTTCCCTTTTTAAACCTCTGTTTCTCTATGGGCTGTGTCTGGCTTCTGTGTCCAGAGGCAGTCCTTTGTCTCTCCAGGACAGATACTCTTGGCCACTTACCCTGTTCCCTTCCCCATCCTCCCACTTCTGTCTCCTGCCTTTGTCCCTCTGGGGCAAATAAATCTCCTTTGTACCTAGAACTTGGTCTTGGGGTATCCTGAGCCTATACTGTTCCCTTTCAGTGAGAAGGCCAGAATCCCAGAGAATAATATCCTGTGCTTAACTGGAGAGAAAGTTATAAAGAAATAAGTGGGGAATAATAAGTAAAATGAATATTTTAAAAAGTCTGTCAGGATGTGTGTGTGTGTGTCCATTTAGAAAGAATTTCAATGATTTGGCATTTGCCTATATGTTGAAAGTATTTATTCCAACCACAAATTACTCAGAATCTTTACAGATAGGGTTAAGTCTGTAAGTACACAGAGCAGATTCCTCCACTGGCTTCATCCTTTCAAGCCTCGACACAGACCCTTGTTCTCTGCCTCATCCAGGACCGTGCTCACCCCACCCCTCCCAACCCCTGCTCTTCTGTCTGGGGGTTCATTCTTTGCCTCTAGTTTGTTTATCATCAGGTCTGTAATCAAAGGCCCTGAACTCTCTCTGCTGGCATAGAATCTAAGCATGAGCACGTTTTCTGTCTCATAGGAACGAACTATTTTATTACTTTTAGATTTTTATTACCCAGAGGCAACTCCCCCTTTCATTCTCTACAGGTCTACTCACCCTCGCAAAGCCTTGTTTGCTTAATTTACTAGATTAGGAAAACAACCTTGGGAGCTAATGTCACTCCGGTGTATTCATTTTGTTTATTTATTTGATTCTGGGGAAGTAAGCCTGGACCTTGAGAATACTACGGTTAACTTTATCCTGAGCTTCATCTTTAACTGTTGTTGGTTGTTTCTTTTTACTCTTTGTCCTTTTGGGGGCCTACCACCCAGCTCCCAAATTAATCACATGCAGGAAGACCTATTACTTATAAATGACCAGCCTTAGCTTTTTCCAGCCAGCTTTTCTTAACTTAAATTATCCCATGCATCTTTGGCCTCTGGGCTTTTACCTTTCTCTATTTCTGCATATCTTTTCTTGCCTTCTTGATCCACGTCTGGCTGCATGGCTGGGTGGCTGGCCCCTTCTTTTCTCACTCCCCTCTCCTTTCCCCAGATTTCTCCTATTTATTCTCTCTGCCTACCAGCCCCGCCTATCCTTTCTCCTGCCTTGCTATTGGCCGTTCAGCTCTTTATTAGACCAATCAGGTGTTTTAGACAGGCACAGTCACACAGCTTCACAAATGCATTAAACAAATGCAGCATAAAAGAAGGCAACACACCTTTGCATCATTAAATAAATGTCCCACAGCATGAACAAATGCAACACCTCTTAAAATAATATTCTACAACACTCACCTTTCATTATTTTAATTGGCATTTTTAGTTCACGAAAACAGGAATAGAAATCAATAAGAAGTTCATAAAGTTTGATGCAGTCAGTTGGAATGGACCCAGCATCTATCTTACTGTTAAAGGAAGCCAGGGAGGGACAGATGCTGCCGATGCCCCAGTGAAAACCACAGTGTGGCACTTGGCCTTCTCTGCTGCTTCCTGTCTGTCCTCTGTCTGTGTCTCTTTCCCCATGAGCGAACACACGTTCACCCAGCATGAAATGCACGGCAGGGTAGGCAAAGGGAGCTAAAACAACAGGAAATGATGTCACCGCTTGGGCCGTAAGCCATTCTGTACGGTGTCAAGTGCATGATATATTGGGGCAGGTGTGTGTGGAGTGCCTAATTTGTTCTAATCCTGACTTCAATGAGTAAATGGAGTGCGTTAGTAAATCCCAAAGGGGTCACCCTTTGCATGCATCCAAATTACCATCAGCCAGGCGTGCTGTTTATAGCCTTGGGATTTATGAAATTTTACTGCTGATAGGACAGTAAAACAGGAAGAAGAAAGATTTACATTTTTATTTTACCTTATCTGTATGAGCACGATATCTGAGTATTGTGTGCAACCTAGAATTGGAGTTTCTCACAGTCAGGAATTCCCAAGTGGATGCCGGGAATTGAACCCTGGTCCTCTAAAAGAACACATACTCTTAAATATTAAGCCATCTTTCCCCAGGCCAGAAAGAAACTTTTTTCTTTGTTTTTGTTTGTTTTGTTTTGTTGTTGTTGTTGTTGTTGTTTTGTTTTTTGAGACAGGATTTCTCTGTGTAATAGTCCTAGCTGTCTTGGAACTTACTTTGTAAACCAGGCTGGCCTCGAGCTCACTGAGACCTGCCTGCCTCTGCCTCACAAGTGCTGGTGTTAAAGGTGTGCACCACCAGCACCCAGCAGGAAGAAACATTTAAAAAGATCTATAGCTGTTTGCCAGAAGTGATTTCCAGAGTTATTAAAAGAAAAAAGAATATCAATAAATAATGCTATACATTTAAAAAGTTTTAAAGGATCTAATTTTATTTTCTGGGTTTTAAATTCTATATTATTTTTAGAATGTATCAGATTTTATTTATTTTATGTGCAGTTGTGTAAGTGCGGGCATGTGCATGTCCCATGTCCATGTCGGGTTGGAGGACAACTGAGGAAATCAGTTCTCTCCTTCCACCCTGTGGGTCCTGGAGGTTATATTCAGGTCATCAGCATGGCAACAGGCATCTCTACCTAATGAACTGTTTTGCTAGCCCCAAGCACATAATTTTTATAGGTGTGGTCTTTATGGAACTTCATAGAACGTCATGGTAACCCCATGTAGTAGGTAGAATATTACTCTAATTTTGAGTTTGTGTATAAAGAAAGGAGTTTGGGATTGAGCACTTACCTCAGGGTTTGAACACTTATCTGAGCAGTGTGAAGCCCCTGCAACATTCTTCATCCAGCTCAAAAACAAAACAACAACAACAAAAAAAAAACAACCAAAAAACCAAAATCCAAACAACAACAACAACAACAACAAAAAAAAAACCCAAAAAGATTTGGTTCAATAATGTCTCTTTGACCTATGGACACAGCAGATTTCATTATAAATGATTTAGAAAAGTGTGCTTATCTGAATATTTTATTAGCTACTATTTTGTTTCAAGATGTCAGACTAGCCCCCTAATTAATTTATGTCACATTAAGATTGTCATCAGTCAGTATCACCCTAGAGCAGGTAGAAACATGAAATGACTGTGTCTGAAATGAAGATTTTGCTTATAGGAGCAATCATGTTGGCCTGGCTGTGTATTTGTTAAGCACAAAGTGTGCACCAAGCAAAACAAGCCAGACCCTTGTAGATGTTTTTCTCCCTCTGCTTTGTAACCTATCTACCCTAGCTGATGATATGGCTCCATGGGCAAAGGAACTTGTTTCCAAGCCTATGCCTTGGCTTTGGTTCCTGGAACCCACATGGTGGGAGGAGAAAACCAAATCTCACAAGTAGTCCTTTGATCTGCACTGTGCTTACATGCGTACACACATATGCACACCCTCCATAGGTCAGTAAATATAAAACAAGAAAGAAAGGTTGGGGGCTGGTTCAGCTGGTAGAACTGATTGCCCCAAAGACCTGAGGACATGAATCCAATCTTTAGAACCTACGTGGAGATGGAGGGTTAAAACTAACTTTGTAGAGCTGACCTCCGATCTCCACACTTGTATTATGGCACACACACACACACACACACACACCACATGTCACACGCATCACATGTCACACACATCATACACATCATACACACACATCACACATCTCACACGTATCACACATGCCAATCACATACACATGTCGCACATGTTATACATACACTAATGATGATGATGATAATAATAAATTAAAAATGTAAAAAGATTACAGCCACCCCAAAGAGACACAGAACTAAAAAGGTAGAAGACACTATCTGGAATGTTCTGGATTGCTTACGGTGACTGAGGACCAGTCTTGTCTCTTTCCAGTCTACCTGTTCAGCTGTGGGGTCACCAAATAGAAACCAGCTGGAAGTCTAAGCCATGTGATTGTGCGGAAGGCATTTTCCATACTTAGAGTTTATTTGGTTCTTTAAGAAACCGCCAGTCTTCTCTCACTGTCCTGGGGGCCAGAGATGACACAGTTTTCATCCCTGAAGATACCACAGTCAAGTGGGGCAAATGGACGGGCCCCGAACCGAAGCAACAGCTAAAACCATCCAAAACATAACAATCACAATGTCTGTGAGAATGCAAGGTAGTAATAAAATCTGTTCAAAGGGATGGGGAAAACTTCTTGGAGGAGGGAATGTTGGAAGATACAAAAATAGCTTTGGCCAACAAAGAGACAGATAGATATTCTATTCAAAAGAAATAAAAAAGCCAAAGCTACAGGATAATTTGTTGAAATGGACAACTCATAAAATATGTGCAAAAAATTCCAAATTAAAATAAAAAATATTCATAAAAATGGTTTCTAATCTGAAACTTCTGTTCATACAAGTCTGCCTGTGTGTCTTCCTGCAAGCAGCTCAGTTCCAGAGCGGTGAGTGTTAGGATTTCACACACACAGGACTTGAACAGGAGTCTAATCAAAATGTAGAGTGTGATCAAGTCTGCTATTGAGGCGGGAGCTGAGATTCTGTACTGTTACCACGTTTCCAGACGATCCTGGGGCTGCCAGTCTGCAGACCACTTTGTAGGCGTGGATATTGAGTGGGAGGAGTGCAGGGGTTGGGCTTAGCCATCTAGGCACAGGGATGCTAGTCAAGGGGGGGGTGGAGCTTGTGTCCCATGGGCTTGAAGGGATGCTGATGTACAACAGGCAGCAATGTTCTTAAACAAAGTGATGGCAAGGTTACATCTGTGTCTGATGACAATATGAAGAAGGGCCGGAAGTGTGGGGACAGGCCACGGGGTGAGAGCCCGTTGCCATTTATCCAGGCACTGTTCTAAAGTACCTGACCATCGCTAGTGGTAGCAGTGGGTATGAGGCAGAGAGTGGATTACAGGAGTGTTCAGGAGGTAAACAGGCAAGGTGTGAGGGATTTGAGGCATGGGTGGGAGGCAACGACGATGGTGCTTAAGGAGCAGCTGTGGCGGAACAAGCTTTGGTACTGTCACGGTGATGTCTAGAATGTGGACAGAGGAACTGGACAAGCCTGAAGCAGAAAGAAGCCTTAGTTATGATCTAGAACTAAGGTCCAGGAAAGCTGGACCCACACTGAGATGCACAGGAAGAGTCACAGAAATGGAGAAGAGGGTGAGATTCAGTTTTAGACTGGCCAACACATAGGAAGCCACCAGCAGTCAGATCCCAGCACTCAGATACAGCATTTAGAAGCCCAACAGATCCTGCAGAAAGCTTACACAGCAATGGGACTTACTTAGACTTAGCACTGAACGTTCAAGATGCCATTAGGGACATAATTTCAGACACACTGCAGATGCAGGGCCAAGCCAATTACCCTTTCATGATTCTTGATTATTAAAGTATTTACCTGAAATTCGGAGACAGGTTGGCAGCAAACATTTGGTAGTCACTTTCTTTGGAGTAGGGGTTGGGATAGTTCGACTCCAAGTTTAATTTCTATGTTTGGTATTTTCCCTTCATCACCAAGGTGAAATCCACGTTTATCTAACATCACCATGTTTATTTTGGGGACTATTATATGTCTCTTTCTTCCTTTTGAAACTTTTCTTTCAAAATAACGTGATGTTTACAGTCAAATCAAATAGGACAAAGATATCCCAACTGTGCCCTTACCCAACCGCCACTCACGTCAAGGTCTTGCACCAGACTGATGTTACAATCTAGGCCAGCACACCAATGACTGTTTACATTAGGGTTCTCTTTTTGGCATAACTTATTTTTAAATCTAAAAATAGAGGGGATGCACTACCAACCCTTCAGAGTTCGATCTTCTCTGACTTCCATTTCCTTTCTGTGATCACTCCGTTGCCCATCGACGCTCACGCCGTGGCTTGACGCCAAGTGTTGTTGTGCAGCGCACAGCTCTGATAATGCTTGTTGCTCAGCCTTCTTCGGTGGCTCTCACTCCGTAGCCTGGCCATTACAGTAAGTTCTTAATGTGTGCTCTATCACTGTGGTATCATCTGGATGATTGCATACTAGGCTGACCCACGGTAGAGGCAGCAGGTGCCTACCGGCTCACTGTTATGAGCAGGCTGAAGGTTCAGCTGAGGCGCAGGCGGTAAACCTCAGACGGTCCCTTGAGACACCATCCTGTTTCAGCTCTTTCCTCAGCTTGTCCTTTTGTCTCCTGTTCTGTCCATCCTAAATGCTTTTCTCTGTGGTTTGATGCAAATGTGGGGCCTGGATGCTTTTATAGTCTTGCCAACTCCCTAGGTTGATAAGAAGCATAGAAATAGCAGTTGCTGGTGACATTGCTTTTGGCTTTCAAATCAAAGACGGTTCAGGGCACTGTGGTGATGGGTCAAGAATGGTTTTAATCATTTTAAAAAAGAATTACATACTTTTCAGTGCAATCTTAAAATTGCACCATGGTTATGGTGGATTTTTTTTCTCCATTGTTTTGAAAGAAAACTGCAAGAGGGGCTGGAGAGATGGCTCAGCAATTAAGAGCTCTTCCAGAGGACCTGAGTTCAATTCCTTCCCAGCACCCACATGGCAGCTCATAACTGCCTGTAACTTCAGTTTCAGGGTATCTTGAACCTCCACACATACATACATGGAGGCAAAACATTATTGTGCATGACATAAAGATAAATTATGAAAAATAAGCTGCAAGAAGCAAGATATTGTTGTGGGATATTTGTTTACACTGTTTAAAGAGGTGTCATTGTGATTGGTTTCATAAAAAGCTAAGTGGCCAATAGCTAGGTGGGAGACAGGACTTCCAGATAGAGAGAGGAATGCTGGGAAGAAGAAAACTTTAAGACATATACATATTTACTATAAATTAAGTGTGATTCCAATGCCACACCACCAGTTTCTTACCATCAGTAAAGACTAGAAGTAGAAACATGTCCTTCCTTTACCTCCTCTGTGTAGCTATAGTTTTCTTTGCCACCAGAGACATGGAATGATTATTTCTAAGCCTTTTTTATGGTTCTTATTCAATCTAATTTATAGGCACTTCACAGAGTGTAGAACATAGTGCTCACTGGTCTTCCGACGGGAGTGGCTGCTCGCCTCACGTGATCTCTGAGGCTCAGCAGGTATCCATGGACACAGGCTTCACAGGGCTCAGACGTGCTCTCCTCCCCAGCGGAAAAGCCCAGGGCTCCACCTCTAACTTCAGCTCCAGGAGAGTTTCATTTGTTCCAAAAGGTACAGCTATGAGGAAAAGCATGCTGGAGGTCACGTTCTGTGAGCTGATTTCCCATCTAGTGGTCCCTTATGTTGTGTGTCCTTCCTGTTTTAGATGGCAGGGATGGCTTTATCCTAGGCAGTAGCTGGGTTGTTGTTTGTTCAAGTATACGTGGCAATGTTGGTCCTGATTAATATATGTAATCTCATGAGTAATTCCTTCTCTGCATTTGCCCTGAATCTTTGAGACCAAGTCCCAAGTCCCATGGACTCCTCTCCAAATCGTCCTCTTACTAGTGACACTAGCCTACTGCCCCTCATTTCTTTTCATCCTGTCTTGGACTTTATTGATGGCTTTCTGATGTTGAATCTGGAGAAAATTTATTCATGTGTCAACTCAGCAAGTAGCACTTATTAAACACTATAAAACTGAGCATTTTACCACGCAGGAAAGATATTTAGTTGAACACAGCATTTGCTTTGTGCCCCAAGAGCTGCTTAGATATGTGGAAGGGGGAGTCATTTTTATTCCTTTTAATCTGAAGAGGATGACCCGTCCATCTGACTGCATTTGGATAACCTCTGGGCTTTGGGGCAGCTTTACCTAGTGTCCAGCTCTCTGTGCACCCATGGGTAGGGCCCTCCTCTTTTCACATCTGGGACGTCGAACACGCCCAAGGAGACTGGTAATGATTTCCTTCTTGGCTCTAAGAGTTTCCTGGGTTTTTCTGACATCGCTCTATGTGCAAGGGGATTGGCCTGGCTATAAAGACATACTGGTAGTTGAATGGATTCTACTGAGAAAAGGAAAAGAAATGCAGGCACACTGCAGCTGAGTCAACCAGATCTACCTTCCACAGCAAATGTTCAACCCTCAGAGTGACCTGTGCCGTGGGCAGGAAAGGAAGAAGCCACCCAGAGAGGCATTTCCTAAGGCAAGATTAAGCAGAGATGGGGGAGACTGGACTTTGTCAAAAGGAACCGGAGGAAAGTGCGCTGCCTCCAACAGCGTGATTCCAGGAAAGGACAGAGCGATGGGAACCCAACCACTCAGCATCTCAGCATACACAAAACTTCTTTATCACCACCTAGCCAGCCAGGGCCTTCATTCTTCAGGGCTCCGCCCCTCACAGCCAACAGCCAGGGCACTCCAGCTCAGGCAGTGCTTAGGCATCTTTTTCCAGTGACACACTGCGGGCCGAACCTTCCTCCCGCTGGAAGACCTTTCTCACGTCTTACCCGAACCCCTCAAGCTACAGCTGAAGTCCAATCCTGCCTGCATAGCTGAAACGGAAGTGGAAAAGAAACCGTCACCTTTTCCTTTATCTGAACCATCCAGACATTTGCTGGCTTCAAAAATAAATTCTTTTCCCACTTTGGTCAGTAGAGCATCGCTCCGAACTGGTAAATTCCAGAGAAACTTTGTCCTATCTCTACACTTAAAGGGCACAAGTTGTAATTATCCAACAGATTAAAAGTGCAGCCACAGTACTGCCCTCCCCACCTGGTTTGTTCAGGCAAATCCTTTGCTCTGGACTCTTAATTTCCACCCCGAACACAGCTCACTGCTTAAAGAGCATATTGTTCTCTGTCTCTGGAACCCATTGTGTATTGCACCAGAGACAATGCGCTGCTCATTCAGCTGCGGCCGTCGGGTATGAAACGCTCCACACTGGTCGGCGCAAACTCAGAAGGAAGGGACACCAAGTGTGTGCTCGCACATGCACCGTGTGCACGTGACTGCGGGGACCTAGGACCCACTCTGGCTGTCCGAGCATCCTTAAGCATTCACGACCTCTCTCTTGGCTCTGGAGGCTGTCCCCGCAGCCACCCTTCCACCCCGTGGAACTGGAACTGGATAGTTGTTGGCACGGTCCTGAGGACGGCAAGCCAGATTGGGCGGGGCCGAGCATTCCATTATCATAACACAATGCCATACTAGGGTACAGAATTCCTTTCATATTAATTCTTATACGAGAGGAGTATTCAGGCTCAACTTTTACACAGAAAAGGGAGGTAGGAGGCAGCCAGCTCTTTGTTGTGTTTTTGAAACCGGAGTTACCATATTCATCCAGCTGAATGACGTGAAGCGCTCTCTCCCGCGCGCCACCCAGCTCAGAACATCTCCTGGTGGCCTTGGCTGTGTGACTCTGAACCTGGCAGCCCACGCTGCTCTTGGGAAACCGGTCCTTCTGGAAAACTGGCTTGTTCTCCTCTCCCCATGACCCGAGTGCTTTTGGGTGTGGAGCCAAAATATTACAAGGACTCCTCGGAGGCCTCTGATTTGAGCAGCAGGCTAAGCGGATGGGCTGCCAGTTGGTCTCCAAGTGAAGTGTCCCCTGAAGCCCCCAACCAGTCACTGCCAGAGTGTGGGTGAGAGGCTCTCTGGCTGGTCTGAGGGAAGGCAGGATACCTCCTCCTTAGGTAACTCTTCCTTCTGCATCTCTTGCTGACTGACAGGCAACATCATAGTCTAGACATGGTTCTTCGACCCAGAAACCCGAATGCTCTTTCAAACTTGGTTATCATCCCTTGGGTTTGGTTTCCTACCCCAGAGTCTGGGTGGAGAAGCTGGTGGGCGGGGACTAAGCAAGGTGGCAATGTAGGGTGGACACCCAGAGAGGGGCAAACTTTGTCTTCATGAAGTGCAGGCAATGAGTTTAGCAGTCTTTGTAGCCAGCGCATCTCCGTTCAATATGATATTCTCAGTGGTGTGAGTAGAAGTATATCCAAGGAAATCCCTCTGAATTCAAGAGAGCTCTAATATGCCTACGACAGCAATTTACAGTGTCATCTTTAATTCATATATTACTTTATTTATTTATTTACTTTAATTCATTTATTACTTATCAGAGCAGACATTTATCTAGACGTTAGAGTGACAGCACGGAATCTCTGTTTGTTTTAAGGGTGAATAAGGAAGATTTTCCGAGCCTGGACTCCCCAGCTCCCTAGAAGCACCCTTCAAGTGTTCTGCAAGTAGGTGCTTCCTAGACACCATCACAGCCTCACTTACTGCTACAGGGGAATGTGGACACTTTGCCATTTTCCTTGAGTTTCTGTTTGTTTCTAATGAAAGAGACTCCACATGCAAATGCAGTTCCCTTTCCCCAGGTTTCCATCTGTGCAACTTCAACTCTAGAGTCTGTTGGGGGGAGGGGGGGTCGTTCATACAGGATTCCGGCCTGAAGAACCGTGGCGAATACCAACCGAGGAAAGTAATAAAATCTATGAAAAATTAACATAGCTAAAGAGGATTAGAGCATCCCTTTCTCCTCAGGCTACAGCGCTGAGGGTCACCAGCAAGTGACCATGATTTAATGAAGTGGCACTCCCTCTGATTAGCCCAAAGCTGGCCTGGCGTCTTCCACAGCACAGCTACCCTGTTTTCCAAGCATGCCAAGCAAATGCTGAACGTTCTCCCAGCCTGAGGGAGCTGGCAGTGGACAGTGAGGACATTCCACTGAAACTGGGCCATCGGGAGCCGAAGACAAAGGCAGCTGATTCAAGTGCACCAAATTGGAGTTTCTCTAATCAAATATATTAAATCCGCCATCATTCTTGATTGTTTTAATGGGAAGAAGGGGCAGCTGTGCCTTTCATTTCGTGCCATGGGGGAAAGAGGAAGGGGAGGGGAGGCAAAGTCAGCTGGAAAGGGAAGAGGGACGGGGATGGCAAAGAAAACTACAGGAAACCGTGTCCTTTGTCCTAACCGTAAAGTGATTTCACATGCTGTTCAGCTCCACATGGAGAGTTCCCAGAGCTGTCATTCGCCGAGAATGCCCCGGCGCTCTGCTTATAAAACACAGGAGTAGAAAAGTAGCCCAGGAACAGACTTGGGGCCCAGAACACTCAGCAAGGAACCCTGGTGACCAGTGTTAAGAAGCTTTGTTCCACTGGCCACATGGAAACCTACTCAGCAAAACCTTTCCCCTTTGATATTTGTGCTTTGTGCAAGAATTAACTCTCAAGACCCTCAGGGGGCAACTCATCTTTACTCCTTTTGTAACCTTTTGGGCTAAGGGCAGAAGCCACGAAAGGCCCCTTTTAACCTTATGGACACTGAGTTTAAAATCCCACTGCAGAAACCTGGTCCAAGCTATTTACTTTTTAAATAGCTTAACAGATGGCCCAAGAGAGGCTTCCTGCCCAAAGTGAGCAGTGCCTGTGAAGTCGTGGTGTGCACCTTTGACTTCGGAGCTGTGTGTGATGTCACTTCCTCAAATCTGCTGTGTTGATAACAGGATGAACCTGAGTAAGATAGGAAACCACTTATGTGGGCCCACGGCCGGCGGGCGACTTCAGTAGACCTCGCCAGTGCTTCTAACACCCGAGTGCAAGGTCTCAAAGGGAGCAAAGGGCTACGGCCTGCAGCTCTGGCCTCAACAGAATCTACAGTGAGTCATTCAGGGAAAGGGCTTCGGAAGCTCGTGCCTGTTACCAGCCTGTTTCTGAGTTGGAATGTGAAGGCAGCTGGTTGTGTCAAAGGGCCAGAGAATAAAGGCACGAGGTAAAATGAAGACCCGATTCACCCGAGAGAGAAGATGCTATTAAACCAGGCCCTGCTTCCCCAGCCTCTTCCTTGGAGACCCTCCTTAGAATCTGTTCCTCCTCTGAGAAAGAAGGGTAAAGAGGTTCCTTTCAGAAAAAAAAGTGTTATTGGGCTCTCTTTAAATGTCCTCATTTGAGGGGAATTAAAAGGAAATGTCAAAAGACAGCATCTATACACTCAGGGGCATTGTATCAAGTGACACAATGCCGGTGAAATGAAGCCCTCATCCTTCGGGGGAATCTAATAACTCCATCAATCAACTCAGGCCTCCTGTCATCTACGCTAGGCCTCCAGCCTCCTCCAGCAGGTCCTGAGATTGGTCTTGAGACAGCTGGATGGGGAAGAGATTTGCCAGTGTCTGTGGTCTTTTCTGCTTTCCCTCCCTCCCTCTTGCAGGCGCAATCAATGCCCCTTTGTCCTCAGGGCCCTCTTCCCTCCGGGCATGGCCTGAACAGGCAGGGTGGCAAAGGCCAAAGGAGCAGCTCAGCTCTCAGCCCTGTTCTTCAGCAGCCCCAAGGGGCATGAGCCTCGTTTGCAGCCTGGGAGTCAGGCCCAGAGCTGGCGGGCTCCAAAGAGGTGTCTGCTGTTCTCCTGGAGGGTGTGGCTGGTGCTTAGGTAGCTTTCTCTCCCAGTCTGTGCCTGTGAGAGGAGTAGAGGATGCACAGGGCTGAGAGCAGAGTGACCGATTCCATCAGCGTCCCCGATTCTATCACCAAATTTACGCAGGAAAGCTTTGGCAAGTCCCCTTGCCTCCTTGTGGCTTCCCGGCAGCCTTGGAGGCTGGGTAAGAGTGACAGACCGGTGTCTTTATGTCTGGTGATGTGAACGGGATACTACCAGTGACAGCTGAGGATGTGGTACAAGAGACACAGGCGTCAACGTCAGACGGCCTCTGGTTGGATCCTGACCACACTGCCATATGGTTTTGTTCAAACTGTAAAGCTTCTGCTTCTCTTCTGAGAAAGTATCAGGTTAGTTTCTATGGACCACACAAGCACACTGTGAGTTTAATGACCGTACTCAGGAGGAAGGATGTGGATGGATGCCAGCACACACTCCATCTAAAACATCAGCCCCCTTTGTAACCTGTCAGTGTTGACGTCATAAAAAGCCCCACTCATCTAAAAGCCTCAAAATCTGAAAGAAGTCGTGTTGCCCATTCATGTCAAGGGTTCGAAACGCTAATTTCAGAGACAAAACTGAAAAAAAGTCATATATTGAAAGACTGGGTTATAGAGTAGTTGATCTTGCCAAGTAAGTTGGTTAATTCACAATGCCCACTGATCTCGTTATCTCTCAATTAAAATTGGTGTGTGTGTGTGTGTGTGTGCATTCATGTGTATGTTTTCATATATATGTATGTGTGTGTGAGTGTGTGTGTGTGTGTGTGTACACGCACATATGTTTGAGTTCAGGTCCATGTATGCCATGGAGCGTATGTAGAGATCAGAGCACAGCTTGCAGGAACTGCTTTTCTCTTCCTACCATGTAATTCAGGGTTTGAACTCAAGTTATCAGACTTATGTGGCCATCACTTTCACACAGTGGGACATCCTGCTGGTCTTATTTATTTATTTATTTATTGTGTATACAGTATTCTGCCTACATGCATGCCTGCAGTCCAGAAGAGGGCACCAGATCTCATCACAGATGGTTATAAGCCACCATGTAGTTGCTGGGAATTGAACTCAGGACCTTTAGACGAGCAGGTGGTGCTCTTAACCACTGTGCCATCTCTCCAGCCCTTAGCTCATCTCTTAAAAGGACAAAGGTCATAATAGTCATCATTCTTGACTGGGAAAGGACTCTTATTAAGCTGACCTATGTAAAGAATGCAGGTTCTTTAAGAATATACAGGTTCCTTCAAAAAATTCTTTATCTGCGTGCATAATGTGTGCTTATGAGGGGATACACAAGCAACGGTGAGCCCATGGAGGTCTGAAGACAGCTGTGCGGAGTTAGTTCTCTCATCTGACCTTTACATGGGTTCCAAGGATCTAATTCAAGTTGCCAAACTTAAGTACCTTGACCTCTGAGCCACCGCATCATACATATGCGGAAACAGAAAGTGTATTTTTCCTCCATTTTTAGCCTACTGCGGGCCTGGGGTGGTTTCTCTACTCTGTCACCTGTACATGACTAGTCCCGAGAAGCCTTTTCTGAGGAGCAGTTAGCTAGTTAGCCTATCCCTGGGCGACTGTGTTAGTAGCCTGCTATAATTTTGATTCTTTTTCCTATTCAGCACAGCACCTACGTGTATATCATCTGTGTGACGTGGTCAACACTGTGCCCCCAGAACTTCCCAGAAGGGAGCAGAAGAACTTGTAGGAACCGGTCATTCCATTCTGCACTCCGACTGCCTCCCTCCTTGGATCCATGTGGAAAGAGCTCTCCTCAGATCCTGGAAGAGCAAGCTGAGCTCATGTCTAAAAGACAGGCTCCTCCTTTCATTGGCCTTCATGGCATTTGGGGGTACCTGGCTATATTGGCCCCTTTGGGCACTACCCACACAGAACTCCTGTGAACTCACATGGCATGGGCACCTTTGGGGCTCATCAGATTAGATTCTCCTGGTCCTCCAGCCACACTTCTATCTTGGCTCAGTCCTGGAAGAAAAGAGCATCTGAGTTCAACCATCCCTTCACCCCTGTCTTTCCCTGGCAGGATCATCAGGGACCCCAGCCTAGAGAGGACTATTTCTTTTGAGCAGGCGCCTGGGCTGCTCTCATCAGCTGGGAATCCAGCCATACTCCCGCCTCCATCCCTGCCCTTGTGGAGTGGAGGGCTAATTGGGTAGGCTAGATATGAGAAGCTGGACGGATCCCCACCTCCTACTGATTTGGGTTCTTACATGGAGGCCCCATGTGTTGTGAATTACAGAAATGCCAGCCACACCCACAGAGAAACGCAAGCACCAAAAAGCCTTTGAGAGCCAAGTGTCTGCAACTCTGAACGCTGTCTCTGCTCGTGCTGGCTCTACGAGGCTGGCTTCCACTAGGGCCAGTGAGTCGGAGCTCCTGGCATTTGTTGGGCACCAGGTTGCCTCATTTCTGATGCTTTTCTTTAACTTTCTGCTGCCAGCAGCTAGGGCTGTGCCAGTGTCACCCTCTCCCTACAAGGGCAGGGATGCTTCTCCATGGGAGGTCTCTTTGCCGTCAGAAAGAAACACACAGAAAATCCATTAGGCCTAGCATCAAATCTTGCTCTGGTAAGAGATGCCAATGCCTCTTGCTGGAATCTGAGTCATAACCCATAGGCTTTAGGAGATTAGAGAGCAATCGGGCTCAAGGTCCCCCCCTGGCCAAACACAGACATTAAGTCCCATGCTACCTCTCTGCTCATCTGGGCCTGGGTCGTCCAATCTACAGATGGCATCAAGGACAGCTCCCTCCTTCTGGACCTGTCCTGGTGCGGGAAGAAGGCAGGTATGGCAGCGTAGTCATGTAAATGGGTTTTGTCTTCTTGGGTTTATGAATTTCTTTTAAGGTGATTTTGACTACAAAGAACACTGCCTGTCTTCACTGGGAGACTTTAGTTCTACCAGGGCGCTCATCAAGTGCTAGGGGCCTGCCTGAGGTTGATGTGTTGTCTCTTCATGTGGTTCCAAGTTCTCAAGCTTTGCTCGTTTCTGATGTGGTATCTGTAGCCAACGAAAGCCCTTCCCCTCCCGCTCCTTGCTCTGGCCCCCCGTGCCAAGTTATCAAATGAGAGTTTTTGGTTTCTGTCTTCGACATTTCCTCTCTGGGAAATCTCTTTAGGGCTGAGAACACACTTCTTCAGTCATTCCGAGGAGGGGCAATGTTCGCTCAATGGGGGTGGAGGAGTTGGCGGCAAGAGGAAGCCTGATATGAGAACCTGGGAGGTGGGACCAGGTGCTCGCCTTCTCTGAAGTATTCCTGAGTATACACTCAGTGTCAGAAATATGCTATGCACAATACTCATACACACAGGAAGCCAGCCCACACTCCACCTGAGGACTTCCAACCTACTCGAGGACAAAGGATTCCATCATCCTCTTTGTAAAATTGTGTGTGGGCATGCTCATGGGTGCATACATACATATACCTGTATGTGCACATTTGTGGACATATGTATGCACTTGCCTTTTGTTTGGGACAGGGGCTGTCATTGGCCTATCTCCAGGTAGGCTAGACTAGCTGGACAGCTAGCATGGGGGTTTCTTTTGTCTTTGCCTCCTCTCCTGCTGCCGTTGGGACTAAATGCATGCATCTGGCTTTTCACATGGGTTCTGGGGAGCTGAACTCAGGCCCACAAAGTGAAAGCAAGTACTTCGCCCACTGACCTACCTCTTAAGCACCCTAGTAGCCTCTCTTGAAGGTCACCTACACCCTCTAAGCTGCTGAATCGGAAGATCCTAAACAGTACTCGAGACTTTCACTTCCCTCCAGTTCTGGGTCCTATTAACCATCACGCCTTTAAGTCCTCATTCTGCTTAGCAGTGGCCTGTAAACTGGTTAACTGAATGCTGTGGGGGAAGTGACACCAGGCTGTGGGGAAGTGATACCAGGCCATGGGGAAGTGATACCAGGCTGTGGGGAAGTGATACCAGGCCATGGGGAAGTGACACCAGGCCATGGGGAAGTGATACCATACCATGGGGAGGTGATAACAGGCCATGGGGAAGTGATACCATGCTGTGGGAAAGAAGTGACACCAAGCCGTGGGGAGGTGACACCAGGCCATGGGGAAGTGATACCAGGCCATGGGGAAGTAACAACAGGCCATGGGGAAGTGACACCAGGCCTTGGGGAAGTAACACCAGGCCATGGGGAAGTGATACCATGCTGTGGGAAAGAAGTGACACCAGGCCGTGGGGAGGTGACACCAGGTTGTGGGGAAGAAGTACAGCAGGCCATGGAGAAGTGACACCAGGCCGCAGTTAGAAACAATTCTTTCATCTCAGCATCAGTTCACATTCTGCTCGGATTCATCATTATTTTGTGACCCAGGTCAGTTAGATAGCCTCTCAGGGACACAGTTTCTCACCTATTAAACAGATTAAACAGAGATAATGTCTGGAAGCCTAAGTGGCGTAATTTTCAGTCCATCAGGGAAGAGGGGCGTTGTCAGCCACATTGATTTAAATGATCAGAATGCTTAGCAGGAAAAGCAGTGTTGAGTCAGTGTGTAGATTAAGGCAACCGCCAAGCAGGTCTGGGCTCTAATTCCCAGGATCAGAAAACGGGGTGTGGAGGTTGGGGCTCCCAGCAGCTGGAGTCCGAGATGCTTGGTCCATAGGCTGTCAAAGTCCACAGCTGACTGTACTTGAAGCCAGACAGGCCTTGTCCTAGAATGGCTTATGGACTCCAGCAGGAGGCTCGCAGCTTTTGAAGAGGGGGCAGATTTCACAAAAGAAAGAAGCATTCTAAAACAAGGACGTAAACCAAATGGAACCATGCCAGCCAGAACATCGTCTTTGCTTCGGTTGGCCAAAGGCTGTCGTCCGCTGATAGTCCTCCACAGCTATGGTGGCCCATTCAAGTCACCAGCAATTTCCACATGCAATAAAGACGCTGAGGTTTTTCCTTAACAAATTAAAGTACACAGAGGCGCGCAGTCTCCGACCTTTGGTGGCTAAGTATGATGTTTGTGGTGACAAACATCTGGTTTGATGTTTGTGGTGACATATGGCAATCAATGGTGGATGGACGTTTCCTGATCCAATCCATCTCTGGCTACACCAGACCCTTCCAATAGTGCCTCGTAATTACTGAGTGACTTATGGACTTCTTCCCACGACTGACATCCTCTTCATCTCCCCTGGGTCAGAGACAGACTGGACTACATGTTTGGGTCCCTCTCCTCAAATGTCTATGCTAAAATCTTCACCTCCAAAGCCAAGATACCCTTTGGGAAGTGACCAAGTCATGAGGTCTGATTTTTCATCAGTTGGGCCAAGATCCTTGTAAATGAGACCTCGGAGATCGTTCTTGTTCCTTCCACCCCAGGAGGACACAGCGACAAGCTCGCTGGGAGCAAATGGGGAATTGGTCCAAGGCAGATATAATATTTCTCTGGCTCTTTGATCTAGGACCTTCAGTATCGGGAACTTTAAGGTACACATTTCTGTTGCTTCTGTCAGTTGGTCATACGGAATGTTACTATGAGAGCTGGAACAAGCTAACATGTTGTCCTGCCTCATGAGCCCCCACTTTAACATCCTGTCTCCTCACAGAAGCTCAGTAGGCTTCGAGCCTGCTATACCTTGAGCTTTAGCTGTTGCCTCGTTCATCTGTTGGAGTGGTTAATCTCTTTCTTTATCAAGAGTCTTTTTTGTGATTCCATCTTCTTGAAGAGCCTCTCTACTATTGTCTCAAGTAAACGCCCTGTTAGGTTCTTGCATAGCAACCCGTGTCTATCTTTGTAATTGGGACTTTTCTGCAGCCCACAGTTATTGACTTAATGTTGCCTGTGTGCTCCTGGGGGCCAGAGCTTCTCTCATCTCACACCCTTAGGTAGACAACATGGATAATAGAATTGTTACTGAATTGAAAAAAAAAAGCAATTATACAAGCCCAAAATATATTGTTTGCTTTAACAGGTATTAACATACCCATTAAAGACTGGAGACAGCATCTAACCTTGAGTAGTTAATCTGAAAGAAATAAAAGGATTCATCAAGCAATGCTTTAAAAAAGATGGAGCACTCTTCAGGATTTAGAAAATGCCAGGTTGACCTAGGCAGTGAGCTCTTGTGGTCTTAGCCTTAATTCTCTGTTTAGAACCAACTGATCTGCAGTTCCAAATTCAGATTCTCGAATTCCTCCCTGTGTCACCCAAATGAAGTTCTCCAGGGAGGGTCCTAAAACTAGGCGCTGTTACCAGGCTCACCTGGTCATTCTGAGAATGCATGCAAGGCTGGCGAAGGCAGGACGGAAGGCCTAGAGCTACTTTACTCATGCTCTGACAGAATACGTGACAGAAACGGTTTAACAGAGGAGAGCTGAATCTTGAGTTAAGATTTGAGGGGGCTGTAGTGATCTATCACAGTGGGAAAGGCAAGGTGTATGGGGAGTTTGCGGTACACTTTGCCGCTTCTCAGTGGACAAGGGAGCAAAGAGAGCAAGGGCAGAATTGGCTAGGCTGCACCCCTCAAGGCTCACCCCTATAGGGAGCCACTTGGTCTGACGTAGGCCCCTACTTCCTGAGGATTCCACAGCCTTCCCATACGTCGTCACCCGCTAGAGACCGAGTGTTCAAACCCCATCAGCTTGTGGAGGACAGTTCACATGAAAACCGAAACACTGAACGGAAGAATGAGAAGGAGAGAGAGAGAGAGAGAGAGAGAGAGAGAGAGGCTTAAGGATGCCGTTTTTACGGTTGAAGTTGCCAAACTGCACAGCACAGGCAATCGTAGGAGAGCAACTTGACTTTCGAATCAAACCTCTCTCCTGCTTCCTTTCTTCTGTGATATTTGAAACATTTGTAGCACAAGGAAGAGGGCCAAGAATTTCTGAATGTCATATGATGCCACCTGGATACTGGAACAAGGGCCATAGACATGAGCAGTCAACACAGCGTGATGGGCGGGTGGATGTTATTAGCAATGTCCTCACTGTGGAGGGAGTAGGAGAGGCTCATGTCACTCCATTTGAGAACAGAAATAAATAGGCCACCCGGTAGGGCCCTGAAAAAACATGTCTCCTGGAGTTCTGTCTCTTTTGCTTCTAAAAAAAAAGTAAACAATAAATAGACAAAAAAAATTCTGGGGCCTTCCAACCTCAGGGTCTCCATTAGCTTGAAAAGATCCCTCAGGCTGGAGAAGCAGGGAAGGAATTTGAGGTTGAGGGAGGTTTGGGGTCTCTCAGCTGTTGGAAGGAAACCAAAGCCTCCTGCGGAGAAAAGGGGTCTGAGGGAGCTGAAGACATCTGGACAGGCATCCCTGTTTTTCCTCTGGCTCCAGGAGAGGGTCAGCCTGCTCCTGCCCTGGCCCCCAGCTTGCAGTTTTCTCCCTAGGATGAGCTGTGGTTGGGTTATTGCAGGGTGGGAAATCTCTGTGTGGTAACTGAGGAGAGAGGAGGGCAGTGGATGATCAGTCAGTCCTGTCAGAGTGGTCAGCTGATGGCTGACTCGTCCATCTGAGGCTACAGACAGATTTAGGGGGAAAAGCTGCTCAAAGTACCACAAGACATCAACAAAGACAGTCGGAGCCATCAGCTGGGTTGGGAAGGTTTGCTCACCTCTGAAATGATAGGCAAACAGGGAAACTGAGTCTATTTGACTCTCTCGCTGAGGAAAATACAGAGATGTATTCCCAGGGCAGAAGGAAGGAGTTGTTGATAGGCTTCATTTTGTTTTTTTACCTTTGTATGTTTTGAAAATGATAATAAGATAGAAAAATCTAGGCGGCAAAGGCGGGGGGGCACTGATTGCATGTGTTGTTTTTAGTCATTTTCCTCAACACTAAAGGTGAAGTAGATGGATTCCTTGTATTCAAATGCACACACACATACACACCACATACATGCACACACACATACACACATACCACATACACACATGCATACACACACACACCACACACCATACACACATACACACACCACACACAAAAGCACGCCATACACACATACACACGACACATACTCAACACACACACCACAACACACACATACACACATACCATACCCACCACACACAACGTACACACACCACAACACACACACCATACATACAAACATACACACCACACACGCCATACACACCACATACACACACATACACACATACCACACACATACCATACTACACAACCACACACACACACACATACATACCACACATACACACCCTATACCACACACACCACCCACCCCACATCTTTAAACTTGCCCTTGAAATTAAAGTGACCGTAGCTGCTGCAGGATCCGTCACACTGTACACCCACGGTAATGGAATTGAAGCCCCGGCAAAGTCAACCCTGTTAGATGTGGCAGTATGCGCCAGTGATTGATCATTTACTGCACACGGCTTTAGACCCTGTCTGCCCTGAAATAATCTGTGATAAAGTTCTGTGTGATAGAACTTGAAACTATCACTTACCATATATATATATATATATATATATATATATATATTAAACTAATGTGATCTAGGATCATATTATATGTTTAAAAAAAAAAAAAGCTCCCATATAAGATATGCGGTAGCTCAAGGAAACTCAGTTCGTGTTTTCCAATCATAATATAGCAGGCCCCACAGAACAAAAATAAGGAATGGTTGATATTGCTAAAGAGTTTCCAGATTTTATGTGGAGTTATTTTAACTAAACATTCATAATTTATTTCTCCATTTTTTCTGCACGAATTTTTAGGGTTACCGTTATGACCTACAAGTTTGCCACGTGTGTATTACTAGCTATTTATTGAATCAGTGCATTTCTTGAAACTAGTTCTTTAAATAGCCAGGCCTCCCCTTTTTAGCTGTTGCATAAAAAATAATATAAACACTGACACCAGACAGGTCTTCCTGACCCTGGAAGACTGACCCCAAGGCCGTTGTTATGTTTACACTCAGATAAGAACAGTGTACGTCCCTGACGCGCTGTGTCTGGGATTTTGAAACATAACCTATGACTTGGTTTTCTAGGTATAGAAGGATTTCATGTCCCTGTGGCCACTCTGACCTTTATTCACGGCACACAGAGAGGTGAGAGCATCCCTTTGGGTTCAACTATTTTATTTTGCTCCCCTTGGAACCACGCTCCTGGATCTGCCTTTGATAATGGCCTGCTGTATTTCTAGTGGGCCATTCTGGAGTACCAGGGCATCCCACAGTATTTCAACTGTGGACATATTCTGGGTTGAATTGTGTTCCCCTTCCCCAACCCATGTGTTGACCCTCTGACACCCAATGTGATCACAAAATCTCTTTCTTTTGTTTTCCCTGATGTTTTCCCAGTGATAGGTATTGAACCTACGCAAGAGTTCTACTACTAAACAATACTTACAGCACACACACCCCTTTTTTGAGACAGAGTCTTCGCTAAGTTTCTTACGCTAGTCTTATATTTACTTAGTAGCCTGGGTTGGTCTTGAATTTGTGATCTTCCTCTACCAACCTCCTGAGGTCTAGTACAGAGATTATTTCTAAGAGGAAATTTAGGTTGATTAAATTCTTAAGGGTGGGCTCTTAATGTGAAAGGACTGTGGGCTATAAGAAGAGCGGAGGGCTTGAGGGAGACGGCTCAGTGGTACTCAGAGTACTGGCAGATCTTGCAGAGAATGGAGGGTTGGTTCCCAGCCTTTCCACCGTGGCTCTCAACCATCTGTAGCCCCGGTTCCAGGGGGATCTGATGTCCTCCACGGTCAATATACATATCTACTCATTCATATAAAATAAAAATAATAAAAAAAAAGGGCAGAGGTTTCTCTCTTTGTCGCGAGAACATAGCAAGAAGTTACCGTCTGAAAGCTGAAAACAGCACCCTGCCCAGCATCCTACCTGCCTGGTACCCAGATCTTCCAGCATCCAGAGCCAGACGAAAATAGATCTCCATTGTCTAAGCTGCTCCCTGGGGTATTTTGTCACAACCCCCAAACTAACTAATACAGATATGAAGCTGCTATAAAAAGACTCTCAAGGGGCAATTTCTTCTAGCAGAAAACATCTTGTTCCTTTCATGTCCATCCTTAAAACAGCATCCTCTGTCCCTTCTTCCCACGATGTTAGTTCTATTCACAAAACACTCTTTCTTTACTAACATAGAACATTTGTCAAAGTCTCAGAATGGGCCCAACTCTGAGCTCATGGTTTCTGTAATGCTTGTTATACGAGCAAGACACTGATTCGAACTAATTAAAATCATTAATCTTCATAACAACGCAGGGAGGCTGCTAATAGTATCACCCCAGTTCATATTCACTAAGCTGGTAATTAGGAAAATTTAGCGAGGCAGGTAGCGGAGGGCAGATTTGAACCTGGCAAGCCTGCTTTCAGCGCCCTTGATGTTAGCAACTTATTATGCTCCCGTGGGAAGTCTGTTATATTTTTAAGACACTCTATGGACTCGCAAGGTAGGTGATATTAACAGCCTAATCTTGCTGTCAGCGAAACGGAGGCCCAAAATGTCCCTGTAACATTTCCAGCGTTGCGCATTCAAGCCTGAGCTCTTCAGTCAATGCCAGAAGCTTCTAGCCTTACCACCTGCAGGGTCCTCAAAAGGCAGTAATGCTGGAGACAGTTTGTTTCCTGAGGATGATGTCTAAGGAGTTTCCACGAAAAGGCCAATGTGGGTGAACAGGTGCTGGAGACTGGGGTGCAGGCTTGCACAAAGTAGACAAGGTTGGTGACGGTCTCTTGGCCATGTGTCCCAAACCTACACCCGGCTGTGATCCATGTGCCTTCCCAGAGATTCCCATCTCAGAGGCAGGGAGGGGCCTTGCATCCTTGGGCTGTGAGTTAGACGGAGTCCATGTGTTTGGGAGTCAAAGCGGCTTTGTCTGACACGGGGACAACTTCTCCCGCTCAAAGTTGGCCGTGCACCTGCAGATCTCCCATTAAACTGCCTGCCGAATCAGGAATAATGATTCTCAGGGGGAAGAGATAGTATTTGCATTTGAATTAATGTTGAGTTCGGAGTCACAGATTCCTCATCAAGAAGGATTTAGAGCAATTGCTGATATCCTGGGGATCTGTGACCAGCTCATTATTTTCATCTCACAGGGTAGTACTAGAATTTGTAATTTTTTTCAAGTCTTCTTTCAAAAGTTTGGCTCTTTTTACCCCCATGATCATAATTATAATAATTTTGAAACATCAGTCTGCTCAGATATCAAGGTGTTGAATGGATAATTTCACTTTAATGAATTTGTCTCATATGGGCTTATTTTCCACATCTGTCCTGAGCTGAATAGCTAACTGGTTAATATGAGAACTGTTCCGTTTCATTAGCTTCTCCCTGTTGATTTCCTTGAGTTGGAACCGATACACTTCCAGTCGCGAGCCCTGTCAGCGCTTCCCTTTCAAGCAAGCCTGGATCCAAGTTCTATTCTAAGACACTGATGCCAAGGAAAAATAAAAAATGAAAAAACACTTTTCATCTAGATGAACTGTAGGCTTCCTCATTCCCAGTGGCTTCTGTGAGATTACCAAGTGTTTGTTATGGGCGTCATAAACACTGGTACCCGAGACCATCGTGGGCAAACCCTCTGGAGAAGAACACACATCCCTGACAAGGATGGCTGTGAGTGGAGGCGAGGTGAGGGATGGGGGGCTAGCTGGTGAACTCAGGAAGGGAGAGAGGGGTGAAAGAAGAAACTAGGGCATTATGGAAACTGGGAAACTGTGTTTAAAGGGTTTCCATTTGGACTGAAAGCTTTGCAGTCTTTTATAGAGGTGCCTTGGCTATTGTGTGGCCCTGGGAGAACATTTGAAACCGTGGTTCCAGGTCAGATGGGGTCAGGCATGGCACAGTGTCCTGGAAGAAGAAGAGGAGGTCCCTTGCCTTTCTGGACCTCCTAGTTCAGCCCAGATGTAGAAACGATTAGTTAGAACACTCTGGACTGTGAGAGAAAACCTAAGCCATACAAGAGGAAGTCCTCCTTCCATACATACGGAACATACAGGAAGATGTCCCGTCCCTCACAACAGGAAGAACAAGTGCCCTTCAGTGGCTCTGTCATGAATGTCTTTCTGCTCTGCTGTCCTTTGTGTTAGAAAATTATTAATCTTTCCTACACAGGATTGGATGAAGAACACTGATAAACGCTGAGGTGGCATTTTGTTCTTGTTTTGTTTTTACCAAACCTCGGGTACCAAGGGTTTGATTGGTGAATAGGCTTGGTCCTGCTTTAGGATCTGTAATTGCTATCAAGGGAAGGTCATGAGCTCTCCTAAATCTAAGTCCCAGAACCAATCACTGGCAAGAGATGTGGATACACTCCATCATGATGTGCCAGTCAAGGCTAGGACCATTATTGTGCAGGATGTGGAGGGACAGGACGGTAATTAGAGAAATGAAGTAAGGAACGGAGAGTGTCAGTCAGCTTTCTGTTGCTGTGACAAAAAGCCTGACGTAATCAACCTAAGCATAGGAAAGGCACGTTTGACTCAGTTTCTGAGTCTCAGGTCATGATCCCTTGGCTCTGTCTTCCGGGGGTCTGTGCATAACGCACCATAAAGAGAAAGTACAGAGAAGGAGGCCTCTTTACCTCGTGGCGTATAGGAGTCAGGGGAAGGGAGAAAGAGGCTTTGGGATTGATATTCCTTTCGAGGTCATGCCTTCAGTTTACTAACACAGCTCTGCCGGGCCACATATCCTAAAAGTTCTGCCATCTTGCAGTAGCGCCATGGAGGACTTGGATCCAAACCTTCAACATGTAAGTCTTTGAGCTCATCATGGAGGTAAAGATAAAGAAACGATGCCCTCTCTGCTAGTTCATACTGAAGCGTGTCCCCAGCGTTGCTTTAAGGTGGAGAGACTCTCTGATGTCTAGTGGACTAAACTGGGGCGACTTCCCCTAAGGCTCTGAAGCTTGCTTTACTGCAGGTGTTTATGAAGTGTACAACCAAAACTATGAAACAGACCAGAAAATAGACAGAAACACCAAGGGCTCAAGCTATTAGAAAGAACTGGGGGGGGGGGTGTCTACATACCAAATCTACTGGGTGGGTGCCCTGCCCCATGTCCTGTAAGTCATCAGAGGGATGGACCCAGGACACCCCAAGTGATCCAGCAGAAGAAAGCGAAGAAAGAACGAGCTGTGGCTTCTGTGTGAGATGCTTTCCTGCCTAGGGAAACTGGTTCTCTGGCAGTCACACGTTTCTCTGAGTACTTCCTTAATTTTACGTTCTTTATATCAAATATGCTTTTTTGTTCCTTGTAAACACTGGGGACCGTTTCTAAGCTGTGCATTTCATGTACTTTTCAGTTTACCGTTTGGGATCACGGATGGAATGGAGTCTCTTTTAGCGGAAGGTTTGGAATGCACGCAGAAACAGCCCCTTTCCCCCAGGTTCTGGTGGCTCTGTGTTATTGGTTTAAGTGGCTGTGAAATTGATGGCAGGTGTTCAAAGATGAGTTAGACGTGGGCAGAGTCATGGGGTGGGCTCCAGCGGGACAATCCGGAGGGCCGGCTGTCTGTGCAACAACAGATGTGCAGCCAGGCTTCCTGAAAATCCAAACTCTGACTTGGATTCTGAAGTAGAGGAAGTAGAGGAAGGAGTCGGCAGTGGTGGAGCAGGAACGTGCTGCTTGGCTGAATAACAGATGTCCTTGAAGGACAGTCAGGAGCTTGAATGTCTGAGGACAACCGAGAAGAAGATGCTGTTATTGTTTTGACCTGACCACCCCAAAAGGTTCTGTATTAGAGATTTTACCCCGAGCACAACTCCTGGGAAGTGTGGAACCTTTAAGAAGGGGATTGTTGGGTATCTTCCCCTTTGCCCTCTGACCCACGGGTGAGCGGTCTTGCTCGGTCATGCTCCCCCCACAATATACTGTTCCTTAAGAGACCCAAGAAGAAACAGCCATTTCAACATGGACTGGGACATGTAAACTCATGTGTTGAAATAATTTTTTCTATGAATTGGTTATCTCAGGTGTGCCAGTTAATTTGATTGGATGTTTGCTCAGCTCAGTGAAGGCTGTGTTTAGATGTGTCCACGAAGGTATTTCCAGTGGTGATGATATCATGAAACTGTAGCATAGTGAATGTATGGATCCCTTGATGGATTCAGAACCTGATGGCATTGTTTGGTGCTGGTGGAAGGGAGGAGGTGGGGTCTCGCTGGAGGAAATAAGGTTACTAGGGTATGTCCTCGGTGGGGAGGCACTACCTGCCCATCACCCCTACCTGCATGCTTCCTGTCTCTCTGCTTTCTGGTGGGCCACGAAGTACACCTTGCTCTTGACTCCACGATGTGTTTGCCCAAGTGAATGAGTTTGAGAAACAGTGCACAAGGACCTCAGAAACCCGAGCCAAAGTGAATGCTAGAGCAGCTTACCTGTCAGGTCTTTGAGTAATGGAAGGCACGCAGGAGAATGGGTATTATGGAAAGTTTATGGCGCCTCATCACTTGAATCCCTATGTCCCTTCCTTATTCTCAAATGGCAACCAAAACACTGTGGCATACCCAAATGGGTCTCCAGGACCCACAAAGTTGTTCCGGTCAGGAAATACGTGAGGATGACAGTGACCATCAGCAAACAAGCGCCTAGGCATCTGGTGGTGAAGGAGCTCCTGATGGCACAGGAAGGGGTCGATGGAGATTGGAGGAGCTTGCTGAAGGGGTGTGGAAGGTCCCAGTTCATGACACAGAGGCTTTGAAATCTAAGGCTGTCCTGATTGCTCTCAGCTTCTAGACTAGAAGCATCTGGCCAGCAGACTCTTCCTTCTGAGGTATGCATGTGTACTAAGCACTGTAGTGTGTTGTGAGCCTCCCTGGCCGTGGCTCACTAAGTGTCTCTAGTGAAAGGAAGGCCGTGACAAACACAGCGAGCTCCCGAAAGTCGCCAGTTTGCCTGTTGAGATTTGTACTCCTCACTGGGAACAACCCAAGTTAAACAAAGCTCAGGTGTCAGGAGTCACAGGTTTTCAGATGGGCGGGCAGCCTCATCCTCAGAGCCCAAGGCAATGACTTACAGCTACAGAATGAAATTTGGACCCAAGTGTAAAGAAGTTGAAGATGTGATTTCAGGATAAAGAAGATCTAGGTTTAAAACCTTAGCCACTTTATGAACACGCACATACACACACACCAGATTTAGAACTGAATTGGATGTAATAATTTATAATAAAATAACAAAAACAATAGTGACAACAACAAAACCTCAAGGATCTATCATGTGTGTATTGGTAGTAATGTTGAGGGTGGGTAAGGATCTATCATGTGTGTATTGATTGTAATGCTGAGGGTGGATAAGGATCTACCGTGTGTGTATTGGTACTAATGCTGAGGGTGGGTAAGGATCTACCGTGTGTGTATTGGTACTAATGCTGAGGGTGGGTAAGGATCTACCGTGTATGTGTTGGCACTAATGCTGAGGGTGCATAAGGATCTATTGTGTGTGTATTGATACTATTATTGAGGGTGGGTAAGGATCTACCGTGTGTGTGTTGGTACTAATGCTGAGGGTGGGTCAGAGCAAGTAGCTTTGGTGAACACCATTTGTATCCACTTCATGATCCCACAGATCTCTTATAAGGTAAGAACCATCTTCATTTTGTAGATGAGGAATCTGAACAACTGATTCCAGAGACAAGCAAAAAGCATTCCTGTCCAGTTTGAAAGCTTGTGCCCCTTGCTCCATAACCCATATGTCTTAGCTAGGGTTTCTATCTCTGTGAAGCACCACCATGACCATGGCAACTCTTATAAAGAAAACATTTAGTGGGGCGGATTACAGTTTCAGGGGTTCAGTCCATTATCGTCATGATGAGGAACAGCTGGCATACAGGCAGATGTGGGCTGAAACTGAGAGTCCTGTGTCTTGCAGGCAACAGGAAGTTGACTGAGACACTGAGCTATGCTGAGCAGAGGAAAACTTCAAGCCAACCCCCACAGTGACACACTTTCTCCAAAAAGGCCGTACCTATTCCAACAAGGCCATACCCCCTAATAGTACCACTCCCTATGAGACTATGGGGCCAATTACACCCAATCTACCACCCCATATGAGAATAATGTGGAGTGCGTGATACCCAAAAACTCCAATGAAATCTGATTTATCATGTGTGATACTGTGTGTATTATATGTGTGTACAGACACCACATACGCGTACAGAGAGATATTAACATAAGGGACCAGGTCACAAGGCAGCTGATATTTCCATGGGTCCTCTGAAACATTTCCTTTTATTGAGGCTAAGAGTTGTCTGTCTGTGCCCCCCCCCGTCCCCCCCACCGAACAGAGTCTTGTTTGTAAGAGGGTGTGGCTGCAGGCAGCTGTCAGGCAGCTGTTCTGTAACTGGGAAGGGTCTGCAGAGGGGCAGGTGCTGGGAGCATTCCAGCCTAAGATAGGTTCTCTGCAACAGCTCCCTCTGTCTTTGTTAAAATGCAGGTTCTGATGAGGAACCTTGGTGGGAGAAAGCTCCAGAAAGTCCCAATGTCACTGGCACTGCTGGAGAGCCAGGCTCTAGGTGTATAAGCTCCAGAGACAAGAACTTTATACTCTTTTGGAAGTTTTAAGAGAGGAGCTTCAGGCTCAAGAGAGCCAAAGATGGTGCTAAGGTAACTTGTGACCCAGGAGGCAGGGAGGAAGGATGAACAGGACCCTTCCCACCTGAAAACAGAAGAGGGTGTGGCAGGGGAGGAGGTTTTAGCAAAGAAGAGAAGAGTTTTGGAGACATTTGTAAGATTTATTTCTGCATGCAGAAGGTGGTAAACCTGTGGAACCCATTGTTTCTGAACATTGCTAGATTACAAACAAAGTCCGCAGATAAAACAGTTCATCATATAGTTGGAGCTCACTGAGGATTGAGTCTTGGAATCACTCAAAGTTTTGACACACACACATGAGTTCAGTTTTCAAAGACAAAAATAAGGACTTGGGATTCACAGAAAATTCTCCTTCTCCTTCTCTCTTCTTCTCTCTCTCCCTCATCTCTCTCTTTCCCTGGAAAATCCCGCGTGGACACTGGATCGCTAGTACTTCTGAGGGTCTGGGGTGTTTCTGAGAACCAAGTGTTGACCATTGGATACAAATGCTGTACTGGGAGATAAAAGATCAGTATTTATCCCTTACCTCCCCTCTGGGCAATGCCTGACTTGCCCTGCTAGGGGCCCAATGTGGGGGATGAAGAATTACTGCTCTCTTCTGTATTCCTGAGACATTCTGTATTCTGTTTAGAGTCTAAACCCCACACCACCATGCTCTATCCACCATGCAGACTAAAACCACTCTTGTATGCTACAGATATCTGTAAATGGTTGGATGCGGTAACTGGGTAAATAAAAATGAACGAAATACTACCTGCTTTCATGGAGATGACTATTGAGAGTGAAACAAAGAGCAGTAAAGCTGTGTTTGGGGAGCTGCTAGGAGGGATGGGTCCTACCACTGGGGAGCACTCAGGTTGGATGGGAGCACTCAAGTTGGATGGGAGTACTTAGGTTGGATAGATCATGGAACTCCTAAGGAAGTACAACTTCAAAGTTTGAAGCCTTAAAACCAGTGAGAGTTAACCTGGCAAAGAGCAGGGAAAAGGGAATTTTAGAGGTAAAGATATCAGACTAGGGAGAAGCTTGGAAGGTTGGTGTGGGGGTTTTGATTGGAATAGAAGCATTCTGCCTGCAGGAACTGGGGAGACAGAGGGACTTCTAGCCCAAGGGAAGTTCTTGCTAGATACACTGGATATCAACTGGAAACTTTTGAGAAGGAGAGAGGATGCCTTCATGTGTTCTAGGACTCCGTCCTATTCCAGCTCTCAAATACATTTGACACTCGGGGCATAGTCTGTGCCTGGTGGCAAGGACATTGTGTCATGGGTGGGGGCTGCTTCTGGTTTATCACACCTGCAAGACACAGACTGACGTGGTGACAGAAGAGAGTGTTGCCACCGACCCATGAAAGCCCATGACAGACAGAGCTGTCTATTTCTGTCGCCCAGTCTCTGGCTTGGAGTAGGAACCACAGGTCCACACGGACCCTCTGGTCTCTGTCATTAATTCTGCTTTGTACTTAGAGGCTTCTTTGACAAGTTGTAAACAGAGTGGCATAGAAGCCTCAAAACCCACTTTATATTCTACATTCTGTCACCTGCATACAGAATTCCCCCGGGATTGAGGGATAATTTAGATTACTATCTGCTAAAATGATTAGCCTCTTAGTGGTAGCTGGTAAATCAAGCTGGGAAAACATTTTTTTAATGGCCTATCATGATGAATAGAAAAATCCATTTGCTTTGTGTCTTCTTTAAAATATATCAGCTTACGATGAGTTTAGTTTGAAGCAAATGAATTCATATTATTGTCATTTATCCTGGCCCTGGAGCTTGAAATCTCTCAGGGAAGCGAACTTTCTGCTTTCTTCCTCTGCCCCGCGACATCCCTCTGAGATGAAAGGGTTTGGATCTCAAGCCAGGAAAGGGAAATCCTCTGGTTTTAGCCCCTCGGTTTTCTAGACAATTGCTCAGGGAATTCTCTCTTGGGCTGGTAACAAAAGAAGACAGAACCTGGAATTCTGCCGAATAGTTTTTAGAGAAAGAAATAGGTCCTCTTACACCACTCTTAGATGAAACATATTCAGAAGGAGTTCAGAAAGGGGGCATGAGTGCCCCCTACCAACTATTCACTTCTCCAACACACCTGCAAGGTGGGATTCTGGGAAAAGAAGGTGAGAGTTCGTGTTTGTCTCCTCAGAGGAGGTCACATAGCAGACTGCAGAAACAAGTTTCCAGCGACTGGAAAGGCAGAGCAGATGAAGACTGTTTGGTTTCCTAAGGGTCGCCTATCTTTACCTGTTTAAGCAACAGTTTGGGCAGATATGGGGGCAATGGTCTCAGCCCAGCTCATTTTGCTGTTCTTGTTAATATAAGAAACGCAACAGCAACATCACTCTTCTAAAAAGAAGACTTTTATTTTCTGGCATGCTTTTTAAAAATCATTTTCACCCTCTGGGCTGTGGTGGCACAGGTCTTTAATTCCAGTACTTAGGAGGCAGAGACAGGCAGATCTCTGAGTTCAAGGCCAGCCTCGTCTACAGAGTGAGTTCCAGGACAGCCAGGACTACACAGGGAAACCCTGCCCCGAAACAACAAAACCAACAACGACAACTACAAAAAGAAGAATAATTTTCACCAATTTAGCTATTTTGATGTGAGATTTTTTTCTCTCTATCACAAGGAACTTCACTAACTTTAGTCCCAGCTTAGAGTTGATGGAGAAAATAAATATTCAAGAGGTGTGCATACAACAACCTGAGGGCACCAGCCCGTGATCTATTCTCAGGTCCCTGTGCCACTTGTGGTTGGAAGGGAAAACACAAGCAGATAAATAGATAGCCTCGGAGCCCAGAAGGGAGGCTGGGCCTGTGATACACAGAAGCAGGGTTAAAGGAGAGAGAGCTCTGCTTCATTGTCAGTGATAACAATAATTAAAGGGCTCCGGGACCTCAGTGGTCACCCCTGCGATGTTTAATAGTAATTATTGGTAATTACATATTATTATGTCAGAGATATATAATTATATAATTGTTATTATTAAGTATGATGTTGGCCATTGAGGTTTCAACCCCTTCTTCATTTGTGGGTCCTCTTTGGGGCTGGTAATTGAGATAATAGGGGCCAAGGTAGAGAAGAGGGAAAGTAATTGGGTGAGGGCAGGCTTGCTTGGCTCCTACGGAACCCCGGGAGTCATCGGCCTCTGCACCGGAGCGGTTTGGTTGGCATCTCCGGCTGACCCAGGAGATAATTATTCTCAGAGAATTTCTGGCACAGAGTGTTCCGTCTTCATCCCCCATCCCCCAGCGCTGCAGACTGTCTGACTGTGGCATTGCACGTGAGCACTTTGTGTGGCAGTCCACCTCACTCTTTGTGGGTGCCTGGGAACAGCAGGAGAGTTGGCACGGCAACACTGGAAAGAGAAAGATAGGAAAAGACAGCCCAAACACAGCGTGGACCTGGAGGGCAGTTCCCTAAACGCCTGACCTTGTGTTTTTATTGATTCTCTCAACAATCCCCTGAGGGGAGGCAAGAGAGACTCAGAGAGACCATCTTTAGGGGTAAGGTGAGAAAGACCTAGACGTCTTGTGCTCTGTGACTGGAGGCTAACTTTATATCATCTGGCGTGTCTGCAGGGAGAGCAGGGGTCCTCCTCTGGAAGTGGCTGAGAAGACAGGACAACCTGTGTAACATATCCCAGCACGGCCCGACTTGTGAAGTGTTCAGTGAATGAGAACACTTGTTAGAACACAGCCCGCCTTTCGCTCACAAGAGACCAGGCCTGAGAGAGCTTGAGGCTCACTCCATAGCAAGTAAGCAGCGAAGCAGACAGCAACCGGGCTCTTTCCATACTGTCGGGAATGCTACACCAAGAGGCTCTTGTGGCCCATCATAGGCGCCTCTCCGTTGAAAGGGCCTCCTGGGAGCCCCGCGGTGATCAGTTGAGCAGCTTCAGGACTGCTCTGTTTTCAGTGGAGCCCAAGACAAGCTGAGGCTTGTTTGCCTCTGTCTTGAGTGTTGCCCAGGTCGCAGGGAGGTAGTTGCTAGGCAATGGCTGGGAAGCTTTCCACAGAACAGTGGATTAGCAGAGTAGAGGGCGGGTTTGGTGGGAAGAGCAGAGCTGAAGAGGCGGAGGCAGAGCTGGGTGGGTGTGGCTGGACGCTGCTCACCTGGAGCAGTCTCCAGAGGGGTGAGGTGATCCTTACCAAGAGTTACAAATAGAGGCAATGCCTAAGTCGCAAACAACTGAGCTGCTTAGCGTGTTCCCAATATCCTTCCAAATGCTCAGATGAGCTCATCCCCCAAGATACACAAATTTAGGGAAAGAAAGAACAATGCCGTTGGCTGCAGGCTGAGGTCCGTAGCTGATAAAAATCTCTTCTCTTGGAGAGAAAACCACTCAAGATTAGACTGATACGTGCAGAAAAATAAAGGATAACAGGACTTATAAGTATCATTATTTCTTTGGTTCCTTTTCTTGGGAACTTAAGAGTGTTCTCAAACGTTTCCATTTATTTATAGAAGTCCAGGCAGAGGTAGAGCTGGGGTCTTGTTCTGTGAGCAAAGTCACCTTTGAAAATATGTTGGCCTTTGCGTATGCATGTGTGTGTGCTACAAGGACTGGACCTAGGTCCTTATGTGTGCTGGCTTATTACTGCTCCCCTACTAAGCTATGTCCTTGTCTCTTTTCTCACCTTTTATTTGGAGATAATATTTCACTAAGTTGCCCAGGCAAGCCTTGAACACTCCATAACCCAAACAGGTCCTGAACTTGTGATCTCTCCTCTTCTACCTCTCAAGTATCTGAAACTAGACGTCTATGATGCAAGACCCATTATTTAAAAAGGTTCTGAAATCATTTTTATTATATCTCTGAATTAGTGCTTCTATTTCTGTGTGATTAACCAGACTAATTTTTGGCTTCATATGTATACATATTTTTCAACCTCCCAGAATAAGAACAATAAGTTAATGATTTTTTTCTTATTTTGCTGTTAAAAAAAAAAGGAAGGTTGTGGTGAAGAAGAGGTAAATTTAGGGCTGTTATTAGATGTGATGCTGGGAACCGAACTCAGGTCCTCTAGGAAAAAAAAAAAGACACATTTCTTAACTGATGAGCCGTCTCTCCAAGCCCAGGAGGTAAATTTAGAACTGAAGTGACTAATTGGCCGGGGAACAGAACAGTTGAAGAATAGAGTGATCATTTTGAGCAGATTAGTTTGTCCAAAAATGAACACCTGGTTCTCTTAAGTAGCATTTAACAGTTAGGGATTTTGGCAAGTCTGGGCTGCGCTGGCAGCATTGAACGGCACTGTTAAGAGAAGATTGACATTTGGCATGACTACCATCCCCGGGCAGAGGTGCTTTGTCTGTGGTGATCATGCCTTACTGGGTATGTCACGTGGTGCATCCATGCAGGGGTCAGAGGAGAATGTGCTTCATTTCCTTGGCTGACTGCCTGATACTTCAGGGAGCAAGAGTTAGATGACTGGGTTCTGACCTAGGGCTATAGTTAAGCCAACAACATGATCATTCAAACTGAGACTTTTGACTTTTGAGAGTCAGGGCAGTGGCTTTAATGACAACTGTGGGACAACTGGTCCATACAGTGACCCTACATTGATCTTTGTATTAGTTATGTCTGTGACTAAATACCTTAAAAGAAGGTGACTAAAGGGAGGGAGTTTTGTGGTCATTGTTGCTGTCGTTTGGGCTCGGTTGTCTGGTTTATTGATGGTTGTGGTTTCAGAAGGGATGGAACCCATCACGGTCCTGACAGCATGAGGATGTTAGTCACCCTGGACCAGCCAGGAAGCAGAGAGATGAAGAGTGGGGCTCAGCTTGCTTTTTCCTTCAGTTCAGGATCCTGGCTTGTGGAATAGGGTCACCCACCTTCGTGATGGGTTTTCCCTGTGTAGTTAAACTTCCCTGGAAACACCCTAACAGATCCACCTGGAGATGTGTCTCCTGGGAGATGCCATCCTATCAAGTCACCAATCAAGATTAACTATCACAGTCCCGGTAAGTCACTTGTAACCTCTTCGAGTCTCACAGTCATCATTTTAAACACAGCAAAATGAAACATACCTGTGTTGCCTAAGCAAAGGCTTTGAGGCTCCTGCAGATGATAAGTGTTTGAAAATAAGAGGGCATTTTACAGATTCACCAGTTACGTCCAGATTTCTGAGAAAGATCCAGAAGCTTAGCAACCTCCATCACACTCTGTAGATAGGATCCAAGAACTTTTAATAACAAAGAAATCGATCCCTCCTTTTCCTAGGCCATTGCTTATGGAGCCAGTGCTGCTGGTAGACTTATATTTCTGTGTAAACAGGAAAAGGGGACCGCCGTTGTTAGCCTTGTTTTCCTCTCTTGATCAGAAAGTGAGGAAAATACACTTCTCTCACTAATGCTTTGAGACTCCTAACCAGCATCACAAGAATTAGCACCAGAAAATGAAGGAATGACATCCAGCCTGAGGTTTTAGTGTGGTTTTGAGAAAGTTTAGAGAGTGACTAGCCGTCCAAGCTTGTCTATTTCGCTCTTAACTATTTTGGTGGTCACTAAGGCAATAACTGAAATATTGCTGTTTTTGTACCATGTAATTTCTTTATAGCACAAACTCTGAATATGTTCCTTTTGCTTCACTGGAAGTTTGCTGTTAACAGTGTGGGTCATGATCTCCTTCACATAAGAATGGGGACGTCCTATAGTACATCCAGGGGTCCCAGAACCTGAGTAGCTCACATCTAAGGATGCTCATTTTGAGTTTGAGATAAAAGTTAGGGTTTAATGTCTCTGTTTCCCTCCCTTACACACACACACACACACACACACACACACACACACACACGGACACTTGTTATAATTACATGGTAGAAGCATAGTGTGTTGGGAATCAAATGCTGATTAATGTTAATTTTAGGATAAACAGAGGAGGAGAAAGACAGGAAAAGCCAGTGGACTCCAAGGATAAAAATATTCCCGAGTTGAGACTCAGCATCTATGGCTGCACAACCCAATAATTACATCTGAATCGTGATTACCTGTTCTTATATAATTAACCCTGAGGTTCATCTGGATGGCTAGAACTTCTGCCCTGGAATGTACCAATCTCTGTGGTTCACAGACCACTGAACCGAATCCAGAAATGCCCACACACTCCTCACATCCCATATAGAACAAGTGGCTTCTCTTTCTGGAATCTAGGAGCTCGGTGTTCATCAAAGACTGAGTCTGCTGGGAAGGTAATAGCACCAACGTTGTAGGTGCTTGTCAAGGGTGATGGGGTTTGGAAAGGAGACTCAGAGATACTTGCAGCTTCATTTAATTAAAGCCTCCCATTCTTGACTCCCTCTCGCTGCCTCACTTGGGAAAGCCTAGAAAAGAACACGTTAATCAGCCCTTCAGCATTCTCACACTGATTAGAACAAGCTGCATCCCAAACAGAGCGAAAGTGAGAGGCCCAGGGGAGAGACAGAAAGATCTTTCGGCTTGTGGAGATGAAAGGAGTTGTAAAGGCTTTAAACTCAAACTGGGCTGAAATGAGAGGGCCGTGGAGGGTGGGATGGAGTGGAGAACCGTATGCTTTCTTCTCTCCCGGAAGAGAGCTTGTCACTCATCATCTGGAGAACTAGATGATGATGAAGTTGGTTGCTCATCAGCACTGCCTTCCTTCCACTGTACTAGAGCTGCGTCTATGTTTGGAGAACTCACCTCGTCCACAGTCATCTGCCTCAGAAGACAGTCTTGGTTGCTCATGCTGTGTTTAGGTATTAGTTTAGGCAAGACTGTGTGGTACAGTTTTGGCACGTGAAGGAAGCTCTTCTATGGGGTGAGGTGGAAGGTTTATTTTATTCTGTGTGTGGTGTATGTTCATGTGTGGCATATAAGCAGATGAATGTGCAGGTATGTGCCATGGCGACCAGAGGAAGATGTTGGATGTCTCCCTTTAATCACCTTTGGCCTTGTTCCACTGAGCATGAAACTCAACACTGTTTATCTAAACTGGTCATCCATATGCCCCAGCAACCTTTCTGTCTCTGCCCCACATAGCCCTGGGGTTCAGGCACTTGTGTAGCTGTGATAGGCTTCTTATGTGGACACTGGGATTCAAACTCAGGTCCTCATGATTTACTGCAAGAATTTTTGCCCACTGAACCATTTCCCTATCCCCAGAATGCCTATTTTGTGTGTTACTCTCTTGCTTAAAGAAGAGATCATAAAGAAGAATTAGGATCCTTCAGTTCTGTTGACAGTAGGCTTCTCATCTGGTGGTGGAGTTGGCTACCTTACATCCATGAGATGAGCTGACTGAAGTACAGGGCAAACAATGAGCAGGGCAGGGCAGCAAGGAGGTCAAAGAGCCTATTAATGTTCATTGGAACTATCCTGTCTGGGAGCCTTTGACCATGAAAATGACTCCTTTGCTGTTTATGGCAATGGAGTCAGGGTTTTCTTACTAGAGGAGAGAGCCTCCCAGCCAATAGAATACTTCCTTAGGTGAGTGTATCTCTTTTATAATAAATATTCTTTTCTCACCATGTAGGGAGCGTTGGATCCTTAGAAAAGCATCCTCTGAGCAGTAACAAGCACAATTATAGCCCATGCATGTTTAGACTATGTGCGCCATCAAATACTTTTACACTGATCCTTTAGGACAACTCAGGGAGTCAGACAAGGGGGAGTATTACTCCTGTTTTCAAGATCAACACAAGGAGGTAAGGTAACTCACCTGACATGCCCAGTGATGTTGATACTAGGCTAAAATCATAAGCTTGGCAATGAGAAATATTTTATAAGTTAGGGATAGAAAAAAAAAAAGGATTGATCTATGTGGAATTTAGACACTGCCAGAAATGGGTTTACGTTATCACTCAATCTCTTTTAACTCTGGAATTTTAGATAAGTTATGTAAATCTCTCTGAACTTTGGCATCCCCTCTTAAAAGATGCCAATGATAAAATTCACCCCACAGGACGTTTCAAGCATGAGATGAACAAATGCATTTGAACCACAGAATCCAGTGGTTGGCATCAGTGGCCTTCCCTCTCCTAAACATTGTACAACATTAGGCAGACATTGTGGTAGCTGTGTCCTTGCAAGCACTGTTGAAATGGATGTTTTAGGTTAGCATGCATGCATAGTAATAGGTTTTATCACTCAGCTTTATAAAGATGAAATGGGCAACCCTGAGTTCCATGCAAAGAAAAAGACTCAATAGAAGCCATTCTAGCCAGAAACCATTCACAACATAAGAAGAATAAAATAAGACAGAGGGTGAGCTTTGAAAGGGTTTCTGGCTGGTGGGTAAAAGGCAAGTGATGGAAAACAGGATCCTACTTAATAGAGAAAAGCCGGGCTAATTTATGTGGGAATGAAAATAAGGACATAAAAGCAGGCCAGGACGAAACTGGCAATGCACAAGTATGGAAGAAAAGGAGCTGGGGGCTGTAGGGTTATGCAAGTCAAACGTAAGTCAGCTGCATTTTGTTCTTATTAAGAAAAAGGCAACAGTGGGCTTGGAATTCACAAACAAGCACCTGGCATGTGGGAGCTGAGAGTTGATTCTTCTGCCCTAAGCAGCTTCCAGAAGGCCTCGTAGAGCAATAGACATATACAAGCATTTATATATATATATATATATATATATATATATGTGTGTGTGTGTGTGTGTGTGTGTGTATGTACGTATACACATATGTGTGTGCTTGCATTTGTGTGTGTGTGTTAATCTTACCTCTTAATGAGGCCGAATAGCTGAGGAAGGGTTTGAAGAAAATACAGAGATGAGGAATAAAATTGATTAGGATGCACTAGCAGGACTAAAGGAATGGGTACAGTTTCTCCTGTAGGTTCAAGGGCAAGCAGTGGGCCTAACAGAAGATGCGCTAAGGTGTTGCCAGGCTCTGTCTTCTGTCTGCTTGCACTGTTCTGACATACCTTGGATCAGCACTGAGGTAACTATTTGCCCGTGATACTAATGATGTAAGTTCTAGACACCTTCTAGATATTTGGGTGGAGCTCACTGAAAAAAAAATTGACTTGGGAATATAAATCTTCAAATTTTCTTTAAGGGACTTTCTATATGCTATGTGTATTATTTATTTTTATGTAACTATGACCACAATGCCAGACAAAAGGAACAAGGATGACTTTGGCTCACAGTTTTAGAGAATCTCAGTCCATCACGATAGTGGGGAAGGCACGACAGAATACCTCTATCTATGATGGTGAAAACATGGGGTAGGATTCAGGGTGGTGAGAGTGTGTAACAGAGACTCCTTACATCATGTGGACCAGGAAGCAGGCGGCGTCTAGAACTCGGAGACTGGCTGTAACATTCAGAGTCCTGCCTTGGTGACCTACGTCTGTCACTTAGGCCTCACTTCCTAAAGGTTGCACAGCCTCCCAAAGCAATGCCACGAGTCGAGTCGGGGAAACAGATTTCAGCTGTGCTAGTCAACCCCCTGCCCCTCCCCCAGAGGCTCATGGTGATCGCCAAATGCAAAAGTCATTCATCCCAACAACAGTCCCTACAGTCTGAGCAATCTCTGCATCGCTCAAAAGTCCAAAGGCTAGAGAGATAGCTCACTGGTTGACAATATTTGTTGCTCTTGCAGAGAACTTGGGTGTAATTCCCAGGACCCAGATGGTGCCTTAAAACCATCCATAATTCTAGTTCCAAGGGACTTGATTCCCTCTGCTGGCCAACATGGGTACCAGGCACTCATATAGTGGACATACATGCATGAAGGTGACGTATTCATACGTGTGAAATAAAATAAATATACAAATGTATTGGTGTAAATAAATGCAAGGCTGATATTAAAGAATATATACAGCTTTAATGTTTAAATAAACTTACAGAACAGAGGTTCCTGCGCAGCCAGGAAAAAGGGACGAGCCGCCTCCCCCCCCCCCCCCCCCCCCCCGCCCAATTTATCCGTAGGCATTAGCCCGAGGCAAACCTGCCCCCTAAAGGGGCTGGCTTAACCCTACATAAAACGACCCAAAGTTCAAAGTCTCCGGGTAAATTTTAGCTGGGAGTCCTTGTAAAAAGAAGCCTACTTCCTATACACAATGGCACAGAGTAAACGTTCCCCTTCCAAAACTGGGAGTATCAAGGAGAAACTGGATCAAAGCAAACAGAAGCCTAAGACCAACCTTAGCTTTGTGCCTGGGATCTGGGCTCATGGAGCCGTGATGTGAGTGCTAAAAGGCTTGGGCATCTCTGCCCCTGCGGCTTGTTGCCCCTGCGGCTTGCTGCCCCTGTGGCTTGTTGCCCCTGCGGCTTGTTGCCTATAGCACCACATAGCATTCTCCCCAAGCCCATGGAGTTAAGCAACAATGGATTGAACATCTTAAAAGTGCAAACCAAAACTCCCTTTCTTTCAGTTGTTTCAGTCATGGATTAAGTCACAATGACGTGCTAAGGAACAAATACACCTATATTTTTGAATTGATAGAGTATGAATTTCTCCATTTTGGGAGATGTCTTATAAATCTTAATCTGCATATTCACTAAACTTTCCCGTTCCTAGCCCCTGTGGCTGGCTTTTTCTACTGCCCTGCCTCGCCCAATTCTTCCGCCAAGCTCACTTCTATTTTCATTTATAAAGTAGAGGAGAGCTTACCCAATACTCTGAGGTAGGCTTCTCCTTCTTTCCTGTCCCCGTTCTTTCCTGAGGGAACTTCAGCTACAGGAAGCAGGCCCAGACTCAGTAGGAGACCTGAAGTTTGGGCATCATATGGATTTGGTGCTTGAGACTTCTGCAGACTTACCTGGCCTGCTCTCCTGAGCCCTGACAGAACTTTGTGAACTGTTTCTGTAATAACATAATAACATGTCTTCAGATTTGAGTTGCCTTTTTTTTTTCTTTTTTTTTTGAAACCAAATGTTTTCTGACCTGGTGACATGAGGAAACCTCCCTGGAAATGTCAGTGATGATGGTAGGGATTATGACAAAGGTTGGGGATAGGAGGATCTTCATGAATCTGTCTAAGAATTAGAATTAGAACAAGAATTAACTTCCCGGTAACTACTCTACACTTTGGCAAATTCTCCCCCCACCCCGAGGCTGCATCTCTCTGTATTGCCTTGTCCTAGCATTTGATGAAGAACATTGCATCCCTGGTTCTTGTTCTCAGCAAATTCTCTGCTTCTTTCTTCTGGTCCTTTAAGCCCATTGCTTGTTCTTTTATCATTTTATTGTTTTTCTCTCTGATCAAAGCCTTTTTTTTTAACCCAGCAGCCATCTTTTAATTGGATCTTAAACATTTGAGTTGAATACTGTACATTATATATGTTGTAGTTTGAAAGAAAATGGCCCCCAAGGGGAAGGGCACTCTTAGGAGGTGTGGCTTTGTTGGAGTATGTGTGGCCTTGTTGGAGGAAGTACATCACTGTGGAGGTGGGCTTTGAGGTCTCATATATATGCTCAAGCCACACCCAGTATAAAACAGACCACTTTCTGTTGCCTGTAGGACTCTCAGCTCCAACACCATGTCTGCTTGCACATCTCCATGACGATAATCAACTAAACCTTTGACCTTTAAGTGAGCCACCACAATTAATTACTTTCCTTCCTAAGAGTTGCTGTGGTCATGGTGTCTCTTCACAGCAGCAGAAACCCTAAGACAGCTTTGGTGGAGATTTGGTTCTGAAGTCAGCATATGAGGCCAAGATTAAAAGTACTCAGTGTCCATATTGAACATCTCCTTATATCATCCTGAAGGGGATGATGGTGTTTGAGGGTTTTGTGCAGAAACCTGGACCTTCATATATGTGTCTACATGTCTGATCATACAAGCAGTAACGTAGAGTAGCTGGTAGTTTTAAACAAAGTCAGTTTTCTGCTTCCTCTTTTTCTACTGTCCCTGTTTTGCTGAGCGGGTGCCACCCTGGCCTATTGTGTGTCCTGATCTCGGGAGTCCCAAGCTGGGGTAAGGTGGTTTCATCTTTCATCCACATGTGCAAGGTCCTACTACGCCCTGTTCTCCTTTCACCTTTTCCTCCCAGACACGTCCACAGCCCTACAAGCAAAGAAACTCATCGGAGACCTGATCAGGCACTGGATAGAAAAACTCAGGAGCAAGGAGAGATGCTAAAAACACCAGTTACCCACCCCGGATACCCCTGCCCATCTCCCCTGGCAAAGACAGGGTGTGAGAGGGAGGGGCAGAGCAAGAGCGGTACGGTGAGCGGCTCGGGAGCCTGGAGCAGCTCCCCTGCAGCTGGGAGCACGGAGAGCTGGGTGTTAAGACGAGACAGCTGGAGCCTCTGGTTTTAACCATGCATGGCTGAGTTTTGTTTTGGAAACTGGCACTCCCTCTGAAAACTTCAAGTCGACCTTGGAAGATAAGCAATGACATCCCCAGGAATGAGAATGCCCTTGTGCCCACGGAGAACAGGATGACTGACTGACTGACTGGGGGTGCCTACAAGTTTTGAATTCAGCATGACTGACATTTTAAATGAAAAGCACCTAGCCTGGTTTGCCATATGTCTGGAGGAACACTGTAAGAACGAAGTGTGGATCTTTACCATTCACTTCGGAGCCAATTCGTCTGCTGCCGCGTCTCGGAGATATTTATTTCCCCTTATTTTAAGTGTGCCCATTGCCGCTTCTAGATGCATGCCCGATACCCAAGCAAAAAAAAATGGAAAATCACTTCTCATTTTTTTGAACATGCAGTAGATAAAAAATGTTTTAGAAAATCAGAACAGAAAAATGTAGAGAAATGGTGAAATACAGACATCCCAGGTGTTGAAATCCTCCCTCAGGGGACTGGGGATATCATCTCAGCCCTTAGTCTCTGCTGTACCCCTTGTCGTCGGGTATACTGTGGTCTCACATGGTGACTATTTCCGTGAGAGGGATCTGGGTAATTCTGGCTGTCTCATCTTGACAGGGAATAATGAGGGAAGGTAAAAAATAAATGCAGAGCAATGAAGAGAAGTTAAAGTTGCTCAGGGAAACTGAGGCTGCCCCAGCTCCCGGGATCCAGGAAGTGAGGCCAGGAAGTCTTGCTCCTGGGCCAGAGGTACAGCAAGGCCCCCTTTACTCCATTGCAAACGTGATCAGAAGACTCGCCACTTGGTTGCATCCGTGTGGGTACAGAGCCTGCTTGGCCACAGCAAGCCTTCAGCGGCTCTGGTCTCCCAGCAGCTGTGCAACATCTGGCTTTCTGTGTGGCCTGACAGTATTGGTGGAGTGAAGCACAATTAATAAAAACTCAGAGAGAAAAATTTGTGTTCTACCTGAAGATCCAAAAAGCAAAGCAGTCAGCCACTGGCTCTTACCTCGACCTCAGTCTGAAAATGGTGAACCTGCCACCGGGAATCTCAGAATGAGACGGTGTGTGAGAGCTGTCTCCTCCCGTCTTATATTCCTCTCTAGGGCTGGGATTAAAGACATGCACCACCCGGTTTCTATGGCAGCTAGTGTGGCTACTGGTGTGTGTTACCTACCACTGCCTGCCTGGTCTGTAAGGCTGACCAGGGGTCTGTTTCACTCTCGGTTCTTCAGGCAAGCTATTATTATTATTATTATTTTATACAAATTAAATGGCACTATAATGAAGGGGTCAGGATCCCATGTTCCTAGAAGCCTTGGACTGTCTGTAATCAGTAAGAGGGTACTTCACCCTGCCAATGTCACACAATAAACTCATCCAGTGTTCAAGCAAACAGTTGTCCTGGAGTCGTACCTGGGGCCCCCCAGACTTGTCAGAGAGAGAGAGAGAGAGAGCGCCCAGAAATTATTGACTAAACTGGACACCAAAAAGAGGTTCTGCCCTCTGCTGACTCTCCTGTGGCTGTGGAGAGGTGTCCACATGGAGACAGGGTCTCCCTCACCTCTGTTGTCCTCTGTCCTAAGGGAGGTGCAGTAGGGCTCGCCTTATCAGACCCTAGAAGTGGCAAAGAGAATCCCAAGTTCCCTATAGCTCTTTTTTCATCTTCCTTGCGTGTATTGAAAGCTCATGCACCACCGTCGGCAGTTCCTCTTTGTACCGGTAACCGATTACCTGCCATACTTTCCCATCACCCAATCACAACAGTAGTTACCGTTTACTGAATGCCTGGCATGCTTCATGTCAGCGTGGTGCTACGATCTTAATGTAAATGTTTAACAGCATTTCTACAACAGTTCAGGTAGGCTGTTATCATTACTCTAGTGCACAGGAAGGAAAAGGAAGACGTCAGGAAGGCTAACGGAACATAGCCAGGGAGTAGAGGCATCCGAAGCCCAACATAGCTCTACGTGATGGACATACATTATTGTAATAACTGGAGGAATTTGAGAGTGGAGTTATTAGATAATGGTATGGTATTGCTGTTAAACATCCTGAGTGTGGTCCTGGCATTATGGTCATAGAGGAGAGTATCATTGTTCCTGGGAGACACATGCTGAACGGCTCAAGCAGGAAAGGTCCCAACATCTGATTAAATACTCAACTAGTTCATTTCACAAACAAACGCAGGCCCAAGTGTGTGGGCATGCACACACAAATGCGCGATGGATAAGTGGAAGCAGATGCGATTTTTAAAATCCTGATTGTTTCTTGTATCCTTATTGAAATATTTCTGTAGATTTGAAATGTTTCATAATATAAACATTGTATGGAGCCAGGCCTGGTAGTGCCTACCCACAATCCTGCCACCGAGGGTAGAAATGGGAGAATTGTGAGTGGCAGGCCAGCCTGTGTTACATAGCGTGGTCTAGGCCATCTTGAGTGACATAGTGAGACACTGGCTTAAAAAGACCCAGCTTAGAGCTGTAGCACTAAAGCTGTGCAAGGGTGCTCTCCCAGCACATGCGAGGTTCTCACAGCACCTCATGGTAAAGACGGGAAGTTGGAAGGTGAAAGAGCCTCACACAAATCCCGTCAGATTCATAGAAGCAATGCTACATGGCACGGCTGTGACTTCTTCTAGGTTCTATGTTCTAGGTTCTAACACATTACATAAACTCTCCTCATTCAGGCTGTGGGACTGTGTCTTCCTTAATGTACCAGTCAGCTGTCCTACTGCCCCGGAATCTGCTGGGCCAATGCAGAGCCTCGCTGCCTTCCAATGGGGTCTCCAGCTAACCCCTCGGAGATATTCCCAAACTCGAATTTAAGGCTTAGCACATGGAGCAGAATGCCTGGTTAGTTAGGGCTTCAAACAAGCAAACTACTTTGAGGTTCTAAGAAGGTGTTCAATGCTGCAATGTAACCTAATTCTATTTAAAATTGATTATTGTTAATCTCAAATTTAAATATAATCTGGTATTCTGTATTTAACCTACCAATATTATATCTACGTTCCAGTACCTCACATAGTAGAGGTCATGGTCTCCTATGAAGACTGAACTTTAGGAGCAGAATAGAATATTAGACACCCCTTCCCCATGACACTGGGTTTTACGTGTCCTAGCAGCTGGCTGCACACCAAGGGATGGGCAGGTACGGGAAGAAAAATGCCCCAGAAGCTTGTGAAGGTCTGGCTGACCCTTGCCCTGTGACATACCACAGATGTGCTGGGGGGCTACACATCTCGCCTTCTGCTTTGTTCCTCTTGGCCGGGTCATTGGCCCCAGCTGTGGCAGTCTCTCATACAGCCAGAGCAGATATGGAGTTGACCCGGTGGAGTTCCAGTCCTAGCCCTACCACAGCGCTTGTATACGTCCTCATCTGTATAATACAGCTACTGACAGGGCCCTTCTTATAGAGGAGTACTGGGGCCAATGTTTGCCAGCTGCCCAGGGTGATGCCCAGTGCTCAGTAAGTCCTTTATAAACATTTGCCAAATAAACAAAGCATTCACTGGTAGAGAAAGTTAGGATTGTTATGGGAAAGGCAATTTGTCTGACCTGGAGCATCTTTGGTGACTTGGGCTTAGTTCTATGGGTCCATTTCTTGCTGGGTACTTGGAGTGAAGTTGAGAAGGCAATATAAAGGCAGAAAGGGTAGCAGCCTGCAGGAGTGGCTGTATTCCCTGACCCAGATGGTTATCACTGTTTGGAAGGGGTGTTCAGTCTTAAGGAAGACTCCCAGCCACTCTCAGGGTGGCTTTCTCTGGAAGCAAAGCAGCCCTTTGACTACCCACTGCTGTGACGCTAGATTTGGGTGTCTCCTTTGATCTTTGATGCTTCTTCTCACACACCCAGTGCCTCTTTTCTTTCCCTTTAGCTTTATATCTAGTCTCATGACTTCCCCTTCTGCTCTCACTTAAATTCCTTCACCTATTTTTGTCTCAGAAGGAAACCGTCGCTCACACAGTGTCTAGTGTCGCAGTGGGAGAAGCTGGCTGGCTCCTCAGTTAGCCGCACAAGAAAACATCCCTGAGCCTGGCCATCTCAGAGAAGACTTCAGGTACTGGCACAGGGCGCCACAGTGACTCACAGCAACTGTTCCCTGAGAGATGGGACTTACCCTAAGAGTTGGTTTCCCAAAGTACAATGCCATATCAAATTGCCACGTCTCTTGTAGGCTGTCTTCATTCCTTGTAGGCAAATTAATGAAAGGTCAAACTATCAAATCATAGCTAGAAGAGTTAACTGTATCTTGCAGTAAGTCCTTGGTAGCCTGAGCCATGCATCTTGACACCGGGGATCCACCTACCACTGGCCTGCAGCCAAAAACAAAGGGCAGAGGAAATGAACCAGATGGGTCAGGAAGGGACCTTCAGGTTCTCAGAACTTGTTTGGAAGGATAACATTAAAACAGAGGTGCTGATGGAGCAGAATGGCCATGGCGAACACCTCAATAATTTTTATTTTTAAAAATCCATTTATTTATTACTACTGCGTGTGTGAGTGCATGCTATTTGTATAAGTACAAACACACGTGTCATGGCATGCGTGTGGAGGTCAGAGGACAATGTTCAGAGGTCAGTTGTCTCCAACCATGTGAGTCCCAGGGACTGAGCTCATGTTACCAGATTTGGGGGTCATCACTTTTACCCACTGAGCCATCTCACATTCGCCCTAAAATAATTTTTCTTAGTGAGCAACTCATTTTCTGTCTGTTCTTTTCTGAATTTCCCTAGCTCCTGTGTGAAATTTTTGATTTGGATGTCAAAGGTCACATGACTCGAGGTGGCATGACAATTTGAAGGGCAGAAGCCATTTGCTTCTTTATTATCTCCAAAGAGTAAAGGATATTATTTTTAACTTGACAAAATATTTTTTTTATCAAAATAATGACATCAAGCAATAATGTCAAAATGTCATGCCATAGCTTGGCGGATTCTAGGGTCTCAGACGGTGCCTGAGGTTATTATGTAAACTCAAAAATTAAAATACACCAGAGCCGGGAAGAAAAGCTAAGAAAATAGCAAGTGCTCTGACATTGCAGATGTGTGCTTGCTCTTCTTTCTTCCTTTGTTCCTTCCTTCTTTTCTATCTCCGTCTTTTTCTCTCTCACGAGGGATAATTTGAGGTTGAGGGGTAATTTGAGGTTGGCCTATTTCACATATGCATTGTTAATAACGACAACTTTGGTTTGGTACTGAGAAGCTAAGGCTTTGTTTTTCCAGACTAGACTATGCCTTCTGATACTCATGTGTGCCTTCCATGAGCTTCTATTTCGTGGAGAAACAAGTTGAGATGGATTGACACAGGGTTCAGGACATAGCAGAATACAGAAGTTACTCTTTCCAGAACATGTTTTGACCAGAGGTTAATTCATTCCGGGGGGAGGGGGGAGACGACTGAAAATCGGCTCTTTACCTACAACGTGTATTTGACAACACTTTGGGTTTTAACGTGAACCTGTGCAACGCAGACACAACTAAATCTGGCTTGATGTCACTGAAAGTGTGTTTTATTTATAGAAATCACCATCTCCCCGGTTCCCAGTCAGAAGCCCATACACAGTAATTAAGCCATTATAAAAACACAATAGGACATAACATAATAGAGCCATCCTGCTGTCAAGGCACACTGAGTCGGGGAAGCGGGGGAGCGCAAAAGAACACAACTCATCCAATTTAGTCCTGCTGTGGAAATGTCACAAACCAGTACCCTCCAATGGGTAAGTAGGAGAAAAAGTAATTTTCACAGACAACTGGGCATTGAGTCTTTAATTTTCAGAAAATGGAAGCCCAGCCAGCAAGCTGACCAACCAATCCACCAACATTAGCCAATTACCAAAGAGTAGTCTGTACTCAAGGGGTTTGCAGTCATACTGAGAAACAGGGCAAGGGCAAAAATGGGCCATAGCAATAGCCCAAGAGATGCTACGGGAGATAGGATTAAGCAAACAACACCGAGGGGGCGTTCTGTAAAAGCAGAGGGGAAGCTGCTTTGTGGCTGTGGAAAGGCCGTGGACGTCTGTGTGAGGAGGCAAAGTGGAAGTTCTCTAGAGAAATAGAAAGGATAAAAGCAAAATATTGGGAAGCCAAACATTCAAGAAAACACATGCAAATATTTGGAGAAACAGTTTCCAAAATAAAATGATAGTTAGATTATGAGTTATTGTTTTCCTTTTAAGAATAATACTCTGACGGTGTGTAGAATGAAGAGGTGGCAGGATGTCTCAGTGGGTAAGGTCGCTTGTTGCCAGGCTGGCAACCTGAGTGTAATTCAATTTGAAATCTCCATGGCGGAAGGATAGATCTAACTCCTCTGATCTCCACACATATACGATGACATGAGTGAGCCTTCACACACACACACACACACACACACACACACACACACACTCTCACACACGCGTGCGTACAAATGTAACAAACTTTTTAAATAAAGTTTTTATAATATAATACTAAATATGATATAAATAATATAATATGATACATTTTTTTAAAATTCACATGTAGAAGAGAAAAAAGACTGGAAAGAAATATATCAAATTTTATACATTAAAATAGTCACACATTTTAATATAATATATATAGATACACAAACATACATGTGCATACATCTTCCAGCAGGATAGATTGAAACTAGGCCCTCATACATGCTAGGCAAGTCCTTTCCCCCAGTCAAACTTGTAGAAGTTTTTCAAGTGGATATTGAGAATGTAGTAATTTTATTTTTCCTTTTGACACTTTAGGTGTTCTAGTTCTAAAGTAAGTAATAATACCTAAACAATGATGCAACAAACAAAACCCACACAAACAAACTTAAAAGGCACTTTTTAATGACACCCAGATATAAATTTGTATCATACCATTATTCATCTATAGATTTTTGGACAGAGTGTTTTAAGATTTATCCCATGTTGTCTGCGCAAACTCAGTTGTGTTCCTGAAAACTGAAGTCTTGCTTACCAATGAGGTTGCGTTTTTATTCTCTCAAGAGTTAACTAAAGCTAAATAAGGTCATAAGGGTGGGACCCTAATCTAGTGATGCCCTGGAAACAGAAGAGGCACTAGAGATGAATACAACAGGGCATGGTCCAGAGGGACACAGAAGGCAACAGTTTTCAAACTAAGAGGGAAATAACTAAGCATGCCAACATTTTGATTTTCTAGCCTCTGGAACTTTGAGAAAATGTTTCCTTTGTTTAAGCAACTCAGTTTCTGGTATTTTGTTATAGTGGTGCTAGCAGACACTGTTTTTGCCCATAAATTTTTTGCCAAAATATTAAGCTAAAATTATTCATGGTGTTTGTGTACTAGAATGAACTGCTCATTCCACTGATGTCTCTTATTTTTGTCATTGGAGTACCAGTCATGGGAAGACCATGGGCTGTCACCCACAGAAGCAGTGGGTGCGAGAGAGACCATGGAGGACTTCCGTGTTAATCAGGAGGTTTTTCTCTTTCTTTTTAATTTTTTTTTGTATGTTAGGCTCTTTTGTTTGTTTGTTTGTGGCTATGACAAGTATTTGAGAGAAGATTTATTTTGACTTGTAATTTCAAAAACTTCAGTCCATAGTACATGACTCCACTGTTTCTTGATCTGTGGCAAAGCAGTCCACTATGGCGGAGGACAGGGTGGGGCAGAGGGGTTCACTCCATAACAGCCAGGAAGTAAAAAGAGCAAGGGGCCTGGAAGCGATATAACATACCCAGTGATTATCTGTTACTTCACACCTAGTATTCCTTTCAGTAGGAGTTTGTCAATGAATTTGTCCACTGATGGAAGTACGTTTATCTTCCAATCACCTTCAATGATTGGACCCATCTATTGGGGGGACCAAACATGCAACACATGAGCCCTTCTGGGACACTTCATATATAAACCATCAGCCTGCCCCCCATCCAGGGCTGAGTACTGCTGGTTCCCAAAAGGATGGTACAGGGAGAATATCCTGTGTACTTCCGAGGGTCTCATCAGGACTTCCTTCGGGGTGATGACTTGCTCCCTAGCTTCTGAGCTTGGGTTTGACTGGCAGCCCTTTCCTGCCTGCCCTTCTTGAAAACTGCCCCCACTGAGGCCATCCTGCCACCCAGGAGCACTGCCCACTGGCAGGAAGCTGTGCATCATGATGGAGTAGTGAACACAGTTAAGATTTTACCTCCTGACCCGTGTGTCATTTCTGGAAGGCCAGCTCAGCTTCCGAGCCTTAAGTACAACAAGCTGAGGCCTTTGCTGAATCCAGGGTATAATTTTTACCCTTAGACTCTTCTTTCTCCGAGTTTGTGCTCTAAGAAATATCTTGTTTTCTAGTCTACATTTCCAGAGTTTCTAGAGACCCAACTGCAAAATATCTCAATTTACCCTTATGGCCTCTTCTTGTCAAAGAAAACGTATTACTTATCTATGCCCTCTGAAGACTATCTGTCACCAAAGCTTACACCTGACGTTTTGTGGAACACCCCCAAGTTAGCTCAAGAGTTTCATCGAAGCAGGGCTCGGGGACGGAGACTATCATCTCACCACATGGGAGGATCGGGTGTTCAAGGACATCCTTGGCTATATAATGAGTAAGAAGGCAGCCTGGGCTACATGAAACACTACCTCACAAAACCAAGAAAACAAACAAAAACACCAAACTTAAGGCTGACAGGGAAATTTTGTTTATCTCTGACTTGATTTCCTACCGAAACTGCCTTTATTTGCCCTTCTCACTGGTGTGCTCCGCCCTCAGTTAGCTACGTGTGTTTGGAACAACAGCATGCTTCATGTGGCCCTAAGCAAGACCTTTATCTTAGCACTTTACGATATAGAATGTCAACTCTGGAAAGGCCCTCATAAGTAATACCGTTTAAGAATGACCATATTGTGACTTGGTTAGATTAACACTGGGTATCAGAGAGATTGCATGGGGACAAAAAGCAGGCCCACAGCTCCTTACAACAACCAGGACTGAATAAGAGGAGTGCAGGGGTTAGTTCTGGGTATCACATGAAGGTGTAGGGTGGGGACCTCAGCATCCTTAATGGTTCCATTCTAGAAGACAGACCTGGCTCAAGGCAGGACTTGTCCAAGGCTGTATGGCAGCAGGACTTCCAACTGGAATCTGTAGATCACACTGACCAGCCTGGTCTCTGTCGTGGCAAGCATAGTATTTAATTTCACTCTCTGAATCCTGTCTGTTCCATCCCTGGTCTGCTCATAGGTTTGGAATCACATTCAAGCCCCCACTCCTTCCACCTCCATTGTTGTGTGTGAGCATGATTCCTGGGGCCAAATCTGCAGAATTGGTTTCTGCTTCCTTCATGTCTAGCTCACACAATGTCCTCCCTTTGGCATTGCTGCACCTGTGAGTAAAGTTTCTGCATTTATTTCTGTTCATGCACAACTGTGCCACTTGCATAAACACTGCCATTGCATGGCTATAGGGACTTAGTGCATGGGATGGGGATATATATATATATATATATATATATATATATATATATATATCACAGTGTTTCTCTGTGTAACAGCTCTGGTTGTTCTGGAACTCATTCTATAGACCAGGTTGGCCTCAAACTCACAGAGATCCTCCTGCCTCTACTTCCCTAGTGCTGGGATTAAAGGCGTGCACAACCACTGCCCGGCAAGATTGTAGATTTTAAGACGAGGCCCCTACTCTGCACAGTGAGCTCAGCCTAGGCACATAAGACCTTGAAAAGGTAAGACAAGGAGGCAGAATGTAGTAATAAGGGGCGGCGGGGCTGTGTCCCTGGCACCCCAGCCGCCTGATCGGCTAGCTTGTGCCCGAAATAACAACACACAAACTGTATTCATTTAATCACTGCTTGGCCCATTTCTCTCTAGCCTCTTCTAGGCTAATTCTCACATATTAATTTAGCCCATTTCTAATCATCTGTGTAGCGCCCCTAGGTGCGCTTACCGGGAAGATTCTAGCCTATGTCCATCCTGGGTTGGAGCTTCATGGCGTGCGTCTGCCTGGGAGCTGGTTGTGTCTCACTATCACGAAACTCTGAGTTAGATTAAAGGCCATTTTCTACAGCTCTTTGAAGAGGTTGAAGATTATCTATCTATACTGAGTATAATCTCTATATATCTAAAGAACCTGATTAGTCTAATTATAAATGACAAACTTAGATGACAATTAGTCTATATAATTCTCAATATCTATCTAACTTAAAGACTAAGACAATAAATGACTGTGAAACAAATGAGGACAATGACCTCCAAATATAAACAATGTACAAATATACATTGCAGTAGGTAAATATATATCAATACACGAATATTATATAAGTATCTTAATCAGAGGTAGAAATGTACACTGCAATATGGTAAATATATACAATATATATATATATATCAATACAATATATGTCAATACATAAAAATGTTTTAAACAGAGGTAGAAACATGCATGCGTACAATAGTCAATATAATTTAACTTTATATCAATATACAAGAATCTATACCAATATATTTGTCTATTATCCCATCATCCCTCTTTTTTTTTTTTCAAAATGATCCCTGAGCTTATAAAATTCCTCTCCCAACCCTCAATCATATACTAATTATAATCAACCCCTAAATGATGTCCCTAAACCCAAGGGCAAACTTTACTGGGAGAGGGGACGTCGTTCTCTAGAATTATTTCCAGCTGTCATAGGGGCGACGTTCTTTCTGGGGGATCCTGTGAAAGTAAAATGATGGTTAAATTTCAAGATAATGAATGGGCCAAGCAGTGTTTAAAAGAATACAGTGTCCGTGTAATTATTTCAGGGCATAAGCTAGCCGGGCAGGCGGCTGGGGTGTTGGGGACGCAGCCCCGCCGCCGCCCCTATTACTTCAGCAGAAAGTTCAGGTTGTCACAGTGACAGAGAAGAAGCAGCTTGAATCATGTGAAAGGCTTGGCCTGCAGATCGAAGCCAGCAAGGAAACAGGGACCTCCATCCCTCAAACACACATCTGAAATCCATCAACAGACTGAAAAACCAGGTTCTCCTCTGGAGGCCACAGGAAGAAACAACCTCCCGACACCTGGATTTTGGTCAGGTGAAATTTTCACGGGCTTTTGACTTTCAAAAACACGATTGAGAAATGTGTTCTATTTTAAACCATTGTTCATATGATGACTTGCAAGCCAACAGGATTGTTCTTTAGTTGCCTACCCCTTCTGTCCCAGAAACCAATGAGCCCTTTCCTTCACTCAAATGTACTTTAGCTGATCTGTTGCTAAGAAACTAGCCAAGTGTGCTTCAGCCCCTTCCATACAGCACTCCCCGGTCTTCCGAACTTTACTCTCTTCTTACATTTACAGTTTTCTCCTTGAGAGAAAATGAGATGGCACGGGTAACATGGGCCACGGCGAAAGCTAAAGGAAACAGAATACACAATGAGGGGATACCAATAGAAGGTAAAGATGGGTGCGTATTTGGGGTGTAGGAGAAGTGTACTAGGATGGAGGAGTGGGTGTGGCAGAGCCATGCCAACCCTGGCATTGAGAGAAAAGCCTGTGTAATGTGCATGGGGGCCGTGTGGAAGATGACAGGGTGGAGAGAATCCTTATTCTCTTCCTAGGAACTCATCTAAGACCCCACAGAACCTCACCTCGGCCTTGAGGATTGTGCTCGACCCCACGTCACAGCAATCATTCTCATAACAGGAAGATTAGCAGTGGATCCAGCTCAGGGCAGGACACCTGCTACTGACTGGGCACATGGAGTGCCAGCTCTGAGGGCCTCCACCCCTCGGCTTACCCAGCCCAAAGCAAGATGGCAGGGGGACACTCAGCTAGACAATGATGGCCCAGACAAGGGACAGCGTTCCCACAGCTTTCTTAACCATCACCAGGTAGGGAGAGGAATGCGGCGGAGCAGACACCCTGAACAATCTCCGTATGTAGCTGCTTATTGTTAGGGTTTGGCATGCTGCCAGGTATTCATATTTCTTCGTTGTCAGCAGTTTAGTCCGGGACAATAGGGAAAGAAGTTCTTTCAGCTGCTCCTAAACTTTTGGCACGGAGAAGAATAGCTTTTGAAGTTGAACTCGAATGGTCTCCTTACCTTATTTGCCCTGACCCTGAGCTGCACTGGGCTAGCTAGCGAGGAATCTAGAACACGGGCATGGAAACTCTGTGTTTACGAGACGAGAGCAGAGCATCCAGTCTCCCTGAGTCATGGCCTGGAGTGGTGATTTAGTCGGGTGTGGGAGCGGAGCGCTCTGTCAACGTGAGAACCACCTTCTCGAATCGGGAATTTTAACCAAACTCACAAGCCCCAGTCTCAGCCTTGAGAGTTTATTTGCTCTTGGAAAAATGTCTGGATCTTTTTTTTTTTTTCCTGTAAGAAGGGAAGAAAAAGCTAAGCGTAGAGATGACAGGTTTACTTGGATATGAATTCGCTGTTGGAATTTTTTTTCTGAGTTTAGTGCCAAAAAGTTCTGCAATTTGCTGAATAAATGTTCCTGAAATTAGACAGGGGTAGATAATTGAAAGCAAACTGCTTGGGTTATTTAGCAGTGGTGGTACTGCCCTTCTGGGAACATGGGTCCCTCCCTTCTGAGCCAAAACTCCTGGGCAAGTTGATGATTCTGAGCACAGCTGTTCAAATCTTTCGTTCCCAGTGTTGCTGAGGTGCCTTCACGTCTAGGCAGTCATGGGGTTTCCTTCTATTTGTGGTAAGATGGGCAAGGGTTTATGTTGATGGTATCACTCCATGCTTTGTCTGTGACTCTCAAAAACCCTATACAGAACTGAAGAGTTACATGGCCCCAAAGAGAGGCGTGCATAGCTAGCAAAAACAACCAAAACCATGTCTGTGTCACGGCCAGCTTTGCATCTTGGAACGAGCTCTCTGGAGGCTGGAGACATGTCTCAGTTGTTAAGGGTACTTACTGCTCTTGCAGAGAACACTGTTCCTGTACCCAGCACCCGTCTGGAGTTTACAATTGCCTGTAACCCAGTTCCAGAAGATGCAGTGGCTTCTTCTGTACTCCCGAGCTCCTGCATGTACATGATACACATAAACTTGGGCTCACATAATAATAATTTTATTATTAATATTAATAATTTATTAAAAATTAATAAAATAATATTATAATAAAATTATTAAACAGTAATAATGATGATAATTATTATCAATAATAATACTAATAGGAATAATAATTTTCTAAAAGAACTAAAAATAAATGAGCTCTCTGGAGTTTCCTATTCTGGCCTTTGTGCATTCTGATCCATGACTGTCTTACCATCTGGCCTCTTCCTAGTTTTGATTGGTATCAGCATCTTGCAGGTGTTATCTAGACACCAAGGAAAGGCCATGAAATTATATTTCATCACAGAAAATGGCTTCTCTATAAAGCCTTTACAGAACATGGCTCTCTCAATCAAACAGGCACAACTCTAATTCTTAACTCTACTTGTCCATTTGCATAAAGGTGGGCTAAACTGGGACTTTATACCATCATTAATTAACACTAAAAACCTTGCTTGGTAGCCACGTCACACCAGCTCTAATGAAAGGCCCTGGGATAAATGGTAACCAGTCACATCAGGAAGAGCATAGGGAAGGCGACCTCCCTTGAGATGCCAGCTTCTTCCTTGTGGTCTACCCGTATCACAGCCTCTGAGTTTAAAAGACCGCTTTCTGGACTATGGTACCAGGCTTCCCTCCACAGCGTCTTATGGTATAGACAGTTAATGGCTCCATATTGCTGTAGGGGCTAGAACAGGATCCATACTGATCTCCAAGGAAGGGGAGGCTTTCTGATCATGTATTGTGAGCAAGAAACACCATGAGGGAAGTTCCAGCCACTGACAGCAGGCTGGCTGTGATGAGCCAGCAGCCCCCAGCAGATAATCTTCCCTCAGACGCTCCTGACTGACGTAGTAATGATGGCTGAGAGTGGAATAAGCCAGTCGATGAATTTCTTCTTTGAACTTCTCAGGGAAGTGGTTCTGAGACTTTGAAAATCTTCAAAGACCTCAGCCCATGAAATCAATTTTTTTCCCTCCTCTGTTGCCAGAATTCAGCAAGGATTCAGCTGAGAGAGGAGTCGGAAAATTCTCCTAACAAAGACTACAGTGCAAGGGTGTGTGAGAAGGGACAGACAGAGTCTGTTCTGAAAGTGCCGGACCAACGAGGATCAACCTTGGTTATGTCTGTGGAATTGGGGGCAGCGGGGGGCGGGGGAGGGAACAACAGAGCGGGCTTTTGGGGTTAGGGGCAGAGAAGGAAAGAAAAGGACCGAATAAAAGACTGTCACGTGGAAGTTGGGAGCAATAACTGAACTGCTTTATCTCTGTGCATGTCCTGAATGCTACTTTTGAAGCCACAGCGGCCATACTAAAGACATAATACTTGGTCGGTCCTTAGAGGGTATCAGATATTATGAGTTTGCATAGAGTATTGTGACTTAAAACTCTCACTATACATTCTGTGTGATTTGGTCAACAGCCCCCTCTCCTTTTAAGAAGAGAACATAGACTTGGAGAAGTCAGCAAACTTGCTCAAGAAACCCCATTTCACTACCACAAGAATTGGGAGGAAAATATCTCCCTTTGAATGACCTTTTGTCCCCTTGATCTCTTGTTTTTGTTTGTGAGACCCAAAGAAGAACCTGATGGACCCAGATTCTGGAAGAGTCTAACACACTTGGAGGGAATTCTTATGCTTCTGGTTTTCAGAGTCCTCAGTTTTATATCGCAAAGTGAGCATAGGCTGCTTCCAGCTGTCAGGCACTGGGGAGGAGGTCGTTCCATTCAGTCTTCTGCTAGGGCTGGGAGACTCTGCTGAGCTCTGCTCCATGAGAGGTTTGGATGCTCCTCTCTCTGTTATGATGGTTCCTTCATCCATCTGCCCCCACTGGCACTTGAATGGCTAACAGGAAACCCAAAGGGAAACCTTGCTTCCAGACAGAGGAAATGCATGGTCCTTGAGTCAGTGGAATACTGAGAACAGGAACAAGATGTAGCCAAGATGGGACCGTGTTTGCCTGGGAATCACCGAGCCCAAGGCCTGCTGTCTTTGTGAGTGGATTATGAATTGTCATCCTCCTGCGTGATGCCAGCTAAACCTGTGACAATACAGGGTAAACAGTTCACTAAGACACATTTGGGATGAGAAGATTCAGCTCCCAGACAGCACCCAGCTGTGGCTATGACTTCTGAAGGCAAAGAGGTCACTGCTTTTGATATTGGACCCCTGAACCCATACACCTCATCTCCTCACCCATTGTAGGAAGAGCTGCATAGTAGACTCTGACCACTGAGCTTTGGCAGCGTGTTGCAGTGAGATCATGTTGGGTCTTGTAACTGCTATAGAACTATTCACAAGGCAGTCTGTTGCTAGGAGTGAGTGGGGCAGTGTGGCCTGTTCCCTTTGGGTTGCTGATAAGGATGCCAAGCAGACAAGAAACCCGAAGACTCTGGGTCATCTTTTGACTGAGGTGTCAGGAGTGACAGATTTCCCCTGCTTTTCACTAGAAGAGACTGGATAGTTCTTTCTCTCTTTTATCTTTCTCTCTTCCCTCTTCCTTCCTTCCTTTATTTCTCTCTTTTTCTCTTTCTTTCTTCCTTCTTCCCACTCCATTCCCTTCTTATTTCTCTTTCTTGTTTTTATTCTTTTCTTTTTTTGTGATGCTGGGAATCGAACCGTCAACGGACTCCTATGTTCTACTATCCCCTCTTTTTACATTCTTTTTTTACTTGAATTAAAAAAATCAAGGGATCCCAAGTAGCTTTTTGTTCTGAATATCACTGTCTGGTTAAGGCTGTGCACCCCATTTCTTCATCCCCATCACTCTACGACTTGCTTGAACCCTTCTATCCCCAATGTTCTTCTCTGTACTTTCCTTTTGATTATATTTGACTATACCTCTTCTCTAAATGCATCTTTCCTGTCAATGGCCTGTTTATAGTTTTCTGCTTTCCACAGGTACTACATGTTAAATATACAGAAGATTTGAATCTAGGACCTTCATATGAGAGGGAACATGTGACATTTTTCTTTTGGGGTCTGGGTGACCTCACTCAGTACAATTCTTTTTAGTTTTATATTTTACCTGAACATTTTATAATTTCACTTTTCTTTATGGCTGAGTAAAATTCCATGTGTTTATGTACCACATCTTCATTATCCAGTCATCCGTTGATGGACATCTTTATCAGTCCCATTTCTGAGCTATTGCATATACAGCAAGAATGAGCATGCATGTGCAAGCGTGTCTGTAGTAAGATATAAAGTCCTTTGGGTATATGCCCAAGATTGATATAATTGGGTCACATGACCTTTCTAGTCCTAAGGTTCACCCCCCCCCCCAGTTTTTCCAGACAAGGTTTCTCTCTATATCTTTGGAACCTGTCCTGGAACTTGCTCTGTAGACCAGTCTGGCCTTGAACTCACAGAGATCCACATGCCTCTGCCTCCCAAGTGGTGGGATTAAAGGTATACACCACCACTGCCCAGTTATTCCTAAATTTTTGGAATTTAGAAGCCTGCAGACTGATTTTCCCACTGGCTGTCCTATTTTGTACCCCAAACAACAGGCCATGGCGGGTCCCTTTCATCACCTCATCTACGCTGACAATTGTACCCTTCATGATAGCTGTTCCGACTGGGAAGAGATGGCAGCTTTCGTCAGCATTACTTTGGTCGCTAAGGGCATTGAATAAATAGTTTCTGAAGTGTTCACTGGCCATTTGTATTTCTTGTTTTGTGAACACCCTCTTCAGTTCCATATCCATTTTTAAAATTGGGTTGTCCGGGTTTTTTTATGTTTAGCTTTCTTTTTAGTTCTTAGTGAATTCTGGACGAATCTTCTGTCAGATGTATAGCTGGCAGAGATTTTTTTTTCTCATTCTGTGAGCTTTTTCTTTACTTAATTGACTCTTTTATTTTCTGTCCATAGAAGCTTTTTAGTTTTGTGAGATTCTATTGGTTGGTCGCTGGTCTTATTTCTCCAGTTATTGAGTCCTATTTAGAAAGTCTTCACCCATAAATCTAAGTTTAAGCATGTCCTCTATGTTATTTTTAGAATTTTTTTAATTCTAATTTTTTAAACTGGGTCTTATGTTGGGATCCATGATCCATTTGGAGCTGAGTTCTGTGTAAAATTAGAGATGAGGATTTAGTATCATCTTCCTGCATGTTGAAATCCAGGTTTCTCAGCTTCACGAGTTGAAGATCTGCCTTTTATTCCATGTGTATTTTGACATCTTTGTCAAAGACTGGGTATTTGTAGTTATGCAGGGTGATATATAGTTCCTCTAATCTATTCCATTGATCTAATGCCTGTTTTAGGTTAGTATTTTTATGCACTTGCATTTTGATTATGACTTGTCACTTCGTGTCACTTGTGGAGTTTTCGAGACGTGGACTAATCAATTTGTCCACAAATTTTACACATTCTGTATTTGGGACATTTCAAATGTCATATATTCAGGGTAGGGATGTTCGATCTGCAGAACAGAAAAGCAGCATGGAACAAGTTTTAATACAGGCTAAGACTACAGAGCAGGTTCTGTGGCTTCTGTGTCAAGGATGCAATAAACACATTGGAGCTCTGTGGGTATCCTGGCATCTGACTGAGGTAGACCCCACAAGATGGAGTTAAAATCCCATGAGGGTGAGCAGCGAGAACGGAGATGAGAGAGTGGAGAGAGAGGTTGTCATACACGAGACTGAGAAGCCTTTGATGATTGGTGTAGCCCGTCAGGCCACGGTCGTGTGGCGAAGGAAACTGCTTGCTTCATGGCAACCAGGCAGCAGAAAAGAGAAAGATGGGGTCCCGTTTTCCACTTTAAGGTTATATCCCGATGTCCTACCTCCACCCCACTAAGCTCCACCTGCTGGTGGTTTCACTGCTTGTCAGCAGTGTCCACACTGGGCACCAAGCCTTTAACATTTGGGCCTTTGGGGGCTCATTTAACCAAACCACAGAATCTACAATTTTGAATCAAAAGTAACATACCCTGCTCCCTTTCCATCTTTTATGAAACTTGACAGTTTGATAGGAAACCCTTTTAAAAGATGTTCCAGAATCTCCTAGCCATTCATATAGGGAATCTTGTCCATGATTTGATCTCATATTGGAACTTTTCTATGGTTTCTAGAGATTCCCAGGGCTTAGGTGAGCTGGGGCCACCCACCCTTCTCTGCTTATACAGAGCTGACCTTGCTCTGTCTGATGCCTTCTGCCATGCTTGCCCTCAACATCACACGCCTTACCAGCTTTATCTGTAGCTCCTATAGCTCAGCTTTCAGTGTACATTATCATCTTGCAACAACACTGTGAGATGCCCAATGTTGAGTTCAAGACATTTGGAGAACTCCATTCTCATAGACCAATTAATCACCACTGCAGACCTGGGGACATGTTGTGCTACTCCCGACAGAGAGCACAAGGCTTCGGTGTGCAGTCATCAATCGCTACATACTTACAGACTTGAAAGTGGAGCTGGGATTGGAACCCACAATCGAGTCCCAGCCCTGCTTCCTTGGCAGCAAGAAATACTGCGTGCTGGGTCAGGACTGAGCAAGGAGATTGCTCTAGCGCTTCACCGCGACAAAGCAAGATGGGCGCTTTTGTCTACGCTGCCACCAGTACTTCTTACCTAGTAGAGAGAACAGTTAGGAACAGTACCCAAGAAGCCACAAAAACCTGCAGAATAGTTTGCAATGAGCAAGGAAACTAGAGATGTGCTGAGCTCAGGCCAAGCCTTCCATTTCCACACACTTGCTTCGTGGCCTGAGAGTCAGTTCTTGGTGCTTCTAGGAGAAAATGCGTTCTGTCCTACAATGAATAACGGTGGTAGTAGTTAGCTGTGCAGTTAATAATAAACTACAATAACAATGACAGCTACCTGCACGTCAAATGCTACTGTTAGCTTTTTATGCATATCTAGCTCCCCAGGCTTCACAGCTACCAAGAGAACCTACAGATTTTCCTCCCTATGGGTTGAGGAAACTAAGGCCAATGGGATCAGGGAGAATTTCTGAGCGCTCATGCCTAGAAAGTTGCAGAGCCGTGACCAAAGCTTTGGTGGTCTTGCTGTAGTGTTTGGGACATATTATGTTCCCACAGGGCAGGCAACTTCCTCCCTTTCCAGACACTCTATACACGTTGGGGCTCTATGTGGCCTTCACCCACCTCCTGCCCTTTCTCTCTTCTTTTTTCTCTCCTGTCTTGCTCTATGATCTTTCCTCAACCTTACTTTCTTCCTCCAGTCCTCAGGTATTCCCTGTTGCCTCAACCTCGGTGGCTTAAAGCCTGGCTCCAGGTACTGGGACCCTCCCTGACTTCCTCCAGCACATGCGCACTCTCCGGGTATCTGCAGCTGCTCCCAAGCACAGCATACGGGCTGCAGCAAGGCCGGAGTCACCACCTTGCTATCAATTAAGCCCGTGTATCATAATTGTACATTTCTTCTCCACTGAAAGCGGAATGATGAAGCTAATAGGGTTCATGCTGGGAACAGATGTTCTTCCGTCGGCCCAGATGCTCCGTGTGGCACCGAGCTACTGGTGCTCATCACCAGTGAGATTCTTTTCTACTCTCATCTGAAGTGTTTCTGGGTTGAAGAGTTCTTGGTAGGGCTGAAAAATCATGCTGTCCTTCCATCGAGAACTGGGCGCCAGTCTTGAGGGGGTGTGAAGTCGCCATCCTGGGCACTTTGCAATCCATCTGCTTCAGCGGGACACAATCTCGTTCCTATTTGAAAACTGTCTTGGTTCGCATTTTATAATTAAGCATTCAGATGCTTGCTTCTCTGGTTATTTCCCTCTCCAGTTAATCTGGCAGCGAACAGTTCTATTTTCCACTTTATTTTCTCATCTGTCTCTACTTGGAATACATGGGAGCCCTTCCCCCATCAAGGAACTTTAAAGACTGTGAGTGTATCATTTATTCAATTAATATTCAGTGTGTGCCTTCTTTAAATTTTTTTTTAAAAAAAGATTTAGCTATTTTGTTTTATGTGTGTGCATTATGTTTGGCCTGCATGTAGGTGCCATGTGTGTGCCTGGGGCCACACACCAGGTAGAGGTCCGAAAACAGTCTCAGATTCCCTGGAACTGGAGTTATGGTGGCTGTGAGTCACCATGTGGGAACTGGCGATCCTACTTTGGTCCTCTGCACGGGCAGCAAGTGCTCCAAAGGCTGAGCTAGCCTTCATCCATTTGGCATGTGCCTTCTGTGTGTAAAGATTTTCATTTTAATGGGACTCATGTTCAGGCCAAGGGAGACAGAAAGAAGTTACTAAACAATCTGGCTACTCCACAGGGGAGTATAACCAGGGGAGGCGGTGGACAAAGATTCTAGGAGAGACAGAGAGACTAAGGGTATTACCTTGCATAAGGTAGTCAAGGTATGTCCTCCTGAAGCAAGCTAAGCCATGATGGGAGAAAAACATTCTAGAAAGAAGAACTAACAAGTGTACTGTCTCTGAAGCAGGGAAGTATTGGGAAGTTAGAGACTCAAGACAAAGGCCTCCGAGTCTGGGTTTGCTCAGTTCAGGAAGGAAGGCACAATGCTGTGTGGTCACAGAAACAGACAGGGGTCACTTGCTGCAAGGGGCTCGGGGTTCCTTCTCCTCCAGGAAAAGCAAGTCAGTAAAGGAAAATCTGACTCCAAGTATCCCCTGCACTTTGGTCTTGAACTAGGGATCCTTCCTGGACCGATGGGTCCCACTAGTTTGTCGGATTTCCTTTGTCTTTGGCTACACTTTCTTCTAAGATCTAAGATGGAGACGGACACTTGGACTTCCACATATAGACTGTAAATTGTTTTCTGTGAATCCGGCCTGCAGACTCAGTGTGGGCTGAAATGGACCACAAACGTAGCTGGAATCTCAAGTCACCACGCAGAGAGGGGCATTAGTGCCAGACTCTCCTTAGTCTTGTCTCAGTGCTGTGTGGTCTGGAGAAAGAGCTTGCAGCTTGCCTCGCATATTCCAGAGATGAATATGCATTAGCCTGTATTCTGGTTTTGGAGTCAGGGTCTCACCATTTGGTGCAGGTCAGCCTAGAACTTGCTCTGTAGATCAAGCTGGCCTCTGACTCAGAGATCTGCCCTCCTCTGCTTCCGAAGTACTGGAATTCACTGTGGGATCCACCATATCCAGCTTTCGTGAACTCTCTAACGATCCAACACCTTTCCCTTCATCGTCGTGACTGCACAATCATCTCTCCCTCGATGCTTTCCTTCCTGTAGGTCAAGACTTCCTGAGAGAGCTTTGGTTCAGGTCCGTCATGTGTTGTCTTGTACAGTGTTGTAGGTTTGCTCGTTTTTAAAAAACTTATTTTATTATATGTGTGTGGGTATGTGTATCTTAATGCAGGTTCCCACAGAGTCTAGAGGTCTCAAATCCCCTGGCGTTGGAACTGTAGGTGGTCATGCGTCACCTAATGCGGGGGCTGAGAATTGAACTCAGGTCCTTTGGAAGAACGTTAAATGCTCATATCACAGAGCCATCTCTCCATCCTGGCTTGCTTTTCCCATATTCTCATTTGCATCCAAACCTTTCCATCATGCAAACAAGGTTCCCCAGAGACAGTGACTCCTCTCTAAAGTTCAAGACTCCCCGGGGTCATTTATAGATGACTGGTGTCACTCTGTCATTGTCTAATACCCTAATAATCAATAGCAGATACTCTTGAACACTTACTTGGTCTTAGGTACTGTCCTAAGCCCTTATTTTAAAAAGATCTACTCTCATAATAAACCTTGAAGCCATCTTTCCCATTTACTCGTGGAGAAATCAAGAATTAGAAAGCAAAAGTATTGCCTTAGGCAGGCAGATCTCTCTGAGTCTGAGACCAGCCTGGTCTGCAGAGTGAATTCCAGGACAGCCAAGGTGGGTGCACAGAGAAACCCTGTCATAAACAAACAAACAACAAATGAAAACATAGCATAACACACACAGCTAAACAGTGGTAGATCTGTGATCGGAAGCCAGATCTTTCAGACTCTAGGGCACAAGAGTTTTGATCATTCTATGCTCAGTCGGTGTGCCTGTCAGCTGTGCCTGAGAGCTTTGTACCTGGAAGGAACTTGTTCTGTGTTATTCCTCTGATGTAAAAAAGCACAGCTACAACCATGGGCTAGTGACTTGATATGGTTTATGATGATACTTATCTTCCAACATAGACTGAGCAGGAGGCATGAATAAAACCACAGAGCTGGAATATTTGCTTTATCATTTGACGAGTAGCTGGGCACTTCTTTATTTATTAACCTGGAAAATATGGGCCATTATAACTCTTGTATAGCTTGTAATGAGGGTAAGGCGAGAGACAGTATGTATAGTATAGAGTGCATCCTTTAGAGTATTCACCTAAAGATACTATTATTACCTGCTATTCAAAGATGAAGTTCTACCAAAAGGAGCAACATGAGTTGGGTTCTCTATTGAAGAAACACAACTAAGTAGGGATTCAATCATCAAAGGCTCTGTGTTTCATGGTTCTGTTCACGTGGAATGACCAGAACAGAAACCTGTACCAATAGGAAGTCATGGAGTAGTTGGTTGGAGGGAGGAAGTTTATGGGGAACAGGAAGAGAGTAAGATGGGGATGCAGTTTGGGCAGTGAAGTGATAAAAAGTTCTAATAATTCTAGTTGTAGTGATGGTTGCACAATGTTGCGAATGTATTAACCATTGAATCATATTTCAGTATTCTTGTTTGGAGAGTAACAGATTTCACTGTGGTCTTTTTCACACACACTTTGTTTGGGTCGACCTTCCTCTCGACTCTCACATCTCTTCCCTACCTCTTGCTCACTCCTGCCCCTGGTGTCGAACACTCAGGATCGGTGTGTGCTAATCCCAGATGCACACGAGCGTGTCTCCTTCCATCTCTCATGTATGCTGTTGCTCCCAAGTCGTAGACTTTGAAGGTGAGTGAACCGTTGGGTGCTGGGATCTTGTCTCACTAGAGCCTTTGTTGAAAGCGAGTTTCTGGTGCATGCTGTGAGAAAAGAGCGAACACCGCGCAGTCTGTCAAGTTAAACTGTGTGTATCTCCAAACAACACGTACTCTTTGCTCTGTGAAAATACTCAGGAGAAAGTACTGATTTTGTCGTTGTTGTTGTTGTTAAAAATCTAAAGGCAAAGCAAACCCGGTAAGAAAAGTGAGACAGACAAAAAAAAAAAAAAAGCAGAAATCCAGGAACAAGGTTGCCTGCAAGTCTATCCAGCTCTGCCTCACGTAAGCAAAGCACGCACAGGAGCTGTCTGTGGTCCGAATGAGGGATCTACCACACCTGTGGCTACTCCATGAGGAAGGGATTTAATCTTGCTCTGTGGGCCCCAGATGTCTGAACGTTTATGAACTGAGGCACAAAGAGACAATGTGACTAAGTGGCTTCTGTGAAGTAAGCCATGGGGTCCATGACTCAATTTCCTGATCTAGTCAATAGCTCCAGGCATGGAATTCCCAGTGTGGAAGAGCCATCAGATTACGAGAGTATAAGAAGATGGAGACCTAATGGGGTCATAGATATGATTTGCTAACATTGTACGGAAAGGCCCGTCTAGTGTTAAGGACCTTCAAGAATATCCCTAACTGGAAAGTCATAAACTGTATCATATCGAGGTTCTTCTTTTATAGTTTGCTTGCTGTCCCAGACCTGGGTGGTGAGTGACTACTGGGTTATGTTTTCTGATTAATCCAATCATGCATCAGAAACTGGGGAAAGTTAGAATGGCTAGTTTAATATCCATTTTGGGTAGTCATCTCTTCGTACAGCTGTGGCAATGATTGCTCATGCCCCTTTTTTTTTTTTGCTATGCTCCTCAATTTCCATCTACATGGAGTCTCTATTATGATCATGGAGTCTCTACACTATTCATTCCATGTTTTCTGAAAGCCCTGGTGGTGCTGGAGAGGGGGACTAAGTAGAATACGACATGTGAATTGCCACTGGAGCCCATGGATGGTGTGGTGCTGGGCATGGCCAGGATAGGGAAGTTTCTCAAGTTGGTATTTCCCACCTCTCACCGCACATCAACATCCCTTGGGAGGTTTTTTTTTTTTTTAATTCTATATGTTCAGGACATAGAATTAGGATTTCATTATCTGAGATGGGACTCTTTGACATTGGGAAACCTGCATCTCTATGCAGCAGCAGCACCAGCTCTGAACACAGAACATGCATGTTGTATTGCACATGCTGCTGTGACTGAAACAGCTCTGCTCAGCTTTGAGACTATCATACATTATGAATTATGGTGTTTTTACTATATATACATAAAACATAAGTTTTATGATCTTATAGAAATGTATTGTGTCATTAAAAAAACAAAGACTTTCGTAATTTCACATCCTCATTCCTCAGCATTTAAGCATGAAGTATTAAATTAGTCTATTGGGGGGTTGTATGTTTGAATGCTTGATTTTAAAAATTACTGTTTGAGTTGTTGTATTGGTCTGGGTTCTCTAGAGGAACAGAATTTATAGAGTGACTCTATCTATCATGTATATCTATCTATCTATCTATCTATCTATCTATCTACCTACCTACCTAAGTACCTATGGAATTTATTAGAATGGCTTAGAGGCTGTGGTCCTGCTAGTCCAACAATGGCTATGTACCATCAAAAAGTCCAATAATCCAGTTGTTGTTCAGAATTTGAGGCTGGATGTCTCACATGGTAGACACAATGTCTTACATTGGTAGATGGAATCCTGAAGAAGTTGGTTGTGATGTCAGTGTTGCTAGTGAGGGCAAAAGCAAGCAGGCAAAAAGAGAAAAATCTTCCTTTTTCCATGTCTTTATATAGGCTGCCAGCAGAAGTTGTGGCCCAGATTAAAGGTGGATCTTCCTACCTCGAAGATCTGGATTAGAAGTAGGTCTTCTCACTTAAAAAGATTTAATTTTTTAAAAAAAAAGCATCTCTCACAAGTGTGCCCAGCCATTTGGGATTTAGTTAATTCCTGATGTGATCATGTTGACAAACAAGAATAGTTTTTATAGTTACTGATTTTTTTGAGTTTTATTTTAAAAAAGAATTAAATTAATTTTGGCCTGGGATTAAGATGGAATTTCCAAAAATTTCTGAAGTGGCTCCCAAAATATGCCTGTCATTTTATACTATGCCCTTTGTGGCACACACCTTTAATCTTAGCACATGGGAGGCACAGGCAGGTAGATCTCTGAGTTGGAGGCCAGCCTGGTCTACAGTCCAGGACAGTCAGGGCTACACAGAGAAACCATGTCTTGGAAAAACAAAAAACAAAAAAATCAACAAACAAACAAACAAAAATCCACCACCACCACCACCACCACCAACAACAACAACAAAACCCCTAAAATAAGGATCAATTCTAAAAATCACTGATGATTCTTTAAATACTCCTGTAGTATACAATAGTCAGCCAAGGTTTGTTTTTCTAAAGATTTTAAAAATTTTATGTGTATGATTGAATGTGTGTGTGTATAACCTATGCATGCAAGTGCCAAAAGAAGTCAAAAAGGGGAGGCTGAGCCCCTATTTGTAGGGAACAGAACCTGGATCCTCTGCAAGAGCAACAAGTGCTCTTAGCCTGCAATCCACCTCTCCAGCCCAAGATTCCTTTCCTTGAGTAAAAATAAATAAACCCATTTGCTGCAGTAGTGCGCACATGTAAATGGTAAAATTGTATATACTAAGGAATTGTTTGAAAATAATTTTATTAATTATCAAAAGATATTTAATTTGTTTATTTATATACATATATATCCCAAATCACATAAAAAATTCTCAGGAAAATGAGGCTGTGTGTGTGTGGGGGGGGGGAATTTTAAGAAATCATCTTATTTAAACCAGTTTTACTAAATGAGACTTGGGTCTTTAGTGCAGCACATTTTGTGTGACCCCCTTTAAACAACCACAAGTCACACTAAGGTAGGTGGAAACTGTCACATATGGAGGACAGACTCTGGGGACAGAAGGTTCTTGACTTAGGCGGGCTATCTTTGCAAGTGGCCATCATGAAAGTAGGTGAGAAAGATGAAGAAGAAAAATCAAGTTTGGAGTAACCACACAATCCCAGACCAGGGACAGCAGAGACTGAGACCATCCAGGACATGAATCAAGATTTCAGCACCAATAAGGCAGACTGCCAGGGTCAGCACACCCCAGGCTTGTGAGCCAGTGCAGAGACAAACAAAGCTTGATTGTCAGTCCTGACAGATACTCTCTATATGCCCCATGCCCTGGCTAGGTGCAGCTGAAGTCACCTGGGGTGTTCACAGTCAGTGAACACAGTGTTTACTGTCTAGGAGGCGAAGGATAATGCAGAAGGCAGGGGCCACACAGTAAAAAGTACAGAGAAAAACAAGCCAATCTGTGTTTTATTCTATCAAATGGGCCAAGTACTTCGGGTTGCAAGGATACATCTTGAAGCTATGGGAATTGAATGACACACATTCGCAAGGAGCCCAACTTCACTGACTTTACTATCCCACACAGTGCTTTGTGGGTTCTTGGTGAAATGCTGATTCTAGTTCAGTGGATCTGAAGAGAGGTCTGTGGCTCTGCTGTCCTCTCTTCTCCAAGGGAATCTGGCCTGAGGAGTACTTTTGTGTAGCAAGGACTCAGGGACAAGGATGCCACATTCTTCTTTCCTTTTTTCCGTCTTTTTTCTTCCTTCCTTCCTTCCTTCCTTTATTTTCTTTTTGAGACAGAGTTTCTCTGTGTAGCCTTGGCTTCCCTGGAACTCACTCTGTAGATAAGGCTGGCCTTGAATTCAGAAATCTGAGTGCTGGAATTAAAGGTATACACACCACCAGCGCCCCGCAACCACATTCTTTAAATAATTGAGGACCTTGGAGAAACCTGTCCAGTTGTCTGGCTCTTTCCCTTCCCTCAGCTAATTTGAGGGGGCTTATTATATTTGCAGAATGGTTTGATGCCCTTCAGAAAAGTAACTTTCCAAAGACATAAAGGTCATGTCACTTCACACCGCCTCAGCTCTCCCCACGTCCTGCTCTAGAGAAAGGAATGATATCCCAAAGACTGAAGAGAGGCTTGCGTTGACCTAGTGAAGCAAGAAGTACAAATAGGTAACCTGTTACCTGGGAACAGAACAGCAATTCTTTCATAAATGAATGTCAATGAGGTGTAATTTTCTGCTGTAGCAGAATTTCTACACCTGACAGTATTCTTAATATACTTTAATTAAGAGGTTAATCTGTTGGAGAAATTGCTTTTCTCTGAAGCCACCTGAAATCAATTTAAACTCAATTACAAGTGGTTAGCCATTGTTTATGTGGTTAAAGATTAGAGAATACATTTTTGCTTGTCGGGAGCCGTCAGAGCAAATTTTGAATGTCACGATCAGAGGAGAGCCGAATAGTTGAGTGCTCCTTAATGGGCATGGAGAAACCATTAGCAAATGTGATCAGTCAGACTTGATGACTTGACCTTGGGACTCAGCTAGAAAAGGGTCTAATCACGTCTGTCCCCTAAGTGCCACCAGGATTGCACTGCCAAAATTAATTGATCATTACGTGCTTTCTGAGAGTCTAATATACCCTATTTGATGGAATATAAATTGCAAAAATAATCTGTAAATTATATAACAAGCTCCCGAATACATTTGCCCTCTGTCTCCTTAGCAGATATTAAATCTGACAGCCAGCTTCAAAAATGATCAAAATTGCTTAGCTCTTTCAACAGTTTGAAATGCTTGAGTTTCACAAAAGAGAAGAAAACTGCATTTCAATGCATGCGCCCCAGTATATAAATTTGAATTTGACACCGTCAGTAACGTGTTAACATCAGTTACCTCAGTAGCATGACGAGATAGAAAAGGAGGTCTGGAGGATCTGGAAAGGTTCTCTAGGGACTTTGAGTGTGTCATTTGATTCAATGGTTTAAAAAGTAAGGTGCTCAGTTGCTATGAAAAATGTGGACGCCTGTCAGAGATAAGGAAGCTGTTTTGAATCCTGTGTGTTTCAGTACTGCGTGTGGGGAAGGATTACATGCCTCTTGCACAGACCAACCACTTAGCTGGTAGTATACTAATGCTACCCTGTTTCCCGGTCCAGTCATTCCCAACTATAGCGCACGCTGCTGGCTTTAGTAGGTTAAAGGTTACTAGTCACCCTGTCAAGTCTAATTACGGCCTGTGTTTGTGCACACTCCTCTGGGACCCTTCCATTGGACATTATCACGCACACATTTCATGACATTGTTAAAGCTGCCAGAAGACTCTCTCTAGAACTCTTCTCTGGGGAGGACAAGAAATTAAAAAGAAGTTCCCTTTGGGTTGACACATGTTGGAAATAAACCTTCCAGGATTTTTTTTTTTTCCGACGAATGTTGAATGGGTAACAACTGAGGAGAAGTAGACCATCTGTTCTTGCCTAATTGGCATCATAAGGGAAGACCACATTTCTGGAGCCTCTAAAGAAGAATGTGGGATGAAGTGGGCTCAGGATGGTGTTTTGCAGGAGTCTGTTCCCTACATGCCAGAACAGAGGAAGGCTTTCCAGGAGAGACATTCAGGGAACTGGACCCTAGAAAGCTAAAATCTTGGAGCTGAATTAGGAGTGACACTTACTTATAAGGGCTATAGCTATTGTATAGCTATATACATTAGTCACATCCAGAGCTCGGCTCTCTCCCTCACCAGCTGTGAGCTTTGAAGTGGATGTTTGGTCCTCTTACGATGCTTAATCTTCATTGTCAATTTGACTGAGTTTTGAATTACCATGGAAACAGACTTGTAGCTGTGTCGCTACGAATGTTTCCAGACAAGTTTCACTAAGGGAGGATGACCCAACCTGCATGTGGACAGCACCGCTCTTGGGCTCTGAACCAACGCAAAAGAGAACATGAGTGAAGTGTCAGTGTGTCTCTGTCCTGGCTTCCAGAACATTCAGGCAGTGTGGCCAGACACATCACACTTCTGTAGTCATGCTTTCTCTGAAAACCATGAGCCAGAGTAAACACGTCCTTTCTTAAGTTCCTTTTGCCAGGCATTTCGTTCCAGCAATAAGAAAAGTGACAAATATACTTAAGATCTCAGTTCTCGCAACCGTAAACTAGAGATGACAATGAGGATTGCAAAAAGAAATATGCCTAGAATCCATGGCAGAGTGCTAAGTATTTACAGAGTCTCTGCCAGTTTCTTACCCCTGGGTCAGGATACCAGAGCCAAAGAACCCAAGACCAGGAGGCATGAAGCACATGCTTGTAGTCTCAGCTCTCAGGAAATAAAGTCATCTTGAGCTACATAGGGAGACCTTTTCTTAAACCAACTGACTAACTAATCAACCAACCAGCCAACTGACCAACCAACTAATCAACTAACAAACCAACCAACCAACAAGCCAAACAAACAAACAAATAAACAACACAATGTAAGGAGTGGGGGACTTTAGAAGTTTTACTCTCTCAGTGCATATGGGATAGTGCCACCAACATTCAGGGGTGGTATTCCCACTTTTCTACTCCTCTCTGGAAATATCCTCACAGAGATACCCAGATGTGTGATATTTATCTTCTAGGTGCTTTCTCAAACTAATCAAGTAGACAGACCATCAACATTGGCCATCACACTAGCTCAGACAGTTCTGAAAAATTCCCTGCCTCTGAAAATGGTCTGTCAGTTAAGCTAGGCGTTAGACAAAGTTGGTTGCTTCAATGTTGCAAATGTGACTTTGGGTGGTTGCTCACGTAGCCAATTGACTTCCTCATATACTGCTGGCTTTGGAAGCTACTTGAATGCACATCCTGCCTACTCTAGTAATATTATCTCCCTTCTCAGGCCTTTGATGGGATTGAAGTTACCTTCCTCTTATGATCTAGCCAAGCTTATTTCTGATGTAAGATTTAGGCTCTCTGGAATAGAATGTTTATTAAAACATTTATCATGTGTTCCTTGCTTAATATTGTTTATGTTGTTTGTAATGTTATACTTGATATCTGTTCCTATTGTATATAGTTATATTGGGTTTGGATCACTCTTGTTTAGACAGAAGGGGGAGGTGATGGGGAAGCCTTGTTAGCCAATTATCTTTAAGAGGTGGGTCCAAGTTAAGACGTGGCTTTCTGGGACCCAGCGAAAAGAAGCACAAGGTCCAGGTGTGCTCTCTCTGTGTGATTCCCATGAGGCACAGCTGAGCTTGGACTCTTGCTCCTGTTTCATGAATTTTCCCCTTATAATAAATAAAGATATAATTGCTTTATACTTTAGCTAGCCTGGTTATTTCCAGAATCGAGCTGTTTTCTAAAGAGTCTTGTTGAAAGTAAGTCCAAAGAGACTATATGCTACAGGAGTCTGTTATAGCCACAGCTCTCAGTGGCTTGGGTTCTGTGGGGCTGTGGTTAGCTAGGGTAGCTGAAGTCAGCCCATGGCGCTGAGTTCAGCATGTCTTGCTTGTCAATGACTGATCTTGGAAACAGTCAAAGGCTGTATATGGTAACTTCCAGACAGTGTTCAGCATTGCCTTCCTCTGACTGAGTCACTCACTCCAGGCCTTGGCTACTGAATCAGAAGTAAGAATAGACACACACAGTGTACACATACGGGCAAAAGCTCTCTCTGACTCCATTTCCCTGGAAATAGCAAGCATTACATTCCCTCTGTCAGTTGAATTGTCTGGAAGCTGAGTTGTTTCATCCAAAATTTTTCTCTAAATGGACCATTTCTCTTTCTCTTTATAATTCTTGAATTTCTTCTTTAACACACCAGCCCAGTCCCACAGAAGAGGATTCAAACTGATGTAAGTATATGACTTAAATTACATGCCGATAGAATATGAGGTGTGGGTTTTCCAATGAAGCCATCAAAATATTTTACAAAAAAAAAAAAACCATAAACACAATTGTCTCCATTCTTATGCAACTGTTATGTGTGTTTCTTTACTTTTATTTACTCTTTATTTATATGCTTGTAATAAAAATTAACTCTATTTTTGGTTTGCTTTATATTATTTACTCTCCTAAAGTTGTTACTTGGGTTCCCCTTTTTAATGATTGGACTATAATCTTTCCAATAAACATACTATTGTGGTAGACTGAAGAACTACTTTCAATCCCTGTCCACATCCTCTGCATGTAATCTTTCTGTTGCTCTCATGAAGGTGTAAAGATTATTCCCCAGCCCCTAGAAGATGGCTGCTATTGTTTGGACCAACAAGTTATCGCAGACACGGAAGTCTCAGTTCCAAGCCTGTGCCTCAAGAAGTCTTACATACTTATTGCTACAGACCAGTTTCTCATCCTGTGAAGAGAAGTTCAACTGAGCCTTCTAGTAAGATCTAGAAGATCTCAGCTTCACAGTCATCAGAAGTACACCTTCCCGAACCAGTCGACTTCTGGTGGCCATACAAGCTTCCATGTCTGTATGAGTCTAGCTGAAGCTGTAAGTTCCTCTGTTATATACTTTGCTTTTAAAAACAAGTGTTCACTATTTTAAAAACTTATTTTTCTCTCATACAATACATCCTGACCACAGCTTCCCCTTCTTCTACTCCTTCCAGCCCTCCCCCATCATCCCCCAAGGAACGGGAAGGCTTCCCAGGGACTTCAGCTGCACAGGGCACAAGATATAGCAAGCCCAGTCACAAACCCCTCACATCAAGGAGGAAAGGAGTCCCCAAATCAGGCAAAAAGTCAGAAATACCCCTCTTCCACTGCCAAGAAGTCCCCCTGAAACACCAAGCTAATGACTATAATATATATGCAGAGGTCCCCTGCAGGCTCTGTGATGGATGCTTTAGTCTCTGTGAGCCCCCCTGAGCCCTGTTTGGTTGATTCTGTGGGCCGTGCTTTCCCAGTGTCTTCAACCTCTCTGGCTGCCCCAGTTCCTCCTCTTTAGCAAACATTCACTTTTAATCCAAGGAATTCTGGGAATGACTTGTTATATAGCAATAGTAAAGTAATATAGCCATGGATCTTACAACTATTTTTGTTTTACTTTCTATTCAGATCATTTCCAATGCTCTCTTTTAGAGAATTCTACTGTGGGATTGTCATTGTGCAAGTAATGCCACAAAAATTTTGTTTGATTTGGGAACACAGGCAGTTTGATTGTGTGACTTGTAAACTTTTCAAACTACTGTGTGATTGAATGAAATTCTGGGGTCATCTTCATAGTATAGTTATTACTGAGAACAAAGAGGTTTTGTAACACATAGTTGATTTCCATCTCTGCAACTGTTTTCTATGTAAATGCACTTAGGAACAACAACCTTTCCTTGGGGAATCATTTGTACAAGGTCCTACCCACTCTCAAACCAGGCAAGCACTAAACAACATACTCAAGCCGTTTATTTTAGGTGCTTTGATTCATACTGTTCTTGTCATTATTAGTGGTAGTATTTATTGTTACTGAGATTGTATTAAGAAGAAAATGGCTGGTGGTTTCTGAAGCTTGGGTGGTGTAGGAGGTTCTTCTACCTATGTGTTGCTTTTATTGGTTGAATAAAGAAACTGCCTTGGCCTTTTGATGGGGCAGAACTTAGGTAGGCGGAGTAGACAGAACAAAATGCTGGGAGGAAGAAGGGCAGAGTCAAGATGCCATGGTTCTCCTGCCTAAGAAGGATACTGGTTAGACTCATGTCGGTAAGCCACAGTGAAGTGGCGATACACATTAATGGAAATGGGTTAAATCAAAATGTGAGAGTTAGCCAATAATAGGCTAGAGATAATGGGCCAGGCAGTAATTTAATTAATACAATTTCTGTGTGCTTATTTCTGGTGTAAGCTAGCTGGGCAGTGGGATGCAGCCTGTTACCTACCACAATTGGGTCCTTAGTTGCTTGGACCCATGTGACTGAGCAGACTAGCACAATGTTGGAAGCATGGGGCAGAGACCTAGTCTTATTATTGCAGTTCTGTAGGCAGACAGCAACTCAGGGCCAAAGGCCTGCCCTAGTGATGCACTACCTTCAGCTATGTCCTACCTCTTTACAGTTCCATAGTGTCCCCCAAATGGCGCCACCATCTGGGGGATGATCATTCACAATGAGAGCCTTTCAGGTCCAGGCTTTAACCAACTCCTCCCACTGAGCAGTAAACTTAAGCTTAAAAAATGTGTGCATTTGAAGCCTGGTCTACAAGAGCTAGTTCCAGGACAGGCTCCAAAACCACAGAGAAACCCTGTCTCGAAAAACAAAAACAAACAAACAAACAAAAAAATGTGTGCATTTGAAAGATGTTCACAAGGATAAAGCAGAGGCCCTGGACGCGAGCTTTCTTTAAGCTGAGTGTTTTATGTCTATCATCTTAACTAGCAATGTGGAAAGGGACCCTCTAGGATTTGTTTCTCAACATGATGGGCTCGCAATGAAGTGAAAGGCATTTGACATATTCTTTTCTATCTCAAATCAGTAAAAGTTGTACATTTCAAGCATTTCTAGCGTCCGCCCCTTCTAACCCAAACCTAAGTAAGAAAGTCCAAAAGTGCTGAGAGAGGGCCTGGTGTAAATTTTAACTTTCATCCTGTTCTGGGTCACTTAGATAATTGCAGGTTCTTGAACCACACCCACTAAGAACCAAAGGTCGGGGTCATTAGGCCCAAGAATCTGCCTGTCTCTGCCCTGTCACTTTGGGACCCCAGCTTGACAAACTTACACATCCTCCTTACTCTCCCAGAGACTCTTGTTGTCTTTGTATGAACTGACCATGAGCAAATAAGATGGGTACTGACTCTTCTCCCAGTCACTTGGTACTTCAGGTTAGGCTCCTGGAGATGAGAACAGGAGGTAGACACTGGCCAGGGAGGATAGAGACACCAAAGCAAGAGCTCAGAGACTGTGCTGTAGACTTGGGGAGAGTACCAGAAGAGCCTCCTGGTTCTCTAGTCACTTGATATTTCGTACCCCAACTTGGAAGCTTTTAATGAGGTCATGACCCAAATTGAAAGAAGGCACCTGGGCACGTTGTGGTTGGCTCAACTGGACTGACAAGCTCATCCCCTCCCATGCTTGATCCCAGTTTTTGCCATCAGTCCTATAAAAGCCCCCCCGGATTAACAGCTTGACAGTACTCTGCTCCAGGAATCCCCTGTTCTAATGGGACTTGGCTTTCCTTCTTGCTGTCTCTGAAGCTCTTCATAATGACATACTTGTTCCTGAAACTCACCCTCTGTAGTCTGTGAATTTTGGTCTTTGAAAGCCCAAGACAAGAACCAGGAGGTACCAATTCTGTGTGGCTACGAACATCCCATCCAGCACCCTAGCGCTTGGGTTAAAGCCTGCCTGAGGTGAGAAGAAGGCCTTCCTCAAACTCAAAGACATTCCACGTTCCCTCTGTTATATAAACAGGCATACGACCCCTGTTTGTGTACTTGATCAGAAGTTTGGCAATGCTTTTGATTCTATCCTGGCCATAAGACAAAAATGCCTGAAAAGACTTCCAGTTCTTGGACTGGGTTCTTACCTCTCTTACTCTAAGTGAGCACCCCTGCATACCATCTACTTTGGGGTGGGACCCAAACTCAAGTCTGGAAGCTAATTCGCTCTTAGTTTTGGAATGGGTTCCTGAGCTTTTCACGGTAGGAATGTATTATGTCCCTTAATTCAGACCCTCTCCCTAGTGATTTCGGGGTCTCATCTTTTGAGTAGGAACTGTTATGGGGATTTGTAGCCTTGGAAGCCATTGAGGATGGATATCAGGACTATGATGAGACCATTAAGGAAGAGCTATTTCCTCCTGGTTGAAAGAATGAAATACATCTGGGCAGAGACACGACATTCGGATCTGCAGTAGAGTCTAGACCATTACATACGATTGTCTCTTCTCTTAAGAGCAAATCCAGCCGGGCTTGTCAATCAAGTGCCCAGAAATCCACCTCTCCTGAGAAGCTGGTCCATCTGAAGACATGCTAGGAGACTGGAGGAATAATTCTTCCCTTAACGAGATAATGTAATGTCCTCGTCTCCCTCAAAGCTGCCTGCAGCTGTTCACAGAGCTTCCGCCATGTAGTACAACTTGGAGCCTGTCTGCTTTTCTGAGTTTCTTAAAAAAGTGTAAGCTTCCCCCCCCCCTTTTCCTCCTTTCTACTTCTATTTCTTCTGTACACTGAACAAAGTCTGAGCATCTTTCCCCGACATCCTGGGCTTTATCACTCATTCTCTAAGCTCCCCACGCCTTCCAGTATGTTGCTGCTTGTCTGCCCCCCAGCTGGTTCTCAGCCTCCACTGCTGGATGTGCCTGCTGTCTCGGACCTTCACGCCCAAGTCAGGGCTTCTCTCTTCCTTTTCTTCTTCCTCTTCCTGGCAGTTGCAGAAATTTACATCCTGACCATCCTATTCTTTTTCTTTCAAGCTTATAAAATCATCCTGAGTCCTCAGTTTCTAAACTTTTTTTTTAATCAATAAGACTAAGAGTCCCCAAAAAGGAACCCCGGTAGCAGTGGTATGGTGACCACCAAGGCAAGGGACTCCTGGTCCCCCTCTGCACCACAAATGAGCTTCTACATCTGCTGGTTCACACGTTTCACAGAGCGCTTTCCCCACAGCGCTGTCCCATGAGATCTGCTTGAAACTGCTTGGTCTGGGTATCAGTCCGGGTGATGATTAAAATTAGGTAAATTTATAGAGTTGAATAATTTATAATGGAGAACTAATCATATATCAAAATTGGGGGTCTTTAGAGAGTTTATTAAATCATTGTTCATATTAACTGTAAGAGTTTGGATGAACTCAGATATTCTCAAATAGAAATCAATAATTTACTACACTAAAAATCTTTTGATTTTTTTTTTTGACTTGCTTATTTGAAAGTGATGTCTAGGAAAGCATCTCAAGTTAGACAGATTCACAAATGTGTTTTTATTGAAAGAAATTAGAATTTCAAGATGTTCTCTAGAGCAATTAGATTAACCAATTCCTTCCTTTTTGCTGCTTCATGGTCAGAGATGGCAGTAAGTCCTCTGTCTTCCTGTTGTTGCCTGGCTCCTTCACTCACCAGGCCTTTCCTTCGCTGCCTAAACAAAGAGAAAATGTGCGCAAGGCCCCGTGCAACAGAATTTGTAGTGAGCAGCACGTACGTGGAAGCTCCAGGGTTCTGTCTCCATGGTAGTAGAACATCTAATAACACAGCCTGTCTGTCTATGAGGAGAGACTCTTGAGTGACAGATGTGAGTAGGGAGAAAGAATTGAATCTGAGACAGCACAAATAATTATAAGGACCACACTGATGTTACTAGCCGATGGTAAGTGAGATTCAGTCATTATAAAGACCACGCTGATGTTACTAGCTGATGGTAAGTGAGATTCAGTCATTATAAAGACCACGCTGATGTTACTAGCCGATGGTAAGTGAGATTCAGTCATTATAAAGACCACGCTGATGTTACTAGCCGATGGCAAGTGAGATTCAGTCATTATAAAGACCACGCTGATGTTACTAGCCGATGGTAAGTGAGATTCAGTCATTATAAAGACCACGCTGATGTTACTAGCCGATGGTAAGTGAAATCCATTCTTCCTTTACTCACTGCAGTTTGATCAGCTTCAGTCCTATCTTCTGGGAACCAGGCAGCAATCCATGTGTTGGGATAGAACAGCACAGACGACGAATCCCTCTTCTAAAAGAGTTAGCATCCTTCTGCAGGGAGATAGAAACAATGAGCAAATGCATAGCATACCAGGTGGTAATCAGAGCCCAAAGTTAGAATTATGGTGTTAAACAGAGGAGAAGGGGGAAAATACACATACACATGTATGTGGTCAGAGTATAAATATAAATTTGAGGAATAAAGTTTGAGCTTGTTCATTTTTTAGAAAAAAAAAATCCTGATGTCTTTGGGGCAACAGTTCTGATCTTTATGTCTCAGCTCGCTGTACTCCTCCTTCCCTCCGCCCCGCCTCACATATTTATACACTATTAGAGATGCATCTGGGAGAAGTAGCATGCAGACCGTGACCCTGGAGGTCACCTTGCCCTTCACTTTTTGGGGCGGGTGATGTCAATCAGCAAGGCTGACAGATGAGTCAACGATGTGTTCTTGCCACTGTAGGTTCCAGCTAATGTTTTCCTTCTCACGCTTTAGTTAATCATTTGTTTGAGCTAAACTTACCTGCTTTAGTAAATCTCTCTCTACAGTTTCATCTATGCCAACTCCATGGGGAAAGGGAGGTGTAGGTTATGTGTCTCTTAGCAGTCTGGGGCCTGTGTCCTTTATTCGAAAAGTCAACACGTTGGGCTGAGGGTTCAGAATGACAGAACACAGTGTGGGAAACAGATCCAAAGTATCTCTAGGCTCAAGGGCAGATGTTATTATTCTGCATAAAATTGTAACTGCTTAGCTCTGGGAACATGCTATGAAATTGAAAATAGTTCTAGGCTGAGTAATTAGATAATAGATACACCATTAGATAATAGCAGAGAAGAGAATAGACAGCAATGGAGAGAGGATGGCCAGCAATGGAGGAAGGATGCCCAGCATTGGATTGGAGGAAGGATGCCCAGCATTGGATTGGAGGAAGGATGCCCAGCATTGGAGGAAGGATGCCCAGCACTGGAGGAAGGATGCCCAGCATTGGATTGGAGGAAGGATGCCCAGCACTGGAGGAAGGATGCCCAGCATTGGAGGAAGGATGCCCAGCATTGGAGGCTAAACACAGAAAGGATAGAGACCAGGAACCACCAGCATTTCAAAGGCTCTGATTTGTTTGAAAATTCCACCGTAGCCCGAAGTTTCCGAGTTGAAAAGCCACATCCAAGATACACAGATGTGAAGGGGATAGCATAATAAAATCCCCTACTCCCGACTCAGGGTGAAGCACAAACAGCTGAAGGTCCTGATCTAGACTTGCTTTTCTTTTCTTTCCCCCCAAAAGATCCTTCTTAGCTTCATGGCAAACAAGAGCAATCCTTCCAGACTTCTGGATGGAGAGCTTTTCTTGCTCTTGGCTCTTTTCTTGCCCTCAAACACAGAGAAAGGCCTGAACTTAGCGCCATCCGCTACCTGCTTCTGACCAGACTCCAGGGGAAATTTCATCCCAGACTGGAGTCTTTGTAAGCCAGGCCGAGCCGAAGCTGGGCCCTGCTTGCAGGAGCACTACTAATGACTTGCTGGTAGGCACCCAAGTCTGAGAAGCCTACAAACACTTGAAATAGGGCCTTGGAATTGGAAAAGAAGTTTCTTCTCTTAGTTCATCTCATCACCATCTGGATAGCTTTTATAATCCTTATTGCACTATGATTATATTTTTTATGCCATAGAGTCTGCTAATTAATTGTAATTACCAAGAACAGGAAATTTCAGTATGACCAGATCATGTTTACCCAGAATAGCAGAGTTGGGGAGCTGTTCTTTATGAGATTCGCTTGGGATTGTAGGATTTTAAAACTGCGTAGAACTTCAGAAATGAGTGAGTTCCAATAGCTCCTGCCGTAGTGTTGGAGACAGGAGCGAGTGGGTCTCAGTTTCAGGACTACCTCAATATCTCAGTAAGGAGGCAATGGCTTCCAGCTTCCTAGTCCAGTGATGGCCTTGTGTCCCACAACCTGAGGACTAGGGGCACCCAAAAAGGCCACACCTCTGATTCTGGGTGGGGTCATCAGAGCTAGGATGGAACTTAGTCAAATGTCTCATTGCATCATCTTGTCTCTGTTCGACTCCAAGTTCTTCAGACATAGTGTTCCTGTCTATGTGACATGCACCAATAAATTCTCAGGAAGAAAAACCAATCCAAACACTTAGCTGGTGTCTTAGAGAAAAAAAAACCAAAAATCTGGGTGGCTGCATTTTTAGAATTTAAGTAGCTGTTGTGGCCTCCCGTGACACCCAAAACCACGTGTAGATGAACCTGTTCTGTGTTGGGATTAGGGCCGGAATCCTCTGGAAATTCTGTGGCAGCTTTGCCATACGACGTGACCTCATTTCTAAAGTTAAGGAAAGCTTTGGTCTTTAGTCTAGTGTTTAAACTGTTAGTATTCTAAATAGTAAATTTTTGTTTATTATTCCAAGTGAAAAAAAAAATGTGTGCGTGAGATCTCAGCACGTAGAGAAGACTAGGGCAAGATTTTATGCTCCCAGTGGTAGCTGCCCTCTTACCACGAACAATAAACGTGGAAAATCAAGTCAGGCTTAAACCAGCTCCACCACCTAACTCGTTTCTACGTGAGTACTGACCGGCTCTCCAACATTCTCAGCTGGAGTATCCAAGGCTCAACACACAGGTTTAGACCTGTGTATCCATCAGCGGCGTCTGTGACCATATAAGACACATGTTATGCTTTGTGTGTATTCTTGTGTTTGTGTAGTGTATGGGCATGTATGCACTGACTCTACATGCATGTAGAGGTCATAGGTCAACATCACGAGTCTGCTGTGTTGCTCTCTCTTATATTTTGTTTTTTAGGTTTTTTTGTTAGTTTGTTTTGTTTTATTGTTTTGAGACAGGGTCTCTTAGTGAATTTATTGCTTACGAATTTAACTGGACTAACCAATAAGCATCCAAGGTGAGGATGTCTTTCCTTCCCCAATACTAGGCTACAAACATGCACTAACCATGCTTGGCTTTTTCACATGGATACTATAGAACACACACACACACACACACACACTCACACACACTCACACACCATGAAACTTCCACAGCTTCCTGTTTCAAGTCCTTTGTAAGACATTAAAGACTTCACTAACCACTACTGGGACCTTCACTGTGCTAGTTTTGAGGTCATCATTCTCCTGGGGTCTCTGTTTCTTTCCTTTTGATTTTCTGCCTGGAATGCCCTTGAAAATTCCATTTTCTAATCTGTCTCATGGTAGACAGCCCTTCCCAGCAAAGTCCACGTTTGTGGCTTAACATCCTATCCCCAGAATGAGAATCTGCCAAAATCCAGCATCGAGTACCTATTTTTTGAATGACTACAAAAAATTTTAACCAGATCGATGAACATGATTTGCACTGAACTGAAAATCAAATTTGCTTCCGTTAGTATAAGGCAATATACTCTGTGTGAGAGTCATTTTAACCCCACACGTACAAGGACACCCCTCGGGTCATAGACATCATCGGCTGCTTTGGAGAGTCAGTGCAGCTAGAAGCTGTGGTAACCATCGAAGGAGAATGCTCTAAGAGGTAAACTGAGGTGTAGTCTCCTTTCTGGATTTCCTGTCTATTGTTCTGACCCCTCCAGTGCAATCTATACATATTTCTCAGATTTCTTGAGTGCTCTTTTGGACTTTATCAGTGTTGGAAATCAAATGCCCAACGATCTTTGCCACCCACACATAAATTCCAAACAAGTTATCAAAGCCTTACAGTCTTACCCAAGGATGTAGTCTGTGATGGGTATGATCTGCCAGTGCAAGATGCTGGCTTACTCTGGGGAACCTCTTCTATCCCGCTTATCTTTGTTATTCTGCTCGTGGAAGATTGTTAAAGAGCTGTGCCGTAAGGCAGTAGCTATCCTTGGAGCGATCCCTCTGGCTGGTGCATGGTACCTGGCTTGTCTGGGTCCTAGGAAGCAGGTCCTGGTGCTTCAGATAGAACTCCAGTTCTCACGAGCCTTCTGTTATACAAGCCATTGTTTGGTATTATACTTCCTGGGGCCGTTCTGCCTCCAGATACCTCCAGAAAACTCTTAGTACTCTCTGCTCTGGAATCTTCTTGCTTGGTTATTCAAGATTAACCCTAATATTTGCCAGTTTAACTCCTATTGTCTCCCAAAGTCTGCCCACTCACTACTGTATGACAGAAGCTGGTATTTATAACTTACAAGAATCAACTCTGAGGAACAGGCTAAAATGCAGGCAGACCTCTGAGCTCATCGTTGAGAGCTATGCATTTGAAATCAGCAGATTCACTGACTCTATTGAGAAACACTTGGGTTGTAATCAGCAGCAGTCCTTCAGCATTCATTCATTCGTTCATTCATTCATTCACTTGGCCACACACACAGGTCTTTCTTTTACATCAAAGCTTTAATAACAAGAATTGGATTTGACAAGAGCAATTGATTCGAACAGTGGGTTAAGTATACGGTTACTAGTTATACATTCTTGTCTTCTAAGTCTCCTTCAGGATAAAAACAGGCTTGTGTCTACCCTATCCAGCTCTGGGGAGCAGCTTGGAGTGAAAGGCTTATTTGGTTCACCGCTGGGTGATGAGGAAGTGCAGAAGAATCCTTCCCTTACACACTGATCAGAAGGAAATGCTTCCTTAGGTTAGATGTGTGCCTTTGTTCAAACATGTTTTTCTGCGACTCGAACTGTCCTGCTGGTGCCATATTGCTGCCACATATAAACATGAGAAACTGAACCAGGTCCATACGATGCTCACATGCAGTTGGAGGTGACGGGCTCAGCAGCTGCTTCAAGCCAGAGGTCTGAGCAGGTCGTATCTCTGGGACTCTATCAATAGTAGTCATCTCCACCATCTTCTCAACTTGACTGAAATAAAAATGTCAGACTGGGCCCAAGTGGAAGAGACCTACCTGCCCTTTATCCTAGTCAAGCTAAGAGTTTGTGTCCTCATAGAACCCCATTCTCGGATCAGTAAAAGTTCCCTTGGCAGCATGTTTTGTTGTTGTTGACTTTTTCCCGTGGAAGTTTGATAGCCTTGCATGCTCTATAAAGCTCCAGCTCTCTGCTGCCCCCAGCAGGTCCTTCACTTCTTATCTTACCTTAGCCTGGCTGGCCCGTGGATACCAGAAAAAGACCAAAGTCTTCCGGTCTGAGATTGAGCGTTCATTTTGTGTCATGTGATCTGTGTGTGTTTTGATTTTTTCATTCTGCTTGTAGGAAGGTGCTTTGCACTTGGCCTCTCCTCAGTTATTATTGGCATTGGGGGCCTTCTTCCCTAGCTAGCCACCATCTTGTTGGCATGGTGTGGTCCTTCCCTAGCTACCCACCATCTTGCTGGCATGGTATGGCCCTTTTTCCTTGTCTAGCCACCATCTTTTTTGTCTTCCGCTTAAAGCAACCGAGATAGAGAAGTAAGCTGCTTTAGTAAAGACGTAATGATCTAAGCACACGCATGTGCAGCTTGGAGAAAGATGGGTGCGGATTTGGATCCTGATCCTACTAACCCCTGGCTCTTTGAACTTGAGTAGTATTTTTTCTGTTTTTCTCTATAAAAAGGTCGTTATGCAATAGCAGGCTAACAAAAATGACTTGTGGACGATGCTCCCGAGGGCTTTGTTTTCCTTCCTCCTGGAGGATTTTTACTTTGAGTAAGCAGTCACAGCAACAGTTCCCCTGTTCCAGGAATTAGCAATCGCTCTCTTGGAGGTGTTTGTTGTCTTCCCTTCCCCTCTCCTGTCCTTTTTCTGTGGTCTGTGGTCTCTTACTTAAAAAAAAAAAATTATGATAGGCAGTGAGATAAGCAATTAGTTTCCCAGCACTGACGCAAAGAGCTTCCACTGTTCTGCAAGCTTTGGTAGTAGCGACTTCACAGCGTGAGATTCAAACCTCATAAAACCTCAACTGCATGAGCACTAGGCAGCTCTGTCCTGTTAAATAACCCAGAGTCTGGAAGGCTCCTTGGAAGACTTGGTCCTAGTTCCTAAACATAATAGCTAGCTAAATATTCTTCTGTTAGCAACATTGCAGGTCAGGGCCGGTTCTGTCTTTAATCTCATTTGTTGGATCCTTACTTGCCAGACATTTTATGCATGATGTCATGTAACTATCAGAGCAGCCTTGGCCGTCAGACTAGACCCCACTGAGACTTTAAGAAGTTGAGGTAACTCGCTTAAGGTCACACAGCCAGTGAAGGTCCTGGCTGAAATTTGAATCAAGGTCTTGTATGGGTTAGTTCTCCTGTCTCTGAAAACTAAGGAATCCCCAGGTCCCACCAGGCGCTGGAGGGAGCAGCTTGCAGAGATGTAGACCTTCAGTTTGGATCTGTCATTGCCCTATGGGGGCTTGTAAAAGGTGAGCTGAAGTGGTTATAACTATGATACCATAAAACAGCAATGTCAGACCATTGACCTTTTGTCTGTTGCTGTTCCCGTGTTGATTGATAGATTACATTTTCAAAGATTACATCAGTAATTCATGCTTTATTACTCCTGAATTAGTATAATGCTTCAAATCATCTTGTTGCAATTCAGCGTAATTATCTGTAATTAACCATAAATTCCTGTAGGGTGAGAATATTAATTCCTATTCAAATCTCTTTATTTCAATGTGGCTGTGAATGAACCAATGCCTGACTCTTAGGTAACAGCGCCAGGCACGTCCTGCCGAGGTAACTTACTTAGTCCGATATGTTTGTACTTTTGTGCGTTTTCTGTGAGCTCCGACACTTTCCGATTGTTTCGACTTACTTGATGTTCTTACAGGTACTTGCTTTCTATGTTGCTGCTGTTTGCTTTGATTAATTTACTGGAAGATTCTGATGAAAGCCGTGAAGAGTATTCAAGGGCAAAGTTCATTCAGGCGTGTACAGTTAGTCTGTGCGTCGAATTGCTGGAGAGTCAGGCTTCCCCCAGGACTGAGCCTCACCTGCCAGCGGCCCCCCGCACTGCTGGGGGCTGGGGCCCAGCTATCTGGTTTTAATCAGGCCTTTGTGTTTCTGACGGCTGGAAGTTTAGAAACTCCTCCCCAGGGAGGAACGGAGGATCCTGCCCTGGCAGGATGCTCTTGATGCTGTAAGCCATAGGCCTGCTGTCTGTAGAAAGGGTAACAGAGCCCTGCAGCTCCGAACTTGTTGCCTTCTCTGGGTATTAGTACCTGCTTCCTGATGCAGACCAAGTCTCTTTTTGCTCCTGTGGGAGCAAGGAGAAGGTTGGTGGTGCTATCATCTTCCAGGTGTCAGGGTGGAGAACCAGCTGGGGACGCCCCCAAGGAAAGGCTCCCAGGTGTCTGAAGATATTAAAGCAGTTTCAGGAGGCGGTAGAAGAGGGTGGTTTCTCTCACAGGATTCATACCTACAGTGAGCTGGCGGTACAGTCTCCTGGTCCCAGCCTGGGAGACCTCTCGGGAGGCCACCACTGTGGAATAGAGAAATATGACAGATAAGGCAATTCGGTGCCCAGAGTGTCGAGAAATCCACCTCCAGAGTCGGTCTCTAAATGTTTCCATGAAAGACGTTTTATTTCTCAGCCAGATAATTCAAGCTTGGTCTTTTAGCTACGTTTCCCTGCTGAAGTTTTATTTTGTGAGAAAGTCATTACTGGGATTCATAAAGAGGTCTTCACCTAAGCCTGAGTTCCCCCTTGAGTAAATGTTTCAGCACATACATTTAACTGCCGTAATTAATCACCACATGGCCCCCACGATCGCATGGTTTTTAGCGAGCTTATTTTGGTGGAACATGAATACATTATCAATGTGTTATCGTGTTGAAAATTTAGAGCAATGCACAGAAATATGACCTTCAAAAACCAGGGTGCCATGCACTCCTCTCTGAGCCTCACAGTGAAAATTTCTGGTCTTTTATCTTCTTCATAGGTAAAGGGACGGCTGACAGATCGTAGACAAGGTCAGGGAAATCGACTCTTGGGACTTGCTTTCCTGGGCACACAGCCTCTGCTCTGTTCTCTGCCTGCTTCTTTTAAGGCCTGTTGGGGTCAGCGGAAATGAATGATTCCATTCTGAATGCTAACAAGGGAGAGACCTCCTTATCTTCTGGGTAAATTATCTGGGGGTTGTTTGTTGATGGATCTACTCTGCCCAGCCCCCAAGTCCAGCTTTCTCTATCAACCTGACATGATTCTCTTCTCTCGGCTCCCTTTCTATCCTCATGGGTTTGCTGCTCTGATGCTTAGGGTTGATGCTACTTCATATCCTCCCCCTTCCCCCCCCCAAAAATTCAACTTTCTTAAATTTGGCCTTTCCCTGTCATGATTCACGCCCTTGTTCTCAGGGCAGAGTAGGGCAGAACACTTTCTGTTTCTTCCAGGTCCTAGACAAAATTGGATTGAGTCCTTTTCCCTCTGAAATGTCCGCCCTATTCAAAGCACAGGTCAGCCTATAAGTTTTAACCATTTCCTGGTGGTACTAACTCACTGAGTGCATACAGACTTCCGGGGGCTCAATGGGGTGTATAATATGACAGCGACAATGAGTATCTGATTACATTCTGCTTCCACTACCAGATCCCTCCACTTTTCAATGCAACTAACTCTAGGGCAGGCACTGGGCAGGAAACCAGTTTCTACCAGGCTTGTAGCCTATGGAATAGCCTGACAGAAAAACTATGCCCTGATTAGCAAAACTAACCTGATTATGGTTCACTAGGCCAGCTGGAACTCATCTTTGAGGGAATTGAAATGCAGGTATTGGCCAATGCCCACTAACTGTGAGAGCAGAACCCAGGAAGAAAGGAGAATGAAATTGCTGGAACCTGATGGTAGCTACTGTTTCTTAAAGGGGGCAGGGAGCTGTGGGTTGTTTGGTGGATGGACTGGCCTTGGATGCCCTTGATCCACCTCTAGTATTTTCAGGAACCCAAGGTTTCCCTTTGTGCAGCTTGTGACTCACTCTCCAGGGTACTTAACTTCCAGTGGTCTGCAGCTCCCTTGCATTACATCCTCAGCTCCCTAAAGTGCTTTCCTGCATCCTTCCTTGGCATCAGCCACATGCATCTCCCTCCCCTACCCATCAGCTCTGTGTAAAGAGAGGTTATAGCCAATGTCACATAGGTGAGTGAATTAGCATTATTTGTTTAATAATAAGTTTGATTAGTCATTGTTGAAATGAGTGGAAGCTTTAGGAAGTTTTGGCCTCAGGATCCATATTGTCAATGTGACTTGAATAGAGGTTGCAATGTGGTCAGAACTGAGAAGCACCCATTCATCCCCAATCCCAACTCTTCCACGCATCTGGTTTGCTTCCCAGGCATGTGTAAGGGGAAAAAATGAGCTTCTTTCTAAATTTTGGAAAAGAGGTTCTGCCACTGCCAGAGGTTATACTCACTGATCAGAGCTAAGGAGGGGCTGGTCAACTCCATATCGCTGACAACAGCCTTAGGTCTAGTTCCTCCCTGACCAGTCTTTGTCACTTCTCTTGCTGTCTGGCCCCTGACGTCATTTGGTTTTATACCCACTGTGAGAGACAGAATGAAGGAGCCAATGCCTATGAAAGCTCAGTGTTTATTTATACAGTCAGAGGTAGAGAGAAGGTTCCGGAAGAGCTGCTAAGAGAGCTCACCCAGCAGTGGTGGTGCACTTGATTAGCAAAGCACCATTGCTGGTCTCCAGGAAGCTAAAATCAGAAGCAAAGAGAGGAAAGAAGAAAACGATGGTCCGGCTGGGTGTTAAACATTCACAGTCATCAACGATGAGAAGCCAAGGGGTACTAGAGCAGCGTTAGAGACAAAACTGTGACCATCATCAGAATTATAGAGCGCTGTGGAAGACGGTGTTAAAGGGTTAAGCTGGAAATACAAAAAATGGGCGGGCTCAATCAGGAAGTACACGCAGCTAGGACAAATCAGAGAGGGAAGATGGAGAGTTCTGACTGCTGAGGAACAAGACAGGGTTTCCCACTGTAGAGAGATTGGCTCCATCTGAGATTGGTAAACTCTGGATTTTGCCAGATTTAGGCTTTTCTTTCAAAGTGGATGGAATGTGAAAAAATTTAGACTTTCCAATACTAGCAGTAACCCTGTCCCCACGGTCGTTTGGTTGTTTTTTTTTTTTTTTTTTTTTTGGTTTATGATCGTTGTTGGTTTATCATTTGCGCCATTGTTTTCTTCTCAGCGTCTTTAGGAATACCATTTAGGAAATGGTCACTTCAAGTTTACATGAAGAAACTTGATTCCCAGACAACCACATGTAATCGTCACGGAACGTTATCTGTGAGGTCTGCATATGATCACTGAGGATCATACCTTCTATCTGTAAATCCCACACGCCTCACCCTACAACTTCGGGGACTGGTCTTCATTCAAGACCTCAAGATACACTTTGCCCCTGCTCTGCATCTTAACCTCCACTTAACGCATCCACTACTATGTCTCCTACCCTTCTAGGCTGGACATATTTCCAACTGACTAAATACTTAGTCACTGAGAAACACTTGAAGAAAAATGTTCAGATCCCCTCATTTGAAGTAACACATCTTCTTTCCTCTATCTCCAGGTCCTTGCCTCCTACAGTTCTGAGTTCCATAAGCTAACTGGGATTCCCTAGCTTACTCTCCATTGAGAGGATCAGAATGTCCAAACTCCCTGAGTTACTTCACTGGGGGTGGCCATTTTGTATCTAGTCCCCAACTCCGGCACGTCTCAGTCTCTTCTTGCTACTTAGCATCTTCTTCCAGAATCAGCCTCCTCTGTCTATCACACCTCCTATAACATTCAACTGTGCAGTTTCTCTGTTTACGCTTCACCACAGGCTCGTCATGTTTATTTGAAGGGGAAGGTTTCAATTATACTGCAGCTGGCTCATTCATGACTCCCACCCACTCCCGGCTCCCCTCACCTAGACTTCTAAATCTCCGTCGACTGCATGGGAGGAAGATAATAAAATATCTCTCTGGGCTGGACCAATGGCGTGACTCTTTGCAAATAAGAACTAATTGTCTAAAAGAGAAATTAAACTCCGAGGGTAGTTAGAGATTAGTAGTAAAACTGCATCAACAACCCGCGGAGCTGCCGAGATGTTGGCGAGAATTTAACTTTCCAGATGAGGCCCAGGGAAGGGAAGTAATTTTCTCAGGCTCGTTTAATTAGCTAATGGAGGCCTTCTTCATCCCTAGACAAGACCCCACATGCAAACCTTTCTCCTTTGGTGTCTACTACAACAGTGCAGACATACCTATGTAGTCATATGTATGTGTAATGTAGTCACGTGTGTGTTGCGCAGACCTGGATGTTCTAAAACAGGATCTCTGAGGCTAGAGCAGAAAAGACAAGGTCTGATTTTGAGTATCTGCTCAGGTTCGACCCTGTTAGATGCTGCACTTTCCAAGACTGGACCCATGTTTTGTTAAGAATGAAAAAATGGCCCTGGTGGTTCTCCCATGTTTTCACAGTGGAAACAAAGGTTCTGCCTGGAGAGGGAGGTGTGCAAGTGCCAGGCTACGGCCCTCAGCAGCCTGTGTCTTTAAGAAGAGCTCAGCAAGCCTAGTAGCTGCTTTTGTTTGTGTGTTGAGGAAGAGGAGGAGCCTGGCTTGAAGCAGTACCTGGAGCCCATGGGCGTGGGCGGTCTCTGGGGAACTGTGAGTCAGGCCTGCAGCATGGCCAACTGGAGTCCTTGACGTAGTTGGAAACGATTCAGGGGCACAGCTGAGACCTCAGAATGCCAGGATGCTATGAGAGGAAACCACAGTCCCTGGCACAGAGCTGGCCCTGTATGGATGGTAGGAGGTCATCTTGACTTGAATGGGCGGCAGAGTTACCACCACCAGCAAAAGAGATGGAGGCAGGATTGGCTTCCCTAGAATCAACCCCATGTGTGTGCACACTGAAAGCCCTGGTGGTAGGAGCCAGTGGCCCAGGATATCTGCCCATGGCACTACCAAGACTTCATTATTTGACCTGGTGCACTGCAGGATGGCGAGCCACATGTCTGGTACACAAGGTGGTGGATCAAAATCCTTGACTGTGTTTAGAGGTTGGACAAGTCTGTAGTTAAGGCCTTCACCTTACCCGAAAGAAGAAGAACTAATGCTACAGCTGTCTCCTGCCTCTCTAGGTGAAGCATCCAGTTCTGAAGCCAGCTCAGGTGTTCCTTCATCTCGATCCTCCCAGAGAGTGAAATGTTGGCCTCTTTTCCCTTGCAGATGCCCAAAGGTTGAGCAGAGCTCATAAAAATGCTGATATTACGTCTCTGTTTGCACTCAAAGCTGTGCAGTAGGGCAGACAACACAAACGGAGCAGGTGGAGAAGCCGGTCATCATTCAGAGTTTCCAGGTACCTCAGCTCTGCACCTGCACACCTGGGACTCATGTCGAAACTGAGTCACAGAACAGAGGGTAGGCTTCATGAATGGCAGAATGTTCCTGGAGGAAGGCAAAAGGCAGATGCAGGCAGAAGAGTTGCCCTCCTCCTGGTAGGTCAGGGAGCACAGTGCGCATGACGGAGAGCACTTTGATTGGTTTATTTGTCTTCTTGGGTCTTTCGAGCCTTCTTGTTGGGAAGCGAATATTGAAAGAAGGTGTCTTTGACTGAGTGACTGATCCCTCTAGAGGGGATTGTAGTGAGATAAGTGCCAAGAGGCATGATACCTCGGCAACACCTCTTGTCCGTTCTTCTGGGGTCCAGACTTGGGTGGGAGCAATGGATGGGTGCTTCTTGAGTTGCAAGACACAAAGAGGGCATTCCCTCACATGAGGTCCCAACCTGATTAGAAGTGGAGGGGCCTGGAGCTGGAGGTGATTTGACTCTCAGGACTTCTAGTCTCCACGTGCACGCATTGTACCGTTGCTTCTCGTGAGGCTACTCAGCCAGCCTCGGGTCCTGTTGCTCCCCATCCGTGATCATTCGCTTCTTCTCTCAACATCTTTGCTGTAATAGAGTTCTCTCCAGTACATTTTCTGCTTAGTTACAGTTTTTACTTTCTAACCATTTTGGCTTGCCCTTAACTAAAGATGACTAAGGTTACCCACGGCCTTATCAGTGTATCTTTCAATCTTGGTCCCTATAGCAGATAGCTGGAGTCTTTGTGTATTTCTCAATTAAAAGACCTGTGTGTGGGAATGTGACTGGCACAATGGAGCCCTCTTTGAACTCACCTCCTCATCAGGGGTACCTGATCAGCCCAGGATGCCATGCCCGAGGCACGTGCCTACTTCTGGTCAAATCATTTGAAGACAACAATAACAAAGAAAGACCTAGATTTGCTATTTCGATAAGGACTCTGGACAGAATGTTACTTAGAAAGGACTTAATTGAACTTTGTTTTGTCATGGGTAGTCAAGACTTTCAAAACTAAGTTAAAACAAAAGGGGTAACCCGTTCGAAGGCCAGTGCATGGGGGTCTGCCGAAGTCTTATTTCTAAGGCCAGCAGTCTTGGGCTTTGCTCTGAGTGGGCAGGGACTCAGTCTCGTGTTCTCACACTATCAGCTAATACAGTATGGCAGTAGAGTTCCTAGGAAGGCAGGAAGCTTGAGCATATATTCCAATTTCAGGATATTCTGACCGTGGAGGGATAGGAATTTCTGCCACGTGGCTTTTTCGCAATTTCTTTAGTGGCGCTTTGTATTATTTGAGCCTTTCATAGCCTTTAATGACAGTGCCTCTTTCTGGATATTTCCCACAGTCTCCGTATCTTTTAAAGAAGATGAAAATAGGGAATAAAGATATCTAAGAGACTTGGAGACGAGGGGTGAAAGAAAAGAAATAAGAGGGATGTAAGATAATAGTTGGATCCTTTTAATTTTTGGAAATTTAGCAAAAGAGGTCTGAGAATTGACTTTTAAAATCAAGCCTGGACGTCCAAGGCAACAGATGGACGGATCATTCCTTTATTCCAATGCTACAATTAAAATCAGAGAGAAAAATGGGGTTGCTGAAACTATTGGCAAGTTGATTGCCAAGCAACCGATCGAATTGCAAAAGGCCAAGCCGATTCGCTTTCCTTAACAACAAAATAATTGGGCTCTGTCTGCACTATGTGAAATTATCTGCGTTTTAAAGACACCAAATGGGTTTGATTACTCGGTCATCAATGCACTTCTCAAGACTAACTTTTCATATCAGCTAAAATAGTTGGTCTGGACCCCAACATGTGATATCAGGGGTACCATGAACATATAAGTTTAGGCTCTAATCACTGCTTTACCTAAAGACACACCTGCCATGAAAGTCAGTTATAGAATTTGCTTGGAGAATCTAATGGCAAAGAGGCGGATGATAGATAACTTTGACATTGGAATCTGTAGGAGATTCAGCCATTCATTCAAAAGTCCTCTCTACTGCACTCTGATGGTAAGCACAGATTTCACAGGCCTGGGGCACCATCCTTCGTAAGAGCCTCCCCTCCCTTGCTTCATACACGGCCACAAAGTCCAGGATCCCCAGGCTGCCTACTCTCAGGCCCAGTGACTCCATCCATGGTCGGGGTATCAGGGTCCTACCCTCTCACATACAGTAGATTGCTAGAGTACTCATGAAGCTCAGGGGAATGCTCTACCCATATTGCAGTCATATGACAAAGGATGTCAATCATGACCAGGATACTGGGCAGGGGGTATCACGGGGGAGGGAGAAGGGGCGAGGCAGAGAGACAGAGAGGGAGAGTCTCAGACACGTGGCCACTATGCCTGTCCTCCACAGAACCACTGGTGTCGTCTCCCCGCACAGCCAAGTGTCTGCCAGCTAGGAGTCCGTCCAAGCTTTACTATGTGGGATCATTTTGCTAGTTGTTTCATTCTGCCTGTGTGTGTGTTTGCATGTGTGTGTGTGTGTGTGTGTGTGTGTTTGCGTGTGTGTGGGCAGGTGCATGTGTGTAGCATGCACGGAGAGGCAAACGTTGGTATTTGGCGTTTTCCTCAATCACTCTCCATCTTACACATGGATCACACATGTCTGGCTATCATTTTCCATCTTATACACTGAGGCAGGGATACAGTCTAGAGGTCGTGACTGGGTTCGTTTCCTCTGCCAGTGAAAGGATTAAAAGCCAGGGAAACTCTGGAGGGTGGCAGGGAGCAGCAGAGACATTTCAACCAGCATAGACAGAATCAGTAGTTGGAGAAAGATGTGCATTGGCGCTGAGGAATCATATCTACACAGTCGGTACATGAAGGAAAAGACCCTCTGCAAGGCTGATGGTGGTCAGGCGGGTGTAGACAGGACCCAGGAAGCAGAAACACCAGTCTCTTCTCAGGGGTGGGCTTTTTTAAGTCTCTGAAGAGTTTAGCACTGGCCGGTTTGAAGAAATTTGGGATGGTTGATCGGCCCACAGCTATGGTGTAATCAACAGATCCTCAGCCGGCCTTGAACTTGTTGAGCCTGTTCATCACCAAGGGGCCTGCTGGTGGGGGACAAAGCCTGCAGGGCTTTGTTTGAAGCTGCCTTAGATCCCCAGGGTGAGGAAGAAGTGAGGAAGATGCCCTCTGTCTTGGACCTTTGCTCCCTTTATTACCTAGCCTTGGCCCCTCTCCCTATCTGTCTACCAAGGAATCTGTCTAATTCCTAGACTTGAACCTAGAGCTCCCCAATGGGCTGGCCTGTCTTTGTCACTTTCTCTCTCCACTCCCTGAGATCTAGGATTACAGGTAGTTGCCACTCCTCTTTCAGTTCCTGCATGTGCATGGCTTCTGGGGATCCAAACCCTACTCTTCATGCTTACATAACAAGTCTCTTACCCATCGGGCCAGTGTGAGGGTATTGGGACTTCATTGTGCAGTCGTGATGGATCACTAGCAACAGGCAAGGCTAAGCTGTGGTCATGATCACGTGGTTCAGAGCCCCAGCCCTCTGATTACATGGCTGTGTTTTCTTGCACAGCCAGCCCCTATCCGGGTATGAGACAGGGACCTTCCTGCAGACCTCTGAAAGGCCAGGCCACTGTTGACCAGTGAGAACCAGTTACAGCATGGCCCTGGGGGGAGACCAGTGACCGTGACAAGTCAAGGTTAACGTTCAAAAACAGAATTGTAAAGGGAAGATGGCAGCGGCGGTGACAGCCTGGCCCCAGATCTCTCCCCTTTGTGGATACAGGAAGAGGCCTGAGCCGGAACCAGAGGAAACACACAAACTCAACTCATGTCAAGTTGATGCAAGTCTGTCGTCATGGAGACAAGGACAACTCCCGCTTCCTTCAGCCTCTGAAATGCAGTCCAGGGTGGTTCAATGTCAGGTGCACTTGGATTTGAGTCCTGACTGTCAATTCTTAGCTGTGTGATGCTGGATGAGTTGCTTGACCTTGCTGGGTCAGCATGCCATGCGTAATAGGAAGATCCTCCTACCTTGTGCCTCTACTGTGAGGATTGAGGTAGCATCACTCAGAGTATGGAGACCATTTCTCATCCCCATCCTTTTCCTCTGGCCCTGGTGTCCCCACTTCTCCAGTTCCAAACAGCCAATCTGCACCCTGACCATTGCAGGCCCCCTCCTCTGCCCGTGTCAGAAACCCAGAGTGAAGGACTAGCTAAGGGTTATCTACTGGCGACTTCTTTCTTTGTTTACAGCATTCCCATAGTAAATGAGTGAGTTTTCTTAGTCGTTGTATGTTAGGGTTGTCAGAAAGCCTTGGGAGCAGAAGTGGTTTGCATTGTAATTTTTGAATCTTGGGATATTTACATATCCAGAATGAGATATTTTGGGTGTTAGGCCAAGTAGATCCCAAACTTCACTTAATGTTTCATGTACACAGTATGCACGGTCTCGAGGTCCCTTCATGCAATATTTTCAGCTTTCTCTTGTTTTGACTGCAGCCCTATCACGTGAGGTCAGGTGTGGAATTTTCCATTTATAGCGTCACCTCAGAGCTCAGAAGGCTTTGGATCTCAGAGTTCGGGGTAAGGGTAAACAAACATGTTATGTTCATTCCTGTAAGGTCTGTGCAGAGCATGGTGAGGCTACTGGCTGGGGAGGCAGAGAAGCACAGAGCTACCCAGGAGGCTGGTGCTGCCCCCTGCTTACCCTAAACACTTCTGCTGTGAGCCTGCTTCAAAGGTGGGTGCAAAATCAGCTCCCCATCAAGGCCACGAAATCCCTAAGATCAGCCTTGGAGCTTCCTCTCCCGGCCTCCCACAGCTCCGTTTCCTTCCAGCCTTTGTGCGGGACATCTCTGCAGGAAGGGAAGGAAGGGTTACGGAGGCCCCTGTGGGGCAGGCTGGGGGTCACGTGTGTGCCATGTCATCTGAACCACTTTTCGACCCTGGCAGCCAGCAGACATGATCAGTCTGCCCTCTGGAAGGGAGAGTCAGTAAATGGCCCCCAAGACACTGAACCTATAGGGGCAGACTCTAGGGCGTTTCCTCTAAGCGATCTTCGCTGTTTGCTTTTTCCTTTTGATCTCCACTGCCTTATTCCACGTCTGCAAACTTAAAGACAACATTCTAGGAAGAGGATAATGTATTCCAAACATAAAATAATCTATCGCAAAGCTTTTCAACGATTACAAAGGGGAAATCTGGAGCTGGTGAGATGGCTCAGCCGGAAAAGGCCCTTGCTGCCAAGCCAGCGTGACCTGGGTTCAACCTCTGTGATGTTGCGTGATGGAAGGAGAGAATTTACTCCACAACTAGTCCTCTGACTTCTGTATGCTTACCGTGGCATGGGTGTTCACCCATGAATAAATACATTTTTAAAAATGTTAAAGATTCTTTTCTTTTTTTTCAGATAACTTTCAACTTTTTGAGCTATATATTTTTCTCTGCGCCCCTATAGCTTTTCAGATTGTGTATGATCACCTCCTATTTATATAGGCTAACAGGTAAACACGCTCCAACCGTCAAATGACACCAAGAACTCTGGGAGAAAGCTTTAGATCAAACAAGTTAAGCTGAGAAGGTCTTCTGAGCCTTCTGGTAATCCCTTTTCCATAACCGCCTGCACTCCAAGATTGCTATGACTCAATTTAGAGTTAACAGGGATCCTGAACCTCCAGCGAAGGCTTGCTGTGTGTCAGGCAGCCAGCAGTTTACCTACGGTGGCTATGGAAGTCTCACAATGTCTCTGTGGTCAGGACCCAGATCCCACTGTCCCACATTGCAGAGGAAGCTGCCGGTCATAAACCTGCTTGCTCGAGGCCACACAGTGATGGTGCTCTAGCAGAAACCTAGGCAGCAAGGCTCCGGGCCACATTTTGCACACTCAATTTGACTCCCCTGTTTTTTTTTTCCCCTGATCAAACTAATTTGCATAGCATAAACTGAAAGGGTCATCTTCCCCATCCTTGGCCGTCTCTGTGTTGCCAGCCTCTTGAGGTTCTTGTGTCAAACGCAAACCATTTAGAAGTCTCATCTAGAAATGATGCCGTGGTTCCCTCAAGAGTCGGAGATCATGACTTGAAACTTGCACCTCAAACATAGCTTATCTTGCTTTTAGCTCCTTCCCATGAGCTTTACCAGGGAACCTTCAGAAAAAGAGGCATCAGTAGCGCCCTCCCCCCAAATCTACCTTCACTTGGTCCCATCCACATATTTTTAAGCAGAATGGAGATAGTGAAGTTGCATCCTTAATTTCAATTGCTAACTTAAAACAAGTGGGAAGACAAGAAGACAAGGAGTCCACAGTAGGACACCAAGGCCACTGGTTGGGACGGAGAAAGCCTGCAAGGCAAGTGAGGTACAATAACACGCAATCGCCAAGGAAAGGGTTAGGAAACGTGGCCCACACCAGAGCCTCTTTCTATCAGAACGCATCCTGCGTGCACGGCATCGTGTGCAATGCAGAAGTCTGAAAGCCAGGTGCCTGCTCCCAATGGAAAGAAAGTAGATGCCTTGCACCAGAAAGACAGAGTCAAGGTGCTGTGGAGCCCTCCAGGGTAGCCTGGGGGTGGGGGGTCTGGTTGGCAGAGAACCCCCATACCAGATTCTGTGCTAATCCCCCAGACTCACCGTTTATCAGCTCCTTGAAGTAACCCTATTTGTGCCACTCCTCCCTCTGAGGGGGTTCCGTTCCCAAGAGCAGTGCTAACGTGCACAGCCCAAGGACCAGGGTGCCTGCTTGCCTTTCACCCAAATCTGCCTCCTCAAGGTCGTCTTGGAGCCAATTCCTCGGTTTCCTTTTCTCATCCATGGTAAGGGGACCACGGTATCTCTTACTTCCAGAGGCAGTGGTGAGGATTAAGGGAACTAGAGCATTTGAAATGCTTGCACCTGTCCTCAGACCAGGGAGGCATGGATATGCAGGAGACATCAGTGCAGATGCCACCAGATGGCATCCAGGTGGCCTGTCTTGCTCTGTGACTTTCAGCTAGGAGTTGAAGGTGTCTCAGCTGTCTCAGCTTCACTTTAGGGGAAATCAGAGGCACACCATGGGGTTGTTGAGAGGTTTACATGATCTGACTCTAAAGCACCTTACAACAGCCAGCATCTAGCCTGGTGAGCGCTCAGCACCAGGATGGCATGGGACAGCTTCTGTCAAGCCCTGTTTTATCAGGTTGACATTGTACAGAGCGGGGTGTAAATGAGTGGGGTGGCCCGAGACACTTGTGATCTTGTTCTGTGAACAGATGGCATCAGCCTGAAAACGACCGCTTCTCTTTACCATGTTCCCAAATCAGCCAGGACTTACCGCACGCACTTTCAAATGCCGCCATCACCAAACCCTTCATCCAATCCCTTCCATGCCTCTCCTCCTCTCTGAGTCCTGTCCTCCAGCTTTTCCTTGACAGCATTGTGCCCCACAGGAAAATCTTCTGTGAAATTACAAGCTTTTCTTTTTGCCCTGTCTAGGGACACTGGCCATAATCATCTCACAGCCTTGCATGGCTAATCATAAGGCTTATCAAATGGAAAGCTTAACCACAAATAAGCTGGTTTCATCACACCTTGTCAGGGTGTGTCAATTGTTCCATTTGATTTGACTTGATGCCAGCCCCGAATCTTGTAGGGTTTTCTTGGAGGCAGCTACTCTTCTTCTCTTTCATCATTATGGGCACGTCCTCAGAGTCGTGGGCACTCTATGCTGTCTGTTAGTTTCCCTTTGTTTAAGCTACAGAAAGAACATGAGTGCTGTGATTTGAATGTGTGGACAAGGTAGCCCCGAAGTTCCTGTGTTAATGCTGTCTGGAGGTAGGGCCTCCAAGAGGGAATTCAAATCAGGCTAGATTATAAGGGAGTAACCCCATGCTCTCATGGCATTTGTGGCTTCATGACAAGAGGAAGAGAGACTTGATTTAGCATGCCTCCTCTTTCTCAACACGCCATTCTTTCTACTCTTTCTGATGTGGCGAGAAGATCCTCATGAGATGCAAAGGAGAAGCCAGCGCAGTAACTTAAATTTCCCAGCATCCAGATCCATGATCCTATAAAACATCTTAATATAAATTATTCCTTCTAAGATGTTGTGTGGTAGCAATTGTAAATGAGCTAATATAAAAAGAATGTGAGCTCTTGGCTCCACAGCTGACCTGGGAGTTTTTGGAAATGAAGATGCCAGAGAGGACAGGAGTTTGGCCGTTTTGCTTCAAGACCTCTCTGGAGGACTGGATTGTGTGGTGAACTCCACACGCTTGTCTGGGGAAGAGTGCAGATGTCATGAGGAAGGATCATGACAGTCATAAAGTACCAGATCAGGAAGAATTAACAAAGTCCCCCACTTGGAGCATGAAATAGGGGAGCTGCTTGAGGGATGGACTTACAGGAAGAAGATAGATTGTGGCATGTGGTTTCAGAGGGCTCCCCCGATCCTGCTGGGGAGCACATGGTGAAATGGAGCCATTCAGTGGCAGTGAGACTGGAGGAGTGGGAGGAGTCACAGGCTTAAAAAGAATTAGGACCTAAACACTGTTAGCTGAGCACCGCTAGGGAAAAATGTAAACATCCAAAGTGGCTAGAATCTTCCCGGAAAGAGGCAAATAGACAGAAACCTGAATGAGAAAACAGTTGATTGGTCACAAGCAAGTCCAGGCTGTGAAAAGGGGGGCTTCATGACACTAGAGGATTAGTTGTGCTTTAATGGCTTTGCAAAAACTTCTAACTCGGGGGAGAGGGGACACTAGGCTGTAGATACAGCATGCTGTCTGAGCCACATTTGAAGCACTGGTAAGAGCTGCAGAGGTGGGGAAGATAGGCAAGACCGCACAAGCAAGAGCATGGAGCCTGCAAAGCCAGAGGCAGGGCAAATGTTCAAGAGCCGTGTCGCGGGAGGTGAGCAGTTGCCTGAAAAGCTGAACGACAGATTAGCATCTAGGGCCTCACTCACTGTGCGAGTTTTTGCAAGTGGCCTATCCTCAGTCTGACCCAGTTTCCTTGAGTGGAGAGAGAATCATGGAAGTACCCACTAGACAGGATTGCTGGCTGGACGCAATGACGTAGTGCACATGCGCAGATCATCCTAGTCCCTGGCACGTGATGACAAGCCGCTAAATAAGCATTGATAAGTGATTGGTGGCGATGACAATGGCAATGGTGACCAGCAGTATCTTCAGGTTTCTGGAAATGGTGAAACTGAGGGTTGTACTTTATTGGTGCTATAATAAATATTCAGATACATAACTCATAAAGAGGAAAGGACTATTTAGGCTCACAGCTGTTTCAGCCTTGTAGTTAGGCAGTATATCATGGCAGGAAGATATGGTAGCGAAAATTCATTCACTGCTTCACTGGGGAGCCAGAGAATGGATGAAGAAGGGGCAAGAGTCTTTCTAGCCAGTCTAGGGACATTTCCACGTTGATATGAAGTTCTACAACTAGACCTCGACTCTTAAACTCTCTATCACATCTTAATAGTACCAACGGGTCATACCACGAGCCATGAACCTTTTGTAGGCAGTCAACATCCAAAAAAAAAAAAAAAAAACAAGATGCCATAAGAAACTATGAGGCCAAGGATATAGAAGATGAGGTGAAGTATTTCCTTGAGGGACAAGGAAGAAATATAATAATGTACTCTGTGAAATTCTCAAAGAATAAATACAAAATTATGACAAAAAAGAAAAGTCACAGGGACATTTAGAGAAAGAAGAAAATAAATAAAGAAGCATTGCCACTGAATTGTATTAGGAGAATTGTTTTAAAAGGGTTTAAGCAGGAGAATAATATAACAAGTTTTACAAATCAACTAGTTCTCTGGGGGTCACTGTAGATTTGAGGAAAGCAAGGCTGCGCAGAAAGATTGGAGAGGTGAAATTACTCCTTCCCAGGTGAAAAGTGGAGCGCCTTACCCAGCTGGGAACTGTAGCAGTGCACAGCAGCTCAAAGAAAGGACCCTTTTTGGAGAACTCTGGGTGTGAATGTGGTAGGCATTGGTGAAAGAAGAGAAAAAGCTAAGGTCGTGCTTGGGGTGACTAGGCAAACAGTGACCCAACTGTTGCTGTGAAGGACCTTTAAAAGAAGCTTGTGTAGGAATGACAGAGATGAGGTTGTTTGGAATAGCTGAGTGTGAAGAATATATGAAGAGACATGGTGTATATGGCCTCCTTGAAGACTCCCAGGATGTGGCCCATGGAATCCAGATGCTGCCAGAATAATGTTAGATGGCACCATGAGAATAGGAGGTGTTTCCCGGGAAAGAATGCAAGGTGAGAAAAAGAGGAGATCAAGGGATAATCACTTGGAATATCACCATTTAAGGAGCAAGAGAAGAAAAGTATCAATATACCAGTGGGCTTGATAAAGATGGAAGAGCGTGAGGTGTGACAGAAACTTGAATAGAGTTTGAGGATGCGAGTGATGAGCCATCTCGCATACCATCTGTCCATCCACTAAGATGGAGAAGGGGCTAACTGATTTAGCAAGGAGGTGGGGGATAGAAAGAGCAAAGAGTGCGAGACAGGAAGATGAGTCGGGGATTCAGACTTTATCTGAGATATTCTGAGAAATGGAAAAGTGAAAAGAGTCAAGGAGGAAGGTAGCAGAAAAGACATTCAGGATGTGACAGTGAATTTTGTTGTTGAATCTAGGAGAGGCATCTCTAGCTGTTGGGCGTTTCCAGGGAAGTATAGACTGAGGGTGGAAAGATGAATCCTAAATGTGGATGGCATCCCATGTCTGTGTTCTGGACTGGGAAACGGAATAGGGGAAGCAAACAGACCATCACCACCCATCCCTCTGTACCCCCAGGCTGTAGATGCAATGTGATTAGCTTCCCCCACTTCCTACCTCGTGGGATCACTGCCATATCTCCCCTATTGTGATGGGCAACAGCTCTAAACTGTGGGTCAAACTCAATGCTTCCTTCCTTGAGTGGTTTGTTAGGTGCTTTGTCATAGCAATGAAAACAGTAACTAATCCTTAGGAAGCTGAGTCTTCTTCTTCTTCTGTATTATTGCTATTGCTGTGTGTGTGCTGTACGTGTGTGGGGGTGTGCACACTGTGGGGCACATGTGGAGGTCCGAGAACACCTTTCTGAGGTTAGTTCTCTCCTTCCAGTGTGCTCCAGGGATGGAACACAGGTCATCAGGTGGTACAGCAAGCATTTCCGCCTGCTACATCGCATCATCAATGCTAGCGGAAGCTTTCTATTGTATAGAAATGAACTTAAGAAGAGGAGGATGCTGCAGAGGCAAAGGAAAAGGAATAGACCTGATGAATTAAAGGTCACAAGGAGGCAAATGAGCATAGTGTCAAGAGCCTGTGCAGAAAGAAATTTAGATGGGCCAGAGCGACCAAGCAAACAGAACCCACTCTTGGTCCACGTTTTGTGAAACTCTACCAAGAAAGTAAGTGTTTCAAGGCTTTCTAGATGGGCAACCTCAAACTCTGCATGTCCTAATAATGAGCTTTTAATGACACAGAAACACAAGCCACATACCCTAAGTAAATCGTGGTGATTGTTAAGGCTTTCCTGGAAAGGTGTGAAGACTTGGAGCGCCCACTAAAGAGATGTTGAGCAAGAACAAGGGATAGGTAAAAACATCAGACCCAAGGTCCAAAGCCCATTTTAGTTACTAGGCAATGCTACTTCTCTGTCTTTTAAGAGATTGGATACAGAATGAGAAGTATGGCTGAAGCATTCCCCTAGGTCTACATCCTCACAGGCTCAGGGAAAGTCTGAGAACATAAGACAATTAGGGATACCAGGCAAACAGTACTTTCTCGAAACAACCAGGGAGCACAGACTCAGGATGCTAGCAATGACCCCTTTACCTTCTTGTTTATCCTCAAAAGGCTCAAGGGGGAAAAATGACCTCAGAAGGGATTATATGTCTTCTAATCATTATTATTTGACTGGATAAGACCCCATTTTCATTTTAACTCTAATTCACAGTTATGAAAACCAACTTATTTAATTTAATTGCCTTCTCTTTGTCCTGGGGTTATGTATCAGTTTAAAGCTTTGGGAATGCCCCCCCCCTTCTGAATCACTGGATGGCCTCCAGGGAACCTGAGGGACAACAAAGATATTATGTACTCTCACAACAAAAATATTATGTACTCGGAGTAAAGGAGCAAACATTTCCCCAGACCCACAGAGAGGCAATACTTCCAAATTCTCAGTAGAAATGTCCAAAAAGAACAGGGGTATTATTTAATTAGCTAGTTTTAGAACACATGCTGGGAAATGAACCCAGTTAGCCCCCAAATATATGTGAGGTGAGAGGTTATTTCTAGAGAGACAGTCTATGGCCTAAGAGAAATTCGTGGCTTGGTTGGAAAGCTTCAGGACACAGTGAACAAGGCGCTACCAGTCGTCCATCTGAGTTGCTGACAATACACAAACCATAATTATTTCCTCTCCCTGGCTAGGGCTACCCCTCAGTGCAGAAGACAGAGGAGAGCCCACCACTCTAGATGAATGACTGACACTTCCTCAGGCCTCCAAGGAACTCTGGGCATGCTCTCTGGCTGCTCTGACAGATGTTTTAAGGAAGTCCTTCTGATTTGTCAACTGCAAACGATAGAACTCTCTTGGTGAGCTGTTCCGTTTGCTGTCCACACAGATGGGCTGGGCATCACCCTGACTTGGGACAAAAGGGGACTGACTTGGATGTCACAAGGACAGGCTGTTAAAGACAGCAGTGTCTCTATAGAACACAGTTTAAAAAGGAATTTCTCTTTTCAGCAAATTTGATCCACATAAAACCCCCATGGGGTGGGTTGTTGTTGTTCTTTCTAAAAACAATCCAAGCCTTTTCATTGTACTGAATTAATTGTACTTCTCTAGTGCTTTTCATAAGTCATGTTAACTTCAATCTCCTACTCCTAAAAGCTTCAGCAACTTTCTAGAATTAGATATAATCTCTTACTTGATGGTCTTCATGTTTAGGCTCAGCTTGACCTTCCGACAGTGGCCAACACTGGTCTCAGCACCGGAGCCCATTTCTTCTTTGTTCTCTCTGTTTTTCCACATCCTGCCCTTTCCTTCACCTTCGCTTGGCTTCTCTCTTGCCCTCCATCTCCATCCTAAACCTCACTCAGCTCCTAAAGATTCACTAGTTCCCACCTAACCAGTAGACTGCTTCTTCCCATCTCTCAAAGTCCAGCATGACCTCTTCCTTTTCAAGGGTCTCATATAGTGTCTTAGTGAAGTATCTTCTTACGTTGAAAGCTGTGGCTTTTTCATTTGTAATTCAAAGCCTGGAACAAGCATCATTTCCAGTGTGAATTCTTTTCCATACACACATAATAATTCTCATAAAAATTCTCTCCTTGTGGTGTGTGTGTGTGTGTGTGTGTCTGTCTGTCTGTCTGTGTTCCATAGTGGGTGTGTGGAGGTTAAAAGACAACTTTGTGATGTATGTCTCTCCTCCCACCTTTGTGTAGATTCTAGGGGCCAAATGCAGCTCGCCAGGCTTGAACAGCAAACACCTTTACTCCTGAGTCATCTTGCCAGCTCTGTTTTTAACATAGGCACTTCTTGCCCTGTGGTGGAATGGTTGGCTTTGGTGTTTGTGGTCAGCAGTTTGAATTTCAGCTCTGCTGTGTGATCCTAGGTAGGTTACTTAACCCTTCTGTGTACTTTTGCTTTCTTACTTCTAAAATGGAAATATGACATCTGTCTTAAACAGTCCCTGTAGGGATTCAATGAATTAAGACATTAAAAAAAATCTTGTCAGTTCAAATGCCAGCATCATTTCTGTATTTTCTTTTTTAAAAAATTTATTTATTTATTAAAGATTTCTGTCTCTTCCCCGCCACCGCCTCCCATTTCCCTCCCCCTCCCCCAATCAAGTCCCCCTCCCTCGTCATCCCAAAGAACAATCAGGGTTCCCTGCCCTGTGGGAAGTCCAAGGACCACCCACCTCCATCCAGGTCTAGTAAGGTGAGCATCCAAACTGCCTAGGCTCCCACAAAGCCAGTACGTGCAGTAGGATCAAAAACCCATTGCCATTGTTCTTGAGTTCTCAGTAGTCCTCATTGTCCGCTATGTTCAGCGAGTCCGGTTCTATCCCATGCTTTTTCAGACCCAGGCCAGTTGGCCTTGGTGAGTTCTCCATAGAACATCCCCATTGTCTCAGTGTGTGGGTGCACCCCTCGTGGTCCTGAGTTCCTTGCTCATGTTCTCTCTCCTTCTGCTCCTGATTTGGACCTTGAGATTTCTGTCCAGTGCTCCAATGTGGGTCTTTGTCTCCTTTCATCGCCTGATGAAGGTTAATATTCAGGAGGATGCCTATATGTTTTCCTTTGGGTTCTCCTTATTTAGCTTCTCTAGGATCACTAATTATAGGCTCAATGTCCTTTGTTTATGGCTAGAAACCAAATATGAGTGAGTACATCCCATGTTCCTCTTTTTGGGTCTGGCTTACCTCACTCAGGATAGTGTTTTCTATTTTCATCCATTTGCATGCAAAATTCACAAAGACCTTGTTTTTTACTGCTGAGTAGTACTCTAATATGTATATATTCCATACTTTCTTCATCCATTCTTCCATTGAAGGGCATCTAGGTTGTTTCCAGGTTCTGGCTATTACAAACAATGCAGCTATGAACATAGTAGAGCATATACTTTTGTTGTATGATAAGGCCTCTCTTGGGTATATTCCCAAGAATGGTATTGCTGGGTCCAGGGGTAGGTTGATCCCGAATTTCCTGAGAAACCGCCACACTGCTTTCCAAAGTGGTTGCACAAGTTTGCATTCCCACCAGCAATGGATGAGTGTACCCCTTTCTCCACAACCTCTCCAGCAAAGGCTATCATTGGTGTTTTTTATTTTAGCCATTCTGACAGGTGTAAGATGGTATCTTAAAGTTGTCTTGATTTGCATTTCCCTGATCGCTAAGGAAGTTGAGCATGACCTTAAGTGTCTTTTGGCCATTTGAACTTCTTCTGTTGAGAATTCTCTATTCAGCTCAGTGTCCCATTTTATAATTGGGTTGATTAGCCTTTTACGGTCTAGTTTCTTGAGTTCTTTATATATTTTGCAGATCACACCTTTGTCAGTTGCCGGGTTGGTGAAGATCTTCTCCCAGTCAGTGGGTTGCCTTTCTGTCTTAGTGACAGTGTCCTTTGCTTTACAGAAGCTTCTCAGTCTCAGGAGGTCCCATTTATTCAATGAGGCCCTTAATGTCTGTGCTGCTGGGGTTATACGTAGGAAGTGGTCTCCTGTGCCCATGTGTTGTAGAGTACTTCCCACTTTCTCTTCTATCAGGTTCAGTGTGTTTGGATTGATATTGAGGTCTTTAATCCATTTGGACTTGAGTTTTGTGCATGGATCTATTTTCATTTTTCTACAGGTTGACATCCAGTTTTGCCAGCACAATTTGTTGAAGATACTCTCTTTTTTCCATTGTATACTTTTAGCTCCTTTATCGAAAATCAGGTGTTCATAGGTTTGTGGGTTAATAAGCGACCCCAAAAACTCTACCAAAGAACTCCTACAGCTGATAAACACCTTTAGTAATGTGGCAGGATACAAGATCAACTCCAAAAAAATCAGTGGCCTTCCTATACACTAAGGATAAGGAAACAGAGAGGGAAATCAGAGAAGCATCACCCTTCACGATAGCCACAAATAGCATAAAATATCTTGAGGTAACTCTGACCAAGGAAGTGAAAGATCTATATGACAAGAACTTTAAGTCTTTGAAGAAAGAAATTGAAGAGGACACCAGAAAATGGAAGGATCTCCCCTGCTCTTGGATTGGGAGGATCAACATAGTAAAAATGACAGTTCTACCAAAAGCAATCTACAGATTCAATGCAATCCCCATCAAAATCCCATCAAAATTCTTCACAGATCTGGAGAAGACAATAATCAACTTTATATGGAAAAACAAAAAACCCAGGATAGCCAAAACAATCTTATATAATAAAGGATCGTCTGGAGGCATTACCATCCCTGACTTCAAACTCTATTACAGAGCTACAGTATTGAAAACAGCTTGGTATTGGCATAAAAACAGAGAAGTCGACCAATGGAATCGAATAGAAGACCCTGACATTAACCCACAAACCTATGAACACCTGATTTTCGATAAAGGAGCTAAAAGTATACAATGGAAAAAAGAGAGCATTTCTGTATTTTCTTATCTTTTGTATTTTTATTGATAAAATGATGCTTCAGCAAAGTCGAACTGTGACAGCTGTTTGTCAAATAAATAAACCAGGACAAGGGATGTCTGATGCTTCTTTATAATAGTGTCTAAATTTAAAAAATGGGGATTGCCCTTCACCAGCTTTCCCACACAAATTAACATGAGGTTTATAATAGGTAATCGATACACATTTTCAGAGCTTTGCAAATATTAATTCAGGAACTGACAGATCGAGAGCAATATAAATAAAATTGCAATGTATTATTTTCATATCAAATCAATAGCCACACAGAATCGTCCACGAAGGTTGGGAAAGACAGCCCCTTTGTTTTAAAGCCCCCTCCCCCCGTTGGGACGATTATTTAATGTGCACAGCTGTTTTTAGCCAGTATCTTATGCTCCAATGCTACCCAGCAAACCTTCACAATAGCTATAAGCGTGAAGGACAGAGAGAGCTAGGGTGTGCAGAATGCCAACACAGACTTCAGGAAGCCCGAAGTGGAGTTTGGACCCCAGACGTACTTGCCAACCAGAAAGTTGCAAATATGTACAATAGCGTTCCTGAAGTCTGGGACTCCAAAGCCCAGAGGATTGCTCCCCTTAAGCAACTTGAGGCAGGCATGGGCCTGAGTCTCAGTCCAGGCTGACATTCGTCACACCCAGGACCACGCTGCAGAAAAAGCCGCTAGCGGTTTGTTCCGCTAGAAACGCTTGCACTGGCTACCCCATCCCCCGCCTCCCGCCCGGCTTTATCACTCAACTTTTCTCATTCTGTACAGGAGAGGCTTCTCCACCCCCACCTCCGCGCTTTTTAAAGTAACGCCAGTGGAACAGCTAATGAGGCGACGGAAAGCAAGCTGGTCCCTTCAGGGCTGGTAATGACTCCATGCCTGGGAGCCTAATCAAAGATTTGTACATTTAATTGCTGTCAAGTCAGCTCCAACCACCTGCCATTTCTGCAGCACCTGAGCTCCCAGCTCCGTAGCCCCTGATTCTAAATAAATCCATCACTGTTTCTAAGGGCTGGAAAGCCGGGCTGCTGGGCAACCTTGAAGCAAGTTTATCCAGGAGGGCAGAGATCAAGGGGCCCCACTGGGGGTGGGGGAGTCGCTTACCTCATGGGTTTGGCCTTGGGAAAGACACCTGCTCTTTTTAGAATCTGACTCCTGCTTTTCTGAGGGGAATGAAAGGTGTGGAGGGTGCCACACGGATAGCAGGAGAGCAGGGGGAAGTGACAGTGGACCCCGTTTTTTTCAGAGTCTGTGGGGGCCTTTATTCTGAAGGATGACCGAACTTCTGCTCCCAAAGCTGGTTGTAGCCTGCGTCCGTGTGTGCTAACAGTGCTTTCGGAGAACATGGTGTTTGTTTTGTTGTCTTTCCCTAATTCAGGCTGGAATTGATTTCTAGGCTCTTTGGGAGATTTGGGGCATGAGAGCACCTTAATCTAGACCTAGATTTAATCTGATGGCTATTAAGCAAGCTGCCTTGTGGGGTGTACATCTGTGGGATAAGCAAGGGCTGGTTAGCTATTGCTTCTTCAGCTGTGTAAAATACTTTAAACTTATATACTGAAATTTTCCTCCCTTTTAAAAGTTAATGAGTTTATTTTAAATCTTGGCCACAGTTTACCCTTCTTCCCCTCCTCCCAGTCCCTCTACACACTCCCTTTGTCCCCACCCTCCCCAATCCACTCCTCTTCTGTTTACGTTTAGAAAAGAACAGGCTTCCCATGGATATCAACAAAGCATGACCTGTCAAGTCGCAGTAGGACTTTTTATTTAGGCTGGCCAGACAACCCAGCAAGGGGAATAGGACCCCAAAAGCCAGCAGAAGAGTCAGTGGGACAGCCCCTGCTCCCACTGTTAGGAGTCCCATAAGAAGACCAATCTACACAGTGTTCCATGCATTCAGAGGGCATAGGTCAGTCCCATGCAGGCTCCCTGGTTGTCATTTCAGTCTCTGTGAGCCCCTATGATCCCAGGCTAGTTGATTCTGTGGGTTGTCTGGTGGTGTCCTTGACCTTCTGGCTCCTACAATCCTTCCTCCCCTTCTTTTGCAGGATTCCCTGAGCTCCTTCTAATGTCTGACTGCATACACTAAATTCTAACCTTGCCCTCTTTATCAGTTATAGGTTAATCAGGGACACCAGCTAAACCTTATTTTTCCGACTTAGTTCCTAGGATGGTTGTTCCAAGTGTGAGCACACAGTCAAATCATTGGGTGGATGTATTAAACACACTCTGAGACTCCAACCCCAAGGGTCCTGATGCAGTTGGCTTAAGGTTCGGTCAATGATGCACTAGTCAAACTCTTGGTTCTGCTAATCCTATTGCAGGGCAGGGGTAGATAATGATCTAAAAGTCCCTGCTTTCTGTGCCCGGCTTGGCACTGGCAGGAGAATGAGGTGATGTATACTTGACCAGCTGTGTCTGCCTGAGTTGGCCAAGGGAGAGCCTCTGGCCCTGAGAACTTAAGGAGGAAAAATGACAATTCTTCTCTCCTTCTCCCAACCTAGGCCAAAACTCACATGTAACCAATGGAAATGACTCAGACTGAGCCAATGGCTGGGCAGGAAGGATGCTTGGTCTGAGAACCTCTTTAGAAATTGTTTGGGAACTGGTTCCTCTCTAGGGTGACCAGGCCAGGGATAACCAGCAGGGTGGTCCTCGTCCAACAGGAATGCTGTCTATCTGCCATTCCTTCTGCACTGTAAGAGGCATATTATTAATTCAGATTTACAAGTAAAAATAGAGGTTTATCATATGTTTATCTGTACCCTTGACAAAGAGAAGGAAAGAAAAAGAAAATCAAAACAAAATGTCAACAAAGCAGAGGGAGGAAAACGATTCAGGCTGTCTGTATTCATCAGCCCAGGATCTCATGGGCAAATCTTTGAAGCAACTATGGAGCTGGATATCTCTCTCTCTCTCTCTCTCTCTCTCTCCCTCCCTCCCTCCCTCCCTCCCTCCCTCCTTCCTTCCCTCTTTCTTTCTTCTTTCCTTTTTTTCTTTCTCTCTCTTTATTTTTCCTTTCTTTTATCTTCTTCTTATTCTTCCTCTTTCTTCCTCTTTTCCCCCCTTCCATTTCATTTAATAAACCTAACCCAACTTACAAAGTAAGTTAGAAGTGATAAATATCTCTACCCTTCTGCAGAAACCTACTGATTCTGAGTAGCCTTTGACACGAATCTTCAGTAGCATGACAACTTGGGATCAGCTAGCTGGTCTGATAAAGAAATAGCAGTGATTGACCATGTCCTAAAATTTTCCCTTGCATGTTGTTTTCCTGTATTTTTTTTTTTTGCCTTCTTCTGCCCTACATAGTTTTAGGCACATTCCAGACAAATGCACACTTGCTTTGGTTTCCCCATTGCTGCCTTGACTCTCTAATCAGGAACCCTGGAAAGTGTGCATGATAACCTTACTGGAAAGCAAACATCATCCGATCGTCCAATCACATGGAAAGATATTGTTAATTGTTATTCACTTAGGCCTCTAAATATTTCCCCAGGGCACTTAAAATCACAGAAATCAGGGTCATTCATTCTTTAGTCACCTCTGGAATTTGGGTCTGAAACTGTCTATGACCTGGGAAAACGGAACACAAGAATAAGTTCTATCATCTCATAAGACTCCAAACAGCAAGTCTGTATGTAGGTAAGTTATGTATTTCAGGAAATTATGCAAATGGGAGCCTTCCATGTGGAAGAGATCACCTTCTTCAGTCCTCCAGGAGCAATTCCCTAAGGAGACTTCTGGCGATAGACTCCTTTAGTGACATCCGGAGGATAGTGTGTGAGACGCCACACCAAGCTCATCTTGAAGGCTAAACTGAAAGACATTTCCGGGGCTCTCTTCCCTGGCCCGAGTCTTCCCAGCTGCTGGAGCTGAGTTTCCTTCGCTCTACTCTTTGTGCCATACTGACAGTGGTTTTACTTTGCATAACCCAGCCCTGGAGCTGCTTGTATATGGATTTGCCTTCCCTGATGGCAAAGACTTTAAGACCAGGATCTAGAATGCAATCATAGCTGTGCCCTGCTGCCTCCTCGTGCAGAGCCTGGCCTCTGGTAGGGACCCAGTGAGCAAATGAAGGCTACGCTGAAAGCAATTTTGGAGATCTTACTCACAGTCCTGGCTCATAAATTGTGTAGAATGTATTGTGCTTTTAATACGGTAAATTAGATTTGAATCAAGTCAAGTGATTCTTACCGCTTTGCCCCTTATAAGATGCGGCCAAGGCACACGGATGTGCCCACAGGTGAAATTGCTAAATTGCTGCTTCTTCTTGAGAAAGGATTAAAAGCAGGTCACGAGGACAATTGGCCTGCTGTGTTTTCCTCACAGAGTGCAGGTGGCTTCCTCCTGTTGGCCCTGGAGAACCCAGCACTAAGGAAAATCAAAACACCAGGAAGCTCATCCCTCACCATCTTATTTGCTCCCATCTTCACGGGAGCTGGGCGATCCCCTTCTCTGATGTAGAAGGAATCCTGGCCCAGAGAAGCCTTTGCTTTCACCCCACCAGTGTCTTCCCAGGGGTGAAACTGCTGGCAGCTTCCCTGGGGCGTATGCCGAGGACTGTGCTCAAGTCTGCTCAACTCTGCTCCCCGCCATTTCTCCACTCCTCTCATCCAAATGCAAAGGACAATGGTGGCATCAATGCAGAATGTTCTCTGAAGACCTTGGCTGCACACTGTCCCCCATCAAGGGTAGCCCAAACCAATTACATACGAGGCCACACTCTAAACATGGCCACCTGTGGTGCTCAATGACCGAAATCCTTACACCCAAGATGCTGAGAAAGGAGGGGTTGGGAGCTCAAGGCCTGCTTGGGTTAGTAACAAGTTCACCAGTTTGGACTAAACAGCAAGCATGTGCTTCAAATAGATAGATAGATAATAGAATGATAGATAGATAGATAGATAGATAGATAGATAGATAGATAGATAATAGAATGATAGATAGATAATAGAATGATAGATAGATAATAGAATGATAGATAGATAGATAATAGAATGATAGATAGATAATAGAATGATAGATAGATAATAGATTGATAGATAGATAATAGAATGATAGATAGATAGATAATAGAATGATAGATAGATAATAGAAAGATAGATAGATAGATAGATAGATAGATAGATAGATAGATAGAGCAAATGAGAACCCCCCCAACAAAACCCAATCCAACCAAATAGAAAAACAACAACAAAACCCAAGCCAAAAAAAGTAGTATAATTTAAGACGACTTATAAAAGCCAACACTTGTTGGAGGTACCTGAGGACTTACAGAGTACCCAGTGGCCAGTGTTAGCAGCCATGCTCGGTTTGCTCAGTGTGAAAGTTGGTGAAGATTAGCTGGGACAGAGAGCACCAAGATGCATCATTGGGGGCGTGGCTGGCATCCTCTGGGACTCCAGAAGTTCCCTGACCTCTTTCTCAAGCACTCACCAGGGACCTCCTCCCATCCCACCTCTCTCTGACTCCCTGCCTGGCTTCCCCCTGCCCTGATTAAAGGGAAGGAAGATAGGCCTTCTGAATGCTCCTCGTTTCATTCCTTCATTCCTCCTACCAGCGGGTGCTAGATAAAGTTGAGGTTTGCACAAAACACAAGTGTAAGGGTTGAACGAGGTGCAGTCGTTGGATGAGAGGGAAGGTGTGGAGAGATGTAAGCCACTTCTGTCCTTTCTCCTGGGCCTCTAATACTCAGTGGGCAGCAGTCTGCCTGGAAAGGGGGGAACAGAGCAAGAACTGCAATGTGGATATCCACAGCCCATGACCCATCCCTACTCCCATTTCCCCTCTACATTCACTAGCCCTGCGTCCCACATTCCTGAGCCTCAGACTTCCCCGCAGGCACGAGGGAACGTTGGAAAGTGTTCAAACCGGGACGTGTTGCAAAGATGACATATGTTTTGTGCAACTATCTCAGAACTACACAAGACTCCTAGGCAGTGCGCCAGAGAGAGAGAGAGAAGGGGGGGGGGGGGTCTAGCCAGGACATGTGATTTATCAGCAGCCGCTACAAGCATTTTCTCCACTGTAAATGTCCTGACATTCTGACCTGGCTGCTCTGAAAATTTCCAAGACTGTTCCTATGCCAACCCAAAACATTACATGACCTATGCTTCTTGGGCAATCCAGCAGTGGTCTAGTGTACCAGGAGGATGTGGGTGACATTTGAGTTATTGCTCATTCTTTCATATGGGAAAATCTAGTGGTTTTATAGCCGCCAGCAGAACTTCATGAGACCTTGAAGGGCTTGTGCCGATGCCCAACTTTTACAAGCATGCCTTTACTGTCTCACTTACATGTGTATAGTCAAATAGTTTTGAAAGCCCAACACACATGAAAAATATTGGACAACTTGTCTGAAAATTCCAAATACCTCTATAATTTCACTGTGTGGTCTGAGCACCCCAGCGCCTCTGTGGAGCATCCCGTTGTGAATCAGATGTTTGGTTTTATGTCACCCAGCCTGACCACTCTAATTTTTTTTTAATAAATTAAAATTTAAAAACGATATTTTCTCTCTTTCTTTTCTTCAGAAATTTACCGCCTATCCCAATATTTGTCTTTCTAGGGAGAGAAAAGCATTCTCTCTCTCTCCAGTTATTTTGCTCTGATGATGGACTCAAAGCAAGGGTGGTATGCTCCAGGATTTTCTAAACGCCATCACCAGACTAGCAAGGGCAACATCAGAAGTCTCACATCCCAGTCCTGTCCTTGCTGCAATCTGGCCAAGCCACATCCCCATCCAAACGATGCCATGCCAGCTAGAAAGTTCTTTAAAAGGCCAATTACAGGGAGCCCAGAGGGACTAGATGCTGCATCACCATCATATATATAGAATGTACACTATTCATGACTTCTTTTTTCCCCTCTTTTTTAATTGATTTTATTGAGCTATATATTTTTTTTTCTGCTCCTCTTCCTTCTTCTCCCCTCCCCTTCAACTCTCTCCCAAGGTCCCCATGCTCCCAATTTACTCAAGAGATCTTGTCTTTTTTTTACTTCCCATGTAGATTAAATCCATGTATGTCTCTTTTAGGGTCCTCATTGTTGTCTAGGTCCTCTGGGATTGTGATTTGTAGACTGGTTTTCTTTGCTTTATGCCTAAAACAACTTATGAGTGAGTACATGTGATATTTGTCTTTCTGGGTCTGGGTTCCCTCACTCAATATGATGTTTTCTAGCTCCATCCATTTGCCAGTAAATTTCAAGATGTTATTATTTTTGTCTGCTGTGTAGTACTCCATTGTGTAAATGTACCACATTTTCCTTATCTATTCTAAGGTCAAGGGGCATTTAGGTTTTTTCCAGGTTCCGGCTATGACAAACAATGCTGCTATGAACATAGTTATTCATGACTTCTTGAGATCTAGTTTGGACTTCTGTCCCAACAAGTGCTGTCTGTGGCTTCAGAATATCCCTCAGCTTGCCTTGCTGAATGATATGGTCCAATCCTGACTCCCTTTTCATTAACCAGTTTAATCATTCCCAGTTGAAAAAGCTACCTGAATATTTATAGGGGTTAAGGGTAACTATATAATTAGGACTTTTTCCTTCACTTTGCAAAAAGGAAAAAAAAATTAAAAAATTCTTCAGATTTACTAAGCAATCCACATATACTAAAATTTATTCCTCTTGTCATATAGATATTGAAAATTTAGTCAATATATTGTTGTGTGAACACTGGCCTGATCACATAACAGAATAGTTCCATTTTATTCCCAAATCCCCTGTGCCATTTTAGGTGGAGATTTGTGGCAACCATATTCTGGCCATCGGTAGCTCCTGAGTGGATTTCTGCCTTTCCTGTTTCCCCTCTGTGTATAGGCACACAGGGTGCCAGCTTTTGTGACTGGCTCTTTTTGATTTAGCATAGCACACGTGAAATCAATCTGTGTACCAATCATTAGTTCCTTTTGTATTGCTCAGTCGTGTTGCATGAGTGTGTAACAGTTAACTATCTTCCAACCAACCACTGAAGGAGATTGAGATCTTTCCCATTTGGGGCGAATATTAACAAAGCCAGAAACATTTGTGTGGAGAATTCTGTGTATGCATCTACCTTGGTGTTATGACATTTCGTCTAGGAAGTATGTGCACGTTTAAATCCTGATGAGTACTTGGAGCCTGAAAAACTTTGGGGACCCCTGGGAAGAAGAGAGAGAATGTTTCCACAGTCAGCCCTCAGTCAGGCCCAGTCCTGTCAGTTAAACATGGTTTCGCTGCAGCAAGAGGCTGTTATTATTCCCACTGAGGGCATTTGCGGAGTGGAAATTAAAACGAAGTCTCTTTCACTGAGGCCCTGGGGAAGAACACAAGTACATGATGGTCACCATCAATTTAGTGGACCCTAAGGTTATCCTGTGGCTACAGGAATATTTCCATGGGTTGCAGCAATTCCCAGAGCAGGTCACTTGTGTGTGTTGGAAGAACCCGTCTTCAAACTGTGCGTAAATGCTCTGTCCTAGCTTGGGGTACTCTTGTTGTGATGAAATGCCAAGATCAAGCAAGCTGGGGAGGGAAGGGTTTATTGGGCTTACACTTCCATATTGTGGTCCATCACTGAAGAAAGTCAGAACAGGAGCCCAGGCAAGGCTGAAACCTGGAGGCGCGAGCTGATGCAGAGGCCGAGGAGGAATGCTGTTTACTGGCTTGCTCCTCTGCGCCTGCACGGCCTGTTTTCTTAGACAACCCAGGACCATTCAAACCATAGTGAACTGGGCCCTCCCATCTCCCCATCAATCATTAATTAAGAAAATGCCCTACAGCCTGATCTTATGGAGGCATTTTCTTGGTTGAGGTTCCCTCTTTTCAGATGACTCTAGCTTGTGTCAAGTTGACATAAAACTCGCCCGCACATGCTCTTTAATAGCTGAGTAAGAGCCTATGAGTAGTGCTTACTAACAGACTTCATCTTCATTAAGTTTCAATAAACTTTTCTCATTAACTTTGGTGATGGGGAGCTACCCATGTTTTTAGTTAACATAGCTATATTTAGATGTTCTTTCCTCCTCCTCTTCTTTCTCCTCTTCCTCTTCTTCCTCTTGCTCCTCCTTCTCTTCCTCCTCTTTCTCCTTCTTTTTTGAAACACCCAGGTGTGAACTCAGGATCTTATGTATACCAGGCAAATGCTCTGTCATTAAACTATAACCCCAGTTCTTATTTATTTATTTATTTATTTATTTTTATTTTGAGACAAGATCTTGCTAAATGACATAGGCTAGCCTTAAACTTACTCTGTAGCCCAGGCTGGCCTTGAATTTGATGTCCTTGCTTCAGGCTGTTGGACCGCAGGTTTGGGACACTAGGGTCATTCTTAACCTTACTAAAGATTTCAGGCTTCTCATCAATTCATCCTGTCTTCTCTCTGTACTCATAAAAAAAAAATAAAAAAAAAATAAAAAAAAAACAAGCAAGCATTCTCTTAGTGAAGTTCAGCTTAGCCCCTATTATGGTTCGAATATAAAGCATCCCTCTAAAAGGTTCATGTGTCAGAAGCTGGTGGGACTGTGAGAGGGGACTGAATCACAGGGATGCTAGCCGTGTCCATGGGTTACATGGGCCTGACTGAAGAAATAGGTTGCAGAATGGAGTGTGCCTTTGAAGGGTACATCTTATCTTTGTGCCTTCCTTTCTCTTTCCCGCTTGTCTGAGGGGAGCAGCTTCGGTCTACGGAAAGCTCTCTTGCAGGGTGCTGCAGGTCACTTATAGCAATGCTGTCAAAAGACCATGGACCGAAACTTCTGCAGCTGTGAGCCCGAACAATCCTTTCCTCCCGAGCATCGGTTTTCTTAGGTATGTCATCATAGAAATGGAAATTAGCAAACACACTTTAGGATCTCATTCAGTCTTTCCCACCCTTCTACCTTATCACCCCGGGGCATAGAGTTTTTTTTTTTAACATTTCACAACTAAATATTTTCACTTACCTATAGTATGTCTGTTACATGCATGTATCGTAATAGATGAATATAAATGAACAATAATAATAAAGATGAATACACTAAGTCTATTTTAATTAAATATCTATATAAAAAGAATTATTGGACCTAGATAATGCATACCTTCAATATGGATGTGCTCTAATGATGTGGCTGTAATTATTTTTGAACAAATTTTAAGAAGGAAGAAAGTGTAGGCAAAAGAGAGTGCTGTAAATTTATATTGAGCTTGGGCTTTACTATTTCAATTGTATTGCCGAGAACGTCTTGTGATTTGGTCGTTTGAAAAACGCTGTTTCAATGTAGCAATGTGTCTGCACTGAACAATCAGCTTCTAAACGTGGCACTGAACGAACCCCCAGGAATGTGAGAATCTGTGCTGGTCAGTCACTGACTGAACAAACTGGTGGTTAGGGCCTTTAAGGAACCACCGGATCATGACATAGTCAACTTTCTCTGAGCCACGGATGAATGCTGAGGTCTTAATGAGAGGGACAAGGTAATAACAGCAACGGTAGCACCCATAACCAATGCTTCATGAACATTGTGGTTAAGAGAGGCAGTGTTGGAGGCCTTGTTTGTTTAGGAGGTGAGTCATGACTGGACTGGTCTCCGCCCTCACATCTTTTAGCTACGCACCTTTGGCAAGCCACAATATATGAGTGGTGTCTTTATCTGAAAATGTGAATAAATGGAAATATAAATCTCTAACAATTGTAAGCAAATGATTTATAAATGATAATGCTTTTATAAATTTATAAATAAAATAAAATTGGTAGCAATTAAATTAAGAATTATAATTACTAATCAGAAACTTGTAAGTTATTGGGGCTTACATGAGGTGTTGCAGGCATTTAACTTATAGCCTAACATATGGCAAATTCAAAATAATGATTTGCTGCAATGATGGCTGTGTTTTGTCTGTATGTGCATGTGTGTGTCTGTCTCTGTGTATGTGTCTGTGTAGTCAGACTTAATGAGTTTTTTAAAAGTGAAGAATCCTTATTTTCAAGGGTATTTTTAAGTGATAGAGTTCGGCTTGTTAGAGCTGTTCCTAGCTTTCTACACTGCGGAAATGAAAATATATGGAATCGAGACTTTGGAAACTAAGAGGGGTAATCACATACTCGGGCTAAGCTGCACGTGCAAGGACAACTATCCTTACTCCTGTGTGACTGGCATTTCCTTCATGCACAACATAAATGTGATTTCCACAGGAAAGCAAGATTGAACCAAGATCAATAAGAATGTGCGCTGAGAGAACAGGAACATGCCTAGAGTCATGGAACAAAAAGATGCGGAAGACCAAAAGTAAGAAGATCCCTAAGTTCCTAAAATTTCAGTCTGGACAATTAGATAGAACACCTGTAAATTTTTGTAGCTACCAAGATAACTTAAGAGTTCACAATGGACTTATGAAGTCCATGCCATGCCCTGTTTCCTCTTCCTTCTTCACACAGGGACTGGCCTGAAGAGTTTGAAGTATATTGCTTGCAAGTAGGAAGAGAGACATTATGAGATACCAATCTGAAATTTTGAGGCACCAAAATGATGAAGAGTTTGAAGTATATTGCTTGCAAGTAGGAAGAGAGACATTATGAGATACCAATCTGAAATTTTGAGGCACCAAAATGATGAACAAATAGATAATTAATTTCACATGAATAAAACAACATAGCAATTAAAATCAGTAGAAATTAGGATTCTTGTTTTCTGAAATATAAGTCAGTAGGTAGGCTGGGGAGATGGCTCAGGCTGCAAAGTGCTTGCTGAACATGCATGCGGGCCTGAGGGTGAACTCCAGACACCCATTGAAGATCTGGGCACAGCAGTACATGTATGTCTTCCCAGTGCTATAGAGGCGGAGCTAAGAGGATCCCGGTGTCTTGTTGGCCTAGCTGAGTCAGTGAGTTCTAGGTTCAGTGAGAGACCATGTCTCAAACCACAATGTGGAGAACGTTTAAGGAAGACACACAATGCCAACTTCTGGCATCCACAAGTGTGCGAACATATTCAAGCACATCATGGTGAGAGTCCAGGAGGGTCTGTGGCTGGTGGCTGTCTACCTGGAACAAAACCCAAGCAGAAAAGCCAGATGGAGGCAGCCTCCACTCTTCACTTCCTTTCTCCCAACAGTGTCTCTGTTTCTCCTCTTTCTGGTTGTTCACCCGCCATTCCCTTCTCTCTCTAAACTGACTTTCTCTTCTTGTTTCCTAGTATGAAAACTGATGACATGTTTGCCCCAGCTTTAGTATATATGGCTTATCATTTATAGTCTCAAAGATATATGGTAATATATCTCTGATATATGCTCCATGGGATGGATATATGCTCCATCTTAGTTCAGCGTCTAGAAGGAGATGCTCTGGTGACCTAGGCCAGAGTTCGAGTCGAGATGGCAACTAACAATCTGGACACTTGAAGTCCAGAGAGGAAGGCCCCTGTGGCCAGCAGGGAGGGTGGGCAGTGAAGTTCTAGCGAAGAAGACGTATGTATAGAATGGGAAATCATGACATCTAAGCAACTCATGAAAAACAAACAAACAAACAAAACTGTGTGTGTGTGTGTGTGTGTGTGTGTGTGTGTGTGTGTTTGGCAATGTGCAGCAAAGGGAACAAAGGCTTGACTTCAGGAACGTTCTGATCATAGCTACATACATGTAGGGCGTACGTCACTCAGATCTAATATCCAGGAGATCACCGTGTCTGCAGCGAGTATCTTATAACTGAAGAACGGCTAGCTGAGAATAGCCGTGTTCAAACTTCAGGGTAAGACCAGCTCTTTCTAAATCGCAGTGGCTACCGCGTGGAGAATGTTCCTTCTTCCTACATCCTTTCCTTCCCCTCCTCTCGCTGCCTCCTCCCTTCGCCACACCTCCCTCTGCCCTTCTTTCTTGCAACAAGGCCAGCCAAGGCCAGCGGAGCAATGCTGCAGCACCTGGGCTTGGCACACGACTAAGTGGGAAATATATAAAGGATCTAGTTTGACAAGGAAGACGAGTTTCGTGTCTGTCAGAGAGGGAAATTACTGCCTTGATATAAGAAAGATTTAATCAACATTTAGCCGCGTGGAGAAGTGAGTTTCCCATCCCAAAGGGAATGCAAGCATACACATCACCACCTGTTAAGTGAGCAAAGGAGGGGATTCTTGTATATGCTTGGAAGCGAGAACAAATAACTTTTAAAGTCTCACCCAACTTTAAGATCCTGTGGTACTATAATACAGGAAAAAAAAAGGCTATTTATTTCAATCACTGTTGATGTCTCTTGGCAAATTTTAAATACCACTGTGACATATACCAAGAGATAAAAACAAGTACAGAGAGAGAAGGTAACTGCACAATTTTATGTGTATATTGATAGTGATATATTTAGCTTATATGCATTTTTATGTGAGGCTGTTTATATCCAGAGCTCGAGTTGCCACTTCGCAAATCAGCACACAGTATTTGACGTAGCTGACAATGTCAGGGACTCTGACACAACCCGATCTTGTGCTTGTATATAAACATGTGATGTGTGTGTGTGTAAATATAAAGAAAGGGGCCCCCATGTGCAGTTGAATGATTACTAGTTTCCATTGAGAGTGACATCTATTCTATTACCGCAAAGCAGTCATTTCTCAAGCCTTTGCAAGGCATCAGCTCTGAGAGTCAAATATCAACCTAAACATAACATCGGTATGTAAACAGATTGATGAGTTGCTAGATTGCTAGCACATGAACCATATGGGGCTGCAAAGAAAGCTTGGAGGAGTCGGGGATAATTTTAGCCTTTTCTGAAAGCCAAGGACGAGAAGAAGCAACACTGTCTCTTGATGAAACTTCCTAACACTCTTCTGGTTTTTCTCTCAGCGCTTTGTAGGGGCAGTAGTATTCTGTACATTAAAAACATAACTTGATAGATGGCGTTCTTCTAATGCAAAACCTGGGCAGTCTTTGGGGGAAGGGACAGAAGACACAGCCTAGGAGAAGTTTGTCACCTGAGGGGCTCTCTCAGCTATTGTATGGATGTAAGTAAGCCTATTAAAGCTGGGGGATGGCAGAATTAGGTGGAGGGGCCCCTGAGATGCTTTGACAAATGTCAGGACTTTACAGTCCAATGGCGTAAGGCATTGCTCTGAAAGGTAAGGCAGGAAAGCCCATAGGAGATATTCCTGTGTGGGTGGCTGCCCATCCAGGGGGTGCTGGTCCTTCACAGTGAATGCCACAGTCCCCAGTGACTCTGGTTGTGACAGCAGCTCCCCTGGGAGTATAACCTTTGGGAGAAATAGAATGTTCTGACTCATGCCTGAATTTCTGTGCCAAGTCCCCCTTAGATAAAGTCCCTCTGGGGACCACCTCCCCCCTTGATGACCTGCTAAGTTGTTAGGACTGGATTTCCTGCCCTGTTTGTCTTACTGAAGGCTGGAGGAAAGACCTGACCTCCAGCGCACGGCAGGGGGAGGAGAAGGACAAGACACACTCTGACCTTTAAAGTCCATTTGGCATTGGTTTCCTTTGAAATTGATATTGAGAAGTTCTCTGAGCCCTGACCTGCAAACAAGGATAAGGACGGCTTTGAGTGGTCATGAGATCTGACACGCACTGCGCACTGTGTAGGTTTCCTGTACTCAGTGGCAGTCCTTCTTTATCTTCAGTCTTTGGAGAAGAGGAAAGAGCCAAAATTTATTAAACTTTTGTATCTGAGCTTCCACTTTGCCACTTACCAACGGGGAGAACTTAGATGTGCTAGCCATGAAGCTGAATGCTTCTTCGTGAGGTTGAAAAGTGGGTGGCATTTCCTCTGCCGAGCATGTGAGGGTTCTATGAAGTAATAACCTTTGTAAGCGCGTTACCATTCGCCTGTTCTCTGTTTTACACACAGAAGCCATAGTGCAGGGGTTTAACCCACTTGTCTAAAGTCACACAGCAGTAAATGTCCATCCTGGGCTTCGGGTCACAGTAGGTCGGGAAACAGCCACCTAATCAAATTAATGGCACACTGCTGTGGTCTTGTGTTTGTCTCTCTTGGAGGTCTGTTTCTGTCGTAAAACAGCCGCGGCGTTCTCCAGCACCATCGCATAACCCATCACGTTCATGGTACGCCTCTAGTCTGTTCTTGGATTACAAAGGCATACAGGTCACCGCTGCGTCTGCCCTGGGATTTTAACAATTCAAAGCCGACAGCACAGGTTACGCCAGGGTGGTGGATAACATATTCAGGAAAGCACTGACGAAAGCTTCCTTTGCTGGAGTCTCTGTAATACAGTTTTTATGAATGAGCACCCAATCAGCAGAGTCAAGGCGCAAGCCCAAAGTGCGAGACCCTAAAAGCTGCACCGTGGAACAACAGGCATTTCACGTTCCAGGCAGTGTCCAAGGTTAGGACAGCAGGGTCAGAGTGAATGCACCGGGCCAAGGGCCAGAGTGAATGCACCGGGCCAAGGGCCAGAGTGAATGCACCGGGCCAAGGATTACACCGGAGTTGGGTTTTTGGCAAATAGAGCAGATCTGAGACACTTGCTACAACACCAGATGATGTTGATTAACTACATTGTACAAAAATGAAGTTAAATGTATCTTTCGGGTTGAATTTTTCCTTTAGGAGGAAATGATGTCAGATGCTGGTAAAATGAAGCAACTGTAACTCTGTCTCATTTTGCACACTCAAAAGCACATCCATCATCTGTCTTTAAACGCTTCACCCTTTGCACTTGGTCCGTGGAACCATAAGGAACAGGATGCGACCTGTATGAAGTAGGGCTGGAGGCTGACAGTCTTGGTTGTGTCTAAGACCACTGCCATAACAGCTCTGTGGTGAGCAATAGTCTATGGTTATCAGTGATTTGTGTGTTAGCCGTGGGGCGGTCCCTGAGCCGTGTGAATTTCTTGATAGGATCCAGTACACCTGGGTTATATGTGTAAGTAGCACCCACAAGCCAAGTGAGCTCTGGCTGGCCACTGACACACTTTGGGTCTGACTTTCCTCTCTGTTTTGAGGTGCTGGCAAGCAGCTTAACTGGGTTCAGCTCATACAGTAATTGCAAGGACTGCCTGGGTTAATACCTGGATGGCATCTGGAATAGCCTTGGCATAAATGCTCAAAACACACTGGCGTGTATTTGCATTTATCTTGAGATAGCCTCTCAAGTCATCTGAGGAATCAAGATCGGAACTCAGAAGGCCTGACTCCAGATTCTCTGTCTCTACACCCTGTCTGAATGAGTAACCAAGTAAGTGAAGAAATAGCCTGGAGTCACATGACCAGGTCGTTGCAGGTCCCAGGCCTCCCGTCACTCAGTCTACAACTTGAGTTTCCAGGCTAAACTTCGTGCGTTTGTTAGCTGTCCAGTACTATGACAAAATTCCCCAGTTAATCAACTTATAAAGAAGAAAGGTTTGTTTTATTTTTGTCTCATAGTTATGGAGATTTCTGTCTGTGTCCAGTTGGCTCTAACGGTTTGGATCAGTGGTAGGGAGGGTATGGCTGGATAATCTATTTACTCCATGACTGGACTGAAAAAGAGAAAGGGTATGCCCCTAGTGGTCAGCAGAGGTCTCTACCTTTTAAAGACTCCACTGCCTCCCGACCACACCATGGGGTCACAGAGCGACACCCTTCATGTCCAGCTCTGCACCTATATAGCAGAAAGCCGGAGTGCTCCTGCCCTTGGCTCCCAGATGCTCTTTGCACCTTATTCCCTGCTGCGAAGCTTCTGATGCCCTTTTACAGATTGCTGACAGTCAACTGGGTGTGGTGGTGTATGCCTTAACTTGCAGCATCTAGTAGGCAGGGATAGGCGGATCTCTAACCTGCCTGAGGCCAGCCTGGTCTATCCAGGACAGCCAGAGCTATATAGAGAAACCGTATCTCACAAAACCAATCAAAACCAAAACCCCAAGCCAAACCAAAACAGCATCAACAAAAGCAGGTTGCATTCTGTATCTCATGTGGGGAAGAGGGGGCAGCCAACAGCCGAAACAACTGAAAGTAGACTTGGAGAGAGAACACTGTCAGTTTAAAAAGCACTGTCTCCTCCTCGTCCTTCACGGTCTCCCTCTGTCACTTGGATAACCCTGTGTTTGAGGTTGTTTGTGTTTTCACAGTAGAGAAGGAACAGAGCTCCAATTTATACCGGGGTCTCCTGACTGTGGATTCCACAGAGCTTATATGACAATACATTTGATACTTTAGTCCGAGCACATTTGATTCTTGACCTCAAGACTATTTTATGATTTTTTTTTCTAGTGTAGATTTTTATATGCTCGGAGAAGAAGTTTGGATTTAAATCCTCCCTCAAACCAGAGAGACAGGGCAAGCTGACCCAAGTCATGTCAAAAGCATGGGATCTTGGGCGTCTTTTCCAGGGCTTTCTGAAAGAAATGACATAGTTCACTCGGAGTATTGCTATGTGAAATGTAAGTTACTATAGAGAGCTATTCATTCAGAGCCCTCTGGCCGTGGACTCTGATAATTATTTTATTCGCTTCAAATACTACCATCTCACTCTGATGATATTTCATTTTAGAATCTGTGTTCACAGTACCCTTCCACATAAATCGGCGTCCTCTCCACCCTCCCCTCGTCAGCATGCTCCATGGCCGGGGTTGTTTTTCCTTTTGAACCCAATTGCTTCCTCTTTGATTCTGTAGCAAATTGGCTGCCTGAGTGAGTAGCCTAATTACTTCCATGGCAATGGGATGAAGTTAGAGACAGGCCATTATGTGAGCGCTACAGAGAGACTGGAGCTAAGTTCTTAAAAAAAAAAAAAGAATAAATAAATAAATAAACCCACAACCACTAGCCTTATAATAACAGGATAGAGGGAGAAAATTACTAGCATTATAAATTGCTTTTTTTTGAAAAAAGTTCATAATCTCTGTCTTCTAAAAGGCTGTGACATCGTCGGAAAATCTCTCCACAATTTTAATTGTAGCTAATTTTGTGTGAGGAAAAAAAACCTCCCTATGAAAAATGGTCTGATGAAATGTGTTTAGCTGGACTTTGGCAAAGCTCCATGTCATTCTGAATGACTGCTTCAAAAGAGACACAAACAATATTTTCTATCACTTAAAAGGATGAGATAATTTGCATCCGAAGCAAAGGAGGAGATTGAATCCAAGATTGGGCCCTGGGTCTAGCACCTCCCTCAGGAAGTGTGCTGTTACTGCCGCCACATGGAGAGCCAGATAAAGACTAGGACTATCCTGGGACCCAGCCTCACCTATCTGGAAGATGGACACACACCAGGAAAGAAGGCAAGAAGACTTCAGTGTTTTCAGATCAACTGTTAGAAGAAGATACCATGAAGCGTGGATGTGACATCCTAACAGGGATGCAGCTCAGCGGTATGGGCACAAGATTGTGTTCACACCTCAGTACCACCAAGATCATATCAGAATTCCTCATCTGAATCTCATGTATCCCAACCTTTGGTATAATTCTAACAATCATTTTCCCCATGACACATTGTAATCAAGTAATTAAAATGTAAGAAAGAAAGAAAGTTTAATAGAGCAGGCATTTCATGGGTACTTATGTTTTTCTGACACCAGCCAGTGGTTTACTGGGACTATGCCTGAGCCTGGCTTGCTCTGCATGAGGGAAGTGTCAGAACCAATTGGGACTGGTAAATGTATAAGGAGCAGCTTGTTTCTCTTGTTTCTATAGACTGAGAAGTTTGTGGTTCAGGTGTCTGCAGGAGCTGTCTGGCAAGGGTCCAGTCTCTGGTTCCAGGGGGATGCCTTCTCTCTGGATGGGGAAAGCAGCACGCCCTCACATGATAGAAGAAGAGAAAGACAAGAGAGACACTGTGGTTTCCCCTAAACCCTTTCATATGCTTGCTGACCCCATTTATGAGTGCAGGTCTCTTAATCATCGCCTAAACACTCCTGCCTCTCTTAATAACAGCGCCTTAGAGTTTATGAGCTAAAATGAACTCACTCAAAATAAAGCATAATGTGATGTGTGTCTGGGGGGGTCAAAAGGCATTTTATATTGAGGATTTGGGAAGAAGTAATTTGTTAAATTCCTCCAAAATGGCAGAATTTTCACAAGCTATTATTGCTGTTTTTATTACTCCAACTTTGAGGGGAAAAAATAAAGACCTTACCTGAGCCACGCCAGCCGGCCCCACTTCCCTGTGTTGTCGGTTGGCTTGGTGAGGGCCGAACACAGCAGGTTCTCTCTCAGTGTTTGTTAAGTGAAGCAAAGCTTCAGAGAAACTGTTGACCTAAGGCTCTGGAATTGGGCATTTGCAGACGGTGTGTATGGTAACTGAGCCCTCCGCAGCAATGACTAAGCCTCCGTAGGGAGTGTGTACAGAGTGAGCAGGTCAGGAACATCATCTGTGGAACATCATCATCACAGACAACGAACACACAACTGCTCCCCTCAGGCACCAGCTCAATTCTGCAGCCGGCTCTACGGGTTTAGTGACGCAGTGCCGGCTTGTACGATAGGAGTGCGGCTTGTGTCGCTTACCCTCGGGCCTCCTTATCTATTGATCTAGCGCGGGATTTCTCCTCCCTTTCATTTAGTTTGACAGCGTACACATGGCGGAGCATAGGCAAAGGCCACGTGATGACAGAGAGCCTCACTGAAGAGCACGGGTGTGTCCACTCAAAGGCTCAGTGGTGATGTACGGCAGCAGGTAGATGCTTAGACCAGAGCACCCTTTGGTCTGTTTCTCTGCTCCTTCCGCATCCTAATTTAGGACTGAATCATGCTTAGCTGTCTCTTCATGGTTCAGCCGTGACTTGGTGTCTTTGCTGTGTCGGTCCTGTTAGAGTGATTTCATCCCCCTCTCCTGGGACAGCTTTTCCCTGGAAGAGAGAGTTTGACTCCGGAGGATTAGTGAGTTGGGAACAAATCTGACACCCATTGAGGACGCTGGGCTCTTTCACTAAGTTGATGACTCATACATATGTCCCAATGGAAACTTTGCTCATCTGGGGAGTCATTAATATGTCAACTCATAATCTAAAAATTATTGGGTGTTGAAGACTTCCTTTCTCTCGTAGCCCAGAGATGTACTTCCAATGGAAGTTCCTGAACAGAAGGCAAGGGGCACCACCCACCACCCTCTCCTGCTGGCTTAGCATGTGGCTATGCATACCTAGTCTAAGCTCTTTGAAAGGGCAATACCTTTACCCCACTAACCTCTGGTGCCTGACTGCTGTTTATGGTTCTCCACATCTCAGGGGATTATTTTACTTCTGGTGGGCTGTGGGTGACTAGTAAAAGTGAAGTGCTCCTCCCAGCTGGGCATCTCATCTGCCCTCAGGCAACCACACAGCAGCGAGTCCTCCAGAGTGGAGGGCAGAGGTCCTGCCTGTCTGAGGGGGAGGCAATCTTCAGCAGAGATGAATTCCCTGGTGACCTTGACAACTCCAGCATCTTTTTGTTTCTATGCCAACCTTGTGGGATGGTAAAGCTGAGGGGCTGAGAGACCAAGGTCAAGACTCTGCAAAGGTTGGCTGTGTGAAATATGAGCAGAGGTCTCGATAGAACAATAGCGAAGGCACGCAGGAGAACAAATGTTTGGGGGTATAGCCCCTTCTGTTCTTTACTGTTTTCCCTTTTTACAGCTGAATGATACATAGAAGGTGATGCCAATATTTAATGCTATCTAGGGGGGAAAAAAGAAGAAATGGATTTATTTGGATAGCTAAAGGCACACATTTGTGTTTTTATCTTTTTTTAAATTTACTTTTAGATAATCAAGACACCCATAGAGTTTACTGTTGATAAAGACTACCTGGACTGCCTGTTCACCACAACATGTGACATTTTGGCCACAAACACTTTGCAATGTCACCAGAGCCAATCTCCTCATTTCTGCTTGCCAATGTCACCCAATATCCCCTCCCACACAGTACCTCCTAAGCTTGGATTTGCAGACATCACTGAACATCGCCTGTGTTTCCACCCATTCCTATCAAAATCTGTGCATGACCATAAGTTTGATTATGATTTGATCAAGCTTGGCTTCCTAGCAGCTCTTTTGAGTCCCCCAAACACCCAGATGCTTTCCTAAGCCCATGAACCCCACCTTCCACTAGAAATTACCATACCATGGCCTCCCGAGTATGAGCTGAAGTAGTCACAGAACAGCCAGAGGACATCTAACTGCACTGCTCATTCCTGCCTGCGGCTCACAGAGGCCCATGCCAGACCAGGCCGCTGGTGTAGTCAGAGACAAATGCTGCCCAGTTTAACCCAATTACTCTTCGCCACCAGAGAAAATACAGTTATTACAGGTCTTTCTTGGACCTCTATGAGGAAAGCGGGCTCGCAGCCAGAGATCTGTCAACACATGTCCCAGCCGTGTGGAGCAGTATCAGGGCAAATGATAATGATTGGAAAGGGCGAGGCAGGCCCGAGCTGTTCAGAGTGCAGAAATAGAAGCTCTGGCCACCGTTCCCCACAGGCACCTTCTCCACAGAACACTGCAGAAAATACCGGGCTAGCAGCTGGGGAGTTCAGAGCTAAAGTATGGCGGCAGAGCTAGGCTCCACTGTAACTTGATAAATAGGAATTATTTACCAAATACCGGGAGAAAAAAAGGCTCAGCGAAGATGATGACTGTGGCCAACAAAGAAGAAAACAGCTGTTTTCACGCAAATTTTAAGAAGAATTTCCTTTCCGTGGTTTACGAGTTTCCGTGACAAACAGGCTAACGTTAAATCTTCCCTTCAGACTTAGGTCCTCCTAACTACTAGTGACCTCATTTCACCAGACATTCAGTGTTTCTATTGGTAAGCCACTGGTCAGTTCTATTTTTGTGAGTCAGCTCCTTAGGAATCCCGGAAGGCGTGGACTCTGCTGTTTTATTATAAAGAAAATGAAGCTGGAGAGGATGAGTGGCGGGCCGACTCGCCATCGCTGGAAACCCGGTCAACTTGTGTGCTTGGTCATTCACAAACCCTACTTCCCACGGCCTTATGTTCTCAGATTATTTGTCCTTGTGTCGCTGAGGAGTCATCCTCCCAAACTCTCAGAAGCCCACTGGGTGCACGGGAGCCTGTGTCCATAGGAAATCATGTCCTCATTTTTCCTGTCCCTGCTCTGCCACATCCGAGTGGTTTGATGATGGTGGTTCTCTGAGTCTCTGTGGAAGGAGAAGACCATTTCCTCACAGGGGTGTGTGTCAGCGTTGCCACTACACTTACAGAACTCTAAATGGTACGTGGGGAAAGTATGAAATGTACCATTTTCTTTTGAAAGCCAAGGTGGCCATTGGTCTCATGGGAGATCTGTTCCAAGATCCTGCTCAAGCATCAAGCTCTAAGATAGATATCAAGTCACTTACATAAAATGGCAAAGTATTTGCATATAACCTACATGCATTCTTCCTATACTTTTAATAAAGTCTATTACTTACAGTGCATAATATAATGTAAACACTATAGGAATATTACCTTTTGTGTGTATATTATGTGGCGAACAAAGAGAGGGGAAAAGTCTGTACTTGTTCCATACAAATGCCTTTTCCCCAGATGCTTTCAATGCGCAGATAAATCTGTATGTGGAACCTACGGCTGACTAATGAAAATAGTGAAACCGAGGGGCACTTTCTTGGTATACCCATACGCATGCATCTGAAACACTTTCAGAAGTGGGTTGGTGTGTGTTTGTAATATACACACCAGTCAGGCTGAAGCTGAGCATCGTGGTGATAAACAGTCATCCGGCATCCTAGGGGCAGAAGATTCTAGGGGACCCCAGCAACTCAAATTCCTCCGGCAGTCAAATGAACTACTACTTTAATTAGCTCTGCCCCTTCACTCAGGAGCACAGACCAAGGGGGACATTGAAGGACTCAGACAATGGGAGGACACCCTTTGCTTTCTGTTGCTGTGATAAATACCATGATCAAAAGCAAGCTGGGGAAGAAAGGGTTTATTTCATGTTGTACTTCTTGGTTACAATCCATCAATGAGGGAAATCAGGGAAACCTGGAGCAACAATGTATACTAGCTTGCTCTGACGCTCATATCCAGCTACCTTTCTTATATAATTGAGGCCCACCCGTTTAGGGATGACACTACCCATAGTGGGCTGGGTCCTCCTACATCAACTAGCAATCAAGAAAATACCCTGCGGACACGATGACAGAACAAACCGATCCTGATCAAGGGAATTCCCCAACAGAGACCCCCCCCCCCCCCCCCCCAAACAACTCTTGGTTTTGTTGAGTTGACAGAGGACGCTAACGAGGAGAGATGGCGGAGAGATGGCGTCTCAAAGCAAACTAGCCCGCGCTCACTCAGGCCCACTTCTCCTTCCTTGCGAGGTGGGGTGGAGTGGTGCTAGGACCCCCCCCCCCCCCCCCCCCCCCGCAATCCAACTGTTAGATTTTAAGCAACAGAGCACCTAAAACAAATTCATTTAGCATCCAGGTAGTCAATTGCACCTAGGCTTGCCCAAACTGGCCTTTCTGTTAGCAGGGTGTGGGAGAGCACAGGGCTCCGTGGGTCCCTGGGGGCCTGCCAGGCCCTGAGCTGTTGCTCAGCTGTGGGCCGTGCGCCAGTTCTCAGGTCGCTAATGAGTGGTGTGGTGTCTGGCGAGGCTCTTGCCTGCCAGCGAGTGTGACTGCTCATGGATCTTTTCAATAACGCTGACAATTCCTTCTCCTTTCTCTCCTTCCTCCGCTTTCTTTGCCGGAGCTGGCTGAAACAGGAGCAAATTAGTCTCATTCTGGGAAAGGCAGGGTGTGCACAATGGACCCCCTGAAAGCCTCCAGGGCTCTGTTCCTGGAGGTTTTGCAGTCAGGGTAATTATCTGACTCGGGGTGAGCGCAAGAAGCAGTTTTTGTTGTTGTTTCCCGTCTTCCACAGCGGGCCTCTGAAGACACCCTGAGTCTGCTGACCGATTGACCATGTTTGCATTTGACACCAGGAAAAGCAGTGGTGTTATGATCCTGTGAGCGCTCCAGCTCTGGAACTGAGGATCTGTCCATTCCCTGTTCAAGCGCTTTGCTTTACCAGATAGTACTTCTGTCCCCTCGGGTAAATGTGGCGGATCTTAAACGCCCCGGTATCCTTAGTTGGGGTGAAAGGCCAAGATGGAATAGGGTTTCCTCAGGCTTACCCTTTCTGCCAGCTGCTCACTTTGGGCTCCGCTGGTTTCACTGTGCCTCGAACACCACAGAAAAGCTTCGTGTTCTTGCACAGGGACCGTGTGGACCAGTCTCACGGAAGTCAGTCTTGTTGGGTAATGGGTTGGGAAGATTTGGGCCAGCTCTCCTGCTGTTGGAACAGAACTTCCAGAAAGGAGTAGTGATTATCTAACAATGTGTGCTCTCATTATCCCAGAGATCATGACCAGATCTCTGGGAATGACTTAGGTACAATTTCCTATTACTGCAGCACTTAAATTTTGAGAGACACGAGCAAGTGAAAGCCAAGGAATCGAGGCTGTTCAGAACACTCTTCATTCTTTAAAATAAGCACCGCATAGCTCAGTCTGCTTCTCTCCCTTTAATGCGAACGCCTCTTTCTTCTTTGAGTCTAGGACTTTGGGGACTACTATTAATATCTAAGGCAGCCTAAAGTGGCAATTAAATTAGAAGTATCAAAGCTGTATTTTCTAAATTAAAAATTGGGACATGTGTTCCAACAGGCACCAGAATATTTTCAGGAATAATAAGTAAAAGTATTCAAAATTAGATTTTTTTTTTCCTTTGAGCATTTTGACTACAGGACTCCCTTTAACTTTCTGCATAATTCTCTTACGTTGCCTGATTGCCCAAGGATAGATCGTGCATTATGTTAGTAGTAAGTAGTTGTGTTTCACCAACCAGGAATCTTTAGAACATGGTCTGCATGTACAACTTCGAGTCGTGAGGTCTGGAGACAGTGGAGCAGCCGGTACACTGCAAGGGCCAAGCAACTGCTTTCTCGGGATCCTATACCTCTTTTCTCTCTTTTTTTCTTTTCTTTCTTTCTTTTTATTTTATTTTATTTTTTATTTTTCGAGACAGGGTTTCTCCGTAGCTTTTGGTTCCTGTCCTGGAACTAGCTCTTGTAGACCAGGCTGGCCTCGAACTCACAGACATCCGCCTGCCTCTGCCTCCCGAGTGCTGGCATTAAAGGTGTGCCCCACCACCACCAGGCTCCTATACCTCTTTTCTATTGATTTCTGTCTTCATGTTTTACGTCCTTCCTCTTTATGGGTGTATTCCCAGTCTCTCCAAACATCTGATTTTATACTTACTCCAATCAGACAATCCACAGGGCTCCTTGGGGCTCATCGTTAGAGCAGGGAGGTAGACACTTGACTCTTGCCACGTTAGGTCCCATCTCAATGCAAAGTTGATCACAATGTGACCGTCTATATCTGAGGTGTTGCAGTCCCAACACTTTGCTTCCCAACACTTTGCTTCTCTAGCTACAGAAGATCAAAGAGTCAATCAGGAATATGTGCTTTGATACAGTCTCTGAGAATGCAAAAGGAGAGACAGTCGCCTGTCCACACCACCCACCACCCCACTGTTCTAGGCTCATCTGACTCCTTGAAAACTGATTCTGTAACTTTAGCGACTGAGACCTGAACATAGAAATGTATTTGGTTTTCAGGCAAGGTTATGATTAATTATAATACATTGAATATGTTACTGAGCCTTAAAATGGTTTGGACTATTTCGCTTTAATACTCAGGTTGTTTTAGACAACACTTTGAAAGAAATATTATGATGAAATATTTGAAAACAATATTTTGAAACATTATTCTGTTATAACAACATCTATAGATAAAACCTAAAAATTTAGACAAGTGTAGCTGAACAAAGGAAAAGGGGTTCGCATGTATTCGGGTGCATAGACTCATGTTTGTGAAAATCCTGGGGTTATTTAATATTCATTAGCCAATGCAGAAGTTTAGCCCCTCAATCAATAGATTTTGACTGGGTACCCAGTCCAGGTCTGGGTATAGAATTATCCACTTCTATAAAAGCAGACATTTCATGAGTTTTCAACAGAAGCATGCCTGGTGCTTATAGCCCCAGAGAAGACACAAGAACAGTTATGCAAATAAACTGCCAAGAAGGGTTATAGGTACTGTGGCAGGTAGGTGGAGGCCCCACAGGAATGGGGAGCCAGACCCTTTGTGGAGGTAGGGCTGGTGCAAGTCGGTTCTTGAATGAGTGGATTTGTGAGGTCTAGAGAGACAGTTAGTTCAGTCAGTGGTGTGTGCGCTGCACAACATGAAGACCTGAATTTGATCCCCATCATCCACAAAAACAAACAAACAAACAAACAAAAACAGACAGGGTGGTGCGTGCTTGCAATCCCAGCACTGGGGAGGCGAAGAGAGGCAGGTTCAGAGAGAGAACCTGTCCAAATAAATAAGGCGAACACTCCTGACAGATGGCACCTAGTCTTGTCCTTTGGCATCCACACAAATTCTCCCACGTGCATAAATGAACCTGCACACACCTATGCAGGCATTCACACTCCTACACAAGCACACGCATACGTGAATCTGTGAAAGGAACCCTAATGATATCAAGGCATCCTTGAAGGTGGTGAAGGTATTGTAGGTTTGGGTGGGAACGGAGGTCAGCATTCAACCCAAGGACAGAGTTACCCAGAAAACCATGCTGCACACCTCACAGAATTTTCAATCGTTTTAGTAGGGATCAAAATGGGTCCTTCAAAATGCAAGACTGGGCTGGTAGCCTGGTCCACCTAGACTGCACTGGTATCTTCTCCTTGTTGTGTCGGAGAAAAGCAGGTGTGGACAGGCCCCTGTGAAAGGCCCGTCTCTTTTCAGATGGGGCAGGAGCTGAACTGTAGATCGGGACACCTACAGATGTTGTTGACTTGGCCTGGACGAGAACCTGGAGCCAGATAAGAATGGCACACATGTGTTACATCAGTTCATGCCCTGTTGGAGATCTCTGGGTTATTTACTCTCATTAGAGGCATTTTGTAATGACTATAATGATCCTAGATGACTATAAAGTTAGTAAATTCAGTAGCTGATGCAATCTTCATTTTGCTAGTAGCATTAATTATTAGTAATATTAATCAGTATAAATTGGTGGTTATTACTATAGTGATTTTAAAACTTGTCTCATATTTTCCTCATAAAACTTTATGAGGACGGTATCATTGCAACCCCCAAATATCAGAAAAAGAACTTGAAGCATAGAAAGGAAATTTCTCTTTCCAAAATTGTAGAGCAGGTAGGAGCTGGAAGCAGGACCCAGTCAGGGGCGATGTGAGCACAGTATTGCTATCATCCTAAAACAGCAGCCGTAAGAACAAGGACCCTTCATTTCTCCTGTCAAATCCTTCAACAGATCCATAACTGTGCAAGTTCAGCTTGGCATGACAGCAGTTATCATAACCATGAATGTCAGGAATAACCCTTGCTGATTTTTCCATATAGTTTCTCAGTCAACTGTAATAGACAGAGCCTTTGGAGTGGGGTATGAACCCTTTCGACAGAGTCAAAATTCCAGGGATGTGACTAGCTCTGATATTAGCTGAAGGCAGAAAGTTCCTTTTTCTGACCCAAGTATCAGGAACTCATCTGGCACCGGTGCTGCCAAAGAACCAAACCTCTACCGGGAAGTACCCAGTAGATTGTCCCATGGGTGGTTCGAGCTCTGGTTGCCTCCTGTGTCACGGCCCCTTGGGTCTGGTCTTCAAGCATTGAGATGGATTACTAAGCAGTCTGGTTTTGGTGCCTAATACGCAGGGGCTGCTCTAGGTGACTTGACATGAGGGTGGCTCTGTACTCATTTCACCTGAAGTCTTCGGAATAGACTCCCTTCATTCTGAGTCTGAAACTCAGGGACACGATGGAAAAGCACCAGCAGGGAGTTTCTTGAACAAGTTCCCTATTAACAAAACGGAACGTGAAAGTTGCAACGACCCAGATTCCAAGGAGATTATATAAGGGAGCCTGATACTATTTGTACGGTGTTTGACTTTCCCTGGAAGACTAGAAATGGTAACTATGCTGTTGTATAACCTCAGAAAATGTCAAGGGTGGCCTGGGGCTTAGGTGAACTTAGACCTCTTGAAACCCTTTGTCAACAAACACAGTGAAGCTGCTTTTCCTACAAGTTCTAAGATCCCTTTATGCAGCAAGCCCCTGGTACTGTCTTTTCCAGAAAGATTCCAGAGCCATTTGCACAAAGGCACCTCCCCCCAACCATCATAGAACTCTGGCAAGTCTGGGAGCATGGCCCCAGTTGCCCTGGGGATAAAGAAAGCAAACATCACAGGAGTGAGGATCCCATGGGGTGGAAAAGGGGCCTTGGCTGCTCAGTTCAGCCCATCTCAGGACTCACCTCTGTAGGAACATCACCAGCCTCTATCTCTGAGGGGTTAGCAGGCGTTACAAAGGAGACGCTATTGGGAAAAGGTCATGAAGAAAAAGCATAAAGAACAAGAAAGTGAAGGCATTTTTCTAAAGAACCTTCTTCTAAATCCCTGCGGTTGAAAGGAGACCTTGTGAGGGAAAGCGGGAGGCTACATGGTTCCCCATAGTCTATCACATTAGTTGGGTACAAGGTAACTGTAGAGACAGTGCTTTGAGGGGCGTAGCACAGCCACTACCGCCCCACCCCCAAAGATCTGTCTCAGACATGTTCGGCCCTCTATAGTGTGTCGAAGAGTCAAGATCAGTCTCTGCTGTGTTTTCTCCATTTCCTCCCTCCATCCTTTCTCTACTCCTGAGCATGGAGGACCACAAGCAAAGTTCCCACGTGGCCCAGCCTCTGTGGCACATACCATGGCTACCCACACCCCTCTAGATACAAGTAATCAGAATAGCCCCACTGACAACTTCTTGGACATAACCCCTCAGCGCAGGTGGGAAGCATTGACTCTGGCTGGCCGTTCCTCCCTCTGCTACTTTCTTGCTGATTACGAAAGAGTGAAAACCCTTCCGAAATGGTTTGGAAGGTTCCTTTATCCAAACCACGTACTCTTTCCCAGACTGCTGACATGCCGTGCAATTTATGGTGGGGCCCAGGCTCAGCCAGATGCCACACAACAGAGAAGCCAAATTGTGATTTTTGTCTTTGGGAGACAAATATATGGTGTCAATACCATTCTTCGTTTGCTGCCAGAATTTTCAAACCTTTTTCTATTAAATTCCATGTTCCTGGGAATATTAGTATATTCAATGACTGTTTGGGATTAGCATTGTGGGAAATTGAATTCTGTCGGTATCTCTTATGGGAGGAACATTTTCTTTCGTTTATGTGTATTATAGGAACATTACAAAGATAGTTACATATACACCTGTGATTTGAAGAAGCTTGATGTTTAGAAAGAATTTGTTAGAAAATCTTTTAATGATTTTTTTTTTCTGTCTTAGGGAGCCATCTCGGTAACTTTCCAGTTAAGCTGGAGATGGAGGTGCCAGGTGTTAGAAAGAGGGAACAACCATGGCTGGCTCAGATTCTGTTAGTTCCTGGGGGGGAGGGGGGCTCTCTCAGAGATAGCTGGGAGCTGAACACCCATGGCTTTTGGTGTCTCTAAAGGGGGACCCAACCTTTCGCTATCTCAGCCTTTCTGAGCATGTCAGGAATGACCATGAACATGTATGTTAAGACTCCTGTGAGTGGACGAGAAAGGAAAATGAGTCCAGTCATAGAAGCCTATCTTGAAATGAAGTCAAACTATACATTAACAAACAGGTGTCGTGTATGTACCTTGTATCTCTGTATATTTCGCTCATTTTCTGTTCTTATTCCTGTCAAGTAAGTTTTATGCAAACCCTGATTCATTTCAGGTTAGATATAGTTTCCTTCATTACTTTTGTAATCTTAGAGCTGCCCCCAAGTGTGTCCATGTGTATCCATGAGCATACACACACACACACACACACACACACACACACACACACCACTGCTGCTTGAAAGAGTAGTCCTTGCCTTTCAGTTGTTCCTGGTGTATTTTTACTATAGAGCACAGAGTAGGGATGCCTAAAGGCTAGAATTAGGTAAACAACGAGGGTGCCAGTGTTTAGGCAGCGCACTGGAGTGGTGAAGTACCCTGGCAGTTCCATGACATTTTTTAGCTCAGGTATCCCATGCCAGAATCTCTTCACAGGCTCCTACTCAGCTCTGAGGGGCTCTGGGAAACAGAGGCCTTGGCTGGTATTTTTGTGTTTGGGGAAACTGACCTTTCGAGTAAGGAAAAAGTAGCGAGTGAGAACAGCAAGTAGGCAACTCACAGGCTCTTGCAAAGCAAAGTTACTTGTCGAGGGTGATTCTTGGGAATGGCTCACTAAAGCCAAATAAAAATTATGAAATGGGAAAACAGTGATAAATTCTGTCTTCCACAGTCTGAGCTGGACTGCGGCTGCCTCATCCTCTAGGCTGCCTGCTGGTTGCTGTGGAGATGTTTTGGCAGCAAGCGGAATGTGCAGCCAAGACAGAATCCAAGGGTGGTCTTCTGTTTCCTAAACCTCTCAGAGAGTGCCCATGGCACGACACACATCACACACATGGCAGGAATGGGGCATTGGAAGACACTCTACTCATGAGCAAGGGTCTTGGTTCTCAGAGAGTGCCCGTGGCATGACACAAATCACACACATGGTGGGGATGAGACATCAGAAGACACCCTACTCATGAGCAAGGATCTTGGTTTCTGGAAGAGCTCTGGGGATCTCACACGGAGGGCAGGAGCCACCAGGTCTGTTACATCTGTCTTTTAAACTCATTCAGAGATTTCTCTGTGTGTCTTGGTGGAGGTGGGGGAGGAGTTAAATTTTACCATGGACAACTGTGCACTCGCTGTACCCGGAATATTGCAAAACTACAGTCAATTCTTTGTTGCTGTGTTTTCTGCTTCTGTAGAGTCAATCAACTCCAAGTGGAAAATATTTCTGGATAACTTGGCTTTGTATTGAATCTGTATAGACGTTCCTCTGTCATTCACCTCTAAGCAAAATGATATTTATAAAGCGTTTGAATTATGTAGGATATGAGAACACATCTAGAGATGGCTCAAAGTGTGTGGGAAGACTTGTCCATACATAGCATAAATACAATGCTACTTTCTCGAAGAGACTTGTGTACCTTCTGAGTTTGGTGTCTGAGGGCTACAGGCCCTATCCTCCTGCAGATGTCTCTTGGCAGATTTCTGCTGCAGACACACAAATGCAAGGAAGGCGTGGCATTTTCCCCACTCCTCCCTTTCCCTCCTTACTCTTAACTGTTTTGACCAGAAAGTGTGCTTACTGCCTGAGCAGAACTAGGTCAGACCCAAGCTGAATATCAAGCCTGCAGAGGGGGAGCTGGTGCACCACAGACTGCACGAGGAGGGGAAAGAAACTCTGAATCCAAATATGGGAATTAAGAGAGAAAAAGCTAATATTAGACTGCGCAAGAATTAGTGCAAAAAGGTGCGGTTATTGCCAGGAGCCAGCGAGTTTCTACCCATCTTTTTATTTTATTGGATAAGAGTTATACTCTTGCCTGGGAGATGTTAAAGGCTCAAAAACATTAACTATTAAGATTAAAAGGTTTTTTTTAAAAAAAATATGGAAGGTCTTGGAAAACTGCACACATCGTTTCTCTTCAAATACATGACATACCACACATTATCCTTGCAGGGTCATTTCTTAAGAGTCTTAAACGGTCCGCCTCTCTGTGTCACCACGGGAACAGCTTCTAACGGCCTCACTTTTCGTATAGAAATAACAATCTCATTAATGATGCTAAGTTTATATTGTAAATACATTATCACCACTCTCACACCAACTGCTATGTTAAAAAATAATTACTAATTGGTTTTAGCAAATGCATTATAAAAAGGTGGCTAATTTTAACTATTTTCCTCCTCTCCATTTTAGAACAAGAACAGAAAAAAAAAAAATGGAATGATTCAGAGAAAGCAATCTGTTACCTGGAAGAATCTAATAGTTTTTTAAAAACGATCTTTGATGAAAGTTTTATAGGGTCTTATGGCGATGGTGACTTGGGTCACATGAGGACTGAGTTGAAGCCCACAGTCTGGCCCTTTCTCCCCGGATGTGATGATAAGGAATGATTCTATTCAACTTACTTCAGCTTTGCTCCTAGGTTATTTCTAAGAGACCTTTTAAATGCTGCCTGACCCTCCATCATAATCTCTGATGTATCCTTCTAGATCTTTCCCCCCTTGCCCCCCAGTACCTGTTCCCAGGTGAGTGCCCGCTCTCTGTTCCTTCTCTTCTTCTCCCTAGACCCCCCGAGTTCCCACTTCCCCAGCCTCCTCCCTCAGCCTCCACCACCATTTCCTGTCTTATCTTCTGGAACTTTGCAGTCAAACACAAGTCCAGCATAATCAGTCATGCATTTCTTCCCCCTCTTAACCAGTGCTGCCATTGTCTGTGACAGCTTTCCTGCATTGCTTCAAATACAAATAAGTGGCCCTTGGTGCCAGTCATTCTTTCCTTTGTCTTTTCAAAATACCAGGAGTTCCCAAAGCTGCTGTTCCTCAGGGCACTGAAGCCTCCACCATCCTGAATGCCCAGCTGTGCCCAGCTTTCCCCCATCACCACCGGTAAGTGCTTGCCAAGTTTCAGCACCTACTCTTTTTTTGAGTTGATATTAATCACCACAAAGAGGATTCTGGAACTCATATCTTGGCTTGATGAATTACTGGCTGGATTTGTGGCAATTTTATTCATGCTCTGAGTCTAAATTTTTTCACTTCTAAATCACAGATAAGAGAGAAGAATAAAAATAATTGTAGGTAGAATATTGAACTTCTAATCCAGTTGTCTTTATCTTTTATTAGATATTAAATGGAATTGCTGAAAAGTGTTCTTACATATCCCAGCTGTTTTATATTTATTAAACATATTTTCTTTTTATTTTAATCTTATTCTTTTCGTCTTTTGAATTATTCAAACATTTTTGTTTCTTGTTTTTTTTTTTTTCTGTTGTGGTGGTTTGAATAGGAATGCTCCCCTCCCCAATTGGCACATATATTTAGTAATCTGGGAGTGGCACTATTTAAGAAAGATTAGGAGGTGTGGCTTTGTTGGAGAAAGTGTGTCGGTTTGGGCTTTGAGATTTCAAAAGCCCACTCTAGGCTCAGTGTTGCTCTTTCTGCCAGCGGATCAGGATGTAGCTCTCAGCCTGCCTTCATGCTGCCACATCTCACCAGGGTATCGGGAACTCATCTGAACAACATCAACAGCCTCTAAAACTGTAAGCCAGCCCCAGTTAAATGCTGTCTTGGTCATGGTGTCTTTTCACAGCCATAGAACAGTGACTAAGACACCTATTATTATTATTAATATATTTTAGTGTGAGTTGTGGTGCCATCATGAACTGTGGTTTTAAGGCTTTGCTTGAGAGGAAAAGACAAGAGTGAGATTCATTGTCTGGGTAGTTCATTTCTTTACTGAGTTCAGATCAAGGCTCTGGGAATAGTGAGGGACCTAAATAAGCCAGGTCTACCTCACACAGTGTGAAGCCTGAAGGGAAATAACACAAATTCTTGGAGCCAGAGAGTCTTGGATTCGGGAGTGTGTGCAGTTGTTAAAACTGTATGCCCCTAGACAACTGCTTACATACAGTTCCTTCAGCCACAACCCTGGATTGATGCTTTCCTTGGGGGTTGGAGACTGGAGCTGACACATAGAAAAGGATAGGACAGACAGCACACACAGGAGGTAGAAACCAGGGCTGTAATAAATAACCCCCGAGTTCACCAAATTCCGTCTGATCCCCCTTGCCACAAACCAATATTACTAAGTATGCCAAATGTGCTTTGCCAGTTTGTAACATAAAACTGTCACACACGCTTTAGGTGTTCATGCTTTTCAATGCTGATTTTCAACTTTGTGCATATGACTCAGTGCAGAGTATGCATGTTTGCACTAATTGTAGGATTTGGAAAAATAGTAGCCATGCGTATCATATGGTGACATTTGTCGTTTTCCTCTGTAAGACAGATGTTCAAAATTAGAGTTCTATTATTCCTCTCATTGCTACTCACTGTTCCAGCACAAAGAATGGTTAAGAAATCAGGACTATTACTTTAAAATAGTGCCATCTACGAGCGCACCTGGCACAGCATGAACAATAAACGCAAACGCTCTCCAAGTCTTTGTCTTGGGACTACAGGTTTATTTGTTTGTTTGTTTGTTTGTTTATTAAAGATTTCTGTCTCTTCCCCGCCACCGCCTCCCATTTCCCTCCCCCTCCCCCAATCAAGTCCCCCTCCCTCGTCAGCCCAAAGAACAATCAGGGTTCCCTGCCCTGTGGGAAGCCCAAGGACCACCCACCTCCATCCAGGTCTAGTAAGGTGAGCATTCAAACAGCCTAGGCTCCCACAAAGCCAGTGCGTGCAGTAGGATCAAAAACCCATTGCCATTGTTCTTGAGTTCTCAGTAGTCCTCATTGTCCGCTATGTTCAGCTAGTCCGGTTTTATCCCAGGCTTTTTCAGACCCAAGCCAGCTGGCCTTGGTGAGTTTCCGATAAAACATCCCCATTGTCTCAGTGTGTGGGTGCACCCCTTGCGGTCCTGAGTTCCTTACTCGTGTTCTCTCTCCTTATTAGAGTACTACTCAGCAGTAAAAAACAATGACTTCTTGAATTTTGCATGCAAATGAATGGAAATAGAAAACACTATCCTGAGTGAGGTAAGCCAGACCCAAAAAGAGGAACATGGGATGTACTCACTCATATTTGGTTTCTAGCCATAAATAAAGGACATTGAGCCTATAATTAGTGATCCTAGAGAAGCTAAATAAGGAGAACCCAAAGAAAAACATATAGGCATCCTCCTGAATATTAACCTTCATCAGGCGATGAAAGGAGTCAGAGACAGAGACCCACATTGGAGCACCGGACAGAAATCTCAGGGACTACAGGTTTTCAAGTCAGAACTGCTACACATTCAAACTCCTCGTATTATTTTCATATCGGTCTTCCTTGGCACTTCTGTTTGTGTTTGACTGCGACCCGAGAACCAGTCTTGTGAAGTGGAGTGAGCAGCCACCTTGACGGCAAGGCTCGGCAACCTACCCCAGGCACGCCTCCCTTTTTTCTCCCTCTGATTTCCCACAGGCACCATGGACCAATTCGCTCCACGGGCTTCGTGTTACACACCACCCATAAACTCCCTTTAGCTTGGCTATAGGTTTGAAAATTTCATAATAAATATAACAAACTAATATAAGCACCCATAACTGAGGACTGTCATCCTCATGATGTACATTATCATATGTCTAGATTTAAATACTTATGTCTAAATATCAAGAAATGGATCTTGACAATGACGATGATGATGACTATGACATCAATGGCGACGACAATGATATTTGGAGAAACTCTTAGACTCTGAATACAGTTTTTCGTATTATGAAATTTTTAATCCGCCTAATGACTACCTTCTTTCCTGCTCATTATTTTTTTTTTCTCCTCACACGAGGAGGAACTGTGTGACAGTGAAGCCTTGAGAAGGAACGGCACGTGCTCAGTTCATTATTCTTGGCCCTGTTTTCAGCTTCGGCTTCCTGCAAGGCAGATGTCTGCTGCCTGTGATAAACAGCCTGTTAGCTCTCTAAGGAACCTGTGATGGTCTGGAGATGTCTGCAGAAGGAAGGACACGCTGTGTCCTGGAATAAATATTAGCAAGGTTGCGGAGCTGGGGACTTTTTTCTTATTTATTATTATTCAGTAATAAAGGTAATATTTCAAGTGTCGTTCGCCTTGCATCTATATCTAAAATTTGTTATCAACTTGGAATTTTAATTCATCTTTTGTATTTTAACAAATGAGTAGCTTTACTTCCTTGTCTCTGAGGTTGGGGAAATATACGATTAACTGAGTTAAGATGTATTCTTTAGAAGTTTATATGGCAAATAGTAAATGCTTAATTGATGCTATATTTTTTTTTTAAGAAATAGATCTTTGCTGCATTTCAGAACTGGGACAAAAAGCTTTATATTGTATTCTGTCGTGTAGTCATTGGGGGACATCTGAAGTAAGGGTCATGATTGATGTCATGGGAGGACACCGAAGTTCAGACAGGTCCCACACTTTACAGGGTTGGCTTCATGGTACATTGTTCAACTCTTTCTCTCTCTGCTGTACATATTAGCTGCTGGTACTAAAGAAGCTAAATGAGGGAGAGAGAAAGATTCATGCTACTAAATTTGCACATTTACATAGAGCAGAAACTGGGAGTGCAAGCCCTCCTGATCACCTACCGAGAGCGTAGCCTGAGAAAACAGCATTTTTTTTTATGTTGAATAAGGGCCCCACTTAACAAATATCAAATTCAGCATGATATTATGTATACACCATAATTTGGGTCTTCAGTATGCCTAAAGGAATACTAAAGAACTAGAGGACTGGTTTTCCAAGAGGTGAGGCCGTGATGTCCTGCCCCAAATAGCAGGCCAATTGGTCATGGATTGGAACTTAAAAAACCAAGTCACAGAGTCGGGAGAGATGGCTCTGTGGTTAAGTGTGCTCACTGCTCATGCAGAGGACCCGTGTTCAGGTTCCAGCACCCATGTGGCAGTCCATCACCATCTGTAACTCCAGTTCTAGGGGAATCCAGCGCTTTTATCTGGGCTCCTCAGGCACCGTATGCCCCCGGTATACACGCACTCAGGTACACATGCAAACACGTAACATAAAAGTAAATAAACCTGGGGGGAAATACTGTGGGTCACAACGGACTTTTCCCCTTTATAAACCGATTATTCAGACCTTGAGTTCTAGTGATGAAAAGCTGAGTACACAGTAGTCACAGAACCCCAACTGGGTCTGAGAGTAGTCACTGAAAGCTGTGTCCAATATGGGTGTCTTATCTTCCTCATGGGAGAGTCCCTCGGAACAATGGAGCACCAGTGAGCTAGAGGGGTCCATTACTCCCACTGGTACCCAGTTACCTGCCTTTCTGGTCTGCGGTGGTTTGAAAAAAAAATGGCCCCCAAAGGGAGCAGCACCATTAGGAGGCGTGGCCTTGCTGGAGGAAGTGTGTCACTGTGGGGGCGGGCTTTGAGGTCTCCTTTCTCAAGCTTCACTCAGTGTGACATGCAGTCTACTTCCTGTTGTCTACGAGCTGTAGTACTCTCAGTCCAGCACCACATCTGCTCGCATGCTGCTTTGCTTCCCATCACAATGCTAATGGACTAAATCTGTAACGGTAAGCAAGCCAGCTCAGTTAAATGTTTTCTTTTGTAAGAGTTGCCATGGTCATGGTGCCTCTTTACAGCAATAATAAAAAAAAAAAAAAAAGCCCTAACAGGGTCTCTCTCCAGGGTCCCCACTAATCAACTCCTGCTTGCTTTTAGGCATCAATAACCTTGCCACTGGGCATTACCACCCAAGCTCTTCCCAGCTCTTCCAGAAAAGGACACGGAGAGATCATTTTTAGAATCAATGTATGAATAGCTGAAGTGAATCTTGGAGCATCACTTGGTAGGGAAAACACGAGTCTTCAGACAGAAACATAGGACTCTTGAAGCAGATTTGGATCTCACTGACATTCACAGATGTTTGGAAAGCCATGGATTTTACATCCTGAATCTGGGCCAGGAGCTGGAGAAATGGATATGCTTCATACAGCTTAGGGAAAAAATAAACGTGATGATGGGCTCTCCAGGCTGCTCGGCTTTCTAAACCCAAGCTGCATGTTGTGAGAAGGGGGTGATGAGCTTAACTTCAAAACACTCGACAAATTCAGCCAAGTTGTCCAAATATCTGGGCTTAGTGTGTTAGCCAGTATTCAGAACATGGGAACAGAATTGAAAACGCTTTAATTTTTTTTTTAAAAAAAGAAACATATAACATTCATGCAGAATTTAGTTTTTAATGCCAGATTTGATTAGTTTTAATGATGGGTGTTTCAGAGCAAGTACAAGTCTATTCTCGGGACCTCAGTTTCCCAACCCACAATTAGGACACCGGCAAATAAAGCACACAGGCAAGGATTTTTTTTTTTATAAGGCTCAGCTTCACTATGACTTTCCTGGATATGGCAGCTGTAAACCCACAAGTATCTGAGCCAGAATTTCTTTATGACTTCTCTGCCTCCCCCAGGAATAAGTACGGCACTTTGTGAAAGAACCATTAGCTCTTTTGAATCACTGTTCCCTTGTATTACGGGATACCCACGTGGCTTTTAAGTGTTGATGCAACAGCCTTAACACAGCCTCCCATTTCCAAGGATTAACTAAGGCACTTGGAAGGTAACAGCTGCTCATTGTTGTAACATTTTATTTATCTTTTTCAGCAGGCATACTCAGTTAGGCCACCCACAGTTTCGATTTTATAAGAATGTCCCCTCCCAACAAGGAAAGAAAATTTACTCTGACATCTTTGAAATTAACACAATAAGATGGTTTAAATGGACAATTTGAAATTATCATTAAGTCATGAAAACAATACATGTTGACTGTGTGAGAGGTAAAAGTTCTCTTTCATCTATCCTCCCATTTATACCTATAAAGGCCCAGAGTTTTGGCTGGAGATGGTGGCACATACCTTTAATATCAGCACTTGGGCAACTGAGGCAGGAACTAGAGTTTGAAGTCAGACTGGAATACCTAACTAATAGCTAGACTCTGTCAAAGAGGGAGTGAGGGAGAAATAGCCCAACAACTCCAATACAAAAAGACCACACCACCAAGCCCAGACAATGCCAGAAGTGAGTTCTGGTCCCTGGCTCCTTGGTATTCTCTTACGCTTGTCTGTGGTGACCTGATTGAAACTGAGAGGGGGACATCTGACATCTGGGCCAACCTTGCTGACCTGCTCACCCTTTGTCCCCATGCCTGGCCAGCTTCTGCCATAAGCCCATCAAAACTAACAACTCAATGGCACCCCGCGCCTGGAGATTGTACCTACTGTATGCAGAAGAGCTCTGACATCTCGTGCTTTTTAGCTTAATCTATAGTAGATGTCTTCTAAGACTCATCCTCCAGGCTCCATGAATTTCATTCTTTAATTATGAGACAAGAACCAATGAAAACCAATGACTCAGCATGGCTTTGTCGGCTATCAAGCTTTTCAAGACCCTAGGACCTCAAGCTGAACAACCAAGAGCTGAGAAAGGCATCATCAAACGCAAAGACACCTCCCAAGTTCCAATACTAGAAGGTTTCTTTTAATTGGTTTTTTTTAAGTTAGCATACAAAGTAACATGTCTCACAATGCTATTTTTGTACATACTTGGTACCCATTGATCCTCCTTCCCCTCCCCTCTCCTGTCTTCCCCTCCTTGCCCGCCTCAAATCCTCTGCTGATCCTCCTCCTAGTCACCTCCCTTTGCTTTCTTGTAGAATATATTCTAGGAGCTTTTTCTTTTCACCTCTGACTTAAGATTCCCTTTCCTACCTCACATGGTTCCTTTTTTAGTTTTATGACCTATGCCCCATCACCCACACAGGACCACATATAAAACCTAGAGTTTGAGGTCAGCCCGGAATACCTAATAACTAGACTCTGTCAAAGAGGGAGTGGGGGAGAAATAACCCAACAAATCCAATACAAAAAGGCCACACGAACAAGCCCAGACAATGCCAGAAGAAGGCCGAGAAGAAGGCCGGGTGTGGTGCCAGCTGCCCATAATCCCAGCATTAGGGAGGCAGATGCAGGAAGATCCCTGTGAGTTCGAGGCCAAGCTGGTCTACTGAGTGAGTTCCAAGAAAGCCAGAGATAGATAGAGACACCCTGTCTCCAAAAATGAACACCACCCCCGAAAGAAAGAAAGAAAGAAGGAAAGAGAAGGAAAAAGAAACAAAGAAAAGACAAGAAGATAAACTGCCTATAGGAATATACTTCAAGGCATTTACATGGGCAAGAATTTTCTGAAAACAATTCTAGTATCACAGGAAAAAAAAATCCCAAGATTGGAAAAATGAGATTACATGGAATTAAAAAGCTGCTGTATAACACAGAAAACCATCAGCATAGTGAAGGAAACTTGCAGAACAGAAGAAACTCTCTGGCAAAGGGTTTGACTAGATAACACAGAACCTTACACTTTCCTTGTGGGCCGGGCACAGCTGAAAGGACAGCTGTGAAGTACTCAGCAAGGCACAGCCATCCTTCGGCAGGTGATACGTGAAGATGTGCTTAAGGCTTTTTCTAAATTTATAGTTGCTTTAAATGGTGTTGAACGGGGGAACAAGAATGATTTTTTTTTTTAAATAGCACTCCTTTTGTATATCAACGCGTTCATACACTATAGAAAACTTAGGGGATTCGTATAAGCAAAACAAATCAACTAGTATTTAGAAATGAAGATAGCCATGGCATTTTATTCCACGTTTTTTAGCATTTGTGAGGGGCTCATGGTGTGAGAGTTGAGCTATTGTTGTCTTGTAGTAAGTTATTTGAGTTCTTGCACAGTTTGAAAGCTAGCTCCTAATGGGATACATTGTGGCCGTGCATTTTATCTTATTTTGCAGGCTTTCTCTTCACTCCGGAAAGAGTTTTCCTCAGATACCGTTTTAGCAAGAGATGTCAGTCTAGGGCTACAACATTATATAATGAGAATTTCACTGGAATGAATTCACACAATGGCATAGAGTCAGTGGGTTATAGGACACCCAAATACCAAAGCGAGATTTCCCAGCTCATTGGAGATTAGACTGATGACCTTGGCAATGTGATTTGTGGGCAAAGCATGCGTGCATAGAGCAAAAGGCAGTGAGTTTCTTGGAAGGGAAGGCGGAGCGTGATGGAGGAAGGTCATTGGCTAATAAAGAAACTGCCTTGGCCCATTTTATAGGTTAGAACATAGGTGGGTGGAGTAAACAGAACAGAATGCTGTGAGGAAGAGGAAGTGAGCTCAGACTCGATAGCTCTGCTCTCTGGGGCGGACACAATGAAGCTCCGACCCAGGATGGACGTAGGCTAAAATCTTTCTGGTAAGAGCACCTCGGCACTACACACATTAATAGAAATGGGCCAGGCAGTGTTTAAAAGAATACAATTTGTGTGTTGTTATTTCGGGTAAAGCTAGCTGGTGGCGGGAGCTGGGTGGCGGAATGCAACCAGCAGCTCCTTCAATGGGAGCGGATGAGTATCTCAAGGATTCCCAAGGGACAGTTATTTCTGAGCCTCATGTGCCGAATTTCTAAAGGACAAGCCTGCAGTGTGTGCACAGCATTTCTTTCCATACCTGTGCTCACGATGGCTCAACAGACATTGCTGGTGCTGGGCAACTCTATTTGAGAAGCACCTAGATAAGAACTCAGATAGCGTATTCCCTCGGAGCGTGGCTGAGAAGCACCAAGACACGTTGCTTCTGAGGAGGATCCTAGAAAATTGTAGGATAGTATTCTTACCTTCACAAAACAAACTCATCTTTCTTAAAAAGTATAAAGGCATCTTAGATAAAATATGAGATCACCGGAAGAAGAACCAGGTTCGAGCACTATTCATAGTCTTCAGGTGATGGAGGCAGAGCAGAGACAAACGTTTTTATTTTGACTTTATTTTCTGCAGATTTTAAAAATCACTACTACTTGCACACTTTTCTTTAAATAATGAAAAAAGTCATGTAAGTGTATGTGTGTATATGTCATATAACCTTTAAGTGTTATACACATGAAAGTTATATACATATAAGTGTATATGTGTATATACCTTTAAGTGTTATACACATGAAAGTTATATACATATAAGTGTATATGTGTATATACCTTTAAGTGTTATACACATGAAAGTTATATACATATAAGTGTATATGTGTATATACTTTTTAGTGTTATACACATGTAAGTTATATACATATAAGTGTATATGTGTATATACCTTTAAGTGTTATACACATGAAAGTTATATACATATAAGTGTATATGTGTATATGTCATATACCCTTTGAGTATAAGTGTATATGACTTATAACCTTTAAACCTAAGTAGCATCAGTGTTCCAACCCTGAGCTCTGCCTCAGCATCCAGGGTTGTTAAGGAAGCTGCCTTAGTGGACTGTGTAGCACTGGGTTATTGCTGTAACTGTTTAGTATCTCCTAACCATAAAACCGTCATGTATAAAATAAACACTAGACATCACATAGCAATTTCTTTCAAGATTTAAACATTAATGAGAGTTCAAACAACCTGGCCTTAAAACAGTCTTCTACATTTTCTCCCATAAACCAATTTAAAAAAAAAGTTTGCTTTCAACTAAAGCTATCTCATTTTCTGCAGCTGAATATTTTTTGAAGTATTCTATAGAATAATAATACCAAATAGCAATTTACTAAAGGAGCATCCTAAAGAACGCATCACAGTTTGAATTTTATTGCATTGCAAACCTCACTTTCCTGCTATCTGGCTCAGGTGAGTTTCCACAAAGCATTTGGTTTATTGTTCCTCATTTCCTTGTTATGAAGCTGTTTATTAATATGGGACCAATAAGACCCTTTAAATGGAATGTAATTCGATAGAATTAGCTAAAAACAAATTGAGCATGTGTGGTTAACTTTGCTTTTGAAATTAGCCTATCAGGTCTGATCTCCATAATTAAAGAATCCTAATTCATAATTCTCTGAATCACTGAATTTGGCAGGGAAATGCCAGTAATTTTCATTTCACAACACAGTGCCTCCGACAGTAATAAGCCGGGAAGAAACACATGGAGGTTTAATCAGGTATCAAAGCATGTCAAGTACCTTCTCTGAGATGTGGGAGTCTGGCGCCTCAAGTGTGAGCCTTGGAAAACTCCCTCAGGGGATGCTATAGTCTCTCATATGTACCTTCTCACAGCTTCTGCTGACACCTTTAAGAGAAGAAAAAAAAATGTATCATCCAGATGAGGCATCAGTGTTCAAAACAAAGCACTCTCAGTATGACTCTAGGAGCCAAGGATACAAACATACCTGTGTGTGCACCAGAGCACGCACACACATAAACGCAAGTGCACACGCACAAGCATGGACACACACTTGCAGTCATCAGATGTAGAGATGTTGATGCATAAATTCAAGTGCAGAGTAGTCTTCAGGTTGTTTTGTTGCAAGTGCCAAAAGAAGAAAGAGAGAGAGGAAGAGGAGAAGGGAGAGGAAAAGGATGCTTTTCTTCTAAAACTTGTGGAAAATTTTGACTTTAGTTTATGTGGTTCCAATTGCTGTTGCAGGCAAGAAGGTGAAGCCCCTTAAAAAATCAAGACAAAGGTTAGAATATCTTTGGTATTGTTATTTAGTGTTATTATTATTTGTTTGTTGTTGTTTTATGGTAATTCCGGCATCTGGCACTTAAGATTCATGATAGTCAGACCATCCAGGGAGCTAGCAGAGAGAAAACTGTACAAAATACATCTGGCATAACTCAGTTTTACAGGTTAGTCATATCTACTAGCAAGCCTACCCTGCCTGTGTTAGTACTTCTCTAATGCTGGAAGACGGCTAAGCCAATGGCCCCTGTGAACAGGCTGCAGACCCAAGGAAAAGTACCCATTCCTATTCCTGCTTACCAAGATCTAGATGGGGGATCCTCAAGGTTCCCTAGCCAGCATCCTTTGAATCTGTCTCTAAGGTCCTTGATGTTTTTTTCTGGAGTCCATTTTCCCGAGAATAGATGTTGCTGCTAAGGCCCATACCCTATGACTAAGACATGGCCAAGGTCTGACTGTTGGGGTGACCTTGGCTGGGACTTAAAGACCAAAGTCCCAGTAGATCATAGCTATGAGCTCAGTGATTTTGATGGGGTTGAAGAGGCCAAAACTGGGTAAAAAAAAATGAAAGTGAGCCCTGGTTAGGCAGGAATAGATTTGTTTACAGTCTCCAAGGTCCACACCTATCAGAGAAGGGACCTACTCACTTTCTGCAGACAAGCTTAACTCAGACAAACCTGAGGCCTCCGGGTCTCGGTAGAGTATTTTCCTCTCTAGTGATGAACACATTCCAGTGGGGTTTGGCATCCACTTATAACCGTTAAGTGAAATATAATTTTTAAAAATCTGCTGAAGAAATACAGGGAAGATTCTGTTTTGGTCAGTGTGTGTGTGTGTGTGTGTGTGTGTGTGTGTGTTATGGAATACTTAAAAATTACAATACAAGAAAGTAACCAAATAAGTAGTGGACTCTATGTTTCAGTTCAACAACTATGAGCAGCAATTCATAGTGAAGATATTAATTTAAAAGGATTTCTCTGCCTAAGTGTGAACTAAAACTTCATTTGTCCAACAAAAACAGCACTCTTCGCACTTTGTGCTTTGTTGCTTAGTTTTAAATTTTAAATGAAATACAAATACTGTATAATCACAGCAGGTGCCATCCCTGAATTAACTGAGATTCTGCTTCTTACTCTTCACATTGGTGACTCATTATGCACGCTCTTGTGTCCCCACCCCTGGAATGAATGGACCGCATTTGGCTCTATCTGGAGATGGGTCTTTGGGAAGAAAGTAAAGGTTGAATTAGATCAGGAAGTAGGTTCCTAACCTGACAGGTTGGAGTCCTTGTAAGAAGACCAGAGCTTGTCTTCCCTGTCTCCACACACACAGAGAAAGGTCAGGAGGCTGTAACAAGAAGGAAGCTAACCTCAGACTAAAGAGAGAGACCTTGCCAGAAACCATACACCAACAGCCTCCAGAAGAGTGAGGATACATTTCAGTTGTCTGAGCTCCTCAGTGTGCGCTCTTTTGTTATGCCAATCCTCTCATTGTTACATTATCACTTACTCTGAGTTCATCCTTTAACAACAGGGATACATGGTACCAAGGAGATGGAGACTCCCTGCTAAGTTGAGTTTGGGCAATTGCAACCAGCCAGCAGTAAGCTCTGTCTGAAGGACTATGGACAGCTGAGTCATCCTGGCTCGGTCTGGCTGAGAACACGATGTTTTCTCCATAGCTGCTACATAAACTACCGTGTTCATTAAATAGTCTGTAATCAGAACATGTTAATTTGAAGCTTTGGTGGGTATTTTATGTGTAAAATCAACTTGTATCTATAAAATCAGTAATTATTCTATTAGAGCATAGGCAAAAAACAAAAAGCAACAACAAACAAACAAAAGGTGTAATATGTTCAAGGACCTGTAGCTTGTACAAAGGCCACAAAGTAAACTCTAGTGATCTTCTTGAGATGGTGTACTTGGCTTCACTTCTCACATACACACTACATATGTGCGTGTGCGTGTGCGTGTGCGTGTGTGTGTGTGTGAGAGAGAGAGAGAGAGAGAGAGAGAGAGAGAGAGAGAGAGAGAGAGACAGAGAGACAGAGAGAGAGAGAGAGACAGAGAGAGGACGGAGGCTGCGGATGAAGTGATGAGCCAGGTCCCACCTACAGGCCGAGGACTAGTTATGAGTCAAGTCTGTCCTTGTCTTTCCACCACCACCAGTCTCCAGTTGAGCGATGCTTGACGACTGGGTAGGGTTTCACTTTCAACCTCAGGCCGACAGAAATAGTCAATGATTCACTCAAATTCCCTGCGAACGGCAATAACCTGGCTTCCCACACTCCAGGGAAGGCTGGGCTGGGGTGCTCCTGTCTCCGCTTCAGATTCTTCTGGTCCATTTGACAGCAACGTCTGGATGGGCCATTGGTAATGCAAACGGCATTTTACATGTGGACATGGAGTCACCATGACCAAAGCCAGAGTCGCACCTGTGCACACACAAATTTTAAGCAAAGGCCTCAAAGCCCAATTTAGCCTCAGAGTGGTACAAAATGGATCATCAACCAGTGTTCTGGCAAAAATAAAGTAGTAAAAGGCGAGGCCTAGATTCTTGTTCAGAATTTCTGCTCAGTTACATATTAGGATAAATTTTCCAAACCGACTAGACCTTAACAGACAAAAACTCCCACACATAAAGAAGCTAGCTTTTTGACATGGCCCTGCAAGCAGAGAAAACTGGGTTCAAATCTCAGAATTCACATAAAAGATGGACACATCTGTGCTGATCTGCAACCCCAGCATTGGTGGCAGGAAGACAGGTGGACCCCCCTGGAGTTTGCTGGCCAGACGCTCTAATAACCACGTTGTCGAGTTCCAGGTTCAGGGGAGACCTGTCTCGAAAATAAGGAGGCAAGCAGCTGGAGACGATGCCCAACCTCAACCTCTAGCCTTCACATGCGCAGGTGCATGCGCGCTCTCCCCCCACCCCACCCCCCACACCCCTTTACAAAGCCTTTCACATCTTTGGCAGTGATGGCCTTTCCCAAACATGTGGCTCTGAGGGTATGATTTCAGATTTTCAGATTTGGAGGTTGTTTCTCAAGGTCGGAGATTGACTCCAGCTGGCATGCACTAAAAAGTGGAATCAGTTGCGAGAAGGCGAGGTTATCTCTTGGAATTCAAGGGCCGCAAGAGAGGCTGGGGTGTGCAGATGCTTGAAATGAGGACTTAGCATGTGGGCCGGGACTAGCAGGCTACACCTCCTCCTGAGTCTCAGCTGGTCCTCTGTCCGACGTCTTTGCATTCTGTCCCCGATTTTCCAGGACACTGTCATAGTCCTAAACCTTAGTTCTGGGCCACTTTAAGTCTCAAGCTCCCAAGGAGTAACTCAGATTAGGTTTCTTCCGAGAAGAAAAAGAAACAAATGAATTCAGCATAGTTTGAGATCGACTCCCCTTATCGACCTCTGTCAAGCTAACTGTCCAGGAGCCCAACATCGCAATGAATGGCCTGTTTGCTGGGGCCCAGTCATGAGGGTTGAAAGCATGGGAGGCCGTTCATAGAGGTGTCTTCTCAAAGACAAGCACTTCTGAAGCAGCCTCCAACAGTTGCCTAGATATGAAAGGGTTGACACTGATTCACAGGTATTGTAGAATTTTTCCCTTTCCACAGTTTAAATTCAGTCAAATGAGAAAAAAAAAATTCACAGACGGGAAAAATGGAGCTAAAGAGTTGTCACTAAGTTGCTTAAGGCAACTTGAAACCAGAGTTAGTGACTGCCAACTCAGGCTTTGAGACATCAAATATTCCTTGCCCTCCAAGAACTGACTGGCTGGGGGTGCCCAGTGGTCTTTGAAATGGGTAGGGAGATTTGCCAGCTGCTCGGCAGGGGAGCCAGGCAGAAAAATCTAGCTGATTTGTGGTTCGTTTCATACCATCTCACAAGATACCATGTCTCGTCTAAAGTGCAGACAGGTCTACCAGGGAGTGGCCTGGCCCCTCGAGGACTTGTTCGGTTCAGATCACGTAGTGGTTGGTGGCTCCGCTCAGCCTGGGTGAGCCTGGTACTTTTTCGCCAATAAAAAGGACTTTTAAAAATTAATGTTGAAATATTCTTCCCTCATTCTGAAAGTATGCGTGTTGCTCATCTGAAAAATACAACCGCCTTGCCAGTTTCTGGCTGAGATTGGTGTGTTCTGCCCAGATCAACATTGACTCAGTATTTCTCTCAACATGAAGCTTCGGAGATGCTTCCCATTTGAGTTTTCTTCTGTATTCTCCTTACCGTTTTCTACACATAGGCACATACACATACAGATAATGCGTACATATGACACCACACGCACAGGGACCGGAACATGCTTATGCTCCGCATATCACAAACAACAAAGACTTTTAAAGGGAGGTATTTTGGACCAAACGACACCCTGGAGCTCAACTTCATGCCAAGGATTCCTTCTGGGAACCTGCAGGGACAGAGTCTCAGCTATTTCGTGTCTAAAGATCCCGCTGGTGGGTTCCTGCGTCATCATGACTGTGGAAGCAGGGTTTAGCAGCATGCTCAGTTTGGAGCCCGTCTGTGGTTTGCAATGCACCTTTCAAGGAAAGCAAGCAACCTTAGTTCCAACGGAGTCAGACCAGTGATCGGCTGAGAATACAGTTTATGAACATCCAGTGGATGGGCTGTTAAGAATTCTAGGGACCACCCTGGGCTCTGAGGAGGAAGCATGGACTGAGCAGGGCAAAGAGACCCACATGCAGGCTTGGGGCGATCTGCCCCAGGCTGCGAGGAGAAAACACTTCCCGCCAGCATCTTGCAGCACCCAGCAGACAGGCGCTGTTATGGTGAACAAATGTATGGTGTGGTATGGGGGAGAGAGACAGAATGGTTCATGTTCTGTGGACAGAGGCAGATTTGAAGAGGTGAAAGCAGCGAGGAACGGGCTGATGTGGGAGGCTTGGTTGCCACCCAGGGTCATGGTGATGCCTGGGCCTGGGCTGCTGCTACTGGGCCCCTGTTTGGGTTCATGGCTCTGATGAAACCATGCTTTCTGTTGATGTTCATGGCTCCTGATAGCACCAAAGGCCCAGAGGATAAGGCTGTAGAGAATTGGGGTGGGACCTGACCCAGCCCCTCACCAGCACATGGGAGAAAGAGCACGATGCCTCTCACCCGGGTAGCACAGCAGAGTTGACCCTGTAGGCAGGGATGTGGGTGAGCTGACCCTGAAGGTGTGAGGGGGCAGAGCTGGAACTGCCTCCCTTGTCTGTGGTGTGGTGGTGGGGGTCAGGGAAAGATGCCCTCCCTGCTTACCCCTACCATCTCCAGATGACAAGGGAGCTGATACTGCCCTTTATCCCCTGTAACATTTGGGAAAGCTGGCCCTGCACCTGGTCTAGGCAGCACAGCGGAGCTGACCCTATTGACTGGGCACAGGTGAGCCTCCATGAGAACGTTGAGCATGGGGTATGTGGCCCCACCCCTCATCTGCCCTATGGTGGTATGAGCAGGAGAGAGATGCTGTATCCCCACTACCCTCTTCCCCCACCTCTCGCTGTCTGTGGCAGGTGGGAGAGCTGTCCCTGAGGTCATAAGAGTGGGAGAGCTGTCCCTGCCCCTCACCAGCTGCAGTTCTCCGGGAGGGGGGAAGGGGAGTGGCCTCTACCTAGCCTGGCCCAACACAGCCAACTGTCCCTGAAGGTATTATTTGTGTGGGAGAGCCAACCCTGAGGGCATGGAAGTATAAGAACTGACCCCTCCCTGTAGATGGAGACTGCTTTTTCATTTCCCTGGAACACATGACCTATCTTGCAGACCCAAAGCTGCAGGATGTCCATGGCACAGGGCAACAACAGAACATTCGAGAGGAGTCCCAGTGAGGGTCCAGCATCCATAGTGTAGTAGAAACCAGTGGCCTTGAACCAGAACAATGACTCATTGCAATGAACACTTGCTAGTAAATATATATGAACAAATGGGTTTCCTTCGTGATTCATGGTGTAACACTACATGACAAGATTTTTACTTGTGTTTTCTTTCTCTTGAATTTTATTTTCTTTTATTTGGGGGGAGCTTGCAAGGGCAGAAGGCAGATAAGAAGGAAATGAATGGGATTGAGATACATGATGTGAAAGACACAAAGAATAGATAAAAAGAAAGTTAAAAAAATGATTCAGATAATAGGGAAGCTTTGTTAACCAATTATCTTTAAGAGGTGGGACCAAGTTAGGGTGTGGCTTTCTGGGACCCGGAGAAAAATGGGTGCATGGCCCAGGTGTTCTCTCTTTCTCTCTCTCTGTGGTTCCCTCTCAACACAGCTGAGCTTGGACTTCTCGTTCCTGTCTTGTGAGTTTTTCCCTTATAATAAAGAAAAATATAATTGCTTTATCTTTTAGCTAGCGTGGTTATTTTCTGAATCGAGCTAACTTCTACAGTTGGCACACGAATCATGGGGCTCAGGTCTCCAGTGGCTCTAGGAAGTCACCGTCAGGCTCCATGCTATTCATTTGGGTATAGAATTTCCACGCAGTGGCCCTGAGTAGCCGCTAACTGCAGTCCTTCATATTTTCTCATTAAACACCTCAGAGCCGCTCCAAGTCCTCATGCATGTGTGGCTGGCTTCTGGTGTAATTTACACTAAATAATTGTTTTTAATCTGAGCATATCCTTCAACATTTAACAATAAAAATCAAATTCAAGCTGACCACGTGGCTACAAGTGCACCACCACACCTACTGGCAGGTAATGGTTGTTGCACCTACTCTAGCTTAAACTCAACCACAGGTAAGATATATAATTTAAAATGTAGGTTATAAATTTGTAATTTAAAAGAGCAAGATTACTGACAATTTAACAATCCAGGAGTTCAACAGCTTTTTTACTTATGTATGATGTTTTGCAGGGTTTATATGATTTCCCTCCTACATCCCTCTATTTGATTTGGGGGATCAGCTTTGTCCTTCATATTTTCTCCTTAAAACATGGTTTGATAATAGGGTTGGAAACACCATTTAGGGGTTGTTGATTATTACTTGTATAAGGGAGAGGGTTGGGCTATATAGGCTCAAAAAAAAGGATAATACTAGTGGGTAATACAGTGAATACTTACGAGCTATTATTTATGGATAATTTACATTGGTATAGTTTTTTTGTATCCTGATACAAGTTCAAGTTATATTTGATATTTCTGTTTACAATATTTGTACATCTATGCAAAGTTATTCTGTTAGATTGTATGTATGTATGTCTATACCTCTGTTTAGAACATTGTGTATAGTGATACAACTTTTAGGATATATGTTTTTGTATTGCATTATATATTATTCTTACCTCTGATCAAGATCTTATGCATTGTTTACATTTTGAGGTCATTGTCCTCATTTGCTGCACATTTGTTTACAGATTATTTAATATTCTGAAATGAAGTCTTAGTGTTTAAGTTATACAGATATTAAATATTGTAGGTCAATAGTTGTTTATGTTTGTTATACATATAGTCAGATTAATTAGGTTCTTTAGATACATAGAGATTGTATTCTGCCTAGACAGGTAATCTTCAACCACTTCAAGGATCTGTAGAACATGGCATTTAAATAACTTAGGGTTCTGTTGACATGAGACATGATTGCTCCTCAGAGCACTAATCTATTCCTGAGAGAATGTTGAGCACCAAGGACACTCCACTTGGAGTTTGTTTTCTTCTTGGGACAATTGGCCTTTGGGCAAGGAATTGTCCATGCCTCAACCATCGACAAAGTACATGGTATCTAGACTGGATAAGCAGGACACAAAGAAAAGGACTGCCAAACTTGCTAAGACTGGGTAAGATGGTTCTGAAAAATTCCCTCCCTCTGAAAATGGTCTGTCAGTTATGCTAGGCCTTAGCCAAAGTTGGCTGCTTCAATGTTGCAAATGAGACTTTGGGTGATTTCTCAGGTAGTCAATTGTCTCTGTCATATATTGCTTGCTTTGCAAGCTGCTTGATTGCACTTCCTGCCTACTCAAGTAATATTATCTCCCTTCTCAGGCCTTCAGTGGGGTTGAAGATTAGAAGTCATAGTTACCTTCCTCTTATGATTTAGCCAAGCTTATTTCTGATGCAAGACGTAGATTCTTTGGAATAGAATGTTTATTAAAATCTTTATCATGTGTTCCTTGCTTAATATTGTTATTTGTACTTTTATACTTGATATTGTTCCTATTGTATATAATTTGGTATTAGGTTTGGATCACTCTTGTTTAGACAAAAAGGGAAGGTGATGGGGAAGCTTTGTTAACCAATTATCTTTAAGAGGTGGGACCAAGTTAGGGTGTGGCTTTCTGGGAGAGGGGGTGGGGGCATGGCCCAGGTGCGCGCTCTCTCTCTCTCTCTCTCTCTCTCTCTCTCTCTCTCTCTCTCTTTCCCTCACAGCACAGCTGAACTTGCACTTCTTGGTCCTGTTTTGTGAGTTTTTCCCTTATAATAAATAAAAATATAATTGTTTTATCTTTTAGCTAGCCTGGTTATTTCCCAAATCAAGCTAATTTTTACATTCAGAGGCCTGTTAGGCAGTGGTGGCACACACCTTTAATCCCAGCACTTGAGAGGCAGAGGCAGGTGGATTTCTGTGAGTTTGAGGCCAGCCTGACCCAGGATAATCAGGATTACACAGAGAAAAGCTGTCTTGAAAAACAAAACAGAACAACAACAAAAGGCATTCTGAAGCCAGAAGCCAGGTTTTCCATTCTGACCGTGACTAATCTTTGTGAGCATCACCATTTCCCAAACACACATAGACATAAAACCAGAACTTTGAGAAACAAAGTTACTTTCTTAGTTCAAAGATTTCTCTGATATTTACTGGCCACGGTTGTGTTTTCTTCCTTTGCCCCATTACCCCTAAGGCCCCCACAGTCAACCTCTTTTCCACACAAACTATGCCACTAGAGGGCAAAGGTTTAACCGGGACATAGATAGATGAAACAGGAACCAAGAAAAACCACAGTTAAGATTCCCGAATGCTTTCCTAGGTCTGCCAAGTGTGCAGCAGAGACTACTAAATTTACCCCCACACACTTCTCCTCATCAGATACGAAGTTAGCCTCACACACACTAAAAGAAGACATGGGATTCCTGAATTAGAAACAAAGGGTTTTATTACTCCCACCCACAGCAAAAATAATCATTTCAGGTTTTCTCGTGTTGCTTTTCTAAGTTCCAGTCCCCACGCGACTACACAGAGGCCAGAAGATACCTGCACACATGAGTGTAGTTTCCAGGCAGGATGTGTACTCTGCCTGTCTTCATAGCCAGTAAAACGAATTTTGGAAATCAGGGCCATTTTTCCCAGCGTTCTCTTCGAAGGGCGTTAGAATGAGAAGCAAACTGAAGAGCGACCATTGCGGGTTGATCCCCATTCTCAGCTTCAGCTCTGACCTCCATCCTGGCCTGAGAGCACAGAGCATCTGCCACTTCAGGCTCAGGTGAAACACTTGGAAGGGGTGATGGGAGACTGCATCACCCTGAGATTAGCCAGCAGGACGAGTCCTAGTTCCGGCACAGACTCTCTCTACTGGTGGAATGTGTTTCGCTTTTTCCATCGCTAGCCAAACCTGGTGTGCCTTCCTAAAGAGAGAGGGGGAGTCCCAGAAGATGGGGCTCAAAAGAAAACAGCTCTCCAGTGAAGATTACTGCTTTTGATGCAGATGAGAATGGCTGAAGATGAGGACCTTTGGGGCGGTGGGGGGGGGGGGATGATTTTCAACTTCATTTTGCCCAGTTGCCTTCGTCCATAGAAATATGAAAAAAGTGTTAGAATTAAACATCTTGACTTGAAAATCTGCTATATTTCATGAGCCTGGGCACAACCAAGACAAATTTGGAACTACAGCCCACCTTGGCAATCAGTGGTTTTTTTTTTTTTAAAAAAAATAATTGATACTGATAAAATTGTAGAAAAAAATTTTCATTAGATCTTAAAATAGCAATAATTTATCCTGTTGCCCTAAGACTACACCAATCTTTTGGACTATCCCATCACTTATATTATAGCAATGTTCATCGCCAAATTTTGTATGAATTATTAGAATGTGTGAGTAACATAAGGCCTCTAGATATCTTCTCAATCATAAAAATTTTTGTCCAAAGAATTATCAAGTCAGCAGATTACTTTCATGTTGATAGTTTTTCGCCTATTTTTGCTATTACAATATGTTTAAAGAGTCTGTATACCACAGAAATCAATCAATACTAATTTTTATATGATGAGATGCATATACAAAGATTCTTTAACTTTAAACAGACATTTACTAATGATAGTTTAAAATGAGAATTACGAGCAAGCATAAATTTTGTCCCAGGCCTAATAGCCTTCCTGAACTATTCACAACGAAGGTGTTAAAACAAACATCTTGCTAAATTAGCCTTAGAGGAAGTTTATCTCGAGTGTGTGTGGTGTGTATGTGCATGTGCCTGTGCCTGTGCCTGTGCCTGTGTTTGTACGTGTGTGTGTGTGTGTGTGTGTGTGTGTGCATGTGTATGTTAGACTGGTGCGGGCACAGCCTCACTGCTCAGAGCACTGAAATTCTGACCCAGTTTCCAAACACATGATAGGGAGTACGGCTGCTTTAAACTGCTGCTGTATTAGAATATTTTAGTCAGGGAGCTAGAAGAGTACCCTGAGCAAAAGCAGGGACTGCTATTTTGAAAGCTATCAGATGAATAGATGGGTAGGGAGAAGCTAGAAGCTTTGACTAGGTGAAATCACCCTCAGGGAGTAATAGCAAGGTTCCCTGATCTCCAAGGCCTTTGAGTCCTGGCATTCCCTGCTGTTCTCTTTGGCTTTTCCAGCCCTCTTTGCTACTTTTTTTCTTTCTTGAAGAGAGGAGCCTCACTCCCCACCTCCCTCCCTCCCTCCCCCACCTCCCTCCCCCTAACCTACACTCCCCACCCCCCCCCCACACACACCCACTCCTTTTCTCTGCGATTTATACCCACTCCCTTCCTGTAACGTATATTTTCCTTCCAGACCACCTAGATCCTGTTCCCTCATTTTTGTGGTCTTGAATCAAGTGTAACTGGTTAGGTATTTTGTTCTCCGTGATGCTTAAACTTGCTGGTTTTGTTTAATATTCTACTTCTTTATTTTATAGCTATTTGATGATGATATTATCTATCACTTCTTTACAAAAAAATGCAAGCCACTTGAAGTCAGAAAATTTTGTGGACTGGAGAGTTTAAAACGGCTTTCAGACATGTAAGAGGAGACCAGATCTATGACCTGAGCATGAAAATGAATCAAGCGGATAAGCTCTAAGATGCTATCAACATGCCGGGAGCAATCTCTAGGCAGGCGCCCCTTCTGAAGGCTGTAAGGCTGTACAGTCACAGCAGCTAAGATGAGCAAAGATTCCCAAGGGAGGCAGCAAGCAGAGCATCCGCCGCCGAGAGATTACAAACCCACTGGAGAGACTAAACAAATTCTGTGTGGAAAATCATAGTCTCGATCCACAGAGCAATATCACAGGGCGAGGAATTAAGTTCACGTAGCTACTCTTGAAAAGTGGTGAGTCGGGGCTCTAGCATAGAAGAACCTGTCAAACAGAAACGCATCCATGTGAACCTGAACACGGTGTAACCCTTAGGGGCCCTCTCGTACATGGGACATGTACACACGGAGACACTTCATCATATATATATATCCAGAAGGTATGGTCAGGAAGGCGCACCCGTACAATTAAATGTCTCAGCAAATGCTTTGTTCCCCGGATAAACACAAGTCCACTGAGTAGCAGCAGTGCTGGCAACTCAAACCATGGCGAGGAAATTGAGAAGAAGTAGGAGGTAATCACTGAACTGGGGTCTGGCCGCCACCTGATGAAAACCAATTACATCTTGTAGAGGTGGGAAGTGCCGGAGCGAGATGAAGCCACCTGGGATGCTGTGGTCCTTCCCCGGCACTGCCCATTTCATTTCTTGTTGCATGCCCCCTTTACATTTTAAAACTCCCCCTCTAATTTCTGAGATGGGTAAGTAGCCCCTGCCCTCAGAGGGAAGCCCATAAAGGTGATTATCAATCGAAGAAATCGGGAAGGAACCTGTGTCCTTAGTCGCTTGCTGACTCATTGTGTGAGCTCGACCACAAAAGCTTCCAAGTTCTCTGGAAACGGAGCCGCCACACAAAACAGAGGCTTCTCATGGTCACGTTGGCTGCTGCTTTGTCTAAAAATAAATCCCAGCTTTACTTCTGATGACTCGAGGCTGCGGTTTCTCCCCCCACTTTCTCTATTTCTATTTTTTCTTCCTCCCACTCATTAAACCTTCCAGTAAAACAATAAACTAGTTCACGGAGGTGGGATAAACTTGAATTCCAAAATAGAAAGACGTGCCTTCATAAACCTGCCTCTGATTAAGAGTCCAGCATGTTTAGATAGTAAAGTACTATGCAAATATTGGAAGAATATTCCATTTTTCGCCATCGCCCTAGAAGGCCTTGTATGCGTTGAAATGGCTATTTTACAGGACTCTGCGACCAAACTACATATGACCCAGCACACAGTGAATTTGACTCTATAATGAAGCCGTTCATGACACTCATTTCTCTTCGTTTTGCAGTTTAGGAGTAAAAACTACTTCACAGAAGAAAGAAAACTCAGAATGAGCTTAGTGCTATTAATATGTTAAACTCTATTATAGTGTATAAATACATAAATATAATACTTACAGCTACACTGTATTACAGTGTATACATACATAAATATAATACTTACAGCTACACTGTATTACAGTGTATACATACATAAATATAATACAGCCACACTGTATTGCAGTGTATAAATATATAAATGTAATCATTTACTCAGAGCTGCGCTGTATTACAGTGTATAAATACAGGAATATAACCATTTACTCCAAGCTACATTTTGTATTATAGTGTATAAGGATAATTATTCACTCATATATGCATAGTATATACAGGCTTTCATTCATAAATTGCATATTGTTTGAAACAGTGTATACATTGAAATGTTTGGAGTGGAATACTTAAAGGATGAATTAGGGTTAAAATAGTTAAAGGATGAATTAGGGTTAAAATAAATACTCCTTTTAAATATGTTGCTAATAACCAGGGCTCTAAGTTTTACAGGTCAACATAAGCGTGAATGGAGGTTCACCTTTAATGGCGATGAATCCCTGTGTCAAGATCCCTCTTTGTAATGACAAAGCTTTCTGTCAAATTCTTCTTGGGCGATATTAGACCAATGTCTGAAGCTCAGCAGCATGCTGTCAGAGTTCCCCACTGGGAAGTTCATTTTGTTGCCATCTTTCCCTCTGCTCCCTCCTATGTTGCAATATATTGCGAGTTTCATTGTGGTTTACTGTGCATTCTTTGAAAGATTAGTTCTAAGTGTTTTGTGATAGTTCGTTAATTAAAACTACATCATCTAATCCTTGACTCCTGTTTACAAAGACGCCAGTAAATGTTGCAAATCGTACATGCCAAATAACCCTGAGTGAAAAGGATCCTTTTGACTCTGGGTGGAGGTGATTCTCTCCTGTTATATAATTTCTGATGTACAGACTCACCCGTGATAAAACTGTTCAAACTGTTAAATGTGACATGTACTTATTACCAGGAAGACTTTCAAATGTAACATTGCCTCATTTTTGAAAACAAACGTTGCCGATTTACGGTATCAAGGCTGATTTTCAGATACCTGTGTTCAAAATATTAAGTGGGAATAGAACTGTACAAATAAGACTGGCTGACCTTGCCCACTCAGGTGACAAGAGTCCAATGTCAGATTTCACTTTCGTCAAGATTTGTTCTCATTTCTGCCACCTGTTGGCATTGATCTTTCACTGGTGACATCTTTCAAGGAGGTGAAAATAGGTTACTTCTTTGGTGCATGGTGCACGCAACAAGCGACAAAAACATGGACGAGCTTAAGATGCCTTATTCTTAGTGAAAGAAACCATCCATGAACGAGGATGCACCCTAAGGTTCTATTTATAAGATGCTCTGGAAACGGCAGACTAACCCATCGTGACAGAAACAAAGTACAGGCTGCTCTCTCAAAGTGTGAGGAGGAAGGGCTGACTGGGGAGGCTAGCCTAGGAACTTCTTCAGAATGAAAACATTCTACTTCTTGGCAAAGATATGGATGATGTGGGCGTATGCATTCCCAGAATTCCTTGATATTAAAAAGTGAGATCTACAGATTTCATTGTATGGGATAAAAAAGTTATATATTATATTGGGGTATTCATTATACCATGATAAAAATGTAAGAACTTCATAAGTCATTTGTAGTAATGAATTTATCTAGGTCTTACGATACCTTATAAAGTCAGTTAGCTGCAATGAAGTTAAGAGGCGGCTATTAGAGCCTGCGCATTACCGGAGTAAAGCATTTATAACATTAAGTGTCATTTCATTGCGTGTTAACTAAAGAACAAGTACCGCACTATTGCTAACCTACAAGGAAGAAAAACACTTATGCAGAGCAATATCTGAGTACTTTTCCCAAATGCAAATATGCAACAGATGAAAGATCCAAATTTGATTTTCATATCTTTCTGACCATGGAGCCTAGCCTTCAACCATCAGGGCAAATCCAGCTTCTTCTTGGAGAATAACGTGAGTCATCCAGTCTTTCCAAGGCTACAATGCACAGCAAATATTTATTCCGCGTGCACCCTATCGTAGGAAGAATGTCGTTGCCTGTCATTGTCTACCTAGAATTATTATTCCTGTCTTCCTTACATATGAGGAGTTTAAGGCTCAGAGAAGCTTCAGAGTAAGTCACAGAGTGAGCAGAAGGTCTCAGACTGTGTTTTAGAACAGGGAAATCTAAGGCTGCTTGTTCTACTGTCAGTGCTTTACCAGACTCAGGAGTAGGAGATTTTAAAATCATAGATTCTAGACTCTGTATTCAGTTTTTTTCTTTAAAAAGAAATCATATCCTAGAGTAATTTGTAAAACTAAGACCAACAGTAATGCTAAAAAAAATTTACTATCTGTCCCAATATTTCCCTGCTTTTTCAATGAGACCCCCCCCCCCCACCATCCACACTTAAAACTCTATGCATTTGTTTTATTTTTACAAACTGAGCTGAGGCAAGACCTCTTGTGGTCAGCAGACAGATGGGAGTCAACACCCACAGATCTTGGTTTTACTCTTGAGTCTGCTGCCACCTGTTTGAAAGGTTGGGTACAAAGTCAGGGACACCCGGGCACTTCAGCATTTGTAATATTAGAACTGAGCTTCTTTAAGATCCAGTCATGTTCTGGCATTCTGTAAGCTGAAATCCATTTCCTATGTTAAATTCTGCGATTCTCTTAAGTACCTGGGAAGACCCCAAATTGTCACATGATCAGTTTTACCCTTTTGAATTGCTGAAGGTAAATATACAAAATGGCTTATTATTCAGCGATATTTTCTAGGGAGCCTAGAGATTCCAGTCATTCATAAGCAAAGTGATTTGCCAAAGAAATCCAGGTCTTTGTCTACTTGAGAAAAAAACTTAATGAGTGCAATAGTACTATACTTCATACCTAACTGTGTGATGTCTACAGCACTGCACATCTACAGATGTGTTCAAAAGAAGCCCTGTGCCTTCCAGGAGATGTCACAAGGCTGATTATATGTGATAAGCAGTGTGTGCACTAAGTACTCATATGCTCAGGGGGCCACAAGGTTGGATGTCACTGCTCTTGGGACACCTTCATCTAACTTAGCAGAGTGATATTGTGCTATCACAAAGGTACTTCTTTGAAAATGCCTCAGGAATAAAGATGGGGACTTTAAACATGGCTGTGTTAGGAGGGGAAGACCAACCATGGTGTGTGGCATTTAGAGAAAACAAGAAAACAGATATGATTTGTCAAACTGGGAGAACAAACACAGATGTGGAGTGGGTGAGAATGGAAGAGAGGGTTCAGAAGAGAGGTAGAAAGATGGAGGAGCCAGGAGTTCCAGGAATTGGCTTAGCAGCCTCTATCCGCTCCTGCCCCCTGAGAGGACCTTGTAGTTCTGTCTTCCCTAAAATTTCATACAAATAGAGCATGTAGCATGCAGTGTCTTGTATGTAGCTATTAACATAGTATGATTCTTTTGAGATTTATGCTCACTGTTTGCAATATTTTTAGGTTTTAAAATAGCCTTGGCTCTGGCATTCAAGGACAATGTGACACTGCTAATATTTGTAAGTTTTGTTTAATTATACAACTTCTTTTCTACCAACACCATGAAGTATCTCCAGATCATCAGGTGACAGATATCCATTTGTCCGTCTGCTGTCTTACGTTTCCTCAAGAAAGAAACATTCCAGCCTGCAGGGGAGCTCATTAAGCAGGAAGGTAAACAACCCCAAATAGCTTCAGGAAGTCCCTGAAACTGACCAAATTCACTAGGCTCCTCCCTCTAAGAGCAAGCAATAAAAGCTGAGAGTCCCTCTCAGGCAAGTCAAGCAGCAAAGAGACCCCACCAAAGAAGACTCTGAGACCCGACCAAGACCAAACGCCTGGAAGAAGCAGAAACCAGTCCAAGCTGCCTCAAAGTGATTTAGACCAACTGAGTCCCTTGGAAAGGACACGTTCCCACCCACTGAGCAGCCTGCAGGCTGTGCAGTGTGCTCCAAGTTCCCAGCTTTTATGGACTGTCGCTCATGCTGAGGTAGGCTTTGGTGATGCAGCTGCCTTTGAGTAATTTTTCCTCCTATAAGTAACCCCTCGCCTCTATTCCTGTAAATAACCCTAAGAAAGCTCATGGTTCACTAAATTGGGCCTTGGTGGTGTTCATACTTCGGTCTGTCATGGAGACCCTATCTGGGGTGACGTCTCTCCAGGAAAACTTTTGTCACACAGCATCCCTCATCTGCCCTGTCCTGATCTCTTTTGTATCTTCTCCTAAAAAGGAGTAAACAATGAAGATTGTTTAAGTGAGATGCATGTGCTGTTATCTCAGTGCTTTGATGGTCTGCCCATCTCCTTTGAAGCTAGGCATGGCCCCCTGACTTTGTTGGCTAATGGGTTATAAACGGTCATGATGTATATTTCTTCCCGAGAGGTATCTGAAGGGCTCTTTCTTCCTCCCGCTTAAGTGTTCTCAGGAGCATTTGTAAGGCTAGGTTCTGATCTACACGTGAGCACAATTAACAGGTAGTTGTGCCAGCTTGTGCCGAACATGAAACACCAGTAAGAAATGACACATCACAGCCATTTATGATGGCTAATCTTGGCTGTCAACATGACTAGATTATATCTGAAATTAACTAAAGTCCCAACACCTGGACACACCTGTGAAGGATTTTCTTGGTTAGATGATTTGAAGGGGAAGGCCCACCCTAAATCCAGAGCCTTTTGACGTGGGAAGACCCACCCAAACCCTGGACCACACCCTCGAGTGGCAGCCCACATAAAAAGGAAGAAGGAAGCTTTTGCTTTTGGCATGCTTGTTCTCTCTCTCACTGGCAAGTTCATCTACCCTGTTCCTGATCCAGTCCTTTGCTGGTGTTAGAACCTCTTTCTTTAGGGTTCCAGTGTGGACTGAAGACTTTCAGCTTTCTAGGACTTCCAAAGGTACTTGGGACTACTGAGACATCAGTATAGTGGACTGAACAATACTGGGTCCTTGGTATTTCCTTCGGGAGACAGACATTATTGAATTACTAGGACCACAGCCTGAAAGTCACTCACATACATACATACATACAGACAGACAGACATACATACATACATACATATCCTGTTGGTTCTTTCATTTAGAGAACCCTTACTAATATGCCCCTGATATCTTAAAGTTGCTCTATTATATAACTGAAAGAACAGGCAGGTGAAATGCCTGCATGGATGAAACTGAATATATTTTCTTCCGAGGATTTATTTTCTTTTCTTTCTGTCTTCTTCTACAGCTCCATCATAAACTTCTCATTTTAACCATTATCTTGAGATTTTTATTGACCGACTAAAATGTATTCATTTATTGATGCACTGCACTGTATTTCTCCTCTGACAAAGATGGCCATTCCTCAAAGGGGCCGTGTCCTTTTCTACACAGCATTAGATTTCAGACTAAGATAGATACCCCATAATTTGTCCACAGAGAAACAAAGTAATCAGCCATATTTGTCTCTGCAGCCTCGACTTCATAGGCTCATGACTCTCTTTGATGTCTTCTTCATGAAGTCTTCCTCCAACATAATTGGGCTACCTCTTCCAGCTCTTTGACATGGACATGGAGCTGTGACCAGTTGTTGCCAGTAACAGTGGGATATAATTTTTCAGGTGAAGGTAGTCAAGGAGAAATGTTTGCTTATATGTTCTTATTTCCCTTGTTTTAATGGTTGATTGACGTGGAGGACAAAGACCTAGAATAAGACAGGGCTACTAAAGGGAAGTGATGGAGGAAGGTCATTGGCTAATAAAGGAACTGCCTTGGCCCATTTTATTGGTTAGAGGATAGGTGGGAGGAGTAAACAGAACAGAACACTGGGAGGAAGAGGAAGTAAGCTCAGACTCGACAGCTCTCCTCTCGGGAGCAGACGCCTGAGAGAGACGCCATGCTCCTGGCTCCTGGGCAGACGCACGCTATGAAGCTCCAACCCAGGATGGACATAGGCTAGAATCTTCCCGGTAAGCGCACCTAGGGGCACAACACAGAGGATTAGAAATGGGCTAAATTAATATGTGAGAATTAGCCTAGAAGAGGCTAGATAGAAATGGGCCAAGCAGTGATTAAATGAATACAGTTTGTGTGTTGTTATTTTGGAGCATAAGCTAGCCAGGTGGCTGGGGTGCCAGGGATGCAGCCCTGCTGCTCCTATTACTACAGGGAAGGAACCTGGGTCTGTGAATGACAGAATGGACACTCGTTCACTCACTTCCTGTTCCGCTGACCCGCACCAGGATCAAGAAGTAAACCCTTGTTTTTTTAAACAGCTGAGATTGCATATCCATGTCTCATAAAAGATGTTAGCTACTCTGAATAGTAGGAAACCAAGTTGCTTAACAATGCTTTGAGAGTACAATTTAAAGTGCTATAGATCCCGCATTTCAATAATCTCTTAACACATATATGCCACAGGCATCTGCTCAGGGCAGTGACCATGGCACTACGGTCTTTAAAAAAAAAAAACACATTGATGCCAACATTTCTAAAAGAGTGGGTGGGTGTGGTGATCTGAATAAGAATCATATAATTGAATGTTTGCTTTCCACTTGGTAGAATTATTTGGGAAGGATTAGGGAGCATGGCTTTGTTAGAGGCGGTGTGTCTGGGGGTGGGCTTTCATTTTCTAAGCCCCCACCATTCCCAGAGGGAGTTAATTCTCCCTCCGCCTGTGTCTGTGGATCAAGACGTGAGCTTTCAGCTATTTCACCAGTGTCATGGCTGCCTGTCTGCTGCCATGATGGATACGGACTCTACCCCCTGAAACTGTAAACCCCCAAATTAAATGCTTTCTTTTAAGCTGCTTTGGTCACGGTGTTTGGTCTCAGCGATAGAAAAGTAATCAAGGCAATAAGCAACTCTGGAGGATGGGGCAAAGTGATGTTTTGCATTTTCATACTTATATCCTTTGAATATATATTCCAAGTCTGCAAGGGTAGTGACTGAAAATTTGTTTTACAATGAAAATGGCTATGTTTTTTAAAGTGAGCATTTTCAAATCACCAAATAAACAATAGTGAGTAGATGTTAAAATATATTAAGTAACAACCCCTGCAAATGAGTCAACAATGTGTCAGTAGCTGTGTAGAGGGAACCAAGGAGACGGCCTAGTCAGTAAGGTGCAACACAAGCGTGAGGACCAGAGCTCCATCCCCACCATCCAAGCCAGATGTGGCATGAGCCTGCAATTCCTGTGCTGGGGAGGTGCTGTGCAAAGCCAGATGTGGCACAAGCCTGCAATCTCTGAGGAGGTGGACACCAGAGAACGCCAGGCACTTGCTGGCTAGCCAGTTTAGCCAAATTGGTGAGCTTCAGGTTCAGTGCGAGATTCAGTCACAAAACAGATAATGGCGAGCGAGTGACTGAAGACCTTCCGTGTCTGTCTCTTGCATCCTCATGGGCACACGCACATGCATGTGCACTCACATGTGAACAGCCATCCACAGATTGATAGGGAAGAACAAACTAGTGCTCTCTGAGGAAATGCCAGAGCAGTTTAAAGCCTGATGTTTATGGCATTTTATATGCATCCTTACTCCTACAAGTTGCTTGTGGACCTTGCTCCTCAGAACCCGTTCTCACGCCACTTCAGTCTAACTTCCTCTCAAGCAGAATTTAAGCTTTCGTGATCCGGTACCACTGTCTTCCCGGAGCCCACATGCTTCGATTTGTACTTAATTACACAGAGGGTCAACAAGACACCCGCTCAGGGACAACCGTTCATCAAAACAGCCACACCTGGATATCTCAGAACCAGTGAGATCAAGGAAGGTGTCTTCCAGAACCAGTCAGTAAAAGCAGGATGTGCCCACGTTCTCCTACCTCATGCTTCTCTGAGTCCTGTTTGTTCAAAACACAGGATAAAGTCTTTGGGTTTCCTAGCCAGCTGCTGGAAATGGAAATGCCTTTGTTCTAGAATGGTGGGTGCCAGAGTTTGACCTGCTGAAAAGGAAACCTGCTAAAAGGGACGGTGCTTAGATCGGCCCTTGTTGCTCCTGTCCTTGAAGGGCAACCTCGGCAGGTTGGCTTCAGGTAAGATGGAAAACAGGCTCATGGTGATGGTTGTTCTTATGAGTCAGTCTTTCTGGGTCACTGCTCCCAGGTTTTCTCCTCCCCACCCCCTCGTGTGTGTGTGTGTGTGTGTGTGTGTGTGTGTGTGTGTATACACACATTTGTAGGTAGGTATACACACGTGTGTGGGAGAACATGCATGTGTGTGAAGGCCAGAGCTTGATATAGAATCTCTCTCTCTATTGCTCTTCGCCTTAGTTTTGGAGACTAAGTCCCTCATTGAACTACGAAGTCACTGATTTATCTAGACTGGTTAGTCAATGACTTCCTACATCTGTCTCCACCATCCCAGCTGTGGGTTTACAGATGTGTGCCACTGTGCCTGGCTGCTGGGGATTTTTTAATTAAAACTTTATTTTATTTTTGATTTTATTGAGCTCTACATTTTTCTCTGCTCCCCTCCCTGCCTCTACCCTCCCCTTCAACCCTCTCCCAAGGTCCCCATGCTCCCAATTTACTCAGAAGATCTTGTCTTTTTCTACTTCCCATGTAGATTAGATCCATGTGTGTCTCTCTTAGGGTCCTCATTGTTATCTAGGGTCTCTGGGATTGTGATTTGTGGCCTGCTTTTCTTTGCTTTATGTATATAAACCACTTATGAGTGAGTACATGTATAATTGTCTTTCTGTATCTGGGTCACCTCACTCAAAATGATGTTTTCTAGCTCCGGCCACATGCCTGCAAAATTCAAGATGTCATTATTTTTTTTTCTGCTTTGTAGGTTTCTGGGGATTTTAACTCCATTTCCTATACTTGTCTGGCGAGCATGTTATAGATCAAGCCATCTCCTTAGTGCCTAGGTTCCTATTCGTTGTCCCTTGAGTCACGTTTTGTAACGAGGTTGGGGTATGGGATATCTGGGTACACTGGAGTTTTTCTACAGTTATTAAACAGAGAATAACTGGTCATGCAATAGCAGCAGCCAACTCGGCCTCCTCCTCTTCCAACTTAGTAAAGATCAGCTAGGTGTCAACACACGTTTTGCTATTGTTAATGCCAAAACAGTTGTGCCTATTGCTTGGCCTCTTTGACTAATGGCCAAGATGGAAGTTGCTTATAACTTGTAACAGACAACAATTGCCAGGCCCTTTTCTGTTCCCAAAATGGATCAACTGTCTCTGAAAAAGATTGCTATAGACACGGGGTATGGTGGCTCATGCCTTTAATCCCAACACTCAGGAGGCAGAGGCAGGCCAGCCTGGTCTACAGGGTGAGTTCCAAGACAGCTTGAAAACATGTCTTGAACCCTGCCCCTACCCTCCTGACAAAAAAAAAAGATTACTATAGAAAGTAGACAAGAAAAAATGAGTAAAAGTGGTCTAGATTTCTTTTCTTGAATTTGTTTTGACATCTGTGTGATGTTTGTATGCCAGGTATCTGTGTGTATGTGTGTGGGACAGCACATGTGAAGGAATAAAGAGGGTAAGGAGTGATTGGGGATTTGAATGTCATACACTGGCCCATAAAACTTATGGTAGACATGGAAATAGAAGAGAAAAATTCACGTTGGTCTGGTGATGCGTCAGTGCTTAAGTGGACTTGCCACTCAGGGTTGAAAACGTGAGTCCAGTCCCTGCAATCTACATAAAGGAAAGCAACGATGAAGGAAGGACCTGGTGGGAGGTGAGAACTGGTCTCTCAAACAAGATGGAAGGTGAATATTGACCTCTATGCACGCGTGAGTACTGACCTCCATGCATACATGAGTACTGACTCCATGCGTGCATGAGTACTGACCTCCATGTGTGCATGAGTACTGACCTCCATGTGTGCATGAGTACTGACTCCATGCATGCATGAGTACTGACCTCCATGTGTGCATGAGTACTGACTCCATGCATGCATGAGTACTGACCTCCATGTGTGCATGAGTACTGACCTCCATGCGTGCATGAGTACTGACCTCCATGTATGCGTGAGTACTGACCTCCATGCATGCGTGAGTACTGACCTCCATGCATACACCACTTCACAAGCATGTGCACCACCCCCACCCCATACTTTCTTGTTCACAGGCATACCACACACACAAAGGTTTTTAAATTTGTTCATTTGGAGAATAAAATGTGCATAATTATGTGAAATTCTGGTTTAGAAACCAGTTAGCAACAAATACCTATTTATTTCTATTTGTATTCAAATTATAATTATTGTAAATAATGTGATATTCATTATATAAGTAATGATGATAACTATTATGTAATAAATTTAATTACATTATTACCTCCCTAAGATAAAGAAGCCCAATTTACAACATAGTTTCCCACAAAGGGTTTGGTGTTATGTTTTTACCACCTTCCAAATACAGCTTTTTTGCAAAATCGATTGTTTGTCGCTGCTATTCATCTTAAGAGGTGCTGATTTTGATTCACATATACCCATTTTCTAAGTATTACATAGTAACAGATTTTCCGTATCTCTTTGAAACTGTCTCATTAGAAGAAAATATCCATCTCTTGACGTGCCTCGTGTTTCTCCTATATCATAAGACTTTCCTTGTCACCCTTCAATACATCACTTGTCAGCAATATTCTAGCTTAACCTGCTCTCCTCACCACCAATGTCTTTAGATTTCCCCATTTCCTAGTCATTGTTTTCTACAGTAAAGTCAAAATAACAGTAGATGACCGTAATAGTAAGGGTTCTCTAGAGTCTCAGAACTTATGGAATAAAACTCTTTCCATATAAAGGGATTTGTTGGAACAACTTACAGGCAGCAGTCCAGCTAATCCAGCAAAGGCTGGCTGTGAATAGAAAGCCCAAGAATCCAGGAGTCACTCAGTTCACAAGGCTGGGTCTCTCGGTGGCCTTCTGTGTCTGCTGCAATCCCTAAGAAGTAGGCTCTGATTCCAGTGAAGGGATGGACTTGCTAGCAAGGAGAGAACAAGCCAAGAACAAAGGCTTCCTTCTTCTATGCCCTTGTGAAAGCTTCCAGCAGACAGTATGGTCCATATTAACGGTATGTCTTCCTGCCTGAAAATCCAAATTAAAGGTTTGTGTCTTCCAGCCTTCAGATCCAAATCAGAGAAGTATGTCTGTCTTCCCACCTCAAATGTCTGGACTACAAGTAAATGCACCCACTTCAGACCAAGTGGAAAATCTCTCACAGGCGTGCCCTCCATTTCTGGATTGTAGTTCAATCCAGATGTAGTCAAGCTGATAACCAAGAATAGCCCCAGAGGAAAGTTTGAGTATCTGGATCTATTTCTACATTCTACACCATACCTGGCTTGTATAGCTTAGCTGATGATAACAGGACAGATACAATATAAACAGCACACTTGGGTGATCAGTAGAGCCAGGAAAAGCAAGAGATGGTCAACTCATGATCTAGTTAATATTATCATTTAATTTAACATATTTAATTATACCAGTAAAATACCTGTAGTGATGGCTAATTTATGTCACCTTAACTAGTTCAAGGATACCCAAATAGCTGGTAAAACATCATTTCTGTATCCATATGCCTATGAAGGAGTTTGTCTTAGGGTTTTTATTGCTGTGAAGAGATACCATTACCACAGCAACTCTTACAAGGGAAACATTTAATTGAGGAGCTCACTTAGAGTTTCACAGGGTTAGTCCATTATCATCACGCTGGGGAACATGGCAGTGTGCTGGTAGACGTTCTGCTGGAGGGGTTGAGAGTCCTATGCATTGCAGACGACAGGAAGTTGACTGCCTCACTGGGCGGTATCCTGAACATGGGAAACCTCAAAGCCCACCCCCACAGTGACACACTTCCTCCAGGAAGGCCACACCCTCTCCAACAAAGCAACACCTTCTAATAGCACCACTCCCTATGAGATTATGGGAGCCATTTCATTCAAATGATCACAGAGTTTCTGGGAGAGATTAGTTTCTGCATTTGTAGACCGAGTGAAGAAGATTTCCCTTCCCGCAGTGTGGTTGGGCGCCACCACGCTCTCGTTTTAGACTGGGCTTTTTAATCTTCATTGCTCAAAAGCATCACAGCTCCTGATTCTAGTGCCTTCATACTCTGACACTTGCCACACCCTATTGCTCCCAGCAGCCCCTCCCCAGTCCTTAGATCTGGACTTTGCTTTTGCTAAACTATACCCCAGTGCTGTTGTCTACAGCCTGCACACAGCATGTCTTAGCCTTTTTTAACCTCTAAAATCATGGCAGCCATCCATTTCTCTCATATGTGTTCATATCTTGGAGGCTCTCTCTCTCTCCAGAACATTAAGTGAAACACCTGGCTTCTGAGTGTCAAGATTCCTTAGGTCATGTACATGTAAGCAGAGGAGCACTCTGAGGGTCGTGAACATGTAAGCAGGGGAGCACTCTGCAGGTTATAAACATGTAAGTAGGGGAGCACTCTGGAGGTCATGTAAGCAGGGAACACTCTGCAGGTCGAGAACATGTAAGCAGAGGAGCATTCTGCAGGTCGAGAACATGTAAGCAGGGGAATATTCTGAAGGTTATAAACATGTGAGCAGGGGAGCACTCTGCAGGTCATGTAAGCAGAGAGACTTTGAGAGATCTGGATTAACATCTGCCAGAAAAGTAGAGGAAGGGAAAAAAAAATCTCTAAGCTTTTAAAAAAGTCACTTTGCATGTGCTTCTTTGGTGAACTTTCATATTCTGGAACGTTGGTATATTAATAGCCTCCATTACTTTAGAAGTTCACTCTGTATGAAATTTTCAGAGAATAAATAAAAGAAAACCTTCAAAGTTTTCAGTTAGTGCTTCATCTGGGGCAATAAGATCCTCAGAAGTCACATTGGATAAATCCTGCGGTAGGTGAGTTTAAAACAGAAACGTGCCTTCCGGGTTTCTTATTTTCTGCAGCCCAGTAATGATCTGTCTTGGGCTGCACCCCTGTGAATAAACTTGAGGGAGAAAATAGGCTGAGGGGTAAGGTAAGAGACTAAGGCAGGTAAGGAGACTGGAACCTGAGTGAGCAGGACAGGCGGTGAGAGAAAAGAAAGAAAACCATTGCGGCTGACCTTCGCCGTCTGGAATTGCCTGCTTTCCTTAGCCTAGCCATTGTTGTCACAAAACAGTGTGGACACGCGTGTGGGCGTGCTTGGATAAGCTGCCTGAGGTGGTGTTGATCAGAAGGTGTCTGGGTTGGTGAGTGACATGTGACTGTAGACAGAATCTAAAATTGGAAACTTCTCTCTCTCTGCAAGCGATGTCAGATATAACACACACACACACACACACACACACACACGATGAGCTTCAATTCACCCATCCATCCCTCCCCCTGCACATTACACACCCCTCCCTGAGGAGTCTGCCAAAGCATTTTTTGCCCAGAACAAGTAAGAAACGGGCCTCAGAGGTAATTTTAAGACTCCATTTCTGAGGAGGTACGAAACTACTTAAAATTTCTATTTAAGTGCAAGAACTAAGTGACTTTCGTTTCCAGTCATTTGCAAGGATTATACCTGATAAATGGGGTAACCCATGAGGGGTGGGGGAAGGGGAAGGAAGAAGGTCCCCTCTGGTCCACCTGACCACTCTGTAGTTATACCTCACTTTGGTTCTGACACCCCAAGAGGCTCAATGGAGAAGTCACTATGTAGCGTAATTTCTAGATGACTGTAATAGTAAGTACAGTGTCTGTAGCAAACAGAACTAGTAATATCACACACCCCAGACAGTAATAAAAAATAAACTGAATGCTATATAGGAAAATGCTTCTTATCATAAAGTGCTGTGCAAACGTTCATTATAATTATTACCTTCTATAGCAAGAAATTACAGGTTTATTATAATTTAGTCTTTAAGTACGAAAATGACATAGCTATGAGAATGTAATGAAATTCTAGTCTCGGTCATGATTCCGTAGTTCTGTTACTTATATTTCCTTTGTGTTTCTTCTCCCTCAGTTTTGTGGGAACCTGCTGATCAAACATCGACGCTCTTGGCAGAGATTGCTTTATTTTTCTAAGAACTGGGGTTTATGATACCTTCAAATCGCCTCTAAAATGACTTGATTCTATGATTATGTTGTTTTTGAACCATTTCCCGAATCAAGGACTCCCATCTACTCATCTACTGCTGCTTTGAAACTGAATATTTTATCAAAAATATTTGGGGGGAACAACTGAGCAGTAAGGATACCTTTGAAATTGGCCTGGTATCTGAGTTGGTGTCCCGATACTCGAGCAAAGCTCCGTCTGTGGGAACTGGCTCTCCTCAGCCACTGCACTGTTATTGTACACAGTGAACATGATGACCCCGGACATTCAAAAGCTCCTCTCGGAGCTGCCTCTGCGGACCACCGCCTTGTTTTCTTTACTAAAATGTCTGGGGTTATTTTCTTTGGTTCTATATGAAACATGAGATTTCCAAACAGTCAACCTCCAAGTCTTCAAATCTGTTCTCACACCCTGCACATCTTCGTTCCACAACATTTTGTGCCCTATGTGGTGAGTCTTAAAACATGGCAGTTGTCTTGAGAGTTTCGTCTAACTGCAGAAATCAAGCTAACGCACTAAGAGACACACAAGAGACCCCTAAGTCTGGATAGCTATGTATTTAAACTGTCTGTGTCCACTGGACACTGAGTGTCGTTCCCTTAAGGACAAGTCACACTCTGTTACATTAACAAACAGACCTTGTCTCAGTGGTTAGAAAACAAAAGCCTGTATATCATCAGGTCAGTGATGACTGGGAGCTATTCATTGAGCTCACCTCTATGTAATACCTTGGGGTTTAGGCTCCTCCCATCTTGTGAAGCTACCTCTGACTATGTGATTTCTAAAGTTGCTGTGACCAGAGAGGGATGAAGGTGTCCCCAGCTCTGAAATGCCTCAACATGGAAGGGACATGTGTTACACAAATTGTTTCCACAAGGCATTGATCAAAATGAACCAAATAGTCTTAGTCAATTGTTAGTTGGCTGGAAACAGAGGGGAAGACCTGCAGGGGGGGAGCCATCACTGCTTCTAGATGCCCTGCTGCCAATTAAGTCTGATTCCCAGTTTTGAAATAGGATCCTGCTCCTGCTTCATGGAGGAAAGACAAGAGACAATGGCTTCCTTCTTTTGCCTCCAGGTTCCTTATATTCAACATGGACATCCTGAAGATGGGGCTTTCTGTGCTTAGAAATTCACGCTGCTGGTCAGCTCTTCAGCCTTCAACTTTGTTCCTTGAGATGAAATTCAATTCTGGAATCAAACTAATTCCTTCAAACAGCAGTGTTTGTGGGACAAATACAGACTTGGACATTCAAGAACTGTGTTCACTCTTAAATTTTAATAATAGTTAAAACTCACTATCTTTGGTTTGGCTTTTACCAAATTAGCCTGAAATTGCCTTTAATTAATTGTTCTTCTTGGTAGGTAAACTTTCTTTGCGATGTCCCATGCACCATGTGAGCAACTGAAGGAAAGGGACAGGCACAGCCAGAGCCATGGTTCTCAACCTTCCTAATTCTGCGACCCTTTCATACCCTCTCGTACATGTTGTGGGGACTGCCAGTCATTGTCATTTCATAACTGTAATGCTGCTACTGTTATAAATTGAATGCAAATATCTGTGTTTTCTAATGGTCTTATGTAGTAATATGAGCAGCGGGGCTGCGTCCCTGGCACCCCAGCCGCCTGGCTAGCTTATGCCCCGAAATAACAACACACAAACTGTATTCATTTAAACACTGCTTGGCCCTTTAGCTCTAGCCCTTACTGGCTAATTCTGATATCCTGATCAACCCATCTCTAATAATCTGTGAGAACCGGTCTTACCCGGAAGATTCTAGCCTAGTCCATCCTGGGTCGGAGCTTCATGGCGTGTGTCTGCCCGGGAGCGGGGCATGGTGTCTCTCTCTCTGAGGTGGCTGCTCCTGAGAGGAGAGCTGTGGAGTCTGAGCTCACTTCCTCTTCCTCCCAGTGTTCTGTTCTGTTTACTCCTCCCACCTATCTCTAACCAATGAGAGCCAAGCCATTTCTTTTTATTTAACCAATGACCTTCCTCCATCATCAGTCTTAGGTGACCCCTGTGAAAGGGTCATTTGAGCCCCATTATGGGTTGCCACCCACAGGTTGAGAACCTCTGACTTAGAGGGCGGGGCCAGCTCTTCTTCACTCTTCCTTCCTGCTGCTCATGTAATCTTGGGTACCTGTGCAGCCTAAACCAGTTCAGTTTCCTCCCAGCCCTCCTGGCTGATGTCCACCCCTACTGTGAGTCCTCTATCAACTTCAAGCCGTTTGTCACTTAGTGCTGTGACGTGGGACTCCTGAGGGCCTAAGTTCTTCCTTTCGAGTGACGACAACATATCTTACTCATTTCTATGCTCTTGTCTTGGCCTGAAGCAGTGTCATCGGGTACTCCACAGATGCTCTCTGCAATGTGCCAGAACACACTCAAAAGGAGGGGAAAGACAAGAAAACCGGGGGAGTCATAGTGTTCCATGAGGCTGAGTGGTAGACATGGACATTTCTTATAACTTCCTCTCTGCTTTTATGTGTTGGTTTGAAATGATTTATAAAATTTTCATAAAATCAAATAATTCAATGTCTCAGTTAAAAAAAAGAAGCTTCAATGAAACACTTGCTGAGCAGAACCCTGCATTCCAATAGGCCAAACTCCCCACAGTGAAATTATAAATCAGTCCACCAATACTTTTGGCTCCCCGCTTGTAGTATTTTGGGGGTTGGGGGCCATGAGTTCTGTGGGGTTCCAGTCTCTGAACACTCAGTATTCTCAGGTTAGCGAAGTCTCTGGATCCGAGGCTTTGTAACCTTGTCCTTCCTTCTTGTAAAATTCCATTTCCTTTACCCAAATCAGGATGCTTTTCTAACACAACTTCTGTAGATCTCCATGGAATACTATTTCTGTTTGGTTTCATCAACGAAAGCATAACCCTCCTTATATGTGAAATCATTGGTAAAACAAGCTTTTTATTTTAATACAGTTTCTTCTTTATAGGGGTGAAGGTAGTCCTCATATACTTTGTACCTAATACAAACTGCTGTTAATATCTTAACACTGGTACAGTACACAGGACTAGAGAATCACATAAGTACTTACAATTAAATCAAGTCTATATTTCATCCAGAGTTTCTTAATTTTACGCAGCACCTCATCCAGGTCCACCCATTGCATTTGCTGGTCGGGGGAGTAGAGGAAACTCTGAGCGAATGTATGCTGTTGACACAGGCATGTTCATGTTAGGAGCCCCAGAGCCTCAGACTTACAGAGGAGTGGCAAAGCCTCCTGCTTCTGCCTAGCAGTGTGTGTGTGTTCCAGAAGGAAATGGCAAAGCTCTTGATAGTGTGTGTGAAGAAAATCCCACCATAGCTTTCTATCCGCTGGGTATGTCTAGCCTGAAGACCGCTCCCCTGCAGAGATGCTGCCCCTACTGAGATTAGCTAAACCTGTTTCCTAGATCCAGCTGTCCTTCAACAACCCTGCAGCCACCCTTATAAATCACCCTTATCCGCAGGTAACAACCCAACTTCCCTGTTAACTCCATAATAAAGACACACATAGCAAATTGTTGCCAGGGATGCTGACTTTTTTTTTTCCAGCTAAGAGTTTGCACCACCTGATCCCAGCTCTTGTCCCCCGTATCTGTCTGTCTTTTTTTTTTTATTTCTAATTCTTTAGAGGCTGAACAAGGACTTGACAAGATGGTTGTGTGTGAAATAATTTTCTTAATGAAAAACTTAAGTGTGTTTTTCCCTTTCCTCCCTCCCATACAGCCCTCCCTATGGTCCTTCAATATCCTGGCCTCTTTTGTTCACTAATTGCTATTGCATGCATATATGTATTTGTTTGTATATATGTTCCTAAATATAACTTGTTGGATCCATATACTGTTACTCGTGTGTGTGTTTTCAGGACTAACTGGCACTGGCACTAGCACTGGACAAGTGATTGGCGTGCCCTTTCTACCCCGGGGAGGACCACCTCTCCCGCTCCCAGATTTATTCTGTTGCCTGTAGTGCTTTGTGTGGGGTTGAGGCCTCGAGCATGGGTTTTTCCCTATAAAAGAACATTTTGGTTTTTTATCCCTAAGCTACAATATCAACCCAATGTTTTCTCTTAATATTCATACGTAACACCCCACAGAAAATAAATAAATAATAATAAATTAAAAAAAAAATTGAAGATCCAAACCACAGCACCCTGGAAAGTCACGTTACTGCTGTCTGACTAAGAGCCAGGAGCGAGATGTAGGCCAGAGCAGAGAAAGCTGAGGATTCAGGGAGCTGTTTGCAGCTCGCTGGTGTTCGGAGACCTACTTGGCTTAAGCACAGGTTGAATAATCTTGCGAGGCTTCTGAGGCCCAGTCAGCTTCTAGTATGCCAGCCACTCTGTCTTCACCTTGAGATCCTGATCCTGCTTCCACTCTTTCCACCTGGTTGACCAGCCCCTGCTCCAGCAGAGGTAATCCTGGGCCAAGCCCTGGGGTGGCCACGGGAAGGACTGGGCTCATAAAGCAGGCTGCAGATACCCAGGCCTCCTGCGCAGGCGCAATTTACTAAAGCTCTGTTGATGTGCGCCAGAGGACTGCTGACTCCGGAAGAGGAGGGGCCGTGGAAAGTGAGCTGAGAACTGTGTGCCCTGCCAGTAGGCCACTACAGGAGGAAAGAGGAACCACCAAAGAGAACAGTAGTTACTTGGGCTGACAACTCAAAATCAAGCCACATTGGCCCTGAAATCCTGCTGGGAATTAAAATCCCGCAAGGGTGGAAAACTCAGCCTAGAATATGTATGGGTTTTCCTTCAAGAGATTTACCTGTATCTGGGACTTTGAGAGGTCATGCAGGAGCCACTAAGAACACGCTTATGTTGTATTTTGTATTCTTCTTTGTTCAACTGGTCAGCCTACTTGGTGAGTTTGTGATGCTCAAGATAGGAACTCCCAAAGACATTCCCAAACTAATTCTCCAAACTGTATATACGCTATTTAGAAAAGGGCACTTGGACGACATGACTTAGTTAAGGATTTTAATATGGGAGATGATAATAGAGTACCTGTATTAGCCCAAGTTCATCATAAAAGTATTTATAAGAGGGGCGGGAAAACCAAAGGTTGGGAAAAGGCAGTATTATTACAGAAGTAGAGAAAGAGAGAGACTGAGGACACTACACAGCTGGCCCTGAAAATAGAATCGACTGTAAACCCTAAGACTTCTCTCCCTCCAAAGGCTTGTGCAAGGAGGTAGCTCCTCCCTGAGAGGGAGGCCACCCTTTGATCTCAGCCCAGGGAAAGCCAGGGCAAACTGCTGACACACAAAGCTGCGAGTTGTTCTTCCCAAGATTCTTCAAGCCACAGAATTGGTGGTAATTTGTTTGGCATAGAGAACTACTATAAGCCTATTTGTAAGGTAGAGACTAAGCCAGAGATACACAGACTCCTTCAAACTACAACTCATCTCCTAATGATCTCAGCACATGGCTGGATTAAAACATGATCCGCCAAGTAGAAGGAAAAGCAAATCATCTGGAGGTTTTACTGGCGGTATCCCATGTAAACTAAATCATGAGACAGACCACATGATGGAAAAAATCCCAGAGGACCAATTGGGGATTGTTGATCCAGACTCTAGAATTAGCAAAAACTACACAACTATGATTCGTATGATTCAAAGAGCTTGCTGAGCATGATAGAAAGAGATTTTTAAAATTAAGAATTGCCTAGCAAATTGAAATCCTGCAAGAAAAGAAACATTTTTTAACTGAAAAGCAAGTAAATAAATAAACAAAATTTAAAAACCTAACATTATAAACTCAATAGATGGGTTTGTTAACAATTTATACATGATAGAAGAGAGGATTTGTATAATCTAAGACAGCCAACAAAACACATCTAAACTGAACCTGAAAGGGTAAAAATAAGGAAAATAAAAAGGTTTGGAAGCATGCGTTATACTAGTGGTCATTACTTTTAAAACATATGATGGGTACACGACACAGCCCAGTGACAGAGCACTTGCTCGGTGTGCAGAAAGACCTAAATTTGAGCCCTAGCATTGAAAAAAATATCTGTGATTTATAGAGCTGGGATTCCATTAAGGAGGGGACAAAGAGCTGGGAGGAGAGAAAGAGAGAGAGCATTTACAAAATTGGTGGGAAACACTGAGCCAGAGGCTTGAGGGGCTCAGAAAATCAGAGCAGAGCAACGCAAGCCACGATGAGAACATTCTAAGATGTTGTTGAAGATGAAGAAGGAGAGTTAGAGTAATGAAAGTTGACATCATCGCTTTTCATAGAAAAGGCCAATCTCATAAAGATGTCAAGTATCCCCAAGCTAATTCATGTGTTTAGTGTATAAAAATAGCAAACTGTTTTTCAAACCTTGAAAAAAAATTTGAAATTTATTTAAAAGAATAAGCAAGCAGCAAAAGAAAAAAATTGATTAAAAATGATTAGGTGAACTTAACTCTATCAAAAACACAACATAAAAATACATCATACATACATACTTAGGAGAACATTGCACTAGCCTGGCATAGTGTCACAGGCCTGCAACCCTAATGCCCATGAGGCTGAAGCAAATCAAGAGGATCAAGAGTTTGAGGGCAACTTAGGCTATATGGTGAGTTCTAGGTCAGTCCCAGCTTCAGAGCCAGGCATTGCTCACAAAACCAAAAACAAATAAAACAGAAAGAAAAAAAAGAACATAATATTAACATGAAAATAGATAAAGACTGAACAAAATAAAAAACTCAGAAATAAATTTCCTGCATCAAAGGTCCAGAGCCTAACAGGCAGCTTCAGATCTGAGGGGCGTGATGGCGGAGAGGAGGGGGCGATGACACTGGGCTTTTTACATCAAAACCATATGTGAGAAGTAAAGATGGAGCCTCATCCCAAACCACGGGGCTCATCTAAAATTAGCCAGGGATTTAAATGCAAGGAAATGTCATATAGATTGTAGAAAAGATCATAAGGAGATTATTCTATAACCTGGAATGAGACAATTTTTACAAATTAAAGCTTAAAATCTAGAAGCAATAGGAAGGAAAAGACATACTTTAGTATATGGTATACATATAAGGCTGTGTGCTGGTATTGTAGATGTTGTGTGTGTGTGTTGTATGCCCCCATGTCCCCCATGTGTGTGCTGTATATATGTGTGGTGCTGAGGATGAACCTGCAGTATACTAGGCAAGCGTTCTACTACCAACCTGCACCCCCAGTCTTGTAAATTATTCTCAAATTAAAAGAGTGTTTAACTTCACTCAATAAGAAAAGCAATTAAAACTACAATGAAATCTAATTCAGGCAAATGGTTGGCAAAAAAAAAAATCTGAATGTGTGACAACATACTCCCTTGACAAGGCTGAAGGAAGACACACACATATTGTCATGTGGATGCAAAATGGTGAAAACCTACGGAGGATGATCGTACTCGTAGATTATCTGAGAAAAGTGTTCCTAAGATTGCTGGCAAAAGCGTATGGACACCAGGCTGTTGGTTGCAGCATTCACGTAATAACACATGGCTAAACCCAAATGTCTTCCAGAGGCTCAGTTAACAAAGGCAACTCTACAAAGGCTGGCCCTGCTAAACTTCACCAACCAATAACAAGGACATAAAGAGAGTTTGTTAGCTATAGAACACACACCTCCCAGGAAGGCAATGGAAAGCCCATAGCATCTTCTGTGGGGTTCTCACAAAGTACCAATCCTTGGTCAGGTTGAATCCTGCTTTACAGGAAATGTACGATATAGAAAGGGTTAAAAACATAGAGTGTGAATAGCAAAATTCTAGTACAGGAAGGACATAGGACGGTTTACAAACCAAATCACCCAACCCAATTAATTTATTTCTCTAACAAATACGTTTCAGAGAGAGAGAGAGAGAGAGAGAGAGAGAGAGAGAGAGAGAGAGAGACTCTATGGTGATATTTTGCTTGTGCTTTAACAAATAAAGCTTGCCTGAAGATCAGAGTGCAGAGCTATCCACACTAGTTAGCCACAGAGGCCTGACAATGGCGGCTCTTACCTTTAATCCCAGCATTTGGGACGCAGAGGTAGAAGTATCTCTGTGAGTTCAAGGCCAGCCTGGGCTATACGAGATTGAATCAGTCTAAAACAGGAACAGAGCCAAGCAGTGGTGGCTCGTATCTTTAATCCCAGCATTCATGGGGTAGAGACAGGAGGGATATGGCTGGGTGGAGAGAGGAATATGAGGCAGGAGGAGACAGGAGCTCGGGATTCAGTCTGAGGTTACCTAGAGAAGGCATTCAGTCTGAGGACTTGTAGAGAGAAGGTACCACATTAGGTTTGAAGATTCCATAGAGGTAAGAACGAGTGGCTGGCTGCGTCTGCTTCTCTGATCTTTTAGCATTTACCCCTAATATCTGACTCTGGGTTTTTATTATTAAGACCAATTAGAAATCGTTCTATGAGAGAGAGAGAGAGAGAGAGAGAGAGAGAGAGAGAGAGAGAACTCTCTGTAGCTATAGTAGCAGAACCCAATCAATCAGATTCTCAGGAGTGAAGCAAAGACATCGAGCCTCTGAGGAGTTTATGGTTGAGTATGTCTTGTGTGCTCTGTAGGCAAGTGCAATATGAGGTGATTGGAGGGAGTCTCAAAGAAGACAACCTTCAAGGATGGGCAGGAGTGAAACCCCTGGTGACCAACCAGCCTCTCCTCCCCCACTTTACACTCCCAGGCAGTCTCACACAAGAATGTGCTCGCTTGTTCAAGGCATCCGTGGGGCACAGCTCAGTGCGTGTTGTCCCAGGAATTGCCTGTCACCCGAACAGTGCCCTGAGGTTCAGCTCTTGCTATTAGCAGACTTTAAAGTATTTGCATTCAATATCATTATCATTGGGTAAGTCAGATCATACGGGAAATGCTGCCCACAGGTGACACCATGTGGCATTCCAATCACCCTAGTTTAAGAATTCTTTCTTTTGCACAAGTAAGAAAGCAGACTCCAAGATGCTAAAGATATGCAAGGTCCCACGGATGAAAGTGACAGACTGAGGTGGCCTGATTAACCATTACCTAATTAGTGATGGCAAATGTCACACCCCACCTCCACCCTAAAATCACCCCTCATTAGGGGAGTCCTGTTAGATTCAGCACCAAACTAGATCTCAGTCAGGGCTTTTTTTTCCCCCCTCTCAAACGAGAGTTGAAGGTGAAAGGAAACTTCTTCCTCCCCAATCATTTTGAGGCATTCAGACTGAAATGACACTCTGTCAAAGTACTCCGAATGCTGTGCTGAGATCTCCACAAACGCAGACAGATGATGGCAGGGAGGGAGGGGTAGAGAGGAGGCGTCCCTGAAGTGATTAGGTGGCACTCTAAATGGGTCCTGTCCCACCGAGTGATTGATATCCTTCTCGCCATTGTCTTCCTCCATTGTCTTCCTTTCTGACGAAGTCTGACCGGACTGGTAGGCTGAGGCTGTTTGGTGCCTTCCTTTTGTTATGTAGCCTCCAGGTCTCTCCACTTGTGGCTTGCCACCCCTGTAGACTCGTAGACTCGTGCTTCCCCTGAGACAGATTCCACCTGTGGCTTTGGGCTGTTTGCAGTGTTAGTGGGTCCACCTCTTCCCCAGTGAGGAATCTAACCCTAGACAAAGAAGAAGCCCTCCTAAGAAACCTGGGCAAAGATATTCATAGCTCGTGAGGACAGCAGGTGTGGAGAAGACGCGAGGAGGCAGTGACATGCATTTCAGAGGTGTTCCGCGTGCCCGAACCATCAACTGTGTGAGGGAAAACCCAAAGCCTTCTTTGCTGGGCAGCAGGTGATGAGAGTATTAATTCGGTCTCTTTCCACATCCAGCTAATAAGGCACTAGAAGAGGCATTCAAACTCCAGAATCTCCCACACTTCACAGGGGGAAAATCACAACAAAACATACAGTGAATTTTAGGCTAGTGCGGGTCCCTCATTTCCGTTCATTTGTTTTCTGCCACATTGCCCTTCAAGTTTAAGAACAGATTACAAAGAAAGAAAGTAGGTTTAAAAAATTCTTTTTGATTGTATCAGCTCCTAAATTTATAAAGAAGACACATTTTGCAATGTCACACACACACACAAATTTCAGAACTAGAGGAGGGAGTCTTTAGCAATCAGCTCATCCAGGGCGATAATCGTGACAATGCCTACACAATGTCATTCCTGTTAATGAATTCAAAATAATGGCACCAAACTCAAGAGGCTCCTGGCTTTCAGTCATTTACATCTTGTTGGTTATTGTTTTCTTTGTCTTCACCATGACAACTCTGAGTACATGAGCTCAAACACGGGAGAGCTATGGGAGTTTTTGAAGAGAGCCTTTTCATCGCTATAATACCGCTCCGTCAGGAATTAGCTGAAGATGCTCTCGGAGGACTACTTGAAATTGCGTAACAGACATGACAGTGAAGACACAGGTGGTACATGAAGGCAGTTTTGCCCTTTGACCGTAGGAATGAGATGCCTTTGATCTCTTGGCATTACTTAGCTAGTGAGGTCAGCAGGTGATCAATCGCTGGAGTCCCGGAACGGTACAGTGGGAACGCGTAGCACTTGAGTTCATCATCGGCTCGATTTCAGACTCACTGGGCCGCCAGTGCTGGCAGCTTCTGCTGTCCTTTCCTCCTTTGAAGTACTTCGCTGCTGTTCAGATAACTACCACACACTTTGACAAGAGTGAAAAAGCAAACTCACGTAATCTATCCCAAAACTCAACGAGCGATGCTCTTCACATTTAGAGATGGGATCAAGGACAAGAAAGCTTACCTACCAACTTTTGATACAAAAGACGTTCGTTCTTCGAATTCTGTCTCACGTTCTCCCCAGCTCATTTTTAGATGACAAGTTTTTAACACTCCTTTCATCAAGGGTATCCACACAAACGCTTTAGAAAAAGCTTCCAGTTTGCAGGAAATGAGTTGAGACTGCAATAGTCTTAGAAAGGAAAGTGATCCTCAGAATGAAGAGGGGGGTATGAGAAGCTTTTGGTCTCTAGCCAGATGAAAATTGGCTGGCCATTTTTAAACACTCCATAAATGTATCTGTCATCTAGTCTCTGAAAAATCATCTTCCCATAGGAAGATGAAGCCTGGAGAACTCGCTGTTGAATTGGCCACTGTTTGTGGGAGAACATTCTTCATAGCCTATTTCTTAGCACACACCTAGGTGTCATTAGTACCGACACATGTGTTAATTAGCTAATTATTAACATGTGAACTAGTTCATGCATTAATTGGTGGCTAACTAAATAGCATCCTATGGTGGTTTGAAAAAAAAAAAAAGGTCCCCAAAGGAATTGGAACTACTAGGAGGCATGGCCTTGTTGGAGGAAGTGGGTCACTGTGGGGGCGGGCTTTGAGGTCTCTTATGCTCAACTTTAGTGTGACTGTCAGTTGACTTCCTGTTGTCTGCAAGATGTAGGACTCTCAGGTATTCCTCCAGTACCATGTCTGCCTGCATGCTGCCATGCTCCCTGCCATGAGGACAATGGACTGAGTCTCTGAAACTGTATGTGAACTCCCTCAATTAAATGCTTCACTTTTCAGAGTTGTCATGGTTATGGTGTCTCTTCATAGCAATAGAACACATCCTAAATCGGATACCCTAATTCTCAAATAATTTGGAAAAAAATAATGTACTAAACATACATACATCTAATCAATCATTTGAATTTAAAATATGTCAATATCTTATGATATTTTCAAATGATCTAAAACATTACAAAATATAAAGCCACATGTGACATTCCCCTTATCCTCAACCATCATCTTTCTTTCTTAGAGGTATTACTTTTTATCTTTCATAAGAATCAATATTTAGGGAATATCAAAAAATGGAATTGTTAAGGGGTTTTCTGTTGACTATAATTATAATAGTTGGAACACTTTCTAGGTTGTGGGGACAGAGTGATTCAAATCACAGAGATCACACATTTGCTCAGAATATGACTTCTATAAAACATGGTATATACAACAGAGGTCTTGGGATATAATTCAGCGGGTGAGAGTGTTTGCTCTGCAAGCATTAGGACCCAAGTTCAAATCCAGGGACCCCCTGTAAAAAGCCAAGCATGACTGTTCATGCCTGTAATTCCAGCATTGGAGGGTGGAACACAGGCAGATCCCAAGAGCTCTCTGACCAGCCACTTTAGCCTAAATAATGAGTTTGTTTCAAAACATTACAGTGAAGAACAATAAAGGAAGACATTGATGTCTTGTTCTGGCCTCTGTATCATCCTTGCATACATCACACACCAACACAACACACAGAATATACACACACATATATAAGCACATATACCTGCAACATACATACACACACAGAGACACAGACACACATGTGTAAGGTTATATATTGAATTTCAAAAAAGTGAAAAGGAAAAGATAGAAATAGAAATTATGTTTACAGACCAATGAACTTGAGTTTCCATCCTGGGTCTATGATAAAGACAAAGAAGACACTAAACAGTGTGTCAATGAGCTTGGAAGTGTATCTTACAAAGCATTTGTACACTTTTCAGACAGAATTTAAAAAGCCATCCTTCAGGACCCTGAAATGCCATTTCCTGATTCTCAAATCAGAGCGTTTATGCCACTCATTCACATTTAAAGCTTCATGACTTTGTATTTTATCACAATTGTAATTAAATTACCTTGTGAATTGATTTATTTGATTCTTTTAAGTGGGGTCTTGATATATTGGGCACTTGAACTTCTGTGTTCAAGTGAGCCTTTCGCCACAGCACTCAAGGAAACGGGGACGGCAGGTATACGTCACTATTACTTGTTTAAAGTTGACCTCCTGATTGGCTCTAACTCCACATTGCTGAGAATCACATTGGTTGTGAACAATATTATATTACCAGCATTTAATACAACTAGTACTTGACACAAAGAAAGAAAACAAAAGAAGTAGTGAAAGAAAAAGGGGAGGAAAGAGGGAAACAGGGAGGGATGGATGAGAGAGGGAGAGAAAAAGGGAGGGAGGGGGAGGAAGGATAAGGGGAAGAGAGGAAAGAAGGAAGGAAGGAAGGAAGGAAGGAAGGAAGGAAGGAAGGAAGGAAAAAAGAAGGAAGGAAGGGCCCATGTCAGGATATTAAATACTTCATTCCTGAATACCACATTCTTATTATTTCATCTAAGCTTCCCATTCTGGCTGGACACCATTCTCAAACAAGTTCTGCAACTCAGACCTTCATCCTTGAAGACCTCACTTCAAGTTGCTAACTTCATGCTTCTTACACTTCAGGCTGGTGCCTTCTGTTGTTCTTTTATGGCTATTTAATCACAAGGGCTCAAGAAAACAATTCTCTGCCAGTCTTATAGTCATTCATAACATAGAAAGCATAGAACTAAAACTGGGTACTGAGGAATGAAAAGGCAAGGATTAGTGAAGCAAATGGTCATAAAAAAGCTCAGATGGTTGGTGTATCTGCTGAACTTGAGCAACCCGGAACCATCTGCCCTTCAGTATCCTTATCTGCTGAACTTGAGCGACCCGGAACCATCTGCCCTTCAGTGTCCTTGTTCTCTCTGCAGAGGGTTATGATACACTTCAAAGATGGAAATGCCATTCACCATGAGGAAAATTTCTGCTCTGTATTGATTCAATAGCAAATTGCCCAGGGATGTTCTATTGCTTCTTCCTGAGCCAAGACAATGAACTTTGGAGAAAGGACAAAGAACATTTAGGGCCCTGGCATTACTACTTCTTCACTGAAGATCTGTGAAAAACTAAACTCTGATGTGGAAGCAATTGGAAGCTAACTGATTCCTTTTCCCTTGGCATTTTAAATTTTTGTCTAAAAATATTAAAATAAATAATGTCTCAATTATTCATTCACGCTACAAGTATTTTCTAAACCAATCTAGAGATATTGGAGATACTGGATGAGCAGTTTTTCTGCTATCAAGGAACAGATTGAAATAATCAACTGACTACAGGGAAAAGAATACAGCTTAGCAGGGAGGAAGCGTAGCATCCTCTCTAGACAGTCGTATTGGAGCTGAATAGTCAGAAATGTGAAGGGGCTACACAGAAAAGTACGTTTTGTTGAAGGAGAGGCTGGATCTTTCTGGTCCAAGGGATATTGTGTATAAAATCTGTGAGAGAGGACAGACAGCATCTGCAAAGTGTCCGGGTCCTGGAAGACCTGACTCAGGAGGAAATGCTTGACAGCAGCAACGGGGGGATTCTCGAGCAGAAGTGATGCTTAGGATTTATACTCACCTCCCACCCTGGTGGCTCTGTGGAAACGGTGGGAAAATTCTAAGACAAGAGGTAAGGGTGTCTGCTTAGGCTTTTGTGCCAATCACGTAAGATGTAATAAGAACTTGGATAAGGATGAACAATTTGATGTGTGTTTGGAGAACAGAGGTGACAGTGGCATGTCTCCTGGATGGGACTGTACACCCAGGTGATGGGAAGAGTCAAGATGCCGCTCAGGTTTCTGGTGGAAGAACTGGAGTGACATTTATGGGTTTAATGAGACAAGAACGAGCTCCTGGGAGAAGGTATGGGAACGCAAGACACAATTTAGGGACAATAAACTTGATAGACAAGCCACTTCCAGAAAGAACGCATGCCTGGCACAAAGGTATGGAGGCCACCATGGCACATGACCTTCCTGCTCGGGTCCACAGGTAACTGGAACCTGGGAATCCCGTAAGTATCAGCTTCTTTTCAATAAAAACATCTAATAGTCTTCTTCAATGGCAAGGAATCTCTGAGTGAGGCAGGTAATCGAAGGAGAGAGAAGGAATCACTCATGGGGCTGGCTCTTTTCATCTGCCTGAGAAGTGGTTTCCGGAATTACACGTGAGTGGAACCAAGGAAAACTCAAGTCTTTTAAAAGTCTCGTCTCCAGATGGGTATTTCCCCAAAGCCTCCACGGTCTGTCTTTTTCAATATTAATTCTGAGTGTATTTTTCTTCCAATAACCACTTTAATACATAAATATCAAAGATCTTTATAACATAGGCATATGAAAAATACAAACACTGTTAGGTTTCTTCATTAGTATAAAAAAAAATAACAGCTAGAAAAATGGAAAGGAAGAGGAGGGTTACCTGTATTTAAAGCTCTTTCTTTTTTATCTTGCCTGAAGAGTGGCTTCTCTGATATATAATTAAACAAAACAATATAATACTATGCTGTGTCACATGACACAAAGACGGCAGCCATGAGAAGGGCCATCATAGCCATGGCAGGGTCCTCCTCTTTATCCTCAGCCACCTGGGGTCTATCTGAGAACTTGGAGGATGGATGCCCCTGAGCTAAGTTTTCCCATGAGCTGGAAAAGTCCAACTATTACATTGCTTTATCTGTTGAAACTCTAGCACTTGAAGTATTCTGTAAATGAAAATAAGTTGCAATCCTTATTCAGGTTTAGAAACTTGCTCCACATCAATTCTCTGTGTCCAAAACCACAGAGCTTCATTTCTAAACCTAAGAAGTGCTAAGAACTTTCTGCCACTGATGTGGGCTTATCTCTCCAGGTTTGTCCATGGGGACTATTAAATAATAATCCTAATTAAAACCTAATTATATTTCTGCCCAGAGCACTTTTAGATAGCCTTAACATTTGATCTTTTTTAGTCTAATTTCACAGGTGGCAACAGATTAAAAGCAGGTTTTTTAAACAAGATATGACTATTGCTTTTCCAATATGTGAGATTGTTGTCTCAGTCACTTTTGTGCTTACTGATGAGAGGAACAAGCCTTTGAAGATGGTAATTGCACCCACATGTCCTTCTTCCTCCGTGGGGGAAAAATAGGCCACCCTTTGTAGTCAGTGCCTTTTTTTCTACCTATGAACTTTAGCCCCTTCGAGTCAGGAGCTTGCGTTTCTTTGAATCTTTTCCTCTAAAATAATGTACCTTTTCAATCTGCCAAAATCCTCTGGTTACCTGCTCCCAAGGACACTTGTCCTGAAGTTACCTCCATCGCCTTAAGCTTTAAAGGGAGCTTCTCAAGCTGAAGGGAACAGAAGCAGTAGCAGAGCTCTCTAAAATGCAGGATCTAGGCTGCCCCAGGGTGGGTCCAGGCTGCACTTAGGTAGGTTCATCACTCTGTCTTCCAAGAGTCTGAGATCTGTATTTTCAGCAAAATATATCGCGTGAGACTTTGAGAAACTTTGCTATACATGACTCATGTTCTGTTTTCAACCACCCAGATTCGCATTTTCCATGATGTTTTGTTTTTAGTGAATGAAATGGTTCCTAGAGTTCTGAACCCCTTGTTAAATAGACACGGATGTGTGGAAGGTGCTAACATTGTTCTTTCCCATGCTTTTCTGGAGTATCTGTGAGTCCGCCTCACATCAGCCTTTGTCTTCCCTCACTTTCCAACATGGAAGAAGGAAAGAATTAAGATCTTCCCAAAGGCAGAAGAGTCTTTTCAGGTGTGTTCACCCAGGATGCTGGGTCCTTCACACTGACTTCGGGGACAGTTCTGACGCTCATGACCCACTAGTCATGCCCGACACGTCTCAAGATTCCATGCTTCTTCTGACACCCAGAGTTCAGTTTGTGTCATGCCCTGTGCTTTCTACGTCAGCAAGGGCAGTTTTAGTGCACTCCAGGGCTTGCATCTCATTGCAAGGGGGAAACCAGAGTAGTTCAGCAGCGGCCCGGGGCATGTGCAGCGTCTCTAGAGATGGTGACCCTGAGTCATACAGATTTGCAAAAACAAAAGCTTTGGTCAAATAGGAAACATACTGAAGCCACATTACAGACTGTTTTAGATTGAGCACTAAGTGTTGGTTGGCTTTGTATGTGTGTAGCAGTCCCTTTGGAGGATGTATACAGCATACCAGAGTCCTTCCACCCTTCACTTTCCCAGAAGTTGAGGCGCCACTCTCGAAGGTTATTCAAGGGCATCTGTTAACCCCCTGCCATGCACTAGGCAGTAAAGGCACAGAGAGTAAGGAGAAATACTCTTGACTTCAACAAACCAACCCGAGGAAGATGAGGAACATCCTGTTTTGGAAGCGCAGTGGGGGTGGGAAATGTGTGGGCTACCAAGAACTAGGTGGGTAGAAAAGAGAAAGTGCTCCAAGCGGTACCCCAGAAGAGGAGGCACCAGAACTGAGGGTTTTTGTTTGTTTGGTTGGTTGGTTTGGTTTGTTGTTGACAGTGGTGGGAGTGTGTATAATCCTTTGTATGAGTAGAGACGCACATGTGCCTTGTGGAGATCAGAGGGTAATCTCAGGTGTTTGTCCTCGCTTTCTTCCTTGTATGCAGAGTTTCTTTGTCGCTGTTATATCATACATGTCAGATAAGTCAGCCCACGGGCTTCTAGGATTCCCTGTCCCTGCCTCTCATCTCACCATAGAAGTTGCTGGCACAGCAGACACATACTGCGATACCCGGCTGTACATACACTCTGGGGATTTGAACTCATAGACTCAAGCTTGCATGGCAAGCTCGTTTCTACTGAGTCATCTGAGTGGTATCTGGACTGAACTTTAAAGGACACATTGAGAGTATCCCAGAGGGTGATGTGCAGGAACTGCAGGGGCTGACATTGCAGGGAAACACTGTCCACATGGAGGCTAAAAAGAGCAGGCTCTATTTAATGTGCAAATTAGTTTCCAAGACTAAAGAATAGAAGTCAAATTGACATCAGCTGATTATGCAACAAATTCAGTCTTTCTTCCATAGGATATGAAGAGCCTTTGCAGGATAGGAAATAAAGGGTAAGCAGGATAGAGTTTGACTTTATTCATTAGAGTCAACAAACATTTGTTGAAAACCAACCATGTAGTAGGCATTGTGCCATTCTTGGCACTAAGAATATAACAGCAAAGAAGACAGAAATGATCCTCAACCACATAGAACCTAAATTCTGATGGACAAGAAACAATAAACAAGTGAACTACAAAATTAACAAAAGAGAATAATAAGTCTACATTGTGATAAGCCCTAAGAGGGAAAGTAAGCCATGTATGTTAAAAAGGAGGCAGGTCCTTTGTAAACATGCTTAGAAGGAATCTCTTCTCACAGGAATTCCTCAGTAGAATTGAGCTCTGGGTTTAACCAGTCATTTATTTACATCAGTTAATATTTTATATCCAACCCTAGAGGGATTTTGGAAGACTGGGGTTAATCAGGTTGCAGACAGAGGGAAGAAAAAAACGTAAGAAGATTGAACCTGGGCCTCAGTGAGTGACAGGAGCACGAGATAGACAGGTGAATGGTGTGGTGCACGGGTGAGCATCAGGAGCATGTGTTACACAGGCGAGCAGCAGGATCACGTGATGGACAGGTGAGTGGAAGGAGCATGGGAGGCACAGATGAGTGGCAGGAGCACCTGGTGCACAGGTAAGTGGCAGGAGCACAAAATGGACAGGGATCTTAAGAGAGGGAGAGAGTTGGGTAGACAGGTGACCTGAGCAGTTTTAAGTGTTTACTTGGGTTTTGGGGTCTTTTTTTGTCAATGATTCTAGAGGCTGTGAGCAGAATAATGGGAAGGAGGGGTAAAGAGGGGTCTCCCTTCTCTAGCTGTCAGGCTGATCAATGGTGAGGATGAGGGGTGGACCTGACCAGAGAGAGTTTGATGACTAAGGAGATGGGGCATTTTCTGAGTTTGAGTTGGGTGCAGCGTGCAGGACAGAGCCCACGCTGGAGAGCTCCTGCTGGAGCCATGGGTAGACACCAGGCCTTCACTCTCTTCCCACTATATATTGCAAACTCGGAAGAGTTGAAAGATCTAGAAAATTTGGGCAACTGCATTCTTTGCCATGAGTGAAATCCCTTCTATTTGAAATACTAAAGCTTTGTGTAGTCCCGACAGCCATCAGTGAAGTTTAGCTGAGGGTAACTTTTGCCAGTTGGACCTGCCAGAGGCACATCTGTAACATGAACATTCCAAGTGGAAGGAAGGAAAATGAGACAGCAAGCAATTATACCCTGTTTGGGATTTTCCTTTTTGTCATTTATTTTCTAGGGAAATTGAAATGTTTTCTCTGAAAGATGGGTATCTGACTCTATTCCAGGGAACTGGCAACACAAGAAGAAGGCAACACTCCTATTTATAAATAATTATTTTTTTCATTAAGCAGAAACTCTCATATTGAAGACTTGAAGGCCAAGGGTGAGCCATGTGTTTCATGCTTCACCTTGAGGAAGCCTGTACAGGTGTGTGGAAATGTGGTTGACAAGTATAGGGTCTAACAGTGACAGACCGGGAGAAACCCTGCAAGGCATGCACATTCAGACTCCCCTTAGCCTCTGCAGTACCCCTTCCTTCTAGGATGGACAGAATCCTTCCTGAAATAGGAGTTATGATCCTGAAAGAGGATGGGCCAAGTGTCAAAGTTTGGGCAAGATAGGGTCAACACCCCTTGGGGTCTCTGCTCCAGTCTTCACAGGGTTTGGGAGTAAAGGGATAGGTGTGGCCAAGCAATGCACTGAGCTACTTTGCAGCTCTCAAGAAGTATTGAAAGCAGATGAGTTGTTTTCCCCCCCCTTGGTTTCTTCATCCTATGAATCAAGGCATTCAGATCCAAGCACAGGGGAAGAAAGATCCAACCCCTTATGAACATTGTCAGCTTTTGTGGTTTCTTCTAGGCACAATTGTGCTGGTTCGTCTTTATCTACACCTTCCACTCTTCCTAGATGTGCCCCCCCACACACACACCCACACATACACATGTAGGCGGAGACTGTTTGTTCATTTTCCGGCTCCCCAGACCTGAAAAATCACACAGAAGTTGTATTAATTACAATGCTATTCAGCCAGTGACTCAGGCATATTTCTAGCTAGTTCTTACATCTTGAACTAACCCATTTTTATTAATCTGTGTATTGCCACAAGGCTGTGGCTTACGAGAAAGGTTCCGCGTCCTTCTCCTTTGGCAGCTACATGACACCTCCTTGACTCCACCTATTCTCTCTCTATATCTCTTCCAGCCTGCCTATATTCTGCCCTGCCATAGGCCAAAGCAGCTTTACTCATTAACCAATAAAAGCAACACATATACAGAAGGACATCCCACATCATACCCCCACACACACAAACATACACACACACACACACACACACACACACACACACACACACATACTTGCAACTGTCTTTAACAGTACAAAAAGGAAGAATAAGACACGCCAAAGTGTTTGGGGTAGAGACAGGCAGATGAGAAAGGCTGTTGCAACCGCCACACCTTACTGCCATTTCTAACACATTGTTCCTTCAAATCAGTAGCATTCTCTGACAGAGCTATGAGGTTCTTTTGAAAGCTTCTCTATCAATGTCAAAATCAGCGATAGAGGGTGGAGAAAAGGCTGCGTTTAGCAGGGCGGCATTTTAAATGTAGATTCACCCAAATCAAGTGCCAAGCTTGCCTTTTCCGTCTATCTTTGTAAGCCTTTGTTCTTGCTCTGCTTTGAACTGTCTTGGGGTTGGTAGTTTGAACAAAAGTCCCATGGTAAGGTCTTCTTGTACATAGACATACAAAGTTTGAGGTTTGAGGCTTATTATATGGTGTGGAAAAAAGAAAAAGAAAACAAACCAGAGAATGGAATTTACAAGTCAAAATCTGCCACGAAGCGGTTTGGAAATTTGGGAAATCAAATTAGCAATAAATCCCAAACCTTTCCCTTTTGACATTAGGTCACTCTGTCTTTCTGGCCCTCAAGTTTATTACCTGCAATAAAGAAAGGCAAAAACCTGTCTATTCGCCAGGCACTGGACTGCGTGGCCGTCGTTTAGAGTTCAGAAGGTAAGCAATTACGATTCCAGTTTTACAAGAGAAGCAACTTTCCCCAGGTCGGTCCAATTTTTAAAACTGAGCTTCCCCACAATGTGTCATTTTCCAATAATTTAAGAAAGAAAGAAAAATCTACTTTTTTAACGTTTGTTTGTTTGTACTATAACCAACTCCAAAAAACACATTCAAATGTATTTTATTACACAGGCGACCGTGTTGGAGGCTTTGTACTCATCAGTTTCTGTGGCAGAGCCAATTGACTTTATGGGAAAATGCACTAATGTGTCCCTTGACTGCCTTCTTTGTTGAATTCAAGAGCATCCAGGGATTGCCAGGGGAGAGTGTTCAAGAGCCATTTGCAGCCACTTACTTGGTGTATTAGTTATTCATGGCTACCTGAACAAATTATTGCAAACATTGGTGGCTTATGACAACATTATTATACACCATCTCTAGGTCTGGTGTCAGACACAACTTCATAGGGTTCTGTTCTCACATTGGCTGCAGTCAAAGTAGGAACCACAGCTGTACTCACCTGGTGCATTACTGGGGAAAGAACAACCCCTTGGTGTTCTCTCCTAGGCTACTGGCAAAATTCAGTTCCCCTGGGGCTTGTTGACTGATGGCGTCCCTCAGTTTTTTGCCAGGTGGATTTCTCCACAGAGCAACTGACAACATGGCAGTGTGCTTCGTGAGAGCAGACAAGCAAGCGACACCAGAAAGCAGAGCGCTACCAAGATGGAAGTCACGGTCTCTTTGTTAGGGTGTCTGGTGCTGTGAAGAGACACTATGATCCCAGCAACTCTTACAAACGAAAACATTTAATTGAGGCTGGCTTACAGTTCAGAGGTTGAGTCCACTATCATCATGGTGGGAAGAACAGCAGCGTGCAGGCAGCCGTGGTGCTGGAGACGGAGCTGCAACTTCTACATTTGGGTCCTCAGGGAGCAGTTCTGAAACCTCAGGGCCCATCTCCAGTGACAGGCTTCCTTCAAAAGGCCACACCTACTCCAACAAAGCCATACCTCCCAATAGTGCCACTCCCTATGAACTTAGAGGGATCATTTTCATCCAAACCACAGTCACCTTGAGACCAAACCTCAAAAATGATGTAACGTCCTCGTAGTTAGGGTTTCTATTGCTATGATAAAACACTGTGAGCTAAAGCAGCTTCAGAAGGAAAGGGTTCATTTCAGCATACAACTCTCAGGGCACACTCCCTCACCAAGGGAAGTCGGGGCAAGAATTTAAGATGGAAACCTGGAGGCAGGAACTGAAGCAGAGGTCTTGAAGGAGTGTTGCTTACTGGCTGGTTCCTCATTGCTTGCTCAGCTTGCTTTTTATAGACCCTGGATCCACCTCCCCAGGGATGCAACTGCTGCCAGTGAGCTAGGCATTCCTATATCAGTTAGTAATCAGGAAAATGCAGCTCCATTTACAAGCAAATCTTTCAAAGGCATTTCCTTAATCTAGAAGCCCTCTTTTCAAATGTCTCTAGCTTGGGTTAGTTTGGCATAAAACAAACCAGGCATCCCTTCATCCACTTTCCATTCATTAGATGCAAGTTTTTACATCCAGCCTGTATTCAAAGGTGATCACAAAGACATAAGGAGCAAGAATCACAAGGTGTCTGCCTTCAAGCCTGCTTACTACTATGCCTAGTATGCCAAGCATTGTTGGAGGCGGGGACCACAGTGGAGGAATTATCATTCTTAACTCCAAATGCAGAGTTCATACAAGTTAGTCATACAGTTTTTGTTGATTGAGCCAATAATAAAGTTTTATTCATACCCACAGATTCACATTAACAAAATGTCTTCTGACTGTCTGTATCCCTGAAATAGGTTATTGGATGGGAATGATGAGTGGACGATCTCTATTTTCAAAAAGTGAATGAAATTGTGTGGATGGCCAAAGGTACCACTGAAAGTCAGCAAAACGGGCTTAAGTTGTGGTAAGGGTTTCTCCAGATTCAAGCTCATTTTCCTCATTTGTGAGCAGTCAGACTAATCCCATCCTGAACATTCGCAAGTTTGTTGGCAGAAGCAAATGATTCATGACAGAATAAGATGCTATTCATTTTAGATGGTTTTATTGTTTACCCAGCATGCAACTCCATCAATTTTTTCCAGTTCCAAACTTGTCCATTCAAAAGGAGAAAGAACATAGGTGGGACAAACTTCTGGAAAGAAGAGGTGACGGTGATTGGTGATGGCCGTCACCTGGTATAGGCAGGGCTCCATTCTAAAGTGAGGACCTGTTGCCATGGGGGCACTGTGTAAAAGCCTAGTCTCAGGAGTTCACACTGTAGAAATGGAGGGACAGAAAGTCACTCAGAACTGGGGCAAAGGTGGTGCCTGAAATCAATCTGGTCATAAGCAATCTAATTGAAAGCAAAACAAAAGGTGGTGATAGAAGAAGCCAACAGCTTGGCTTCGCGTGACAAGGTGGCTGACCTTAAAAAAGGAGTATGTATTAAGTCCTTTTGTTCTCTGTAGATGGATAATTCAGCTTCATCACTAGCCAGTTTTGCAGCTACGTAAATGTTGATTTTTCTTTTTAGTTATTGACTCTCTATCTGTATTGTATTAACCAATACAAGACTTTGTACAGGCTAGGCCCTAGATAGTTTACTTTTTTAGGCAGTAGATAAAGTTGGCAAGAACCTCAGTGGGTATTGGCCCTGCCACTAAGCCTGACGACCGGAGTTTGATTCTCAGGAATACAAGGCAGCAGAAGAACCAGCTGCTGCAAGTTGTCCCCTTCTATGTCATAGTATGCATGGGCCCTCCACCCCCAAATACTAAATAAATAAAATAAGTTTCTACAAATTAAACCAATAGGTGAATTTACATAGATCTTAATGGTTTTTCTAGATTTCTTCTTTCTGATATGTTTTCTATTAATGAAGTAATTGCATTCTCTGTGGTTTTTGAAGGTGAGGACGAGGCAGGAACATTTGGCTGAAAATACTTGAAAAATTAAATATCATGAACATGAAATACTCTGAAGAAAATGAGGATATTCCATTTTGGATGTGCCAGCAGTCCAACCAAATAAGTTGTCTTAAGCCACTTCATTTCTCCGCAAACACACGGCCAGTGCTGGAGTCATGGAGGAGACCTATGATACAGGTTAGCAGACAAGAGATCAGCATCAGCACCAAAGCTCACAGCCCTGGAGACTAAGATAGAGCATTTTCTTTGGTGTGATCATCCAGCAGCAGTTACCAGCAAGGAGGGCATGGGTGGAGCCTGAAGAGAGGCTTTCTAGACGCCGGTAAGAGGTCTCCAGCAAGGCTCAGCCAATTGAACAGGCTTCGGGAGAAATGAAATGTCTTGCCATATGCAAATGAATAAAAATGGCACCACGTGTTGCTTTTCTTGTGAGTTTTAAGGAGCTTCCAATCATTTAACTATAAGAAACCTGCCAGGAGGTTAAAGTGGTGCACGCCTTTAATCCCAGCACTCGGGAGGCAGAGGCAGGCAGATCTCTGTCAGTTCGAGGCCAGCCTGGTCTACAAGAGCTAGTTCCAGGATAGGCAACAAAGCTACAGAGAAACCCTGCCACAGAAAGAAAGAAAGAAAGAAAGAAAGAAAGAAAGAGAAGGAAGGAACTAAAATTGTTTGGAGCACCACACCTATAATGTTAATACTAGAGAGGTTGAGGCAGAACAGTAAGTTCAAGTTCAGACTAATATCCTGTCTCTGTTTATATGTATACATATATATATGTTTATATACATACACATATACATGTATATATATGATTTATTTAAAAGTGCAATCTTTTTGCAATAAAAATGTTTTGTTAGTCATATGTCATGATTTAGATGAATGTCTTCATATTCATAGCTTAAATATTGGGAGATGTTGTGGACCTGCAGGAGGAAGGGCCTGAAGGGAAGTCTTTAGGTCACTAAGGATGCCGTCCCAAGAGAAATCAGAGAACCTTGCCCCCTCCCTTCTCCTCTTTTGTTTTCTGGCCGGCCATAAGGTAGCAATTTACTCTGCAACAAGCTTCCCTTTATTGCCATCTGGCATGACTATCAGACATTTGAAGCAATTGGACTACCCATAGCAGCCTAGAATCTCCAAAACCATGAGCCAAACATTTTAATGAGTTAATTATCTCAGGTACTTTGTTATTGTGACAAAAAACTAACAAATCATAAGTTCCCCTTTACTCTAAAGGGGATATGACTGGAATAAATAAGGAAAATAAAAATCTACTTTCTAAAGAAAGAGGTGGTGGAGAAATCTGTGTAAGCAAATGTCCCAAGTTTCAAGTGTCTTATTATTTTAATGCCAGTAGCAACGTCTTGTCTTAAAGATTGTAAGTTACATACTTTGGAAACATGGAACTTTTATCACTGTGTTAAATCCAATCTTTTATGCATAGTGGAAAAAAGGTTGCTGGGATCATGGAGGGGATCAGATGGTGCTACTGATTATCAAATACTATTCATTCACTGACTTCTCTGGTTTGGCATAGTTTCCTTCCTCTGTCTCCATTTATTGGGTGCCTCACTTCCTCTATTTGAGACATTCTTAAGATAGCTGGAATGTCAGCCTGTCAGAGGAGAAAGGACAGATTCAACCCCCTGCTGGCAGCCTTTGCTAGTTCTGATAGCAGCTCCTCCCCCAAGCACAGAGAGCACTGAGCTAGTGGACAAGGCCATTGTTTGTCTAGTTAGGAAAATTAATTTTGCAGCTATCTGCAAGGTGCTTCGTGATTCTGGGACGAATTAGAACAAAAGAGTTCCACTGTGACAACCCTTATATACAACTAATATACAACCCTAATGTACAGCCCTTAGGTATATGAATATTAAAATATGCTTAGAAGTAAATCTACTTCCAGGTGGTTATGGGGCATGCCTTTAATCCTAGCATTCAGGAGGCAGAGGCAGGCAGATCTCTGAGTTCAGGACCAGCCTGGTCTACAGAGACAGTTCCAGGGCAGCCAGGACTACACAGAGCAACCTTGTATGGAAAACAAAGAACAAACAAAAGAACCCTTTTATTTCATATTCTAATAATTATCAGGAAATGAGAGTATTTACAGGTCCAATAAGTTAATAATTATTTAAGATCTTGTGATCACATTTTTATCACAAATATTAATTTATAAAAATTAAGATCCTATGAAGTCACTTGCGACCTTTACTACGACAGGACTGTTGAGTTAGCCTCTCTGCTGGGAAACACAGTGGGAAACTCAGCAATGTGCCCACTGGAAGTGTAACTTCATTCCCTCATGGGTCAATCAAAGCTGATTCTATCAGAGCAACTAAGTTTGGTAATAGCTCTTAAACAGAAAACAGAACTCCCCTACCTACTGAGTTTTCCTCTCATTTGGTGGGTAGGGCTACATTCTTATTTGCTACTTAGAACATGCTCAGAGCCAAAATGAGCAGGACGGACTCAGGGACCGTGCAGGAAAACAAATTCTGGATTTTCGTACCACTGCAGCTGCACTTTTTGCCTTTGCCACTTTCCGTGACTTTTATTTTCTTTCTGTGCATAGCAGCTCCTTGATTAACATTTTAGATGAGAACGTCAAAACCTCAGAGATGGCAGGCTGCTACTATTCTTGGTCTTGCTGACACTTCCCCGTGGCAGAATGACAGTCGCAGCTGCTAGTCGTTCTAAGGAATCTGCCTGGAATTAGCATGAGAGTCGGGTCAAAAAAGCTTCCTTCCTTCCTTTATTTATTTATTTACCTTTAAAAGCTGCTTAAATCGTCCTGGGTAGCTCAACCCAAACAGAAAACCTCACAGGCAACAGGTTTGCCCTTAGACCACATTTGAAGGGCCACGGCTCATGTGCACATGGCCCCCCAAATATCCCCAATTCAAGCTGTGTGTTTCTCAACCACGTTTTTAAGTCTCTGTATTCACAGCATTGCGAAAACCACAGACGTGTAAAAGATGCTCTCTGTCTGCAAGTGGTCTGAAAGCTTATTGGTTTCCTTGTAGCGTACCCCAGGCTCGGTTTTCTCCATGTGGTTCACATCAGTTGCATAAGGCAGCATCATTGGCTTATGTCTTATAAGGAAAATCGGTTATTGTGAAGTTACTTACACTGAGCACAATGATAATAAAGTCAGTCTAGCCAGGGAACAAATGCGTAGGGCAGACAGACGTGGGATAGACAGGCAAACTACAGCAAGGGCCATTGGCTCCAGCCACAGTGGCACAAGTCAAGGCCAGTTACTGGAATACCTTAAGAAAAGAGGACAGATTCCCTGTTTGTATAATGAAAGAGTTTGGGAGGGCAGTGGTGGCTTTGCAACAGTTTTGATGTGGAAAGCATGCCATAAAAAAAAAAGTAAGAGAAACAAACTCATCTAGTTTGCCATTGCAAATCTTCTGAGAGGGCCGAAAGTTGGTGGAAAGAGAATGAACTTTAAGCTGCTTACGGAACAAGAAGCAAACGGATGGCCTGGGGCTTCAGCAGCCTTTGGACACACAGAGTGCATACTCTGTGCATGTACATACGTGTCCTGGGGCAGCCTTTGGACACACAGAGTGCATACCCTGTGTCTGATATGGAAATAGCATCAGAAAAGCAAGACCGCATGGACCTGCCCTGCATTAGACTAATTTTCCGTGTGATAGGAGAACCCTTACCCCTGTCCGGAGCATACTGATGTGGGAATGGTCTTGACATAAACACAGACCCAACAATGTGCAGACAGACTGATGTTGTAGGTAGAGAGAACCTCTTGTAATATCAGACTCCATAAAATCTATAATGAGATACAGGAACAGAAACAAAGGAACTTGACACGATCAGCCTTTCACTCTAAGGGAACTGTGCTGATATGACCAGTAAGGTCAATGATCACAAAACTCTTGCAGGAATGCAAGCAGAATCATTTCAAGCCCATGAGAGCTGTCCGTATCCCTCTCAGGCTAGCCTCATTCTTGAGCCATTCCATTGTGCCATCCATCCTCCCTCCAACATCCAGGAGATCTCCATCCTAACTATGTTTAAGGAAAATCTCTAAGCCGGTGGCTGAGGCTTCCTGGAAGACTGAAAGTTTGAGGGTAGCCTGGGCTACACAATGAAACAATATCTCAGAAATAAAATCACAAAATGAAGCAAAATACATTTAATTTCACTCTTTTTGTTTAAATAAAACCGTAGGTAGTAACTTGTCTGAAACTGCAGTCATGCACCACGCCCACGGACGGTGCCAAGATTCTGAGGCTTCTGTATATACTGTGTGCGCCTCATTTTTTATGACATTATTTCTTCTCTGGTCTCTCTGTTTCCTTCCCTCCCTGTGTTGCCAGCAACTTTAGGACATGGATTCTGGACTGGGAAGAACTGTGGCAGGTAGAAGGGTACTTTGGTTCCCTGCAGCTTCTCTGGGTCTTTCTACCTCTTGGGCCTGGAGACCTCCCAAGACTTTGCTCGAGACGGCTGAAGTTCTCATCTGTCTTCTTCTCTGCTTGGATGTACACTCCCTGATGGCTAAAGTAGCGGGCCATGCCGTAGAAGTGAAGGGCTGCTACAGTGTTCTCCCAAGGCTTCTGTTTCCTCCAGAGACCTGTGCTAGGCGACTCTCAGCTAGCTTTGACAGTGCGGAGGCTGTGGAAGAGCCTGTGGGACCTGCAGAGAGCTGGGCTGTGTACAGGTTACTTTGGACGATGACGTCATTCGCTGTTGCTTCCTCTTTTCAAGACAGCCATTGAATACAGACTGGCCTGGACGGTTTAAGCGTGTGGATTGGTGAGGTTACCTCCCGGTAGGGAAGAGAGTATTTGGGTGTTAGAGTGGGACCAAGGCCAGGTGGCTGCCTAGGATACGGGCTCCGTGGAGAATTGTAGAAATCATTGGTCACAGCCTCCAGCAGAATTCTCTGCCTTGAGACTGCCCGGCCTCTCCCTCCAGGTTTGTCTCAGCAGAACTCTGCGTCGTGTCTGTTCTCTCCTTCCCCAGGTTCATCTTCTGATCTGCCAGGGACCCACCTGTGGCTTTCATGTGGGCCTGCCTGAGCTCCACCCTCCAACACCCTGTGGTTATCAGTCCCCCCACCCTGATGTTATCATCGACAGGAAATCAAAACACCACGTGCGTGAGCATAAAATTCTGTCATTTATTTGTGCTGCAGACTTCAGGAAAAGGGGAGAAAAAAAATCACAGCTCTCTTTTCATTTAAAAAAAAAAAATGGCACCATGTTTAATCCCGGGTGACCTTAAGTCAGCCTGCTGTTACCAACCAGGAAATGCCTGACCCGCGGGTCCTCACTGCGATCGTGAACTCTGAACATTTTAAAAATGGAAATAAAAAAATAAAGTAATTACCTCTTCATGTGTTAAAAAGTTAAGTTGAAGTGCCCGTTGCCGTGGAGATGGTTTCCTGTTTACCACACTGGTCTTCTCACAGCTGTTGAGGACCAGTCACCCAGCCAATAGGAAAACAGCATTTACCTCCCCTTATTCCGTTAGTGTTTGAAATAGTGAGTCAATACAACCTATAATTTACCAGTCAGGAAAATTTGGTAAATCGTATTTTCATATATCTTAGCGGTTTTTACATTAAAAAGAAAATCCTTTGTATGGAATTACCACTAGGGTTAAAAACATGATTTTATATTTTGAGAGGTGGGGGCATCCCGGTGTTTAAAATATCCTCCCTGTGCCTTTCAAAACCCCAGTGTTGTATTTCTGGTGCTTCAGACAGGCTCCTGCAATACGGAACTCTCCCGTTCCTCTTCCCGTGTAAGTAAAGCTGCGCAGTTCCCGACAGAAATGTGTGATATTCTTAACAACAAGACTGTGACTTTCATTCCCACGAATTGAGACCCAATCCTCAAAGACCCCAGAATTGTAAAGTGCACTACTTGATGTGTAAAATAATTTGAAAACTGAGTTGTTGTTTTTTTCTCTTTGCCTGCATGTAGAAATAGTACCAAGCTACCTCCTGAGTCCTAGGGATGGCACCAACGATCTGAGTGGCAAAATCTTTTGAAAAAGAAAGGTGTGGGCACTTGGTGAGAGTGCCCAGTGCTGGAATACAGAGGAAGGAAAGAAGAAAGTGAACTGTGTTCTTTCCTTGACATTTAACCTGGAGGAAGCCAGCTTGAAGCTTCAAAAAAGCTGTCGTGTTAAAGCAGTTGGCCTCTAACCGCAGCTCCAGGAGCACGACCTTCCACCTCGTCCTTCCTTCAGCGTCGGGGTGTCCTGACCCTGCAGGAAGCCCACAGCTGCCCTATTGTGCCTTTCGTGCTTGCTCCTGCCCACACCCTTTGGGTCTGTTCTCCTGTCACCTTCCCACCTCCTCCCTGCTGCACCTGTGTAAATTCCTGTGACTTTTGAATATTCCTGACTATGTGAGTGAAAATGGTAGGTGGTGCCCTGAGGCAGAAGAGACTGTGCACTTCAACTTTATCCTAAATGAGTGAAGTCTCTGTGGTAATTTTAGAGCTCATTTCTTCTTAGTATCCTCAGGGGTTGGTTTCAGGAACCCTCACGATACCAGATGCTGTAGAAGAATTTCCTATATAAAATGGTGCGGTGTTTGCGGATGACCTCAGCCCATCCTCCTGTTACTTCAGGTTGAGTCGGGATGGCATAATACCCAATGCGCTCCAAGCGCCGTGTGAATATCTGTGTATAGGATGTAGAGGAACATGACAAGGTAAGAGACCTGGGTGTGTTCTGTGGTATGACACTTTCTCAGCGAGTCTGGAATTTGGTCTGAAAGGCCTTCTGTGAGAGACAAAAGGAGCAGCTATTGTTCCAGAAGGAATAAGATGGAATTCAGGCAAAAGTAACGTTGTTGAATAGAACAGTTTTTGCATCCGTGCTGGGATGGAACTTTGCCTTGTGTTAGTTTTATTGATACTTGCACATTTATCAGCGATATTCCCTTCTCCATTGAGGGACTCTTAGCATTTGAAACACAGATATATTTAAAAACCCACCATTTGAGAGTATTGTCAACAGATTCACAGAACTCTGCTATGTATCTTTTTTTTAGGATGAAATCCAGTTCATTGTCCAATACCAACTCTGCCTGCCTAACGTGAAAAGTTTGCTTTTTCTGTCATTATTCATTGCGGGAGACAGGGCTCACTCAACTTTGCTTGGCAGCTGGTGGAAGTTATGTTTCTGTTGTTTAAGAGGCTAGAGGGGAAAGGGAACGGGCAGACAAACATGAGATGACCGGAAGTGCCCTTGAAGTTGAGTGGTGTGGACAGTGGTGTGGTCATCAGCAGTCAACTAGTGAAGAGGTGTGACCCAGAAGCACCAGAAGCTTACAGCCGTCTCTGCCGGCCTTGTTCCTAGTCCGAGGTGGGGCCGCACTGGTGCCTTGCTTCACACAAACGCCTCGACGTCTGCTTGCTTTGATTCTTGGCCTTGGTCGGCATCTTCGGGATGCCTGTCTCCATGGCTTACGTTATCCGTTTGTCAGCTTGTTACATAAAGGGTCTGAGAGGTTGTGAGCTTCTGTCTCCCACAAGAGGAAGGAGCTGAAGGAGGTGGCGGCACGCGGTGTGCTCCTCCTGTCTGACACAGGTCGAGCGGCAGAGGATGCTGTTCGCAGAAACGCCAGGCATGCTCGCCTCTAGAGCGGCGGCCGCCACACAGCAGCAGCCGTTCCCAGCAGCTCATTTTCCTAGTCTCGAAGCTGAAGGGCCAAACCCTTCTATTCTGGAAAAGAAGAAAATACAAAAAAAATTAAATGCAAGCAGTATCTCCCCGTCCTGTATCCTGGTCTGACATTAGTCATCTGTTCCGAGAAACTCGGGCAACCCCAGGATCCATTTAGAATGCTGGGTGTTGAGTTTAACCTGACAGGCACAATGTATTAGTGCTCTAGGTTGGGGCGGGTTCATCCTGCATGAAGTTTATGCATGAGGAAAGGGAGTTATGGGTATGTGAAGTTAGATCCTGTTTGCATGACAAGAGTAGCCAGCGGGGCATGGCAATGGCTGTGCTTGAGCCATACTGAGTGTAATAAAGACCGCAGTTGGCAGAGGCTGGGCCATCTCATCTCTGTCACCATCACCATCTCCTAACTCTTAGCAAGATCTTATGCTGGAATTCTGACCCCAGGCGGCAAATCTGAAAGGCTAGGGTCTGGCAGCTGTTCAAGCTCTTGGTGCGTCTAGCCCTTTATTCCTTTCTTCTGGTCTCTCTCCTTATCAGGGTCACCATCCAGCCGTGTAAACACAAATACACGCGATGCTAAGCTGCTTAAGGTAAAATACGGAGAGCCAGGCATGGTGGCTCAGATCTGTAACCCCAGTACGTAGACAGCTGAGCCTTGCAAGTTTGAGGCAAGCGTGTGTGACAATGTGGGTTTCAGTTCAGCTGGGGCTCTACGGCAAGATCCTGTCTTAAACACAGTGAGAAAAACATCTTATTCAGTAGAATTTTAACATGTGATTAATATTTAGGGATCAAATTATTTTACATTGTATCCTCTCCAATCGAGCTTTCCAGACATGGTGTTGTGTTTAATACATGTTCATCCTGGTTTGGCCTTAGCCACATACACGTCAGTGGCTGTAAATTACAGGTGGTAGTGGTTGCATACAGGATAGTAACTGCTCGCTGTGACCTCCTTTTGGGTGGCGGATGCTCTTCTTTAGAGTCTCTGTCAGTCTATCCTTTTTGTGGCTGCCCCTCAGAAATCTCTGGTAACCCATCTACCTTCCAATCAGCTCCAAGGCTTTGAATCGTCAGTTTTCTATATCCTTTCCAAGCTCTGCCTCTAGGGGGCAGCTCCAAAAGGTGTCCCAGGGAGACCTCTAGCGACTGCTCTCAGGATACACAGGACTTTGCAAAAACAACCCCCGGCCGGGGGGAAAAAATGGAAGTGAACTGAATTAAACAAGTAAGACATCAAAGTCCCATTCCGGGGACACTATGAGTTCCAGATCACTACGCGTCTCTTCCCATCATTTCCGGAGCACAACACAAGCCAGGGAAGTTGTCCCTTAGTGGGCTGTGCTGTAAGGCGATCCCTTTCAAAGTTTTGCAATAGGGCATTCATTACCCTCTTGTGCCACTGGCAAAATTCAGCTTTCTAGAAAGTGTCTTAAGGCTCTGCTTCTCCTGCTTACTCCCAAAGCCCTCAGGGCATAACAGACCTATGCTGGTCTGCCATTAGTCTACACTAACCTTTCTTCATGGAGGTCACAGGCACAGGTGAGCTGACCCATCCCAGGACCGGGGCATACATGCCTGGACTTGGAACATCAGTGTATCAAGATGACTCAATCCATACACGAAGGTCCCTGAACTAAGGGAAAGGGGCCAATCAGATTCCAGAGGACATTTTACCAGCGCTTCTAAGCAAGGGCTCTCCTCTCTTTAAAGTGTGCATACAGGAGAAGACAGTATTTTCTCTTGCTTTGCACATGGGAGGTACATCTGAAGTCAGAAACTTCAGTGACCATTTTTGCTACCAAGAAGAGATTGCATCCTGCACCTCCGAAAGAGATAAAGGCAACACAGGAGCACAGGAGCAGCCTGGGGAGCTCTATAGAATCCAGCTGGGACTACAATGTGAAGTCAATTCTGCGTTTCTGGGTACCTGGTCAGTAAATAATGCAGTGGATAGGAAATTTAGGAGGTCTGTGTGACTTGTAGAAGTACCTTGTACTGAATGAAGCATCCAGAAACTTCTCTGCACAGTCTACCGCTACCGGTAACAGGTGAAAAATAAACCTTGTGGAATTATTGTCATGCAAACATACTCATCCCCCCCCCCACACACACACACACAGGTTGAGGGTGGTGATGATGCCCTATTCCCTTTAATTAGGTTTGACAAATTGGATTTATACTAAACTTGGCAGGCTGAAGTGGATAAAACAAGGTATCTGCTTCCTTGTTTAGGATGAAGGACAGGGATTCAGTTGGACATGAAGTTAGAAACATTGTTTTAAAAAATGAGCTCCCAGAAGTTGACAGACTGAGATTTTAACTAAAAATAAGGAGAAATGATGGTCCTGAAAAAACAAATCTTGGGGAGCTTTGTGTTGAAGGATTTTCTAAGGCCACTGGTATGATGATCTGACTGTTTGGTAGAGTGATGCTCTCATTTGGGACCATTGGGACCAGGGCGAAGATGGCAAAGCCATGAAGCCCACTACATGCCACACAGCAGGTTAGCCAGCCCCTCCCTCCCTTCTCCTGACTGCAGCTTCACAACGTCAAGTCTACAGGAAGAGGAATGGAGGCAGGTAATTTACCACAAGTTCATCTTTGCCAACAGAAAAGCAGTTTCTTAACCCTGACCAAACATGGTCTTGATTTGTAGCCCAGTCTAGCCTAGAACTCTTGGTCCTCCTGTCTCAGCCTTGCAGGCACTAGTGTTATGGATGTGTGTCAACCAGGCCCAGTCTTTCTCTCAAGATCTACAAGACTCCACCTAGAGGCGGAGCTCACTGACTAGGCTAGGCTGGCTGACCATGGAGCCCTAGGGATCCGCCTGCTTCCACTCTCCCATCACTGAGAGTGTGCCACCAAGCCCAGCTTTTCAGTGTGGGTACTGGGGACTTGAACTTGTGTCCTCATTATTTCAGGGCAAGAAATTTACTGACTGAACCATTTCCCCAGGTCTCATCTTTGCTGCATCTGCCAAGGACAGATGAGGGACTGGAATGAACAAGTGTTCGGCCACTTGGGTTCAGTGTTCACCTCTGTCACTTACCAGAGTGTCACTTTTACTAAGTCATTTGAGTGCTCTGGAAGGAAGTGCACCCTGTAGTAGCACCAAGACACATGGTCTGTGCTCAGGATCCCAGGCTCATTTCAAGCTCACAGGTGATACCTCTGATAAAATGCGGTTCTGGGGAGACAATGCCCTCACTGGCGACAAATGGGTAGTTTGTTGGCTGAGTTGACTTGTCTGGCAATGTTGACTGTCCAAAGGAGGCAACTGTGCAAACCTTGATTTTGTAGCATCTTCACTGAAATAAAAAATAAATTAGGTTTCACTTTGTATTCGAAATTTCAACAATGGAAATGACTATTTGTAATATGAAAAAAGTCCACATAATTAAGTAGACATAAGTATGTCTAATGGTCCTTTGAAGAAGTACGAATGGTCAGGACAGGCTGAAGACAGAGTCTATCAGCAACAAGTTGACTTAAGTTTACATTCGCCACTCAGAGGTATGGTTTGGTTATTTGGGTATATGTGGATAAGCCTCCCCCAAACATACATGCACATGAATACATACAAGCATAACACACACACACACACTCAGTGTTGCGTGCACCCTGATTCTCCACCTTTCTGCTTAGTAGACCTTTCCAGAGTGTTCACTACCCCCTAGAGCTACAGAGTTGGCTCCTGCAACTCAGTCCACTAAGATGGTAGGATGGGGCGAACTACTGCACTTCCCTTCCTCGAACGAGAGCTCAGGAGGCCTTCCTGGAAATGGGATGAGTTTAGGGACTCCCTGGATTTAAAAATACTTCCAATAATTATACATGTCATATAAATACTTTAATCTTTAGACCTTGTGAAATCTCTGAAAAACTGCATATTATAAAGCAACTCATTATTACTGTTAATAAGGAAAGATCCCTCTACTCCACCTCCAGAGCTGCAAATCTCTCCAACAACAAGGCCAGACACAAGGATGGAAGTGAACATGACTCCTCATTCTCAGAGGAGAGGTTTCAGAGTGGCTTTGGACTAAGCAAACAATACCCTAGGGGGATTTGAAAGAGGTCATGGAGGGGGGCTGATAATGTTTTTCCTCAAAGGTATTTTTGAAGACACCCGCTTGTTTAAGATCGTCTTATCGTTTTAGACAAGAGTGGTGGAGATGTGTTTTGCTTTCCTGGAACAACCTGCAAGCGAAAGACGGTGATAAGCTGATCCAGTTGCATTTGGAGCTAGACAAATGTTACAAATGCTTTCCCCTCAATGTTTGGGTTTTTTGAAACCAAAAACATTTGGCCCTAATATCTTTCCTCCCGATTTTTAACAAGCCATTTATTTGTATTTGGAGGGAAATTTATTTCATATGGGTTTAATCTGCTGACACTTAGGTCATTAGTGTGTGGCCCTGTAGGTGACTGAGAGAGCCCTGTGTGCATTTGAAAGTCGGCTTGTCTCACCACACAAGTCGGGGTTCTGGCAAAGGCTCACATTGGCTTTGTAGCCTGAATTTACTATAGGTTCCCAGACATACTCCCAAGGGTACCTAATTTAATGGGCTAGGACCATAGGATTTCCAGCTTCCAGAAAGGAAAACCAGCTTAATAAATAACACGCACACCACACACACACACACCACACACACACACACACACACACACACACACACACACACTACACACACACGTAAGATAAGGAAGAAAGTCTCCAAAGGTCCCTATATTTTTTCATATATATTTGGTTTTTCAAGATGGGGTTTCTCTGTGTAGCTTTGGTGCCTGTCCTGGAACTTGCTCTTGTAGACTAGGCTGGCTTCCAACTCACAGAGATCCACCTGCCTCTGCCTCCCAAGTGCTGGGATTAATGGTGCGCACCACCACCACCACCTGGCTTCCAATATTGATTTTAAATGGTAGTAGATACATCGTTAAAGCAACAAAGCAGAAGATATAGGTAGATCCTAAATAGTACTTGGGTTATCAGAAAAATTGAAAGAAAGGGAAGAAAAAACCCTACCTACTGGCCCCATAATGAACCCAACAACTACAAGTCTTATTGCTGCAGATTCTTACGGTAACTTTGCAATTGCAGTTGTAGGGGAAACAGAACTTAGGCAGGTGATTACCCTACATGATAGTGTTTTGCGTTGCAGGAAGAAAGAGCTGCCACTGAAGTAAGGCGGTCTGCAAACTCGACAGAACTTCCCACTGAAACCTTCGCCGGACAGAAACAACAGGAACCCATGACCTGGGCAGTCAGAGGAAGTCTTAGCTCAGATTTGAAGTCATCTAGTGCGGTTGTTTCTCTGAGTAAGACCTTGTCCAGGAACAGCGCCAGCAAAGCACCACAGAACATTTCAGTCAGCTGGAACAGCTGCAGATCTCTACTCGAGAGCACTAGAAGGGCTGCGAAATCACCCCAAGTTTAGTCAGGTGGAGAGAGTGTTCTTCATGCTGAATGCCTCCAGCCCAGCAGGACGCCCATCCTTCTCCTTTGTGAGAATTCACTGTGGGTGTGGACCATACGGGCATGGGCATAGAGAGCTGACCTGGAGTGAGGGGGACTAAGGCCTAGGTGAAAACACCCTGGGCAGAGCCTGCTGGCACCTCTGGCTTTCACAACGCCACCTTTTACTGATAATGGGCACAGTGCTAAACACATGTGGCTGAACAGTAGATAACACACACACACACACACACACCACACACACACCACACACACACCACACACACCCCACACACACACACCACATACACACACACACCACATACACACACACACACCACACACACACACATACACACACACACCACACACACACACCACACACACACACCACACATACACACACCACACACACACCACACATATACACACCACACACACACACACACCACACACACACATACACACACACCACACACACACATACACACACACACCACACACACACCACACACACCACACACCACACACACACACCACACATACACACACCACACACACACCACACACACACACCACACACACACCACACACACCACACACACACACCACACACACACACATACACACACACATACACACACACCACACACACACACCACACACACACACACCACACACACACACACCACACACACACACCACACACACACCACACACACACATACACACACACCACACACACACACACCACACATACACACACCACACACACACACACCACACACACACACACCACACACACACCACACACACACACCACACACACACACACACCACACACACACATACACACACACCACACACACACACACCACACACACACACCACACACACACACACCACACACACACACACCACACATACACACACCACACACACACCACACACACACCACACACACACACACATACACACACACACCACACACACACACACCACACATACACACACCATACACACACACACCACACATACACACACCACACACACACCACACACACACACACCACACACACACACAGCACACACACACACACCACACACACACACACCACACACACACACACATACACACACACCACACACACCACACACACACACACCACACACACACCACACACACCACACACACACACACACCACACACACACCACACACACACCACACACACACACACCACACACACCACACACACACACACCACACACACACCACACACACACCACACACACACACCACACACACGCCACACACACACACGCCACACACACGCCACACACACACCACACACACCACACACACCACACACACACACCACACACACACCACACACACACACACCACACACACACACCACACACACGCCACACACACACGCCACACACACACACCACACACACACACACCACACACACACCACACACACACCACACACACACACACCACACACACGCCACACACACGCCACACACACACACCACACACACACCACACACACACACCACACACACACACCACACACACACCACACACACCACACACACACACACACCACACACACACCACACACACGCCACACACACACACCACACACACACCACACACACCACACACACACACCACACACACACACACCACACACACACACACCACACACACACACCACACACACACACACCACACACACACACCACACACACACCACACACACACCACACACACACCACACACACCCCCCACACACCCCCCACACACACCCCACACACACACACCACATACACACACCACACATACACACCACACACACACACACACACACCACATGCGCGAGCATGAGTGTGCACACACCGCAATGTCGTCATTTCCTGACCACACCAGAAACCACATTTAACTCACAGCCTCCTGATACAAAAGCAACACTAGGGCTCTTCTGAACCGTCAAAGTCAAGGGCAACTCCAACAGTTTCCCCCAGAATGAGGGTAATGACTGCATCCTGGGCTTGGAGCGGCCACTCTGTGCTCGGCCAGCTTTCAAAATAACCCCGTGTGGGAGGGAAAACCAACACATTGCTGAATGTCTTCTCCATCCAAGGCTTGACATGTTAATTAGGGCATTTAGTCTACCAAAAAGGCCCCCAAACTGGTGTTTTGAAACGCGCTGTCGTCACTTTTCAAGGCATTACATAATAAATGTGAATTATTCTCTAACTTTTCAATGATTGCATGACATTATACCCAGTGAACATAACTACAATTTCTTCGGCACTCCCTTACTATGGAAGAGTGTGAATGTTTTAATTCCTTGTTACTGCTGATAATTGCAACAGTAAACTCCCTTTTACAAGGTTATTTTCCACCTGTATAATAACAGAATTTTCATACGTATGTCACATTATTTCTTGATATATGACATTAATTTATATTAATTATATATACAGATTATATGCCCAGATTACAAATTCTCTTATGAAACTCTTATCTCCTTTAGGTGTGGAATTAAACCTCTTCTCCATCACCACACATCACTGAAGACTGCATAAATATTTTCAAAAGGTTCAAATCTTTTTTAATTATGTGCCTATCTATGTGCGTCTTTTTAACTATGCACATTTCGGTGTGTCTGTGTACAGACCCTCTAGAGCTGGAGGGTGTGACCCACCCAAGTGGGTGCTGGGAACTAAACCAGGAGCCTCTGCAAGAGCAACCATGGCTCTTAGCTGCCTCTCCAGCTCCAACAAATCTTGTTCTGTGATCTAAATTGTCAGGAGTTTCTCATTTATTGACTCTTTCGGTTTGTTTGCTTTTCCTCCTTCCTTTGGTGCTGAGAAGTCAAGCCCAACCCAGTGAGGACACTGAGCTGCCCCCCCACCCCCCCACCCCCATGTCTTTACCGTAGTTACATGAATTCTGTTCTTAGATTTACCAATTGTGATTTTCTTTCAGTTTCATATGTTCACGTGTTCTTCAGTTTTGCTAACATTCCCCCTTTAAAATCTCCTTTTGAAATTTTCTAATAACTGGGTATAAAGTTTGCCTTATTTGCTTCTTTCATTTTCATGTGATAATGTGAGCTTTTGAAGTCACGGTTATGCCCCTGAGAACTGTTTTGATCACATCTTATAGAATTTAAAACACAATGGTTTCCTTTCCAGAAAGGCTACAATAGAAGTTTGTCATTTTGAGTTGATCATGAGTGGCAAGAGGAATTTTAGTGCCCAAGCAAACGGGTGATCTGGTTCTGTTTTACATTTTTATTACTAATTTCTAGTATTGCTTTATGATGGTCTGGGAACTGGGCCTGTCCACCTCATTTGGTCTTTCAAGAAGTGATTAACCCAGGACATCAGTTTCCAACCCATTGTTATTGATTAACCAATGCAATACTTAAAAATATAATCTAACTCTCTGTGGAAATCACAGTAACATAAAACACAAAAACCGAGCATGGATACTTGAATGGAGTCTTGAGAAGCCCGGAAAAGTGTACATGCCCGTGACTCTTGACTTTGACAATGATGCCCCCACATAGCTCTGTGAACCCCTAAGGCTCACAGAACACATTGTTATCAGCTTATGGTCAATAGATGTGATAGATGAATTCTTGGAAATAGGACATCTTTTCAAAACGATCAATGCATTACTGCTTACTTCAGCTAACTGACCGTAACTAGATCATACTTATTTAATTTTTGTCGACACATGTCATGGCTTGCCAGAGATGACAGAAAGTATGACGGTACCTACTGACAATCTTCAACCAGATGATGAAATGTAACACTCTTTGTGCTTCTGTGACCTTCCCTTCCCCATATTTGTAAAGGAGGATGTCAAACCCAGTAGCAATATGCCATGAACTACGGTTTGGACTACGGCTTCTCGAGGCTGGGAATACGGCCCAGAGGTAGAGAACTTGCCCGGCGTATGAGAAGGCCAAGGTTTTACTCTCACCACTTTGCCAACCCTCTGAAATAATATAAATCAGAACCCAAGCCAAGCTTCTCAAGCTCGAATGTGCATAGGAATCACCTAAGACTTTTTTTTTTTTGTTTTTTGCTCTTGGGGTTGAACCTACTATTTTAAAGACTATATTACAGATAGCACCACTCAACCACGTTGTGCAACTTACACAGGCTCCACAGCTAACGAGACACAGATCCAAGCCTGGAATAACGTTGGGCACTTTTCTCCGTCACAAATGACGCTCTGCATTTTTCTCTTCGTCTCTCTCTTCCCTGTGCCTCTCCCTGTCTCCTGCCACCACCAACACACACCCTTCTCTGTTCCATGCAGTATAAACAGATCCTGGTTTCAGGTCAATGTTTTGGATATGTACACACACACACACACACACACACACACACACAATGTATTTATCCTTCCTCCCTCCCTTCCTGTCTTACTCTGGCCTCCCTCTCCCCTCCCAGCTAAATCTTTGGCCCTGTTTTTCCTGTTTCCTCTTCATGGCACCCTGGGCTACCATCCTCTCTCCAGGACATCCCCCTGCCCTTCCATGGTCCCTTTTTTACTTTCCTAGTTTCTGAAATTATACGAGTTTATTTGTTTGTTTTTCAAAGTCTATGTCATTTCTTTTCTTTTTAATCTCAAACATTTATTTTTAGAATTTCATACATGAGTCCTGTAATCACTTCCTTTCCACCGCTCTCCCATTTGTAATTTCTCCATATTCCCCACTTCCTGTCAAATCCATAGTGTCCTCTTTAAATATTGTTATGTGCGCGCGCATGTGCGCGCGCTCACACACACACACACACACACACACACATCTTGATGAGTCCATTAAGTGTTGCTTGTGTGTGTATGTGTGTTTAGGGCTGATCACTTGGAACTGATCCTTCCTCTCTCAGCAGCCATTAACTGCATGTAGTTCTTCATCTAGGGCTAGGGCCTTATGAGATCTCCCCCAGTGCATAGCTTCAGGTTTTTGCCTGTAATTGAGTACATCGTAGATCTATCTCAGGAGCTATGGGCAGCTGGCACACATCCTGGGCGAGCTGTTATCTTTTTCCTTCTCTGCATCCACCATAAACAGATTTATGAAATACAAAGCACTAACATTCCAGTATCCTGCAGGATTTAATCTGCCCAATGACTTGACCAGTTAGTGCCACCAACAGAGCCAGGGAGGCTCAAAGATCCAGGCCCACTGCTCTCTAAGTTTGCCACTGGGCTCACATATACATAAATTGTGTGTGTACACGCGCTAAAAACTGTCTCTTTTCAACTTTTAAAAATATACTGTGCTTGCTGGGCAATGGTAGCACACACACCTTTAACCCCAGCACCGGGGAGACAGAAGCAGGCAGATCTCTGTGAGTTCAAGGCCAGTCTGGTCTATAAGAGCTAGAAACCATATCTCAAAAAAAAAAAAAAAAAAAAAAACCCAAGAACAAAAAACAAACAAACGAAAACTTCTGTGCTCTCTCTCCTGCTACATTATTGTAACTAAATGCTCAAAACTTTAAATCTCTCTTTCTCTTTCTCTCTCCCAAAATCTGTTCAATTCTTTTTCAACTGGAAAAGCACAGGCAAGTCAATAGTTTTTTATTCCTCCCCTATCTTCTTTATATTTGTGTATTCCTCTGTTCTGGAGACACCGATGGTATTTTGGTTGTAGTTTTGCTCCCATGTTCATTCATTTTGCTCTTCTTATGATGAGTGGATGATGCAGGCAGGCGGTGGAGTTGCATCGAGATTTAGTCATCAAATGACTTTAATAAGAAAACCAGTGGTGATTTAACCTCCAGAGACCATTTTTTCTGCAGCTGTGACAAATTAATAAAGTCCTACTTTACCACATTGGGGAAAAAAAATAAAAACAACCAACCAGACAAACAAAAAAACAAAAAACTTTGATCATTTCCCTAAAATTCAACAATCTAAACATCTTTTAAAAAGTGTTTTGAGCAGGTCATTGGGAAGGCCTCACTCTGTAGCTCAGTCTAGCCCTGAACCCACAGTCAGAATCCTTTTGCCTCAGCCTCCCCAGTACTGGGCATATAGGTATGAGCCAATATGGTTGGCTACTAATTTTTAGTTTACACAGCCGAAAAACTGAAACTCTTTAGCTGCTTGCTCTTATGAAACTGTTCTCAATTCCTTTTAAAAACCCATCTGGTCTAACTGAAGCCTTAAGACTCAGACACATTTTTTGAAACTAAGCCTCTGTCTACGTGTCTTTTTCAAAGCTGCTATTTATTGCCCCTTTATATGAAATGAGACTAAAGTTAACCGTTTATCCGGAGACTTTACTTTCTCCCAACAGGCAATTGCGCTGTCATAGCAACATTTTCCGAACAAGACCCTTTGTTGCCATCAAGACCCTTTGTTGCCATTGGCTAGAGACTAATTCAAATTGATAGACAAATGGGCAAAGCTTTGCCTGGGTTCCGCACTGAGCACCTCCCAAAGCTCCACAGAGAAGGCCCCCTCCTGCACACAGTGCCAGTTTAGAGATGCAAAGAACACGGGTGGCTAAAAATGGTAGGCTGAGCCACATTCGTTCTTCTGAATCCTCATTAAAACGGAAGCACAAATCTTTTTGTTTGTTTTTTTGTTTGTTTGTTTGTTTGTTTTTCGAGACAGGGTTTCTCCGTAGCTTTTTGGTTCCTGTCCTGGAACTAGCTCCTGTAGACCAGGCTGGTCTTGAACTCACAGAGATCCGCCTGCCTCTTTTAAAGCATCCACACATGAGAACAACGAGAAAGAGAGAAAAAAACGGTAAAAAAAAAAATGTGCAGGTTAGAAAACAAACAAGAGAGTGGAGAACAAATGCTTCTGCAGGCATTGAAAACCTGAGCGGAGCTGGGTGGGGAGGGGGGGGAAGGTGGGGGGGGAGGTCACGTGCAACTCCCTTAAAGAGCAGCAGTAGTTCCCAACCTTCCTAACCCCGCGACTCTTTAATGCAGTTCCTCATGGTGTGGTGATCCTCAACCTTATTTTCGTTGCTACTTCCTAACTGTAAGTTTGCTATTGTTATGAATCATAATGTAAATGCATTCTGTTGGTCTTAGGTGACCACCGTGAAAGAGCCGTTCCTCCCCCAAAGGGGTCGTGACCCACAGGTTGAGAAATGCTGGTCTAGACACTGGCTGCACAGGAACACAGCGGGTTTTCAAATGATAGTGCAGCTAAAAGCAGGGATCGTCTCCGATCGTCTATATTTATCTCAGCTTCTCCACACAGCTCCCTCTCAGTGGAACTGGGGCCAAGCCTAACTTACCTTGGTTGAAGCCCGAAGGCATATCTGAAAAACCAGGTAGATTCTGAAACGGAAGAAACCATATGCAGTCAAGGAGGGCAAAGTGTGCAGAAAATAAGTAAGTTCTAAAGTCTGCATTCTTCCTCAGCTCCCCGGGCACTGGGGCCCAGCCCGTGCCCCGCAGGGGAGCCAAGCCTCTTCACTTGGAATATGAGCATCGCGACAAAAAGCTGCACAAGTTTCTTGATGTCATGGGTTCCCAGAGTATGTTGTGTGTTCCAAATACTAAGCATGCATAGAGCTCTTTCAATTTTTAAGAACTTCCTTATTAAAAATAAAATAACTAGGATCAAAAGACATGGAGAGAGTCTCAGATATAAAACATAGGAACTAACATTCACAAACAGCAAATATCGAGACAGAGGAAACGGAATCCACGCAGAGAGCTGGAAAAGAACATTATCAATGCTACCTGAGGAATTAGAAAAGACACTGGGCCTATTCAACATAATAAAAGGACAATTAAAACAAAAACAGGCTAAGGAGAAAAAGAACAATGGGTTAAAGATACTGTAACAGAAATGAGAAGATAATACAGATGTCAATTATAAAACCAAACTAAAGAAGAAAAAACAGAAACAAAGCAAAACAAAAACACCCTTACTGGAAGAAAAAGACAACACTTACATGACGGGAGACAGTGTAACTCCCGAACCGGGTTTCTCGGAATGAGGAGCATTCCTCCCGCTCTGGTGCGCTCACCCTTATGCCCACAAAGGTCAGAACTTTCCTGAATGTTGAAATCCAAAAGAGGGAGAAATAGGAAAAACAAACAAACAAACAAACAAAAACCATGAGTGAGAGGCTTGATAAGATGCCCACCACTGAAAAGCTTAGCTGGACAACACTAGAGAATGGAGAAGCCGAGGCAGCGTTTGGGGTGGATAGGATAACACAGACAAATACGGGAACCCAAATTAAGGAAATCGTGCTAAGCCAACTGTGCGGTGCATAAAATAAAGTGCAGAAAGTAGTATTTCCCACATGACTCAAGCTGTAAACGGCTGTAACATAAAAATGTGTACGTACACACTGTTTACATAGAACATGTAAGCGGGCAGACACTCGACAGAGAAAAAGGAAACTAAAGCCTCGCCTTCCTCAT